>NC_088389.1:66957222-67609444 GCF_037993035.2 Macaca fascicularis | reverse complement strand
GAATTTATTTATTGGATTAAAAATAACCACCATAATTTGAAGTTTAAAAAGTGAAACAAAGTTCATTTAACTTACTTATTATTGTCACTTTTAAGGTGACAACACCTTGTTTCACGTTATCTTAAGAGTGAAACTGTTTTTCACTACACTTCTAGTATGGCTACACCTAATTCAGGATAATCTAATAGTCACTAATGTCAAATTTGCACAGAAAGCTGGCAAAAAGCAATTCTCTTCAGAGTAAAAGTTCATTTCCATAAATGCTACAGGTAATATATTTAATCAATATTTTTAATTTAAATAAATTTGCTCTGACAAAGGTTTGGCATTAGCCATTTCACAAACATTTAACCAGTTCTCAAACAAATCTAAAAAGAAATCAGTGTTGACATATAGCTCTTTCATTTCACATCTACTTGTTTTACTTTAATTGGCCTCAGTCTCTAAATCAATTTGAGTCCAAAGCAGTTTTTAAATAAGCGTTTACACTGTTTTTATCTTCTCTATTTTCATTTTGCATATTTTAAAAATATTGTGTAATATTTTACTCTAATACTTCCTCAAATAAAATGGGCTTGGAATTAATTATGAAGTTAAATTTGTTACATACTCTAAAACTAATGATATAGCTAGTATGGAAAACAGTATGAAGTTTTCTTAAAAAGTTAACAAGTGAACTGCCACATGATCCAGCAATCCCACTTCTGGGTATATATTCAAAATAATTGAATTGATATCTCAAACAGATAGCTGCATTCCCATATTCATCACTGCATGATTCACAATAGCAAGATATGAAAACAACCCAAATAAGATAAATCTCTTCAATATTAGACATTTTAATCTTATAGATCTACATTATCTTGTGTGCAGAATCAAAATCAAAAGCAACCTACAGAGAATTCTGATGAAAGCTTGGATGGAAATCTGAAAAATATCTACAGAATATAACTGATGTGGCAGTACCAGAGGCAAAGAAGTTACCCTGCTATGAACATTTAGTCTTGCAATTTGCCAGAGAGACCCTGTGGTAGAGTATGAAGACCACAGAAGGCAGAGGGGTTTTCCTCCAATTCTGGTATTTTTATTAACAAACTGGCCAAGCAATTTTTCTCAACTTCGGTTCCGTACTATCTAACATAAGATATTCAGATGATTTCTAGCTATTCCTCAAAGCTTAACAATGAACAGTGTTGAGACTCTGGTAAAACTAGAAACTCAGATAAATATTTTACTAAAAATGTGCCCTTAAAGAAAAAACATGGCATTTTCCAAAGACAATAAGACTCTTAACTGGATCCGAATTAAAGATGGCACAGGTTTCTAGAAGTTTCTATGACTTTTGTTGGTGGGAGGTGTTTATTTGGCCTAATTTATTATTTCTCCTGTGAGCCAGTCAATAATTTATTAATGAGATTTTATTCTATTTTATTTTTCCAATTTTACTAAAGGAATAAAGCAGAAGGAAGCCTAGCTAATTTATAGTCAGTCCTCAGTATTTGTGACAGATTGGTTCCAAGACCCCTACAGATATCAAAATCCACTGATGCTCAAGTCCCTGATATAAAATGGTGTAATATTTTTATAGAACCTATATACATCCTCTCTTATACTTTAAATCATCTCTATATTACTTCTAATATCTAATACAATGTAAACGTTATATAAATAGTTGTTATATTGTTTACGAAATAACAAGAAAAATTTCTGTACACATTCAATACAGATGCAAGCATTCACTTTTTCTTCTAAATATTTTTAACCCAGGGTTTGTGATTTTTGGAATCCAGGGATGCAGACCCATGAATATGGAGGGCTAGCTGTATTTGATTTGTGAGGATTTTTTTTTTTGAGGGAATTGCACTTTTGAATAGGTTTTTGTTTCATTTGTCCTTGTACTAGTCAAGAGGCTCTTCCGTTTTATTAAATAATTTGCTCATGTTCTGGGACAAGTGCAATAGAATACATCAAACATAATTATTCACTTTTCACATTATCTCTTGGTTGCCACTTCTGTAGGGCTATATACCAAGGTGCTCTTCTGAAGAAAGAGTGCCTCATTTTGTCATGGGCTTCTGGTTGTAGCCATGTGTTGTACATTCTATATTAGTTGTGTCTTGGGAATTTTTGTGTATTTACCCAAATGTTCAGTTGTATTTCTGGGATATATGCAAATGTTATAGGCCTATGAGTTTATACATAATACACTGTTGTCAAGTATAAAAGAAGAAACACAATAAAACTTTTACCAGGAAAAAAGAAAAACATTTATCAATAGGCTGTTGAAATAGCTGACTTCTATTAAACTTGGACTTTCTTTATATAAATAGTGTAATCATTTCCCAAAATGTGTTTAAGGAAACTTACTCCTAATAATGTGCTGTATTGTCCATAAAATTATCAGAAAAAAAGTAACAACTTGGGCTTTAGGAAATCATGTAAGCAACTTTCACATTTATTTGTGAAGAGGCAAGTGGGCTCAGAAGGGTTAAGGGTCAAACATTCAGCTAAGTGGTGAAATATACTGTCAAACCAAGAAAAAGTTTTGGTTGCTAAAATGCTTTAATCTGTTTATGAAAAGTAACCTAACAAAAGCATCTTCAGGTATAATTCCTACTATTATCACAATCGTTTTGTTTGATTCTGCTTATGTTTTCTTTGTTTACTTGCTTTTAGATACAAATTTCTTTGTGGGTTTTTATTTTTCCAATTTCTGGATGTTTGCATGTTTTGGTTTTGTATTAGTCTGTTCTTACACTGCCATGAAGAAATGCCTGAAACTGGGTAATTTATAAAGAAAAGAGTTTTAATTGACTCACAGTTTCACATGGCTGCAGAGGCCTCAGGAAACTTAAAATAATGATGAAAAATACCTCTTCACAGGATGGCAGGAAAGAGAATGAGTGCCAGCAGGGGAAATGCCAGATGCTTATAAAACCATCAGATCTCATAAGAACTTAATATTATGAGAAGAGAATGGGGAAAACTGCCCCCATGATTCAGTTACCTTTCAACGGGGACTTCCTACGATATGTGGGGCTTATGGGAACTACAATTCAAGAGGAGATTTGGGTGGGAACACAGCCAAACCATATCAGCTTTGTTTGCTGGATTTTATTTTTACTATTTTATCATTCTTTTTATTTTTTAAGAGGTGCTATAATGACTAGAATTGTTTCATTTTGATTTCTGATTTTCATACTATTGTTTTCTCTTCCCATTCTTTTCAGTTTCCAGAAAAGCCAACAAAAATGTATTCTTAGGTATTAGTGTCAAGTTATCTTATGGGACTTACAGTTAACGAATAATAGGCTCAGCTCTGATATGATTCATTTTCTCTTCCTTCCAACACTCAGTACTTTTTACTTGATCCTCTTGGCCTGCCTAGTAAATTTCTAAATCCTTAGCCTAAAACTATTTAAACACTTCATAATTGATTTCAAGGCCAGACTACCCTAAAATGTACTTTTTGAGTCGTATACTCCACCCAAAGTTTTTAAAGTTAAATTTCTTCAAAATTACTGCTATTTATGACATTAAATCTAGACTATCAGTGACTTTAACAGACTTAGGAATTCACTCATTTATTTACTCATTCATTTAAGAAATATTTATTTATTTATTTTATTGTGACAAGGATACTTAACGTAAGATCTACTCTCTTAACAAATTATAAGTGCATAATACAGTTCTGTGAACTATAAGCACAATATTGTAGAGCATATCTATAGAATTTGTCTTATAAATGAAACTTTCTGTCCAATTAGTATAAAAAGTTCATTCAATACTGATATGGTTTAGCTCTGTGTCCCTACCCAAATATCATCTCGAATTGTAATCTCCACGTGTTGAGGAAGGGACCTGTAATCCCCAGGTGTGGAGGGGAGGAAGTTCTTAAATCATGGGGGTGGTTCCCCCCATGTTGCTCTCTGATAGTGAGTGAGTTATCACAAGATGTGATAGTTTTACAAGTGTCTGGCATTTCCCCTGCTTGCACTTCTCTCTCCTGCCACCATGTGAAAAGGATTCTTGCTTTCACTTTGCCTTCAGCCATGATTGTAAGTTTCCTGAGGCTTCCCCAGCCATGTAGAACTGTGACAGTCAATTGAAACTCTTTCCTTTATAAATTACCCAGTCTCAGGTATTTTTTCATAGCAGCGTGAACAGGTATTTGTTAAAAAATCAAATGGACATAACCACTGATATTTTTTCTTCCAACTCAGTATGCTTTGTAACACAAAAGTTTTGGTGGTAAGGATGTTGGCAATTGAAAAAAAAATGTAATAGTTGAACAAGTCCATAAAAATATTTCAGGCACAAGGGAGCATTTTCATGAGACTATAGCACAATTTACAATAAGTTACAAATTTAACAGAATATATATTTGCCTCAACTTCAAGACAGTGTCTTGAGGTATATTTAATTTGTCTGTCAAAACTGAGGCATATTCACCTTGTCAATCCAAAATAATAAAAATAAAATCTGTGGACGATGAAATAGATGTTCATGAAGTCAAATTATTTTGAAATATTTTATTTTCCTACTTAGAAGAGAGGCTAAAAACTAAAACAGTGCTTTTGCAAGATGAAATTATTACTCCATAACCATTGACTTTATTTAATGATCTTAAATGGATTACATATGATTATATGGTTTGGCTGCATGTCCCCACACAAATCTCATGTTGAGTTATGATGTCCAGTGTTGCAAGAGGGGCCTGGTGGGAGATGACTGAA
The DNA here is from genome assembly GCF_037993035.2 of Macaca fascicularis. Taxonomy (NCBI): domain Eukaryota; kingdom Metazoa; phylum Chordata; class Mammalia; order Primates; family Cercopithecidae; genus Macaca; species Macaca fascicularis. The sequence goes on along the minus strand of NC_088389.1, from coordinate 67,604,708 downwards.
TCATAGGGGCAAACTTCCCCCTTGCTGTTATTGTGATAGTGAGTGACTGGTTGTTTAAAAGTATGTAGCACCTCCCCCTTCACTCTTTCTCTCCTGCCAGCAATGTGAAGATGTGCCTGCTTCCCCTTTGCTTTCTGCCATGATTGTAAGTTTCCTGAGGCCTCTCCAGAAGCAGGAGCCTGTGCAGCTCACAGAACTGTGAGCTGATTAAACCTCTTCTATTTATAAATTATTCAGTCTCAGGTATATCTTTATAGCCATGTGAAAACTGACTTTTTTTAAAATTTTTATTATTATACTTTAAGTTCTAAGGTACATGTGCATAACGTGCAGGTTTGTTACATATGTATACTTGTGCCATGTTGCTGTGCTGCACCCATCAACTCGTCAGCACCCATCAACTCGTCATTTACATCAGGTATAATTCGCAGTGCAATCCCTCCCCTCTCCCCCCTCCCCATGATAGGCCCCGGTGTGTGATGTTCCCCTTCCCAAGTCCAAGTGATCTCATTGTTCAGTTCCCACCTATGAGTCAGAACATGTGGTGTTTGGTTTTCTGTTCTTGTGATAGTTTGCTAAGAATGATGGTTTCCAGCTGCATCCATGTCCCTACAAAGGACACAAACTCATCCTTTTTTATGGCTGCATAGTATTCCATGGTGTATATGTGCCACATTTTCTTAATCCAGTCTGCCACTGATGGACATTTGGGTTGATTCCAAGTCTTTGCTATTGTGAATAGTGCCACAGTGAACATATGTGTGCATGTGTCTTTATAGCAGCATGATTTATAATCCTTTGGGTATATACCCAGTAATGGGATGGCTGGGTCATATGGTACATCTAGTTCTAGATCCTTGAGGAATCGCCATACTGTTTTCCATAATGGTTGAACTAGTTTACAATCCCACCGACAAAGATCAAAAGAGACAAAGAAGGCCATTACATAATGGTAAAGGGATCAATTCAACAGGAAGAGCTAACTATCCTAAATATATATGCACCCAATACAGGAGCACCCAGATTCATCAAGCAAGTCCTTAGAGACTTACAAAGAGACTTAGACTCCCATACAATAATAATGGGAGACTTCAACACTCTACTGTCAACATTAGACAGATCAACGAGACAGAAAGTTAACAAGGATATCCAGGAATTGAACTCATCTCTGCAGCAAGTAGACCTAATAGACAGCTATAGAACTCTCCACCCCAAATCAACAGAATATACATTCTTCTCAGCACCACATTGCACTTATTCCAAAATTGACCACATAATTGGAAGTAAAGCACTCCTCAGCAAATGTACAAGAACAGAAATTATAACAAACTGTCTCTCAGACCACAGTGAAAACTATTATATATGATGTGGTACATGATGTCATTTTCCTTCAGCACACAATCATATAAACATCTGTCACTCCACTGCAACTAGTTCCTAGTTTTTCAAGCCATGTGCTTGCCAATAAATCTCTTTGGGAGACTTTATAAGGTTTGTTCAGTACCACTAGGGTGAATAATACCTTAATCATACCTATTTGAGGTGTTTAACACAATGTTTGGCATCCTCAGAATGTGAAATGTTTAACTACTATCAAAACTTTAATTAATTGAATAACCCTGAAAATGTGTGCAATTTTCAGGTATCTGCAATGTTTGTCTATACATTATAAATTTTATATATCAAGGTATAATTTATTGCTTTCCAAACTAGTATGAATGTACCAAATACTTTTCCTACAATCCTGGAATTTTACACTGCATTAAATGAACCAGGAATGTTCATGTAATGAATACAGAAATAAAATAAGAAACTCCAAACTATCCTCCATAATTTTTAAATATGTTTACAATGTACAAACTTTGATGGGCTTAATTGTAGTTGTAGAAAATGTTGAAATTTTTTAAGAGAAATTGAAATCTCACTTTCTGAAAAATATCACCAGAAGGAAATTTAGATGTGTATTATTAATTTGTCAAAATGTTTGAGCATTTTAAATAAGGCAAATATTTCTATTCTAGGGTCTGCAATCACTCTTATAGCTACCACTAAAACACCCTTGAATTATTTTAGTCAAGTAACCAATTTTGATGGAGAGAATGGAAGAGAACAACTGGGATGAGAATTAAAAATATGTGACTTTTTAAAATTTTTTTGAGATGGAATCTCACTCTGTCACCCTGGCTGGAGTGCAGTGGTACAATCTCAGCTCACTGCAACCTCCACCTCCTAGGTTCAAGTGAGTCTGCTGCCTCAGGCTCCCCACTAGCTGGGATTTCAGGTACTCACCACCACACCTGGCTAAATTTTTTCTTTTTAGTGGATACAGGGTTTCACAATGATGGTCAGCCAGTTCTTGAACTCCTGACCTCAGTGATCCACATGACTTGGCCTCCCAAAGTGCTGGGATTACAGATGTCAGCCACTGTGCCTGGCCAGAAATATGTGATATTTTCAATGGAAGACAGAATAATTTAAAATCTTGATGTCAAAAGTGCAAATATTTACAGGCAGAAATCTAAAGTCACTTGAGAAAATTTTTAAACATTTTAGGTTGCAAAAATGTAACACTAAATTTTATGTATTAACCTGATGATCATGAAATTTATGAATTTGAAAATGTAGAAAACTATATGATATGAGTTAAAATTGAGCTACAAGACTTCTATGGTTTCAGTTCTGACACATAGAGCTTGCAAATTGTCACTTCTGCCTTTGAAACAAAGAAAATCTGGACAAACTGAAAATCAATAGCTTTTCTTAGACCATGCAGAGCATTGAGGTAGGGTAAACTGCCATCCCAAAATCCAGAGAGACAGGTGTACCTAGACAGATAAAGCTTACATCTGCTTGCCTGAAACAGAAGTCATTTGTTATCTGTTATATTTTATACTAGAAAAAGAGGTATATTGAAGTTCTAACTCCAAGTATCTGTGAAAATGGTATTATTTGGGAAGAGGATCTTTCCAAATATAATCAATTTAAGATGAAGTCATTAAGGTGAACCCTTAATCTGATATGACTGGATTATAAGAGAGAAGTAAATGACGTGAAAACACAAAGGAAAGGCGGTCATGTAAAGACAGAGTCAGAGATTGCAGTCATGCTGCCCTAACCCAATGGAATTCCTTGAGCTATCAAGATCTAGAAGAAGCAATGACATATCCTTTTCGAGAGGCTTCAGAGAGGGAGGATGAGCTGCCAACACCTTTATTTCAGCCTTCTACTCTCCAGAACCATGAGAGAACAAATTTCCATTGTCACATAATTTATGGCAGTGTTAAGGCAGCCTTAGAAACACATAAATGGCAATTTTGGCAAATAGCTAGTTGTTGAGGGTAGACTAACATGCAAGTGAGGAACTCTGTGGAGTCAGTCTTAGGGGATCCCCTCACTGTTTGGGGCTTTAGCTCGAGGAATCTGGGTCGAATTTAGAAAAAAATTCAACTTTTTCTAAAACTACAATTAAGCCCATAAAAGTTTGTACATTATAAACTTATTTACAATTATGGAGGATAGCTTTGAGTTTCTCATTTTATTTCCATATTCATTATATGAGCATTCCTGATTCATTTAATTCAGTGTAAAATTCCAGGATTTCAGGAAAAGTATTTGGTACAGACTATGTCTTGTGAGGAAAATACTAGAAAGTTCTTACTGTAGCTCTGGTAGGGAGAAAGAAACAGTAGTCCTTGTGAAATACATCCAGAACCTTGTTCATAACAAAGATCTACCTTTTAGGAGAAAAATTTTGCCAAATTCTTATTCCAGCTGAAGGAAGGTGATTCCTTTCACTCCATCCTCATGTAAACATACTGTCTCATCTAAAGCCGAGAGGCCAGGAGTGGTGGCTCACACCTGTAATCCCAGCACTTTGGAAGGCCAAGGTCGGTGGATCACGAGGTCAGGAGATCGAGACCATCCTGGCTAACACAGTGAAACCCCGTCTCTACTAAAAATACAAAAAATTAGCTGGGCGTGGTGGCACGTGCCTGTAGTCCCAGCTACTCTAGAGGCTGAGGCAGGAGAATCACTTGAACCCGGGAGGCAGAGGTTGCAGTTCGCCGAGATCATGCCACTGCACTCCAGCCTGAGCGACAGAGCAAGACGCCATAAAAACAAGAACAACAAAAAAAGCAGAGAAATGTATAATCGACAGGGTTTGGTGCTTTCCGGAAATAAACTGTAAATGCTGCAGCAAGGAAAGGAAGTACAGAGAAAACTGAGGTAAGAGCTACTCCACTGGAAAAACATTTGCGTGAAGAGCATGGTCCCAAGACACAGGGCCACTCAAAGACCAATTATTTAGAAAATAATAGCATGCCCTCCCCTCACACATACACCCCAGAGACATCAGAAGGTTTCAGTATATTATTAGATAACAGTTGAAAGGGATGGAAAGCACTGACTCTCTCTGAGGAGTACTTGCAGAAGCCCAAAGTTTGGAAGAAAAGACAAAAACAGAAACAGTAGAGGGATTGGAAGCCTCTGTGGCAACTTTGGCTACAACAAATATTAAACAGAGCTCACCTCTTAGAGTGAAAACATTCATCACATTAAAGTCCTCTTTACCACCTCTTACCTGGTACAACATGAGGCTTTCAAGAAAATATTCCATGACAAAAAGCCGTCGACAAAGGCAAACAGTATGGAGAGAAATAACAATCATCAAACTTACAAAATGGATGAAAAGTAGACACAATTACATATTGTCTACATTTCTGTTTTTGATTCATCTATTTTGATGTTCTGTTGCCAAATACATAAATATTTACAATGGTTATATTGCCTTGAATAATCAAATTCTGTATCATTTATAGTTCCCTTATTTATCCCTAATAAAACTCATTCTAAAGCATGTTTGTCTGAAGTTAATATAGCTATTCTAGATTCTATTTGACTAATGTTAGCATGGTACAACTATCTGCATGATTTTCCTTTTAATCTACCAGTCTTTACATTGAAGTTGGTTCAAAACCCGAAATGAAAAGAAAAATAGAAAACTTCACCATTATAATTGGAAATTTCAACACCTCTCTGTCAGTAATTGATAGATCATACAGGCAAAAAAAAAAAAAATCAATAAGGGTATAAATGATATAAATAGCACTATCAATCAACTTGATACAATTGACATTTGTAGAATACTCCATCCAACAAAAGCCCAATACATATTTTTTTCAAACATTCATAAAACACGGCCTAATGTAGAAACCTTGTCAACCATAAACACAGCTTAACACATTTCAAATAATTGAAGTAATACATATTATGTTCTTAGACCACAATTGAATTAAACTACTAATAAAAAAAGATATCTCAGAAACCTCTAAATATTTGGAAGTTAAAACACATACTTAAAAAAAAAAATAAAAACTTCTAGGGTCAACGCCCATATGAAGAAGCTAGAAAGTCATTACTCTCATCCTTATAAGAAAAAGATGGAAAAAATGAAAATCAGTGTATTTTCTTGGAGCTATAGAAAGCTGTGCATGCAGAGCAAACTCTCACCCTAAAATCAAGCAAAACAGGCAAATCCAGAGTCACAGCTGAAATCTGCTTATTTGTACCAGTTGCAACCAGAGCCATGAACTGGTAAGAACACATAAATAGTAATTTTGATGAATAACTGGAGGCTTGAGTGTAGACCAGCTTGAGAATTAGATACTCTTGTGGGCCCACTATTTCATAGGTTTTACATCCAGGAAACCTGTTAGGTTCTCAAAGTGGAGATCCAAAAAAATTATTTCTGTGATCTGGCAGAGATGGGAAAGATAATTCTTTTGAAATACACTCAAAGACTTCTCCACAGCAAATCCTTCTCTGCTGGAGGGACGGCTTTACTAGAGCCTGTCTCAGAGCCATCGGGGAGATACATTTCTCCCATTTCCAATGCCATCTAGACTTCCTATTTCACCCAAGATGGGAAGATTCTCTACAAGAAAAAAATATAGGTGAAGGGCACAGGCCACATAGGCAGACACACTAAAACACTGAGATTTAATTAAAATATTATAAAATGCACACTCTCCCTCATATCTTATTGGACAACCAACAGGGATCCAGTTTAATAATAGTAGACTAGAGCTGAATAAGTTGCAAGACACAGACTCTCTCTGAAGGGGAATACACAGGGAAGTGCAAAGTCAAGAGGAGAGAGCAAAAGGACACTAGAAGAAATTGGAGTCCCTGGAACCTATAGCTACAGCAAATATTAAACAAAGCCCACTCCTATCCATATTGATATAAATCTTACATGTTTTGAACAAGATTCAAGAACCCTTTCTTGGGATCTGGATTCAGACCCCTTTCTTGTATTGATATAAATCTTACATATCAGAGCCCTCTTTAGCTCAGTTCCTCATAAAATGTATCTGACTTTTGACAAAAAAAGTATGAGGCACACCAAACGTCAAAAAAAAAAAAAAAAAAAAAAAGTTGTAACCTAACTCAGATATAACATAGATGTTGAAATTATCAGAGAAAATTCAAAACAACTATGACTAATATATGAAGTAGAAAACATAATACAAAAACAGTTGAGTAATGTAATAAAAGATGGAAATTATAAGAAGACTCTAAATGAAATGATAGAAATAAAAAAATAAAATAAAATAAAGAATGACTTCAGTGGGGTTATCAGTGGAATCAGCATAGCCCAAGAAGTAGTAAGCAAGCTTGGAGACTTGTTGGAAAAATCAAGTTGAAATGCAAAGAGAAAAATGGAAAACAATTAAGATCTAAGTAATAGAGATAATTTTGAAATATATAATGTTTACATTATTGGAATAGGAGAAGGAGAACAAAGATAATGAAGAAGAAGAAATATCTGGATATTTGATTAATTGGAAAAAAGTTTCAAACTTAATAATAGACAGCAAATACCCAAAAAAACGATACCTAAGCATATCATATTCAAATTGCAGAAAACTAAAAACAAAGAAAAATTTTTACAGAGGCCAGAAAATATATATTGATAGGAACAAGAAAAAGACTTCACAAAAAACTTCACCAGAAATCATGCGACATTCTATAAAACTCCTAATCGGTGCTTCTTAAAATATGAACTGCCTCCTCAAGGCCACCACAGATCTGGGATGTGAGTGATGGCAGAGGAAGAATTTAAAATGCCACAGTACTCTCTCATTGTAAGGCAGCATCTTGGTTTTCAACAAGCCTTCTCTTAGTTGTTGTGTTTGACTAGATTTCAGGGTTCTACAAAAGTTTGTTTTGACAGGTTTGGCAGCTCATTTGCTGCTTTTGTAGAGGCAGAACCCTGGAGTTTCCTATTTCTCCATTTTGGTTGGTATTTCTGTTACAGGAAAGGGTTCTGGATCCAGACTCCAAGAGAGAGTTCTTGAATCTCATGCAAGAAAGAATTTAGGGTGAGTCCACAGTGCAAAATGAAAGCAAGTGCATTAAGAAAATAAAGGAATAAAAGAATGGCTACTCCATAAACAGGGCAGCCCTGTAGGCTGCTGGTTGCCCATTTTTATGGTTATTTCTTGACGATATGCTAAACAAGGGGTATATTATTCATATGTCCCCGTTTTAGACAACATAGAGTAACTTCCTGACATTTCCACAGCATTTGTAAATTGTCATGGCACTGGTGGGAGTGCAGAAGTGAAGATGACCAGAGGTCACTCTCCTTGCCATTTTGGTTTTGGTAGGTTTTGGCTGGCTCATTTACTGCAACCTGTTTTTACCTGTACTTTGTGCTGATGACCTTTCTCATCCTGTAACTTAGAATGCCGTAACTGTCTGGGAATGCAGCCCAGTAGGTTTCAGCCTCATTTTACCCAGTTCCTATTTAAGGTAGAGTTGCTCTGGTTTATATGCCTCTGACATTTCCCCCTTCCCTTTTATAAGAGAACCCTTAATCCTAAGGGTTGCAGAGGGACAGGGATCTATCTTCTTTAACTTCTTCAGGCTGAGTAGGGGCAATGATATTCCTGTCTAATTATGAGGGTCTCTTGCATTAAGGGCAGACAGGAGCTCAGTCAAAAAGCATCAATATGGTAAGGTCCATTTGCAACTCTTGAGTTTTGACAAAAGGTGATATCTGGAAGATTCATAAGTGTTTAATTTAAGAAAACATTCAGTAAGCTTGTCCTATATTCCTACACAAAGAGTATAACAGCAATATATTCCACAATAGTAAAGCAAAATAGGTAAAGTTCTTCCAAGTAAAGTAAATTAGAAGACTTTTCATGAACTGGGCAACTGTTGGAACTAAGCTGATATGGTGTTGTTAGCTGACTGTAATGTATCCAGAATGAGAATACTGATCCAGATTTTTACATTATTCATTTCTCATGTTTCTTCTAAGCAACAGTCAGAGATCACTGGTTGGTTCACAGTAATAAACAGGCTTAGCCTAAATTGCAGAAACAAACTTAGAAACAACCGATGAGACTAGACTCGTTTAATAACAAGTATACCATAGTTTTTGAAACATAATATTTCTCTCCCCAGTTTCCCATTTTTACTAAAGACACATGGTAAGACTGATTTGTTTTATTATACTTGGCCTAATTATTTGTATAAAGTGCAGCAAGAATAATTATTTTTCACATAAGCTGTTTCTAAATTGGTTTTGATGGAATTCTGTTCCATAGAAGAAATTTCAGATAAGACTTCTATAAGCCAAGCCCAGCCAGGGTTTGTACCCTCAAATACCTATGAGTTGGGTAAATTTCTTTCCTCTTGAGGTGCCAAGATAGCTAGGGGCTCCTGGACCTGTGAGAAAGTGACATTCTTTACTTACCATAGGTCAGAAGCCCTGTACAGTGACTGTGTAGGCAAGGTATGAGGCCAGCTCCCCAAAGGACTTTTATTAGCTCTACAAGTTTGATTTCTTAAAGGAAAGCACACCATTTCAGTCAAAGCCTTGGTAAAATAACCAATTTATTCTATTGTGTCCTGTTACAAAGGAAAACAGATTCTAATTGCCCTTATGCAAATAACTATGTTGCCATAAATTAAGAATACTTACAACTAGTTTCCAAATTCTGGAGAAATCAGGTAGAGAGGAACAAATATGCTCCAAAGCTGGAGTATACTCAGCTTTTAAAAGCTGTAAGTAGCTCAAAAGAAAAGTTTCCTTGATTATGAAAAGCAAAACAAAGGATCAGCTATGTTTTAAGCAAATTTTAAAAGATTACTTCAGTTTTTTACTTGTTCAATGAATTTAGTTAACTCCTGTTTTGCTTGATATTCATGAATATTTCAGTTCTCCATTAAAGTCCTGAAACTTTTTCCTCTACTCTGATCCTAAAATCTTCAAAGTTATCAGAAAACTTGCACTTAAGAACACCTGCTAGAGTTCATAATTGATTATAAACCACCTTCTAAAGAGGATTAAAACAAGGTAACAATTGTCTGTGGCTGAAAATTAGGGCAGCCACAGTCAAATAAATAATTGACAAGGAAATTTGTTACCTCCATGACATACAATGATTTTATGTAACAATTATAATTATTACTGATAATGTACACCAAGTTATATTATAATTATAGGAGTTTCCCATAATTTTGGGAAATATGCCAATAACACATTTATACAAATACAGCCCAAAGAAAACTAAACACCATTTTGTATTTGACAATGTATGATTTTTGTACGAAATTATCCAAATGTCACTCTTGCTTTGGTGCATTGTTGATGTCAAACCCAATTCTTAATAAAACTATGTAAATAAATCTATCCAATCTCAATCCATTTGACCATAAGGTAAGATTCTCATAAACCTTTTATAACTCTTTACGAGTTTTTGTTAGCAGATCATAAGCAGGTTTTTGCTCTAAGAAAAACCTACTATGCTTTTATTCCAATGTTTAATTTATAGAAAAACTGAATAATACCCCTTTAATCTAACCAATGTCCACACACAGAATCTCTTTTACAATTAATTTTTTACAAATCTTCCACAACTGTTCAAACCTTTAGCTTTATTTTCTCTAACTTAAAACAATTATTTAAACCTTTAGGCAAAAAATTCCACATTCCCATGCCTTCTTATAATATCTTACCAAAAGTACATTTTACTTTCCTTACACACCTTACGTGTAAAACTGTTTCTTCAATTGTCTCAATTATGTGTTACAATGTTAACTTTTAGCAACTTTTACTTTTGGCAAAAACCCTGGTTAGTAAGCAATTTTAATTATGTATTATCTGTGGAGCCTAGCCTAGAACACACCAGGCAGAAGTGCAGATAAGGGCTGACTTTCCAGCATAGCTGGGAACATGGCTAACTCCACATGTCCCCAGGCCTTACCTTACTTAAGCAGGTAAGTTGTACAGTAAGAGTCATAATGGCATTTTATGAAGCATTTAGGAGGCCTAGCAACCTTTGAATTGCACAATATTCTTGCACAAATTCCTGTTCACAAATCCTTTCACAACTTGCACAGACCATGTGAGACTTTCATGGACTTTCTGACTTGCCCTAAATATCCCTTCTTTTAAACAACCAGTAATTTTACTTTAGGGCCGACATTTACCATACAAGATCCTTTCTTATATAAAATCTCTTTCTTTATAATCTTCTTTGTACAGCCAAGGAGCATGGCTAATTCCACATGTCCCCTAGCCTTATCTAGAAACTAATAACTTTACGGTAGGTAAATTGAACAGTTTTTAATAGTTAAAGATGCAGTTTATGACCTTAAAGCATTTCGAAAACAATATCCGATCTGCATCATTTAGACTAAATGTTTTTATCAATAACTTTTAAAACTGTTTTTATTTCCCGAAGATTACTAAAGTTACATGAACTAAAAGACATTAGTTTTTATTTTGCTTTCAAAATATTTGATTTAAGCACTTATTTTTGTTTAAGCCAATTAATTGGAGCTCTTTTATACAAACATTATATACAACACATACATAGCTACACAGAAAGACAGAAGATTACTACAGTAGTTATAAGATTTTTCATTTGCCAGTTTTTAGGTTTGTTAATTGGATTACTGGCTTTAGGGTGGAGCCCTTGGAAGAACAGGACCAGGAAAGGGGTCTCTGTGACTCCTGGTTTTCCCAAGGAGTCCAGGCTGTTAGAGCTTGAATATCTGCTTTTAATTAAGCTGAATTTAACCATAGCAGTCTTTAATAAAGTGCTTTTATAATTTCTTATGCCCAATAGCCAATATTTCTGGCTTTTGAACTCTACCAAAGGTAACCTCCCCGATGCTTAGAGAAAGGAAAATTTAAGGCAGTCCACGGAGGAGAAAAGAACAGACAAGGTCACACAGGTACTAAACCAGAAATGACTTACTTCTTAAGTGGGGAAACGAACCTGAACTGCCACTGTGAAAGTACAGAACCATAGCTACTGAGCTACAGCTTGGGGCAGTCTCTATTTCCTTCCCCAGAAAGGGTCTAGAATAGTTAATTTTGAGCTTGCAAGGCTTTTAACTAGTTAATATGATTTTTAGAGCTCACTATGACATATACCTTAAAATTCCTGTTTCCCAAAGGCAGAGACCAAGAAAGTGTACTGTCACGTGGTTAAAAGGTCAAACTCCTAGGGACATAAAACAAGGTGGAGACTTCATGCAAATTTCTTGTTTGTTTCATGGACCTGCAGCCAAGTTTGTTGCTGGCCAGCTTGCTGGGTCATCTTAAAAAGTGGGCTTACAGGTGTTCTAAGCCCATGTTTTATTCTGAAGTACCCCTTGACACAGAAAAATGTATTTGTAGCACAAAATACACAAGCTTAAGACTAGCCATAGAATTCTTTGTCGCATTAATCAAAACTTTGCAGGGGAGATAAACACTGATTTTTAAAAACCATTCATTCAACTATATGCACAGAGAGAGACAAGCCATAAATCTGACTGGTAAGAAATTCTTACCCTTTTGCCAGCATGCCAGGCTTCGGGGTTCCCTTTCCCTGAGCAGCCCTAGTGATCTGGCTTGCGGCACCATTGCTCTGGGGGCCAAGCAGTATCATAAAGGAAAATATATTTTTTTCATTCTGGCCAGAGAAAAATACATGTGATAAAACATAGACATTGGCCAGCCTACTTAGAATCCAATAGCAAGCTGGCAAGGCTTAAATTTGCCCCCAGATGGGCCCCATCATCTTTAATCCAACTCCAACTTGGAGTTTCAACACATGATCTCTAGGCAAGATGGTTGACCCGAGTAGCAGAAAAGATAGGAAAGGGAAATGAGAGAAAGAAAGTATTGCTTGTGACAGGGTGGGGAAGGTGTAGAGCTTAGGGAGGCCAGAGAGAAGACCCACTCTTTGCAGCCGACAATGAAAAGTTCAAGCAGCCACTTGTTGGTAGCAAAAGGATCTTTTCCAGCCGTCTGATCAGCTCTCAAGTTTCCCCTTTTAGTGAGGAAAAAGTTCCCCATGTCCCACGATCCTGAACATGCCTAACGCTGTCGCCCACAGCCATCAGCAAAGAGTACAAGGCAGATTAATCCAAAGAGAATAGCAGTTAACATCCCATAGAGCCAAACCTGTTCTTAGCTGAGAGGGACTTTAATGAGAAGGGGCTCTAACACCCTGAATCTTAGAAGGAACTCTAACTCCTCTAGAATCCCTCTAAAAGGGACTCTAACCCTTCTAAGAGTCCCTTAGAAGGGACTCTAACTCCTCCATCTTAGTTGGGCCTCTAACTCAAACCTATTCTTTACCCTGGTACCCCACCACTTACCCAAAAGTAGTCCAGTCAGTTCTGCAGTCTATTTCCTTTGGGTCGGTAGGGGTCTCCTCAGTATTGTCCCTTTTGTGGTTCACAAGAAAATTGTTAGCAGACCTCACCAGTTACTCAAAATTAGCCTTTGGGTAGGGGGCTTCTGCAGTATAGTCACTTCTGTGGTCGCCAGAAATACATTACAGGAACCCAACGCTTACCCAAATAGCTGTCGGGTCAGGGTTTCTGCACTAGAGTCCCTTCATGGTTGCCAGAAATATGTTACGGGAAAGGGGTCCAGATCCAGATCCCAAGAGAGGGTTCTTGGACCTCAAGCAAGAAAGAATTTAGGGTGAGTCCGCAATGCAAAGTGAAAGCAAGTTTATTAAGAAAGCAAAGGAGTAAAAGAATGACTACTCCATAGGCAATAGAGAGAGCAGCCCGGAGGGCTGCTGTTTGCCCATTGCTATGGTTATTTCTTGATGATATGCTAAACAAAGGATAGATCATTCATGTCTCCCCTGTTTAGAACATATAGTATAACTTCCTGCCGTTGCCATGGCACTGGTAAACTGTCATGGCGTTGGTGCCAATGTAGCAGTAAGGACGACTAGAGGTCACTTTTGTCACCATTTTTATTTTGGTGGATTTTGGCCAGCTCCTTTTACTGCAACCTGTTTTGTCTGCAAGGTCTTTATGACCTGTATTCTGTGCTGACTTCCTATCTCATCCTGTGCCTTAGAATGCCTTAACCGTCTGGGAATGCAGCAAGTAGGTTTCAGCCTAATTTTACCCGGCTCCTATTTAAGATGGAGTTGCTCTGACATTCCTATCTCAGAAAATTTTGCCTAACCCAAGAAGCTTTCAATATGTTTGCAGAATGCATGAACAAATTAACAGTTGTTTCTCAAGGTACATGTGTAAAGTAAATTACCACAATTACCAAAGTATATGTAGTATACAGGGAATAATAAAAACCTCAAAATGTGAAAGAAAAAAAGAGTCCCAGAAGTAAAAGTACTTTTTTTTTGCTGTAGTTTCTATCCATATTTTATATTTAAAAAGATCCTATTCCAGTTCAACACTAACAAAACTTCTGTCTTCCCTTATGTATTCATAAGCCACAAAATAATTTGAACTACTGCACACACAAGCGCACGCACACACACACACACACACACCCCAATCTCCAATAAGAAAGAAGAATGCCAGCATATACAAAACTTTGTTTAACAATTAAGTGTGATCAACAAGATTTCCTTTTCCCTTGGATCTTTATCATTAATACAATTAATTCTTATTATTGGGGGATTCCATATTTGTGAAGTCACCTAATCAATCAAGTGTATTTGTAACCTCCACAGCTATTTGAAGACATGCTCAGAGTGGGGGTAAATTTGAGTCATTCTATGCACACCTTCCCAGATGAGGTTGACAAGGTGACACTTGCCTTTTTGTTTGAGCTCTCCCGTTGTAATCATGTGTCCTTTCTGTAGTCTATTCAGTGTCATGTTTTCACATTTGTGTGCTTTTTGTTGGTGATTTTGCTGTTTACAATGGCACCAAAGGATAGTGCTGAAGGGCTGTCTGGTGTTCCTAGCACAAGAAGGACGTGATGTGCTTTACAGAGAAAACACGTGTATTCGATAAGCTTTGTTCAGGCATGAGTTATAGTGCTCTGCTCTGTGCATTCAATGCTAATGCATCACCAGTGTTGTACAAGCAGAGACAGGAAGAAGAAATTGCCAATATGTATGTGAGATTGCCTAAAATGTGCTAAAATAACATCTACAGTACGTGGAGAATTATGGAAAATATTAAAAAGTGGCTAAATGTGTAGATGCATGAGATAATGAGATAGTGACAGATCTTTTTTAAAAGCATATTTAGACAGCATTATTGTGAGGTTAAAAGCCAAAATAATTCATGGTCACATTGCCCAGATTCAGGAAAATAGTAAACCTGTCTCTACTAGGGAAGGATGGCTTACATGTTTCAAAAGGCAATATGATATGAAAAATGTTAAACTTACAGGCGAGGCAGGTTCTGCAGATCAGGAAGCTGCAGAGAATTTTTAATACCTGTTTGGTGTTATATAGGAAGAGCGTTTTGTGGGAAAGCAGCCCAGCTTGTTTTACAAGGATGTTGGCAACCAAACCTATATAATGCAAATGGTGTTTCAGCTCACAAAAATGTTGTTGTTACAGTATGTAGCTAGTCAGATATGAGCAGGGGAGGAGAGGGACCCCCTGCTTTTAAAATAATAATTGGTCCCAGCCAGCACCAGAGAAAGGCAGTCTCCCAATAAACTAAAGCACCTGACACTGGTGATCGCCAGCTTCCCAAGAAGATCTCAGGTGCTGGGCAAGTAGGCTCAAGTATGTGCATTAAGAGAAAAAATGGCAGAGTTTAACTGGTATATGACCTCCTAGGGACATTTGATAGGTAAGGGAAGAACACCTCAAGTGAGCATGCATACAACTCCAGAAACAGACTGCACCTGCCCCCTTCCAAGTGCTAGCAGGCCACTGCACATGCAGACAGCCCACCCAAAGGGAAGAGTCAGGGGAGAAGGAAGGCAAAACCTCAGAAACATGCCAGCGTATAAAACCCAAGACAAAAGTCACACTGCACTTGATCTCTCCAGTCGCCTGCTTGGCCCTCTTCCAAGCATACTTTACTTCCTTTCATTCCTGCTCTAAAGTTTTTTAATGAACTTTCACTCCTGCTCTAAAACTTGCCTTGGTCTCTCCTTCTGCACTATGCCCCTCAGTTGAATTCTTTCTTCTGTGGAGGGAAGAATTGAGGTTGTTGAAGACCCGTACAGATTCGCCAACGCTAACAATGTAACCAGAGGCCTGCAAGAACCTCACCCTGTGTTACTCCTTGGAGCAATAGTTGAGTATTCCCTAATTCAGTGTTCCGGGTGACTTTACAGGCCATGAATCCTGCAAATAACAAGATGCAGCTGTACATATATTGGTTGTATTTAATCCTATGTAGTATTGACAATAAAATAACCTCTGTCCTTTAATCAGAGACTTGATGTTTTCCATGATTAAATCTGTGGATTATCCTAATTGAAGCAAGTTTTACCTCTAAAGAATTGTATTTTGTGGGGTTCGGTGGCTCACGCCTGTAATCCCAGCACTTTAAGAGGCCGAGGCAGGCGGATCACAAGGTCAGGATTTTGATATCAGCCTGGCCAACACAGTGAAACCCTGTCTCTCCTAAAAATACAAAAAATTAGCCAGGAGTGGTGGCGGGCACTTGTAATCCCAGCTACTTGGGAGGCTGAGGTAGGAGAATTGTTCGAACTCAGGAGGCAGAGGTTGCAGTGAGCCGAGATTACGCCATTGCACTCCAGCCCAGGTGACAGCACGAGACTCCGTCTCAAAAAAATAAATAAATAAAATAGAATTGTATTTATTTTCAGATTTTTGGTTGAAAAAATAATTAAATAACTGTATAATCCTTCAGGGCTAAACCACCTGTAACAAAATATTTCTAGTATTCAACTTGATAATAACAGAGCATTTGTCTGCTTCTACATTTAATGCAATATCACAAACATTCGTGAGTACTTAATTATTACCAATTATCTTGAGTTGGTACTGTAATGAGGTCTACCACTAAAATTGGGGACAAAGCAAGGGCAATGTAAGGCTTTGTGCATTGTTAAATAGAAAAGCAAAGTCCACCACAGCTTAACTATTCAGAGGTGACACGTGATTTTTCAGATGTCTATAGAAATAGACAATCAACCATGATTTCTACACGCATGTTTTTCCTGTTCTGATTTTTTAAATAAATGATTTTGTGTTTTCTAACAAGAGATATTGATTTTCTCACTTAATCATTTATTTTGCATTATGTATTCCAGACTTTCTTATTCTTATGATTTATGAACCGCACTCTAAATTAAAGCTATTTATCTGAAACATGCCCTGACTTCCAGAAAAATTAATCATGTCTCCAGAAAGAAATCTCATTGATACAAAGATCCCCTTTTTCTCTTGACAACTCCAGAGAGTATTGAATCAATTTTCCAGACTGTGCAAAGAATAAAGAGCAATGTGCAAGTAGAAAAACAATTTTAAATGCTAGCTTTTCTGCCAATTGAGAAAAGTTTTAAGAAACTCATCATCATCAGAGGGAAACAGGTGTGTCTGAGAATATTTCCCTCCACAATAGAATTTGCCTAAATAAAATCCAAACTCATGAAAGCAGGGACTTCTTACTCTTCAAGAAGTGGTAAAGTTAGAAACTAAGAATATAAGTATGTCAGTCTCAAAGTAAAGTATCAATGATTTAGAGGAATATTTTCTCAACCAAATAAGGGGGAAAACAGAATTGATATCATAATTTTTAGCACACTAGTAAAGTGTTTCTAACTCCTAGAATATGTCAGAATAGACAGGGAACTCACCTAAGAACATACATGTTTGTGAGCAAGTGAGGGGTGGGGAGGAAGAATGATAAAAAAATTTTTAAAATATATTTTTACTATTACTTTAAAAAATAAGATTGTTATATTCCTTATGTAACAGTGGCTTGTCTACACCACGACCACCTTCAAAAACTGAGTACAACAGTATATTTATAGTCATTACTTTTGCTAAACGAGCATAGATATATTATGCCATTTATGATAATTGATGGGTCCATTCACAGGGATAAGTAGTTACTGTTGATAAATGGGAATATCATACAAGAGTAGTGCATTAGTGGCTGTATTTTTTAGGATTCACTCAGAGACACTGACTACTAGGCCTGACCCAGTAGACTACAAGGAGGGATTAAACCTTACATGATTGTGGGAGCTGGTTAAGCAGTCTGTGTCACTCCACTGCACCTGAGTCTGGTACAAGGGCTGAGGTAGCAGGGCTGGCAGTTGGGAATAGACATAATGTGAGAAAAAGTAAGAATACAATCGAGCAAAATAGCACCCACAGGAATAAAGGAACCTGTGAAAATATAACTGAAACCCACACCTTTCTCTGGAATAGAAATCAGTTACTAGTCATCTGCAGGTCTTCAACTTGAATGATGCAGGAAACCGACAGAAAAGCTGGTACTCTCCATCATGGAACTGCACAGGAACCTCAGGACTGCGCAAAGCAGAAGCAGGAGATCTGTAGTTACTTCAGGGGTTGCAGGTCCAGCAGCCAACAATGGGAGCTGGCACATTCTCAACCCTCTGTGTGAGCTGCAGCATCATCTAACCCTACACTGACCTTGTGTAAGAGAACATGATATTGCTTCCATTTTATGTTGCAAATTTGGGGAAAGTTTCTCATATTTCACCTAGATTTATGTAAGGAAAAGAATTCCAGTAAATGACCTTCCATATGGAAGCTGGCTGTTAGATTCAAGGGCTAAAGTAGGAAGCACACACTTCTTCACTTTCATTATTCAGGTGCTCAAGGGTTGATCCATGTCATGATACACAACAGGCAGAGCAACAGCTGTTTTCCTTATTCCCAAGTGGTCAGAATTAGACTTAGTGAAACTTACTTTCAGATTCTGGAAACATTTTAAAATTCATCTATTTGTTTCTCTGTATTTTACAGGTCTGGGAGTAAGTCGAGAGAATCTCAGTCAAAATCTTAGTAGTTTGATTGAACTACTAATCAAATTCCACATAAGTACTACTAGCTCCTTCCATTTTAATACCTCATAAATGTGCCCATTTATTTCTTACACTGACAGGCTACAGGAAATCTCTAAACAATGGTTTACAAGCCGCATTATGTAAAGGAGCTAGAATAAAGCAATAAAACACATTTAGATGCTACAATTTCTGCTAAGGTCAGGGTGCCCTTTTAAAAATAACACATGTATTTAGTATCAAATTAGTATACATTTATTGTAGAAAATCTCTAAAAAGACACAAAACTAAAGAAATCACTCAAAATTCCACTTTCCAACAAAAGTATACTTGAAATATCCCTTTCAAGTATTTTTATTTCCACATTTTACATAGCCATGCACATACACATACAAATACTGATAAAATATATTTTTATTATAAAAGAACATGCAAACACAAGAAAATTTAGAAATATCAACAAAGTTAAAGTAATTTTTAATTTTATATACATTTATAGATATGTGTCACAAATCAGCCTTCATACATATTTCATGTTAAATCTTATTCTATTCTTTCTTATGTCTTTTCTCCTTATCCAATGTAAACTTTACACTAATTCATTTGCTAATATTCTGAAACTTTTGTCTCATAATTACACTAACTCATTTACTAATATTCTAAAATTCTTTTCCCTCTGTTCGTTGTTACCTCCAAATAAATATGTGCAAGTCTCTTGTATCTTTAAAGACTAAGTCCTCCTTTTCATTTCTACCCCAGTTACTAGTCCGTCTTTCTTCTGCCTATTATAGCCAGATTTCTAGAAGCGTCATCCTTACACTATTCCCTCTCCCTCCATTCTTCCTCATCTTATTGCAGTCTATTTCTAACTCTTTAACAGATCACCAGAACTTCTCACCCAGAAGTTACCAAGGAGCCCACGTTCATAAAGGTAGTGGATATTTCTCTGTACAATCTTACATTAACTCTCAGTGGCCTCTACTATGCCTTCCTTCTTTATCAGTGGCTTTCGAGAAGTTAACCATGTCCTTCTTAAGACACACTTCTGCTCTCGCCTTGGTGGAAGGACCCTGTCCTACTATTTCCTTTCTTTTTGATCACCCCTTCTCACGCTGCTTTGCTGACTCCTTAGCTTCACTTTGCATATTCAATGTTGAGGTTTCCCAAGGCCCAACCCTAAGCTCTTTTCTCTTTACACTTACTTTGTTTTTCCTTCCTGGTCAATCTCAGTCACACATTTATTTGGAAATTCTACCTCTACACCAATGATTCCCATGTGTTTATAGTCCACCTGACCCCATCATGTCTTACATTCACCCATTTGAATTTTTTTACCAGGAATGGAATAAGGTGGTTGGTTGTGAGAGCCTAGCTTTACAATTCAAAAAGATTCCTTACCATGCAGTCATAAAACAGAGCTAAATCATGCCCTTTGCAGCAGTATGGATATAGCTAGAGGCCGTTCTCCTAAGGGAGTTATTAGGAATAAAACACCAAATACTTCATGCTCTCACTTATAAGTGGGAGCTAAATATCGAGTACTTATGAACACAAAGAAAACAACAATGGAGACCACTAGACAGATGTATCAGTCCATTCTCAGACTGCTATAAATAAATACCTGAAACCGGGTAATTCATAAAAAAAAAAGAGGTTTAATTGGCTTACGGTTCCACGGGCTATACAGGAAGCATGGCTGGGATGGCCTCAGGAAACTTTCAGGTCATGGTGGAATGGGAAGCACGCACGTCTTACATGGCCATAGCAAGAGGAAGAGAGTGAAGTGGGAGGTGCTTTGCACTTTTAAACAACCAGATCTCATGAGAATTAACTATCACGAGAACAACAAGGGGGAAATCTGTCCCCATGAACCAATCATCTCCCCCAGGCCCCTCTTCCAACATTGGGGATTACATGAGATTTGGGTGGGGACACAAATCCAAACTACATCAACGAGGAAGACAGGAAGTGGTGTAAGAGTTGAAAAACTATTGAGTACTATGCTTACTACCTGGGTAATGGGATCAATAGTACCCCAAAGCTTAGCATCATGCAATATATCCATTTCACAAGGCTGCACATGTACCTCCTGAATCTAAAATAAAAATTGAAATAAAAAAAAAGATTATCCATATTCTATTCCCATGGAACACAGTGTTCTTCATATGCTAAACTCCTGAGTTTTCAATCAACTTTTTTTTCTCCTTGAGCATGTTTTCAAGTTTTGGTTTGTCATTTTTTTCCAAGAATTTAAAGCTGTTATATTTTGGAGCACTTACATATATGTGCATGTATTTCATATGCCATCAAAAATGAAAGAAAATTTTTAACCTGCATTTTTTTCTTTCTGAGATGCTCAGATAAATTTCCTTAATATTATAATTTAATATTTTTGAAGTTTCAATGCTAGATGTGATACAAATAACAAATGACTGAAAAGAATTCATTGAGTTAACTCGTTACTTTCTTCCCTGAGGTAGCAACATGACTGTTGCTGAAAAGGCAATAGTAGAGTCCTCATGAAACTTGCCCCATCCCCTATTTTATCTTCACACAGATATCTGAGAGTTACAGAAGGGTACTGAAAACTTCATTGAGAAGTAGTTCTGTAATGATGCCTAAGTGCAGGCCTAGTTATAGAAATCTGAAAGTCTTCGTGGAATATAGAAGTTCATAACATAGCAGTTTTCTAACATCAAATCATTTTTGAAATGATATACTAGTAAGAAATGCCAGGAAAAACTTCAGCTACAAAGAAGCAATGTTTCTTAGACCGCTATCATGCCCTCACCCTGGGAAAAACAAAAAAACTGATCATTAATGTTAATCCTTGGTATAAGGATTCTGAAAAAGCAAAAGAATATAAGTGGTGAAGCAATTCTCTGTTGAACTCAGGCTTTGCTTTCTTCTAACCATTTTATGACACTGAATCACCGCTAAACTAGAATTTGATCATCAATATCTCCATATTAAAATCTTTGAGGAAGACACTAATATTATCCTAGTCAAAAGCAAGTTTTCTAAGAAAATCAGGTGAAAATATTTTGAAGAATATGGCAGACATATATCAACTTTTGTTTTCAAACAATAATATGTCAGTAGAAAACCCAAACATAGGAATATGTGAAAAGAATTCCTATATAGAATTAAACTATGGAAAAAATGATTAAACTTAAGAAAAATAAGTAAGACTTAAGAAAAATATGATTGAAAAGAGATATCAGACTTAAACAGTATTTATGTTCTCTGAGATTTTAACTAAACACTATACTCAAGATCAAGGGAGAGTACTATATCCATATTTATGTCTATGTATACCTATATCTGCACCTCTAACTAACCTATTTCTGTATGTGTACTTCTGTCTCTCCTCTCTCTCTCTGTCTCTCATTATATATCTAAAAAGTTAAGAAAAGAATGTTAGGCCGGGCGCAGTGGCTCAAGCCTGTAATCCCAGCACTTTGGGAGACCGAGATGGGCAGATCACGAGGTCAGAAGATCGAGACCATCCTGGCTAACATGGTGAAACCCCTTCTCTACTAAAAAATACAAAAAACAAGCGGGGCGACGTGGCGGGCGCCTGTAGTCCCAGCTACTTAGGAGGCTGGGCAGGAGAATGGCGTGAACCCGGGAGGCGGAGCTTGCAGTGAGCTGAGATCCGGCCACTGCACTCCAGCCTGGGCAACAGAGCGAGACTCTGTCTCAAAAAAAAAAAAAAAAGAAAAAAAAAAGAAAAGAATTTTAGAAAACCAAAATAAGGTGACATCAGAGGAAGGAACTCTTCAGATTTAAGGCTATTGTATTAAAATCTTCATAGAAGAAGAGAGAGAGTATGGCATACCAAGTGATGCAACAGGGACAAAACATGGACACAGGACTAAGATCCCTGGATTTTGACTCTAAATGGTTCTTTTGAAGTAACCACTGATCTTTTTGGATCACCTTATTAACAGAATAGATGAAGATAGTTTTGACTTTGTGCTTTTTAAAATGGAAAATAAAATTTTACAGAACAAAGAAATGACAGCTGTAATCTGATTTAATGCATTTTCTAAAATAACATCATGAAATGGACACTTTTTAAAACTGTAATTAACATCACCATCATTATAGAGGGGATGTACAACAGAAAATGTAAGAATAATTAAGTAAATCTTCAGATATTATTAACAAAGGACAAGTAAACTCATTTAAAGAAAGTAGTTACAAAATTTAGACAACGAATGTTCATTATTTGGATAAAAAGTGTGGAATGAGAGAATAAATAGGAAATAATTTAGAAATTGTGGTAATACAACCCTTTTCTAGGCTGAAGGCTGGAGTCTCTCTATATCACAGACAGTTGCAAGTTGTTATGAGCAACTGACATGTGGAAGAACATTTTTTCCTTTTCTTTTGGTTTGGTTTTTGGTATTTTAAAAGTAAAGAATCTTACAAACACCAACGATTTTCAAAATCTATTAATAATAATCCATGGTATCTAAAAAGATAAATAGAATTAGGTTGTTCACAGAATTATTATCTATAATATTGAATCTCAGCAGATAAATGAGTAATAATTAGAAAGTTTTGTATAAAACTAACTGGGCCTACAGTCTCTAATGATCCAATCTCTCTCTTACTTATCAAGGCAACTGAAAGGCCTTCTCAGATATGCAAGTACTCAAAGGGATGCCAGCCACAATTCTTTTCTAAACCTTTGTGACAAGAAAATACTGTTAAAATATATCTACATGATTTCACATTATATGCTTGTTTCTACCAAACCAAAGCTTCCTCCTGAGAAGATGAAAATGGAAGTTCGGGGTGATGAGCAAAATCTAGAATTGAGTGGAAATGAGGTTGATTGGGCAGCAGGATGAGAAATCAGTCGGGGGCTGCATAATTCCTTGTTGTGCAAGCTGTGTAATTTTATACTTTGACAACTTTTCCACATTTCAATTTGCATTAGTTTGAAATAAATAACTTAATGAAAAAGCATATTTAATCTTTCAGAAGAAGAAAAAAACACAACATTTATTTTTATTTCTCTATCCAAATATCACAGACTTCAGTGGCTAGACTCCAAATGAATATTTTAAGTAAAGAAAACTATAAAACTTTCAATCAATATGACTTCTTTAGTTCTTTAAGATAAGGAGTGTGGTTTCCAGAATTGGTGATGGGCACTTACGCTGCACTTGCCAAAAGTAACTCATTTTCTTCCAAGATGTTGAATGAGCTTCTACTTTACACAATATTTCTGCTGTGTCCCTGACACATCCACAGGAGACATTTGTTGGAGTAGTGGTTATCAGAACATTTGAGTTGTGTGTGTATGTTTTTGCTGTTTTATCACATTATGTGTTTTAACCTTTCTTAGTTAAAAAGTTTTCTGAGATATAATGCTTAGTATGTTATTTATATTGCTAATCATGCTACCACTAACATTTTCTTCATTATTTTTCTTTTTAACATTTCCATTATTTTTTCTTCATTAATGTTTTGAAATCCATCTCTGAACTTAAAATTTAAAATATACCCATATTCTCTTCTATTTATTTTAATGTTTAATGTTAATATTTAATTTTTCATATAATCCTATTGCAGATAAACTATTTTCTGAGACAAACTAATATAATGGCAAGTATATATAATACTTACCCATCATTTGCTCTGTTTAAAAGCTTTGCATGAATTATCTCATTCAAGCATGTCTTAAGTGATTATTATTATTAGCCCTATTTTACAAACAATATTCTGTGGCTTAGAAAGGTTAAGTAATTACCCAAAGCTACAATGAAAGAGAGTTTGAGTTAAAACCTTACCAAAAACTTTTTGCTTATTCCTGTCATTTTTTAATCCCTAGCTTAACATGCATTTATTAACAGATTTTGTTATTTTATTTACAACTATATTTACTTAATTCAAAATGTCAAGATAATAACTAAAATTATTTTTACAATTACAAAATGATATTTAGGTAACAAAACAGCAATAATTGAATAAATTGTGTCAAAGACAACTAAAAATGTAAAATAAAATCTCCACATATGTATTAGTCCATTTTCATACTTCCATGATGAAATACCTGAGACTGGGTAATTTATTTTAAAAAAAAGAGGTTTAATGGACTCATAGTTCCACATGGCTGTGAGGCCTCACAATCATGGCAGAAGGCAAAGGAGAAACAAAAGCACATTTTACATGGTGGCAGGCGAGGGAGCATGTGCAGGGAATCTGCACTTCATAAAGCCATCACATCTTATGAGACTTCTTTACTATCCCGAGAACAACACGAGAAAAACCTGCCCCCACGATTCGACTACCTGCCACTGGGTCCCTCCCACTACACATGGGGATTATGGAAGCTACAGTTCAAGGTGAGATTTGGGTGGGGATAGCAAAACCATATCAACATATAATTAATTTGTGCTGTTTAGCCACAAAAGATATTTTAAATATGCATGCTATTTCCACTGCAGATAATATACCAGACAAAGTAAGTGGCTATTTAATATACCACCTGGCCAGAACTATTTAAAGACATATCCAGTAGTAATTTATATATAAATATTTTATATAATTTTGCATTTCAATATTTCATTTTCCTTTAATAAGAGACAGTTAAATTCCTTATAGACAAGAAAAAGAGTGCACTGAGACCAACCCAGTTTGCATTATAATTACTTTCTTCCTCCTCCTACTATTTTCTTCATCTAATATATCTTTGCCTTTTTCTTTCCCTTATATTTTTCAGCCTTGGCAATACCGTTTACTTTTATATCATATTTTGCTCTCGTCTGTCATACACTCAAATCTTTTTTCACATTTTTTTCTTGGTTTAAGCAGCCCTTTTCACAATGAGGCTGCATACTGTCTACAGAAGTAATTTCTTTAAAATGTAGCCATTGACTGCAATGCTGTCTCTTAATTTGGGGGTGATAATAAGAACAAAACAAGAAAATGGTTAAAAAAGGCTTACTGGGTACACTTGGGTCCTAGTAGTTCCTGTCTGTTTCTTCTTCAGGAGGAATATAGATTTTCACTTCACTGTTCAAAATATTCCTTATCTACTTTTACATATGCCAAGTTTACTTTTCTTTAGCAACTCTGGTTTTCTAGAATGGATATGATGACATTTGCCTCCTGGTTACTTAACATCTCTTTCACCACTTTTATTCATTTATAGGAAATTTTAACACCTATATAACAAAGTTAAGAAGATATGTTTTCTGTAATAACTGGACAGAAATGTTAATTGTAACCTTTATAATTTATAAATACCGTATTTGAATAAGACACTTTCTTAAAAATGTAAATGTATCTCCTGAAAACTAATATACCTTTGAAAGCCTGTACTAGAGACACTAACCAAGGTTTATTTCTAATTCATAACTGTTTTTCTTTAAAACTCATAAATTATTGATTCCATAAGAGGAATGTGGCACATACACACTACTACAAAACAATGATATACAAGAACACTCTGAGAGAGACAGAGATGCACAGGGTTTGCTGGGAGAAAAAGATCTCCACCCAGGAGCCTATGATGATTGAAAAGAAGAAAGAGAATATGACAGAAACCACCACACTACTGCAGAATTCAGAGAAAAGAGGACTAAATCTTAATTTAATTCAGTAAAAATAGGAGGAAAAAATGATGGTTATAGAATAGAGAATTTTAGAAATGCAGCCTGTAAGATTTAGTCACCCCTGGTACCCAATAGGGTGGGCTAGAGGCTCAATCTCAACAAATTAAGGATGGGACTGCCATGACCAGGACTTGCCCGAGGATGCTAGGAGTGGAGGGCACCAGGAAGCAATCAGGGAGGTCTAAGGGGTCACGGAGCAGATGGATGAGGAATTATCAGAGACGGCAAGAAGGTGGCAGGAGGCAGGCCCTTGGAGTCCAGGCTCCAAGCCTCAAGCACATATTCTCTTATCCAATTGGATTTCACTTACGAAGTTCAAATTCAAAGAGAAAATCGTTAAGGATTTGGAAGTGAAAACTACAGGACCTTAAGCCCCAAGTACAAAGGCTCTTCTGAGCTTGGGGCCCTGTGCAACTCCACTGGGAACATTGCCATGAAGTTCTGGTGCTGGACAGTGTTCTAGGTGATATATTATTGACCAAAAAAAGGACAAAAATCACCCTCACCAGCATGAAGTTTATACTCTCCTTATTGGTCAGACCTTAAACAAAATCAATATATTTCTAATCAGCTCGAAGATGGAAAGTTCTATGAAGAAAAATAAATCAAGGAAAGATATGGAGTGAAGGAGCTAGCAATTTTAAATAGGTTGATCTAGGAAAAGGTCTTACTAATTAGTTGGCATTTGTGTAAAACTTAAGGGCTGTGAAGGAGGTGAGTCTTTGGATATCTTGAAAATGTACCAGGTAGGTATATGGAAGAACAAATGCAGGGCTGGAGCAGGCATGAATTGTTTGAGAAGAACAAGGCTGGTATATTGGAGAATAAATAAGGTGAAAAATAGGAGGAGAGCAACTAAAGATGGGACCCAAATTTTTGAGGAGTCCAAGCTGTGTATCCCTGTAGACCATGAAAAGGACATTAGCTTTTACTTTAAATGAGCAAGACAGTCACTGGAGACGTTTTACAAGGATAAAATGACTGTTGTACCTCTTAAAGGAATCTTTCTGGCTGATACATAGAAAATAGACTGTACTGGCACAAGAGTAGAAGCAGAAAACCAACAGTAAGCTATTGCAACAGCATGGATAGGAAGGCCACTACTTGGGATCCAGCTACTGTACCCACTTTTTGGCAGCAGTAATTTAGAGGTAGGGTAAGCAGGTCATGCCCCTTTAACTTCTGAGTCAGTTTTGTCACAAGACAACAACGTAAGAAGAGCCAGAGTAAGAAATTGTAATGAGGTGATTGGAAGTA
This sequence comes from Macaca fascicularis, assembly GCF_037993035.2. Taxonomy (NCBI): domain Eukaryota; kingdom Metazoa; phylum Chordata; class Mammalia; order Primates; family Cercopithecidae; genus Macaca; species Macaca fascicularis. The sequence goes on along the minus strand of NC_088389.1, from coordinate 67,577,552 downwards.
ATGAAAATTTTCCCAAAACCTTCAATATACAAGAATAATCTATTTAGTTTCTACAACCGTTACGGTATGAGATCCTGCCATTTGACTCTTGCGAGGTTCAGTGACCAGTCAGGGCATAGATTTGGAGATATCCAGATGGCTAATATCTGTTCATATTTCTACCTCCCTCAAGAAGGGCTTTCTAGTTTTGTGGCTTATTTATTTCCAGATCAAAGATAGCATAAAATTTTAGAACATAAATTGAAAACTTTTTGTTAAGTCACATATATGTGATTCAGATGGGGATTGTCAAAATCAGAGAGTTACTCTTCAACATCCTTGTAGAAACGCTAATCACTAATAACCCTGCTCCTTTAAAAAAAAAAAAAAAGTTTTCTTGCCTGTCTCCCATATCTACATTCATTTTGTTAAAATAATTTAAAAGTTATAAGAGGTATTTTACAATGAGTCTAAGCATGTACTTAACAGCTGTACCAACATCTAACAAGCCAATTGCCATATGGGATTTTGAAGCTCCTGGCTGCATGAACCTAAGTCTATAGGTGAAGTAAATGTTGGATGATAGTGAAAACCCTTTGGTCTTTCCAGAAATCTCATAGAAACTAACAGACGAATATCATAATTTTACTTGGATATCTCCTCTATCAACTTCATTAACAACCTCAATCAAATAAAGCCCCATTATCTCCTAAAGTAACATTATAGGAAAGGTTAACTAAACATATTCTCCCACACAATAGCTATTTCCCAGATTGAACTTTACTTCTCAAATGACACTAAACCTCCATATCACAAACCTCAAAATTGATGAGGCTCTGAGGAGGAATTCCTAGTGTGACGAAGGAATTTTTACAAATAGATTCAAAGCAAGAAGTCAGACAGACCAGGTTTGAATAGTTGTGCTTCATTTTCTACATTTACAAACTTGTGAATGAACTTGATTTTTCCATTAAAGAAAGCATGATACAATTGTATGTAGACTTTTTTTTCCCTGAATATAATAATGTCTTATCTTTACTGAAAAAATTGAGGAATGGTCCAAAAAAGAAAATGTTTTTAAATTGTCTTTAACTCATAGATAGCCGTTATTAATATCTGGAGTCTCACCATTATTTGAATCTATCCTTGACTGGGCGCCATGGCTCATGCCTGCAATCCCAGCACTTTGGGAAGGCGAGGTGGGTGGATCACCTGTGGTCAGGAGATCGAGACAAGCCTGGCCAACATACCAAAACCCCGTCTCTACTAAAAATACAAAAATCAGCCGGGTGTGGTGGCACATGCCTATAATCCCAGATATTCGGGAGGCTGAGGCAGGAGAATCGTTTGAACCTGGGAGTGGGAGGTTGCAATGAGCCAAGATCACACCACTCACTCCAGCCTGGGTGACAGAGCGAGACTCCATCTCAAAATAAATAAATAAATAAATAAATAAATAAATAAATAAATAAATAAGATAAACAAATAAATAGGTAAATAAATCTATCCTTGATGATAGGATTTTTCTTTTTCTTGAGTTCTCTGGCAGTTAAATTCAAATTTCTGTGTCTGCATTTTCATTGGTTTCATCATAACACACATAACTTAATATCTTATCTTCAGTGAAAGTTTTGAACTATGGGTTACCTTAGACATTTATTTGTAGTTCTAAAAATGAACTATGGTTTGGAATAATAATCCGTAAGCCTAAAGGATGCATTCTTATTTCTACCAAAGAGGCAAGAGCTTATAGCTCAGTGACAAATGAAAGCAACGATTTTTTTTCCTGTGGTTTCCATGCTTTCTTGTCCTTTAAATTTATATCTCTAGAGGAATTCTATCTTTGATTTTTATGACTGTGATTTATGCTTTAGCAACCCCAAAACTATAACAGCAACGAATTAATGTCCAATTATTGTTCAACATTTATTATAAATATAAAAATTGTGTTTTTAAAAAAGGTAATCTCAGTATAAGCAGATTGTTTGAAACATCTCTAATGTTATCTATTGCTTATCCAATCCCACTTTAAAAAGTTGTATTCTTATAGCTATTGAAAAGATTCTAAATCTATATTTTAAATAAAAACCTCCAGTTGATTCTGATGCACCTGGCATGTAAAATAGCTTTCAGGAGTCACTGGCTTAACCTAACTAAATTTGATTTAGTTCTTTCTAAAATCTCATATTGTTTCACAGTGCAGTGAATTGTTTGAACCAGAATTTTAGATACTGGTTATTATGTTAATGGCTATAGTAGCCTATTTCATACTGGGAAATGTATAGCAAATATAAGGAAAAACAATGGACTGGGGCAGTGATTCTCAAATTTTTTCATAGAGCAGCAAGAATTTTAAAGGTATATATTCTGTCTTCTATTTCCAGAGATGATAATTTTTCAGATATTGACCCAGTAATTTGAAATTGTAACAAATATCCAAGGGATACTTATGTAGTATGACTTTAAGAAACAGTAGACCAGATAATACTTAGTTTGATTTGGGTGATGAATTTAAGACTGCTAGGAAGCATGCTCCATATATTATTAATATTTAACTCAAGATTACATAAAAACAGTAAAGTAGCAATACACTCTGGTTTTTATAATATCTATTACCCCATTAATTCAACACACCTTTGCACATGAAATTATACCTAGACATATAGAGTCATGATGGTATGTAGATATATGATAAGTGAAATGATAGGTGATGGATGGATAGATAGACTTACATTGATGCATGTGTGTGTGTGTGTGTGTGTGTGTGTAGAGAGAGAGAGAGAGAGAAAGAGGGACAAAGACAAAGAAAAACAAAGACAGACAGAATGAGAACACCTGTACTAAAGATCAGGTTGTTTGGGATTTCTTTTTCTGTTTTATAAAGTTAGACTATAACAGAGTTTATTTTTTTTAACAGATTTTTTCAACTTTGTTTTACTTCATTAATTTCTCCACTCAATCATATCAAAGAGAAGAGTCCTTGAAAAGACTTTTAACTTTATAAGCAGGTCCTTAGAGCCAACCCTTGGAAAAAAATAACTCTTGCATTGATTTTTCTATCATGCTTTGAAATAGCATTAATACTGATTGCTAAGAAAAGTGGCATAAAAATAGTAATAGAAGAACAGTAACAGAAAAACAGATTTTTTTTAAAATCCTGATAATATTAAGTAAATTATACTGCCATAGCGCAGAATAATTTGAAGTCGCTGTATAGAGTCCTGCTTTGGGTGACTTTTTATTGTATATGATATCAAATAAAATAAAACTATATTGCAAACAATATCAAATAAAGGAAAAGCATTTGCCTAATTATAAAATGTTTATGCATATATTTAATTTTTAGAGTTTTTAATGCTTTCTGGGATTTTATAATTTTTCTCAATGAAAAAGATGTTATTTTTTAATGTAATCGATTATGTTTGATCTTTCTGTCATTAGATAATAAATGGGCAAGTTTCCTAAGTAGGGCCAGGGTACACTAGAAACTATGAAAAACATATTGCTATGTCCTCTTCTCCTCTCCTCCAGAGACATAGTGTCCCTGTTTCCTTTATTCTACATCTCTGTATAAGTCTATGTCAGGAAGTAGCTGGTAACATTGAGCACTCCAAATAACAAAGGCATGATGAGCCTTAATGTGTTGTCATGCAATGAGTATTTGCATAATTTGTATAATATTTTTACTTAGACTTAATTACAATATTATGATTTAATATGTCAAGTAAAACAAGACATTTTTATGAAAATTATTCTTCTCACTACCCCTTTCTCTTCCTTAGAAGTCACCTCTTTCAATTTTTTTAACTAATAATTTGGCATTTATCTATATGTTTCTAAATAAGATACCTACACAGCTATTTCTTGGTTTGCACTTTCCAAAAATATCTGGCATGGATGTAGCCAGTTTCTTACATACCAAACTCAAACACACGTTTCCCATTCCTCCATTTCCTCAACCGCATTATGTGATCATGGTTGGTTTTTTTTTTTTTTTGAGACGGGAGTCTCGCTCTGTCACCCAGACTGGACTGCAGTGGCGCGATCTTGGCTCACTGCAAGCTCCGCCTCCCGGGTTCACGCCATTCTCCTGCCTCAGCCTCCCAAGTAGCTGGGACTACAGGCGCCCGCCACCTCGCCCGGCTAATTTTTTGTATTTTTAGTAGAGATGGGGTTTCACCGTGGTCTCAATCTCCTGACCTTGTGATCCGCCCGCCTCAGCCTCCCAAAGTGCTGGGATTACAGGCGTCAGCCACCACGCCCGGTGATCATGGTTGTTAAAGGCAGTGTTCAGTGTCAATGTCTTTATTACACAAGTAAAAGTTATTGCTGAAGCACACTATGACTCAATTTGTTTCTGTATACAACTTATTTTCTTGCAGTAATAATTATTTTTGTTTGGTTTGTATTGTTCTTTGTACCTTAATGTACCAATAACTGATTCCTAAGCTGCCCTTCGTAATTATGAACTTTATCTTAAAACATTAAAAACCATCACATATCCTATTAGATGTGTTTGTTTGAAAATATCCTTGTTGGAATCTTCTATCTTCTGCTCAAATCTTAGCTGCTGTTTTTCCAAACCCACTGCAAGGCTGTTATCTCGTTCCTCATTTTCCTTGTTTGGAGATTCTCTCCAAGCTGTAGTTCTAAGTCTCTTGTTTATGATAATACATTTTCCTCTTTTAATTCATTATCTCATTTTGACAAAGTGCCTCTTTCAGTGGCATCCTTGGAAACGGTGTAAGGAAGGCTAAAGGAGTATTTTGAATATCCACAAATGTCTCCAATCTGCTGTTACAACTATTTCTATTAGGCCAACTACAGAATTCTAGGTTCAAAACAAATTGTAATTAATTGTTCCAATGTCTTCTCTAGTTTCTAGTAAAGCTTCTGGAGACACTCAGTACCATGATGATATGGCTTTTTAATCAATTCTCTAGACATTTAATTTCAATCTGAAAGTACATGCTCTCAGTTCTTCAGAAATTTTTAAAAATATTTGATAAGTATTTTCTCAGTTCTCTCTGGAACTTATATTTTTCAGATGCCAGGCCTCCTATATTTATTTCTTAATTTCATTTTTTTTCCTTTACTCTCCATCTCTTTGCTCATTTTTCTACTCTTGGAAAAATATCAGTTTTACTTCTAATTATTTCATGTTTTGGTTGCTCAAAGTCAATTCCCTCTAGTGTGTTGATACAGTGAACTTTCTTTTGCAGGTACTGCGCAAGATTAGTTGCCAGCTTTACCAAATGTAAAATGGAATCAGGTAACAAACATCTTCTACAAATTTTCAAAAAACCTTCTCCATTTGCATTTCCACTTGCAGTGATCCTTGTTGTCTTCTATATCTGAACATTTCTCTGGCCAGGTAGTGGGTTACCTGTCTTCTGCATTCCCCTGACTGCTAGTTTAGATTTCAAATTTCTCTAGCGTTTGAAATCACCAAATACTTACCTGTTTTCCCAGTTCCACAAATGTGTTGCAGTCATACCCTCTCCCATTCTCTTGTTCCTGTGGGTCTGTTCTTTCACTGTAGTAATTTCAGTAAGGATTTGGAGAAAGCAAAGGTAAAAGCATGAATTCAATTCTTTGTGCTCAGTAGAATGTCCTGGTACTTAAGTCTCTCTATTTTTGGATTTCAGAAATAATTCCTCAGATAAAATAACTATGTTGCAGATCCAAGATGAATGGCTAGAAGCAGCTAGTGCATGCCTCTCCCATGGAGAGGAAACAAGATAGCAAGTACTTATTAACTCTTCAAGTGGATCATCTAAGAGATCATGCTGGGCTTCACCAGGGAAACAATGGGAACTCTGGGGAGCAGAGAGGAGTAAAGCCAGGCAGTTGCTGACCGAGGACCAGCACAGAACTGGGGAGGCTCCTTAATGTGGGAAAAGGGTGAGTGAGTGAGAGATGCCCAGGGATCCACACCTCCACCACAGACCTCATCAATCCTAGGCAAAGGAGAGCCCCCAGACCCGTCACGGGCCTCTAGACCAAAACAGAGAGCCAACTAGAGCCAGTGCCAGGCACCACTCAAGTCTACATGGAACATCACAGGGTTTTGATCCCTGAGTAGCCCAGCACCAGCTACCACCACCCTGCCAAAAAGGGAGGCCAGGCACTTTTATGCACCCCCCAGAACAGATGCCACAATCAGGGGACTGAGGAGCAGCCAGACTGCATACCAGGTGACTCGCAACTTCCACTGCTCCCTGCTAAATGGGGCTTGCTGGCTTGGGCTCCCAGTGCACCTGCCCCACCCCCACCTGAACACTGCTCAGTGTTGTTCTGAGAATACAACTCCCAGAGGTTGCTGATAAGCCCTTTGCAATTTTCGCCACTGCCACTGCATCCACTCCTTCCACTCCTGGCCCAGGAAGGGAACAGGGAGGCTGAACACTTTTGCATGGCCCCAGTATAGATGCCACAGCTGAGATATGGAGAAGCAGTGGACCGACTGCATGCCCCATGATGCCCTACCCCCACTGCTCCCCAGCATATGGGTTTTGCTGGCTTCAGTAATAGGTCTTCAATCCAGTTTATCAGTCCACGCCTGAATTATATGGTCACAGCTTGGCATTCCTCTGAGACATCAACTCCTAGAGGCTGCCAACAAGCCTTTCCCAGGCTTGGTAGGTGCCCCTACCCACCCCAGACCAGGAAGGGAATGTTGAGATCTGGCACCTTTCATATCCTCAGCAGCAAAATCAGTGCCGCTTCTGTGGAGGGGAAATGGGAGCATGCCATGCGCTCCCAGGCTGTGCTGAAGTATATTTCCTGGTGCAAGACAGTTTCTTAAGCTCGCCACCCCATCCAAATTCCCAGGAGCAAGATGAAGAAAGAGCAAGGGATAAAGGATGCTTCTCCCAGATAAAAGGCCTCCCTGAAAGCCACCTTCTATGATTTCCTTATCTCATAATGGTTCAAATTTTGTCTCAATGCCATGTCTAGATTGAAGAAAGGTCTTCATACTGGGAAGTATGGTCATTTAGCTGAAAACATCAAGTCCCTAAGAAATATTGAGAATCTACTACTAAAGAAGAAAGAAATTGATATTACATGACAACTATTACGGCAGTTTTGGAAGATGCTTTCTTCCTTCAGCTTCTTCCACTGATGGCTGATACGTAAACCTTCATTTCTTTGCCCTCTTATTTTCTGCCTCTATGGCTTCCCCCTCCTGCCTTATCTTCATATGCTGACCACTTCCTTAAATGTTATATATAACTATAATTATATATAGTTATTATATATAATATATAACTATAATATATAACTATAATATAAAACCAAAGTATCCTTTATATTATTTACTATAACTTATTTTATGTTTCCATTAGCTTTGAAAGCAGTGAGCCTGATTATTTAATAATTTTTCTTCTAAGGAACTTGATAAATTGAACGATGATGCCTTTGCTTTATATAATTGCCTTTACCTTTTGTTCTCCTTTTGGGTTAGGTTAGCTATAAAATAAAGACAATCTCTGACTTTTTCTGACAATATGGTGAGAAATGCCTGGCTTCTTCTCCTTCATTCCCTTTCCATATATAACTTTTATCCTCTGTGTTCATAGCTCTGAATCTTCTTTGTTCTTTAAAGTGTTAATTCCTGTTTGTGAATTCCAACACTTAATCATATGTTAAATAAAATATATCTTTTCTTGAGTTTTGTCTGTATGATTATGCTATTATACTAATTATATGCTTCTGAAAATATCTTGCAAAAATTGTAAGGCATGTGGAGTAATAATGTATTATCTGCAATTTCAGAGAAAATAAAAACAAATGTTGTGTTGTTTTAATCATATATAATTAAAGATTAGCAGCTGGGTAAAACATCTAGAAAATTATACCCAATCATTCCTCTCTATAGCTGTGGTTGTCAAATGGTAATGTGCATAAGCCTTACTTAGAGTCCTTGATAAAACTGGAGATGCATAGGCCTCAATGCTAGAGACTCTGATTCGGTCAATGTCATGTGGGTCCCCCAAAACTGCATTTTAAATCAGCACACGAAGATTTGCAGATTGAATGCCAGTTGTGATCTAAGAGAAAACAGAATGTGGAGTGACAGACCAAGGCTATAGGGGCTAAAACCAAATAAACAACAGAAAAAGAAAGGGTCAATACATCTATGTTAAAAGCCTCTGTTATTTAAGATAATATACATGAGAGGAAAAGTGATTATACAAAACTTTCCAATTTTAAAATGAGATTAAAGGAAAAAGGAAGATGGTTATGATTTTTTCCTAAGAGAGAAATTAAAAACCCCAATACGGCTCAGCATGGTGGCTCACGCCTCACACCTGTAATCCCAGCACTTTGGGAGGCCAGTGCAGGTGGATCACCTGAGGTCAGGAGTTCAAGACCAGCCTGGCCAACATGGTGAAACTCTGTCTCCACTACTAAAAAAATAAAATAAAATAAAAAATTTAGCCAGGCATGTTGGTGAGTGCCTGTAATCCCAGCTACTTGGGAGGCTGGGGCAGGAGAATTGCTTGAACCCAGGAGGAAGAGGTTGCAATAAGCCGAGGTCACGCCACTGCACTGGGGGACAAGAGTAAGACTGTCTCAAAAATAAAAATAAAATAAAATAAAATAATATAAATAAAACCACAATACTACCATATGTAAAATGTCAGAGGTTAACTTATACCAGTATAAATTGTGGCAGACACTGATATTATATAACTAATCATAAACTATAAGTAACTGATTACTATCAAAAAGAACTATATAATGATTAGATTGATAATACAAGGTAATTGTTAGGTTGATGATCCTCAGAAGACTATGCACTAATTTCTATACTATGTAAATAAAAGTTTAGTTTTTAAGATTTCTACTTCTGGAGTCAGTTCCAATATCTACTAGCTATATTAATTTTAATAACGTCTAGCTTATCAACTATTTCTTTCATGGATTGTGCCTTTGGTGTTGTATCTAAAAATTCATCTCCATACCCAAGGTCATCTGGGCTTTCCCCTATGTTAACTTACAGAAGTTTCACAGTTTTACGTTTTATATTTAAGTCTATAATCCATCTTGAGTTAATTTTTGTTAAAGGTATAAGGTTTGCATCTAGATTCTTTTCTTTTTTTCTTTTTCTTTTGCACATAGATGTCTGGTTGTTTCAGCATGATTTGTGAAAACAAAAACATCTTTGCTCCATCGCATTGCCTTTTCTGCTTTATCAAAGATTAGTTTACTATACTTGTGTGGATCTATTTCTGGACTCTGTATTGTGTTCCATTGATCTATTTGTCTATTTTTACAAAAGTACTACATTGTTTTGATTACTGTAGTTTTAAAATAGGTTTTGAAGTCAGGTAGAGTTAGTCTTACACCTTTGTTCTCCTTCAATTTTGTGCTGGCTATTTTAGGTCATTTGCCCCTCCATATAAACTATAAAATCGTTTTGTCAAGACCACAAAATAACTTGCTGGGATGTTTATTAGGATTACATTGAATCTATAGATCAAGTTGGGAAGAACTGACACCTTAAAAATATTGAGTTTTTCTAGTAGCTATATTATAACGGAGAATTTATTTAAGTCTCAGTTGGGTCAATCATAAAATCAGGATTGTCAATAAATGCATGAGGTTATGATGATGATTAAATAAGACAATGTAGGTAATGTATGTCTGCTGCATGAATGTTCAATATTATTATACTTACAACACACTCTTTCATATTGCCCAAAGTTGTGACTAAGAAATAAATAAGGATACATTTGCACAATAAATCCTCATGGTCTACAGCTACTGGGTCAGGGCAGGATGCTAACAAAAGCTTTGTCTAATCCTGTGCTAAGAACATCTTCCCCCGGAGGGATCCATTTGCCCCTCAAATCTTGACTGTCTTGAAAATAATTATTTGGAGTGAAATGCATGTGGAAATGAATTAAATCTTCTGACCATGGACTCTGACCATGGATTGCCAAGATTGCCTTCCCTGTTGCTACTTATTAAGAATTACAAACTGTCACTCTCTCATATACGTAATATCACTTAGAAAAGGAAAAAAGCTTAGATCTCTTCCAAAGGAAAATTCTCCATTCCTGCATCTATTTATCTGAACCCCAACATTGGCATGGGTTTCCCCGGACCCAGGAAAATTAACTGAAGAATTATATCCCTAACTCTTTCCTTTCTACAAACATTGATTCAGGAATTGGAGAGAAGATGTATTATCTTATCTCATAGCTGATCTGCAGCTATGAATCAACTGAATCTAGTTTACTTGTCTTCTTACACCAAGTACAAATTATCCTATTCAGTTTCATTTTATGTTTCATAATTGAATACCTCAATTAGCTGTTTGCTAGAAGGAGACAGCAAAAACTAGAATAGCAGAGCCATCTGGGTTCATTCAGTGTAGGATATATACAAATGTCACAAAAATTCAATGGCTGTAATTGTCATCCCTCTGCCAGTGGCAACCAAATCTGTATTTCCAGCCCCAATATCTCTCCCGAGTTTGAGATCAATGGATTGAATTGCCTCCTGAACTTCAAACTGCTACTCAATTAATCATTCAACCTTCCTCAGAGGTGTTCCTTCCATACTGGTTTTGAATACATGATATGGTGATGACCAGTTACCAAGTCTTACACTTATTCTCTGTCTACTTTTTAATATCCACATTGGCAGTCCTTAACTGTGGTCCCTTCACCTCTTGTCCAGATTGCTAAAGCTTCCCCTTAAATTATTTCCTTTCAATCTTTTACCTATTCCAACTTATTTTCTATATTACCAGTAGATTGATGTTTTAAACAATTCCAAAATTCTTCCTCCTGTGGGTTACATCTTCCCATGACTGCAGATAAAAATTAAATTCTATTTCCTTGGCACTGCATATTTTAGAGTGATCTTTGTGACCTCACTCCAGCTTAACTACATGTTTTCATCTGCAACTATCGTCCAAGTCCACTAACCAATGGGCAACACACAACTTTAGTCAAAGCTATTTAGGTTTATCGCAGCTTCCTGCAGCAAGGGAGAATACACATCAGAGGAACACAGTGTTTCTGTCAAAGAATGTTAGGAGAGGCTTATGATAATATTTGGACATGTGAAGAGGGATTCAAAAGCAGATTTAGAGAAGTGCAGACAATTCTGGATAGGATGTTGTCAGGTAGCAGGAATAAGTCAATGACTGGATATCCTTACATGTTTTTTAAGCTCGAAGACAAGGCATTCAAAGTGGAGCTAAAATTATCACTAGTAAAGAAACAGCAGTCACTGTTGCTTGCCTTTGGAAGGGGATGTTTAGTTACTGTGATTGCAAGGTAGGTGTCCTTTCTTTGTCTTAGTCTATTGTGGTCACAGAGTGGCCTTACCTGAGTATTGATTCTATTCTAAGAAAGTTGTTTATGTTTAGTTGGGACAATTAAGGCAAACTGACAGCTTCCAACAGTGAGCTGCTAGGGTCATTTTTCACTTTCTCACTACCCATGTCTACTTCTGCATCTGAGTCTACTAAACAATTTGCAGCCCCTTGAAAGACTTGTGTTCTTTCTAATTTATGAGTCTTGACAGAAGCAGTTTGGAGAGCTTGAAATACATCCACGGAACTTTTTCCAGGATTTCCTCCTACTCATTCTTTAGAATTATGTGTGTGCAGATGTACATTAATATATTCAAGAAAATATGAATATATTCACATTATTTTACAAAGAAAAAAACACATATATTAAGTAAAATAAAGTGACCTTTAATTCATTCATAAGCGATCTCATTCTTCTTCCAAGATTTAATCACTCGTATTGCTTATATAATTATAGTATTATTTTCCTATACACACTTATGTATAAATGTAGTTTTGCTCACTCAATAACACACATATTTAAATGCTTAGAATACATTTTCTAAGGTTGTTTAGCATGCTTTTTTAATAGCCTTTAAAAATGTTTTGAAAGTGTCTATATGTTTATATCATTCTCTCATCAGAATGCAGCTCATGGGTATCCTCAGTGCCTGATGAATCTCAGTAATGCCTGCACAATGCCAGACACAGAGTAAGTCCTCTTGATAAATGTATAGGGAACTGTAATAGAATGCTATAGACTACTTCCATAGGAAACCAAATGATTAGAAATCTCCTCTTATAAGCATGAACTCAGAATCAAGGGAGTTTGTTTCAGAAGTCAACTAATATAGCTTGAGGCCCTCTCACTCATTTTGATATTAATATTAAAGTTTGTTTCACAAAGATTCCACTACCCCTAAGCATTCTAGAATTGGCACTTCCAGTGTTCCCCTCCATATCAACTCCTCTCTGGAGTGTTTGTGGCTAGCGGGCCTCCTGCAGTACATATTGGCTTACTTTATATTGTATATGAAACCACAGCTTAGGGACTCAATTGTTCAATCACAATCTTGTTATAGAGTTTATACCTTTGATTATTTCAAAATTTATCTTTTTGAGGTTAGAGATATTCTCAAATTTTTCAGGCAGAAAGCTTAAAAATATAAAATGATGTACAGTTTAACACGTCTTCTCCTGTGACATTTAACATATTAATTGGTTCAACTGAGGCTGGGCTTAGTGGCTCACACCTATAATCCCAGCACTTTGGGAGGCCAAGGAGGGTAGATGGATAACTTGATGTCAGGAGTTCGAGATCAGCCTGGCCAAAATGGTGAAACCCCGTCTCTACTAAAAATACAAAAATTAGCCAGGCATAGTGGCACGTGCCTGTAATCCCAGCTACTCCAGAGGTTGAGGCAGGAGAATAGCTTGAACCCAGGAGGCAGAGGCTGCAGTGAGCAGAGAAGGACCACTGCACTCCAGACTGGGCAACAAAGCAAGACTCCATCTCAAAAAACAAACAAATAAACAACAAAAAAAAAATTAATTAGTTAATTGAAATTTTGACCAGAACCAAAAATAGGCAACTAGAGATAGCCTCTTTGAAGTACAGATATTCAGTATCACTGATTTTTTAGAGATCTACATTTTTTAATACTAGACATAAATTAAAACAATAAGGACTTTTAACATTAATTACACATTTTATAATATTTAACCTCAATGAATAAATATGTGACTGGTGTAAATAAAGGCAAGTATCAAATACTGATATGGAAATCAATAGATTTTTTTTATATAATTGAGCAAGGCTGCTCAGAATTTGAAACTCTAGATTACACAGAAAAAACAAATGAATTGGAATAGCATGTGTGTGTGTGTGTTCACATGTGTTCACAGACAGAAAACATACAAAACAAATGCTATCAGTATGTTTTTGAGTATAATGTAAATGAATGAATTTACATGCATAATAGAAACACTGACCTTAGAAAATACATTTTCCCCAAACTAAATTAATTGAACTATTAGATAAAATTGTTTGAATTATTCAGATAAAATTTCCCACCTGAAATAAATCAAGCAATTTTAGTTTGGGATAAGATGACATGAATAATAACCTGTGTCAAGAATTCCTCAGCAATTTTTTTATCCCCTTAAAAACATATAAATCTCCAAATGCATTCTGAGTTTGGGGAATAGAATTGAACTCTATCGGAAGTTTGAAGAAACTTTGTATCTTGCACTATGCTGGGGAATGAACTATGTCTTGCTGTAAGTAATTTGTTGAGGACATAGGATAAAGTCATGCCCACTAAAAGAAGATTATATAATCACTGAAATATAAAAGGACTTTCTCTTGTTAGCGATGAAAGACCAAGATTAGAATAGCAAAATGTTCTATGCAAATTGTGTCACATGCTGAAGAGCAAGCTAATGAATTGTGGGATAATTATGCATGCTTTTATAAAGAATGTGAGATATTAAAGGCTGGAATGTGATTAGAACATAATTTTTGCAGATTTTAAAATGTTGTGTTTTAATCTTTTAAGTTGTTCTACCAAACTTCTAGTTTTCAAACATGTACTTCAAATGCAAAAGAAATAATTGTTTCAAAATAAGAATAACATTATTATTTTCAAGGCTAACACCTTGAAAATATAACACATCAACAATACAGAGAATCTTTTTTATTTTTCTAAGACTGAACTTATAACCAATTAATCTAAAAGTTATTAATTTGTATTTCAGGGGGTTTAATAACATATTTAACAATATTAAGCTATTTTTTAATCCACGTATCTTTTGTGGAGATCTATTTAAAGAAGAAATTATTTTACCAGTTCAACTATTCTACACTTAAGACTTTGAAATAACTAATCTTGACTTTGAAATAAAATTCTCCAAATATATGAGAAAATAAAATATTCTGAAATAAGACAAAATATTTCTATTAATTATAATACCTGGGATAAATGCATTAGGATATATAGTGTTATTTATAAAATAAAATTCACCAGAATACTACTAGCAGTACACTAAAATTCAAACTACCTGGCAATGTTTTAAATTGTACTAAAGAACCCAATCCAAAATCTCAATAAACTTCACAACCACTTGCTAATTTAGTTAACATAATGTCATTTCAGCAAACTCTAAAAAGGGTGGTAAAATTATGACAATAATTTTCATAAAAACCTTAGATCAGGGCACAGAGAATAAGCTACATTCTCTCACTTATAAGTCTATTAACAGAATCCTTTAGAAACCTAAGAGGTTAAAAGTAAATTAACAACAGAAGGAAGCCCAATCTAATGAGGCTTTGAAATGTAGGCATAGCTCACGTTCCTCAAATAAAAATCTGTATTAGTCTGTTTTCATATTGTCATAAAGAACTGACTGAGACTAAGTAATTTATAAATGAATGAGGCTTAATTGACTCACAGTTTAGCATGGCTAGGGATATCTCAGGAAACTTGCAATCATGGCAGAAGGAGAAGAGAAAGCAAGGCACCTTCTTCACAAGGCAGCAGGAAGGAGAAGTGCTGAGCAAAGGCGGAAGAACCCCTTATAAAACCAGAAGATCTTGTGAGAACTCACTCACTATCATGAAAGCAGGCTGGGGCAAACTGCCCCTTACCCTCCACCTGGTCTCTCCCTTGACACACAGGGAGTATGGTGATTATAATTCAAGATGAGATTTGGGTGGGAACACAAAGCCTAACCATATTATTCTGCCCTGGCCCCTTCCAAATCTCATGTCTTTTCATATTTCAAAACAAATCATATCTTCTCATCAGTCCGCCAAAGTGTTAATTCATTTTATAATTAATCCAAAAGTCCAAGTCCAAAGTCTTATCTGAGACAAGATAAGTCCCTTCTGCCTATAAGCCTGTAAAATAAAAAACAATTTAGTTACTCCCAAGATACAATGGAGGTAGAGGCATTGGGTAAATGCTCCAATTCCAAAATGGAGAAATTGGCCAAAATGAAGGGGCTACAGACCCCATGCAAATCCAAAATCCAATGGGACAGTCATTAAATCTTAAAACTCCAAAATCATCTCCTCTGACTCCATATCGTGCATCCAGGCCACGCTGATGCAAGAAGTAGGCTCCCATGGCATTGGACAGCTCTGCCCCTATGGCTTTGTAGGCTACAGCATCCTCCTGGCTGCTTTCACAGGCTGACATTGATTGTCTGCTGCTTTTCCAGGCACACAGTGCAAGTTTTCAGTGGACCTATCATTCTGGTGTCTGGAGGATGGTGGCCATAGTCTCACAGCTTCAGTAGGCAGTGCCCCACTGGGGCCTCTGCATGGCAGCCCTGACCCCACATATGTTTTCCACACTGCCCTAGCAGAGGGCTCTACCACTGCAGCAAAGTCTTGCCTGGATATCCAGGCATTTCCATACAGCCTCTGAAGTCTAGGCAGAGGTTCCCAAACCTCAGTTCTTGACTTCTGCGCACCTGCAGGTCCAACACCATGTGTAAGCCACCAAAGCTTGGGGGTTGCACCCTCTGAAGCAATGACCAGAGTTATATGTTTTCCCCTTTCAGCCAGGGCTGCACAGCTGGAGCATGAGGCACTAAGTCCCGAGACTGCAAAGAGAAGCAAAGCCCTGGCCCAGCCCATGAAACCATTTTTCCCTCCGAGGCTTTGCTTGTGACGGGGTGGAGTGGGGGACCTGCCACGAAGAACTCAGATGTGCCCTGGAGACATTTTCCCCATTGTCTTGGTGGTAAACATTTGGCTCCTCTTTACTTATGCAAATTTCTGAAGCAGGCTTGAATTTCTCCTCAGAAAATGGGTTTTTCTTTTCTATCACATAATCAGACTGCAAATTATCCAGACTTATTCTCTGCTTCCCTTTTAAACATAAGTTCCAATTTCAAACTATCTCTTTGTGAATACATAAAACTGAATACTTTTAAGAGCACCCAGAGCACCCCTTGAACACTTTGCTGCTTAGAAATTTCTTCTGTCAGATAACCTAAGTCAACTCTCTCAGGTTCAAAGTTCCACAGATTTCTAGGGCAAGGGCAAATTGCCACCAGCCTCTTTGCTAAAGCATATCAAGAGTCACCTTTATTCCAGTTTTCAGCTAGTTCTTCATCTTCATCTGAAACCACCTTAGCCTGGATTTTATTGTCTGTATCACTATCAGCATTTTGTTCAAAGCCATTCAACATGTATCTAGGAAGTTCCAAACTTTCCCCTATCTTCCTCTCTTCTGAGTCTTCCAAGTCTCTGGGAAGTTCTAAACTTTCCCACATTTTCCTGTCTTCTTCAGAGTTCTCTGTTCCAACCTCTGCCTGTTACTCAGTTCCAAAGTCACTTCCACATTTTTGGGTATCTTTATAGCAGCACCCCACTCTCTATGGTACCAATTTACTGTATTAGGCCATTTTCATACTGCTATAAAAAACTAACCGACACTGAACAATTTATAAAGGAAAGAGGTTTAATTGACTCACAGTTCAGCATGGCTAGGGAGATCTCAGGAAACTTACAATAATGGCAGAAGGCAAAGGGAAGGCAAGGCACCTTCTTCACAAGACAGCAGGAAGGAGAAATGATGACAGAAGGGTGAATAGCCCCTTATAAAACCATTAGATCTCATGAGAACTCTCTCACTATCATGAGAACAGGATGGGGAAAATTGCCCTCATGGCCCAATTATCCTCCACCTGGTCTCTCTCTTGACATGTGGGGATTATGGGGATTACAATTCAAGATGAGATTTGGGTGGGGACACAAATCCTAACCATATCAAAATCCAACATAATATGAATAGTATAAAATAAGTAATATGTATCTAAAAAATTAATACCATAATGCAGTAAGCATATTACAAAGTCCATTGGGTAAACCAAAGGGCAATTTAAATTTGAAGTGCAAAGCATGCAGTTGGGGAATTGAAACTAACCTTGAAGTTACTTGAACCAATCCTAGCTCTAATTAAACTAAATACAATTCTTACTAATAAAGCAAGGAAAACTATCACTAATAACTACATCAAATTATTCCATATGGTATGGAACAGAGAAATCTAATTTAGATTTTAAAGAGTATAACAAAGAAAAAATAAAATACAAAATTATCATAAAAGAAAGTATATTTTAATACATTTGGCATAATGAATTAACTAGAACATTACAGAGAAATTTTACTTAAGACACAGAAAACAGACAAGCTACTTGTAAATAGTTAATTAGAAAAAATTCTTCTCTGTGAAAAAAATGAGAAGGATTTATAGCTAGAGCTAAAAGCTGGTTATCCAAAGCAGAATTTAAGGTCAACTTTAAATTTACCTTAAGAAGAATTCATCTTAATGTAAATTTAAATGTTAATCAGAAGACATACAAGTCATTTGAAATAGGACAAAACCTTCCTTGGAGAGCAATTACTCATAAAATGATAATTGGCTTCAGAGAAGCTTCAATTTCTCATGCATTTTATTCAATCATAACTAAATACCAATAAGCAAAATCACCTCCTAATACCTTATTGTTTTAATCTATGTGTGCAGAGAAAAAATTAATATAAGCAATAAGAAATACTTTTCTATATAAGCCCTCACAAAAATGAATAAGCCATTGATAGCAAATAGATTGAAAAAACAGAAAGCATTAGTTTAATGTGCTATTAACCTAAAATACAAATGTAATAAGATTAAAAGGAATAAAAGAAATTTAATAAACCATTATGTCCCCTCTATTTACTAAAAAAACTTAATTTGTTAATTGAATATAAAAACTTATTGTCTAATTAAAGTAATCATGATCTGAATTAATAATTTTGGTTGAGGTGACTTCAGAACATAGTAAAGCCTCCCAATGATCAAAGCTAGACTAATCACTCAAATACATGATCATTTATTAGTTGACTCAAGTTTTTTTGGTTGATAATCTATTTTATTGATGAACAGATTTTTCAATTGGTAATAATAAAATTCCATTTTAGAGGTCAAATTGATGATTAAGTTTATGATTTTATTGTTGCATCCACACATCCTAAAGATGTGACTTCCACTTAAGGTTCTTTAGTGCCATGGTTAAAGTTGTATGTTACCTGAATTCATATCCGAGCAATTTCATTTGGTGATTCTTTATGCAAAGGTGTCTCACAATATGAAAGGGCTTTAAAAATAAGGTCCACTCTACAAAAGGGCTTAATATTAATGTGGCATTTATCTAAATACAATAAATTATTAAAATCCTAGTCTAAGGGAGAGGCAGAACAAGATGGTGGAATAAACTTCCCAGCAATCCCCACCCCCCACATTCCCCACTCCAACCCCAACCCTACCCCCATTGTAGTTGCTCACCCAGGGAAACATCAGATTAAATAACTATCCACACAAGAAAACTTCTTCTTACAAGAGATAACTAAATCAGGTGAGAAATCACAGCACTAAGTTATAGCATTATAACAGGAAAGGATGTGTTAAAGAGGATAGAGAGAACAGTCTTGAATTATCTTCACCACTCCTTTGCCAACCCCATGCAGCACTGCACAGACAACCTGTCTGCTTGGGAAAGGAAGAGGAAAGTGTGTATGAACTTTGCATTGGAACTTAGTACCAGCTTCCCCACAGTGAAACACGGTACCAGGCAGAAACCCATGGCTCCCTTTTCCAGTCTGGTGCCTACGGAGGGAGCATTTAGACTTGCCCGAGGCAAGAAGAGAATCTGCTGTCTTGGCAGGAGGAATCTCAGTCCCGATCTGCTTTACCACCTGCTGACTAAAGTGGCCTCTGGCTCCAAATAAATGGACCCAATGGGTCCTCATTTTAGTGACAGGAAGGTCATGGTGATCACTCTCCTTGGGTGAGCACTGTTATTGAGATGGTCTGGAAGGCCATAAGCTTCAGATATGACCCAGTGTGACAAAAGCTGCAGCGGCCACAGGAGTGCCCGTGTCACCTCTCTGCCAACTCTAGGCAATGCAGCTTTGAGAGAGACTTCTCCAGGGAAGAAGAGGGAAGTATGCAGGAGTCTTTGCCCTGGGAACTAGTACCAGCTCTGCCACAGTAAAACAGCCCTGAAGAGAACACCACAGGCCCTTATTTTTGGCCAGTGCTTCCAGTCTGCGGTTCTACCTCACCCCTAACCAAAATGGAATCTGCTGCACTGACAGGATAGACAGGAGTCTCATCCAGGCATCACCATTGACGGTACACACACACATATCTATACATGTGTGTATATGTGTGTGTGTGTATTTATATACACACACATACACAACGGAATACCATTCAGCCATAAAACAAAATGAAATCCTATCATTTGAGGCAACATGCATGAACCTGGAGGATGTTAAATGAAATAAGCCAGGAACAGAAAGACAAACATAGTGGGATCTCATTCATAAGTGGAATCTTGAAAAGCTGATTTCATAGAAGTAGAAATTAGAGTAGTGGTTACTAGAGGCTGGGGAGGAAAGGGGCAGGAAAAGACAGGAGAGGTTGTTCAATGAGTACAAAGTTACAGTTACACAGAAAGAATAAGTCCTGTTTTATTACAAAGTAGGGTGACTATAACAAATAACGATGTAGTGTATATTTAAAGATACCTATAAGAGAAGACTTTGAACTTCAGCTCAAATAAATGTAAATGTTTAAAGCAACAGATTAGTAATCACCCCAGTTTGATCATCATACAATGCATGCATGCATTGAAGCATCACACTGTACTTCATAAACATGTACAAGTATTATGTGTCCATTATAAATTTGAAAAATTAACAAGTGAAAAATGTCTAAGAATCAGTCCCATTGAGATAACAGAAGCCAGTAATAATGTAAATTTAAAATTTTGTTTTCAGAGGCTTTTTTTGTTTTTTTGGACAAAGTTTTGCTCTTGTTGACCAGGCTGGAGTACACTGGCACGATCTCGGTTCACCGCAAACTCCACCTCCCAGGTTCAAGTGATTCTCCTGCCTCAGCCTTCCGTGTAGCTAGGATTACAGGCATGTGCCACCAAGCCTGGCTAATTTTGTATTTTTAGTAGAGGCAGGGTTTCACCAGATTAGTTAGGCTGGTCTCGAACTCCTGACCTCAGGTGATCCACCTGCCTTGGCCTCCCAAAGTGCTGGGATTACAGGCGTGAGCCACCACACCCAGCCTCATTGTTATTTTTTAACAAGCATGTTCCTAAGTAATTTATAATTACAACATTTCCCTACTGTATTAGTGTAGGCCTTCTGAAGGCTTATCAAATAAAAAATTGGGTCATTGAATTTCAAGAAACCAACTATCTTAGTTCCATATGGATTATTTCAACTGATTGCAGATGCCATAAGAATCATAAAAACCACTTTGATCTCTAATGTGATTAATACTAAGATAGATTATTGCAATTGTTATGGTCCTGACCTTGCTTTAACAATATGAGTGTCTACTCAACATCATATCTATTAATAGGTTTGTCTTAGTCCATTTTCGTGTTGCTATAACAGAATATCACAGACTAGGTAATTTATAAAGAAATGAAATCTATTTCTTAGAGTTCTTGAGGTTGGAAACTCCCACAGGCCCACATCTAGTGAGGGTCATATTGCAGCAACATCCTATGGCAGAAGATGGAAGAGCCAGAGATTGCAAGAGAGCAAGAGAGTAAGGAGGGGCCACTAGCTTTTATAACAAGCCCACACTCATTATAATTCACCTATTCCCATGATAACAACATTAATGCATTCATGCGGGCTCTGCCCGCATGGCCTAATTGCCTCTTAAAATTCCCACCTCTCAGTACTGTTGCATTGAGGATTTAATGTCCAGCACATGATTAGCAGGAAAAAAACAAACCATAATAAGTTTTAAAGCTAGAATTACTGTTAGTCTTATCTATATGAAGCTTACTTAGCAGTGTAGTCAGTCAAGCTCATAGTGTCCAGAACTTGACTAATCCAGAATCCTTTGAGCAGAAACAAAAGTCATGAATTCCACATTAGGTCACATAGGCAATTATTCTGTGATGTGTGTGTGTGTGTATGCACGTGTGTCAATTACATTAAGAGCTAACTTCCCTAAATTATTTGCTTTGATCCACTTTTAACTTTTGAGGAAAGGCAGAAGTATAGAAAAGGTTTTAGCTGCTTCTTTGGATTTGCAACTCAGTGTATAAGTTAAACTTCCCAGCTTGATAAATGAGGAATTATCCTCTGTCTTTATATTTTATGTACAAAGATTATTCTCACATAGATTTATCTACCCTTGACTATTCTCAACAAATCACAAAGTGGTCACTACTCTATATACATGATGCTAAAACTAGAATAGTGGAGACTGCCCTCAATTTGCTAATTCAGGGTGATTTTAATCAATGTGTAGTTTTATTAGGAGATGCTCAGATTTATAACTGATTGTTATTGCTTATTTCTTAGTAATAATTTTCTGAATCATAATACCATCATGATTGGAAGATTTTGAAACTCATTAAGGCCATTAATTATAGGCACTCCAGATACAGCATTCTAATAAATAAATAAGCTTTTGATTATTGCCCCATAATTCCTTTTACTGCTTGCAGTGTCAACAGCAGGAGCAAGGCAGGACTAAAGTGAACAGTGTGCCCTCCATCCCCTGGCAGCCTAACACCTGTGGGGGCAATAGATTTCTTTATCATCTTCCTCATCTAGCAGGGTTTCACCAATTTTAGGTGCCATTAATTTTCTTACTGCAATTAATTAAAATAAAACCACCTTTTACATCCCAATACCACAGACCACTAATTTCATTTTCGGTATTATTACAACTTTTTATAATTGCCATAGAAATCACTGTCAACAAAACAGAATCTAAGTATTATCTTTATCAATCTAGCAGAAAGCAGAGACCCAATTTAACATCAACATTTGCGCTGAAGCATTGGACATCCTGAAGTACACGTGCTTTGGAAAAATTTCACATATTTTAACATAATGTTCAGGAAACCATTATTTAGTTGCATAAAAACTCATCTGAGTAGCACTGCCAATTAGAATTTTAGGATTTATTGTATACCATGTTATAATTTAACTCTGTAGGGTCTGCATATTTATGTTTCCCCAAAATTAACATTCTAAAATCCTCACCCCCAAGGTGACGATATTAGGACATAGAGTTTTTGGGAATGATTAGGTCATGAGGGCTCTACCCTCAGAATAAGATTAATGACCTTGTAAGAGAGGCTGGAGAGAGCTCCTTTACCCTTCTTTTTACGCAGAAAGAAGGCAGTGTCTATGGGGTAGCAGGCCTTCACCAGACACTGAATCTGATGGCTACTTGATCTCGGACTTCCCGGCCTCTATCACTGTGAAAAATACACTTCTTTGGTTTATAAGCCATCTAGTCTACTATATATTGTTATAGTAATTCAAACAGGCTAAAACATACCTGAATATTGAAATAGATGTGCAAGTATATCCAATTTCTGCTGCCATAATTATTACTATTGTATCACAGGTAAAAGTCTTTCACTAGCTATGTTACAAGAATAAAATAAGTGATCACCAGTTATATTCTGACTCATGGGTTTTATTTGCCTATGTACTGTGTATGGGCTAACAGGAGTTATTTTATCTACTAAATACATTATTTGTTTACTGATGCATTTGATTACTGATTCCTGTTATTCTTAAGATAAATATTGTATTTTATATGAGGCAAGGCTCAACCACTATGTGTAGGTAATAATGTAACTTGTTTTTCCCAATATTTTCTTGGCTTTTCTGGAATGCAGCAATGATAATGAGCCTATACAGGTGCTGAAACAAGATGAAAACTCTCTCATCCATGAAGCCACTCATTCACTGATAGCAGTGATAATAAAATTCTTCATAAGATATTGGTAAAAATAAATTTACCAGTCTTTACATAATGTTATCAAAGTTAACTTAAATTATCTGCATCTTTTAGCATATCAACTCTACCTAGGTTTTCAATTCTATATTTTTCATTTTAGAGAAATGTACCCATTTCCATGTCTTATAATAGCATTTATAATTAGCTCTTTGGTATTTGGTATTATATATCTAATATTAAACACAAAATTAACTCACAAAAGCACCACAGATGCTTAAGAATTAGAAACAGTATGCCCATCTTACCTTTAATTATTTTAATTCTTATTGTTCTTCTATTATTATGAAATTATGACTTATTTAATTGTGAGCAATAACTCATTCCTTTTTTTTTTTTGAGACAGGGTCTTGCTCTATCACCCAGGCTGGAGTGCAGTGGCATGATCTCAGCTCACAGCCATCTCGACCTCTCCAGTTCAGGCAATTCTCCTACCTCAACCTCCTGAATAGCTGAGACTACAGATGCATGCTACCACGCCCAACTAATCTTCACATATTTTGTAGAGTCAAAGTTTCGCCATGTTGGCCAGGCCAGTCTCAAACTCCTGGGCTCAAGGTATCTGCCCACTTTGGCCTCGCATTGTGCTGAGAGTACAGGCCTGGACCACTGGGCCCCGCCTCCATAACCCATACCTAACTGCAGAAACAACAAGATGACAATGAATTGAATTTATGATTATAGAGACTATGAAATTGTTAACTTTGATTCAAACTAAGAGAATTATGTCTATAGAAATTGATATTCATGTAGTAATCCTTACAGAACTGCCATCTAAACATTAACCTCATCAGAAGATGTGCTTCATTCATGAGCTGCTCCCTCTTTATATTTAAAACAATTGCTATTCCAGGACAAATGAAGTGAGAAGTATTAATGTTTACTAGACTTGACATTATAAACAATGCTCTTAAATTATATAACTCAAATTATACCTTCACGGACTTTGTACTTGAAGTAGTACTTTAGAACTGTTTGAAAACTGACCCATATCAGTGCTATAAATTCATGGGGGAGATAAATTATCATTAATTATTAAAGTTAAAGATGGTGAACTTAAATCCCTTGCATATGAAATACCACAATTAGATACAGCACTATAAACTATTAATCTATTATCAATAATTCTAGTGATATTTGTAATGAAAATTTTTATGCTTGTAGTTTTGAACTATCACCCTCACCTATAACACTTGAAACACCAATACTGAATAACAAAGTAAGAGATACTTTGTATCTGCCTCTATCCTCCAGCAATAGTAGGACTAAGTATTGTAAACTTTATTATTATTTTCTCAATAAATGCATTTATTTCACCAAACCATCTTATTACAAATTGTAATTAGATGCTAACAGTAGATAGACTAATTTTAAAGTAGCAAGTATTAACTCATAGAGACTCAGCACAGGTTTTATCTCTAACATCAATTTAATCTCATTCTATTTATTGAAACTTCAGTCCTGTTAGTACCCATACCTCACACGGTTACCTGAGCCACGCAATTCACCATAAATTTAGGAATGGCTGTCTCACTATGGGCAGAAACAGTTATTGTTTGTTTTCATCATAAAAATGAAGCCTTATCAGTGTATTTTATATCCCAAGGAACACCTGCTATATGTATGCCTATCTTTGTAATCATGATCACTCCTGGAATATTTAACAAATAGTTTTAGCGTTGTGGTTTGCAGCAAACATTACAGTTTGCCACTTGTTAATTCACCCAGTTAGAGGAGCTACATGAGCCCTATTACCAATTAGCCCATCAGTAGCCTCAATCAGGTTTATTATTTTAGTACTTCTTACAGTTTTAGAGGTCACAGTTAGCTGAATTCAATCACATATCCTCACATCTTCAGGAAGCCTCTATTTACAAATAACACCTATAACTAACATGCTAACCATATAATAAAATTAAGCCCTTGGCCACTAAGAGGAGGCTTATCTGCTAAAGACTCCATTTAATTAATCATTTCTAGTAACAGTCATACTATTAAATAACACACAAGCAGTAGGCTATAAATAAAGAGGTGGTATTTAAGAGACTACTTTCACAGGTCCCTACAGGTCAGTTGTATGAAAAGAACTTGCATATGAAATAATCTCCTTCAATGTGCTAGAAATATTTTTTATTGCAGGGTATTTTATTTTTTATCTTTCACTGAAATATAGCCCCTATACCAAAATTTGGTAGAGTCTGATCACTAGCATGTATTAAAACACTAAACTACTATATCTATCAGTAGCATCATTTCTTAACACTTTTATCCTTCTAGTTGCTGGAGTATCTATCACTTGAACCACCCCACACTCCCACAATCTGAAAAAAGAAATTAAAACGAAACATTACCAGAATTATTTATCAACACTACACTAGATGTTTACATGATGACAAACTTCAGAATTATTATGAAACACTATATACTAGTTCCAATGACCTCTATGACTCAATATTATTTTTGACAAAATGGATTTCATAGATTGTAATTACTGCTAAAACTTTAATTATATGTTTTCTATGTCAAATAACATTTTACTTCACTTTTAATCATTTTAGTTTTGAAATTGACCCTAATACCCTCTTGTCATATAACTCTTTAAATTTTTTTATTTTTAATTTTTTGGGGTATATAGTAGGTGTACATATTTATGAGGTACATGAGATATTTTGATATAGGTATGCAATGTGTAATAATTACATCATGGAAAGTGGGGTATCCATCCTCCCAAGTATTTATCTTTTGTGTTACAAGCAATCCAATTATAGTCTTGTAGTTATTTTAAAATGTATAATTAAGTTATTGACTACAGTCACCCTGTTGTGCTATCAAAGAATAGGTATTTTTCATTCTTTCTATATTTTTTGTACTCATTAACCATCCCCACCTTTCCCCTCACCCCCAACCCCACCCACTACCCTTCCCAGCCTCTGGAAATCATCCTTCTAATCTCTGTGTCCATGGGTTCAATTGTTTTGATATTCAGATTCCACAAATTAGTGAGAACATACAATGTTTGTCTATTTGTTCCTGGCTTGTGTCACTTAACATACTGATCTCCATTTCCATTCACGTTGTTGCAAATGACAGGATCTCATTCTTTTTTTATGGCTGAATAGTCTTCATTGTATATATGTACCACATTTTCTTTATCCATTTATCTCTTGATGGACAATTAGGTTGCTTTCAAATCTTGGCTGTTGGGAACAGTGCTGCAGCAAACATGGGAATGTAGATATCTCTTCTATATACTGATTTCCTTTCTTTTTTGTAGATTCCCAGGAATAGGATTGCTGGATCCTAAGGTAGCTCTGCTTTTATTTTTTTGAGAACCCTCCGAACTGTTCTCCATAGTGGAGATTGTACTAATTGACATAGTGGAGGTTGTACTTATTGACATTCCCACCAGTGTATGAGGATTCCTTAGCTCCACATCCCCGCCAGCATGTTATTGCCTGCCTTTTCTTTTTCCCCAGGCCCATGGAAAGTACTGCCAGACTAATGCCAGTGTTCCCTTAACGCACAAGTGCTCTCCAGTCAGCTTGTAGTGAATGCTGCCTGGCTTGAGACTCACTCTTCAGGGCACTGGGCTCCACTCTGGCTCAGGGACGGTCTAGAAATGCCATCCAAAAATCAAGTTCTGGAACCAGGGACCCCAACAGTCCACTTGGTACTCTACTCAACCGTGGCTGAACTGGTACCTAAAGTGCAAAACAAAGTCCCCATTGTTTTTCCCTTTGCTTTTCTCAAACAGAAGGAGTCTCATCCGATAGCCACCATAGCTGGGAATGAGCTGAGTCTCACCTAAAGCTGGCAAGTCTCAGAGCCTCACCTAAGGACCTCCACATAGCAACTGGGTACTGCTGCTGGTTATTCAGGGTCCAAGAGCTGAAAACCGGTGATGAATCCTACCAGGACTTTGACCTTCTCTTTAAGGCAGCAGGTGTCCTTCTGGCACAGAGAGTGTCTAGAAATGTTGATCAGGACCTAGGGCCTGGACAGTGACACTGGTGACTGACCAGTGCCCTGTCCTGCTGTGACTGAGCTGGTCTCCAAGATGCAAGACAAAGTTCTTCACTCTCTTCCCTCTCCTCTCCTTAGGTGGAAAGAAGGGGTTTCTTTTGGATCCACAAACTGTGCAGCCTGGGGTTGTGGGACAAGTTATGCCAGCACTCCCTTAGCTGCCCTAGCTGGTGTCTCAGTAGGTCATGTGACCCCCGAGTTTGGTTCTGGGCCCTGTCATGTAAAAGTTGCAGTCCTTGTGGCCTAGACTGCCTTTCAAGTTTATTTAGAATTTCAGAGCACTTCAGCCCCTGGTGACAAGGTTTTAGAAACTCAAGTTGGGACCACTGGGATCAATGGTTCTCCTCTTGCTAGGGCTGCTTTAAATGCTCCCTTATTGGATGGCAATAAACTGAGTTTGGTCTGTTTTTTCTTTCTACTGTAACAAGGCAGCATTGAGTTCAATGGCTCAAAATTGCTGTTCTCTCCCTCCTCTAGCACACAGAAACATTCTGAGCACCACACCACAACCAGGGGTTGAGAGGTGGCATTAATGATTTAAAACTGTTTTTTCCACCTCTTCAGTGCCTCTTTCAGTGATGCAAAGTTCCAACCAGATATAGTGAGTGCTCGCCTAATTTCTGGTTCTTATGAATGTGCTTTTCCTGTGTAGATAGTTATTAAATTGGTGTACTTGTGGAGGGATGATTAGTGGAGCCCTCTATTCTACCATTTTGCTCCCCACATCCCTATAATATCCTTATTTTCTATATAACAACGTGTTGATGATAATCATATTTCTTCTGTATTAATTAGTACAACTAACTCCAAATCTGTTACTTTTAAGTCTAAGAAAAATAATTAATCGAATAGTATCAAGACTATTTAATACAATTTAGCTTCCATAATAGTAATTTCACCTTCTGATTGTTACAATTATTACTTACATACAGAAAAAAAAAAAAAAAAAACCAAATCCAATGAATTTGGATTTGAAAATCTAGAACTGTCCCACCTAAAACATTTAACAACATCCTTCTGGTATCAGTGAAATTGTTACTATTTGAGCCTCAAATTGTACTCTTATTACCACTACCTTGGAATTCTCAAGAAATTAACCTATAAATAATGCTTATTAAAACAGTGATTCCTGTGATACTATGAGTCACAGACTTAGCCTACAAATGAATTAAAAACAAACTGGTAAGGCTAAAATTAGGTAGATTAATAAGACAATTTTGACACCTTAGATTATGATTACACCATAATTACCTGATATCCCCATTTACATAAACATTTCAATAGCTTTTATAATAACCCTCTTTAAGTCTTTTAATTTATCCCATATAATAATTTCATTACCATGCTTAGAGGGCATAACATCAGCATTAGCTATTATATGCTTTATTAATACTAAATGTTAATCTAACATCAAGGACCACATTTTATATTGGCTGCTATGGCTGCTAGAAAACTGCTGTAGGATTAGCACTTCTGGTAATAGTGGAAGGCATATATATATAATATATATTATATATAATATGTTATATATATTCAACATTTTGTAATAATGTAGTCAGTCAACATTTTATTTTATATATATATAATATATATATTCAACATCATAATCTCACTTAATTTACTTGTAATATAACGATATACCACTAACTTGTCCCCAATAATGTAATAAATTATTATTACTAGCATATGCATGATACTTATATTTTAAAATACCCCTATAAGATTGTGTCTTTGACTGTCAAAAGTGCACATCAAAGCACAAATTATACCAATTGCAGACTGAATGTATAGAGACAGGGCCCATATCTTTTTTTTTATAACCACTATCCCTTAGTATGTCTATGAAAATGTCTACCACTAATGGGAATCTAATAGATTATTTAAGTACTGATTAATTAATTTTAAATGTGCTAAGTAGCTTATTTTATCCACTTTTGGGAGAAAAGCCCAAACATTTCTTCTTAGTTTCTATGTTTCTAGGCTATAATTAATCACTGAAATTTGTAGATGTACACACTAATCCTTCCATCTCAGTAATATTCCAATTGATTTGCTCTTTATACCTTTACAATTAAAATTATCAATGTATATTTCTATGAGAGGATCAAATTTCCTGTTTTGTTCTTTATTCATTGGGTAAGAAAATTTGGATAAGTATTTATTACCAGAATTAGCTATTAAAATTATTAAATAATTATCTTGTTCTTTTAGCCCAGCTTCTGCTCACCTTGAATATATTAGGATTCTGGTCTCTGCTGTGGGTAATAGAAGTGCCAATAAGTATCATGGAGTCATATTTTTAAATAAAAGCTTCACTTCTATAGCCTGAGTAAACCTAGTCATTATTTTTCATGTCTACACTTCATTGTCCAGAAAAAATAAAAAGATTTCCTCTTATTTGGGCTTATTTCTGTTATGATTTTCCAGGTGTGCCTAATCAAATAATCACTGTGCAGGCAAAACTCTCCAGTGAATTTATTCACTCTAAACAGGAAAGAACATTTTCGTAATACTAATGATCCTAATCCTGTTAGAAATCAAACAGAAATAATTGTGAATCAGAAAAAAGGTGAAGAACAAGAGAGTGGATTATAATGTAAATACTTGATGTGAATATCAGAGAGGTTGACTAAATGTAATGGACATTCTACTTGCAAGGTTTTAAGATATTTTTCATAAGGACTGTTATGCTTTTTAGTCTGGTAATATAACACAGGTACTTACTTATCTTTGTACTAACAATAAAACCTTACTAAGGGCTGTAAATAACTAATACTTATCTTGCTAAGGCAGGTCTTATCAGTCTCCCCCACTGTAAAACTCTTGCATTTTATATTGAGTGTTCTATTTTTATACTTACTTTCCCTATATAAAAATATTATAGAGTATTCTTATCTTTTTATTCTAGTCATCCCCAATTTTTTCATTACTGGAATTGTCTACGTTAAATTGAAAGGGTTAAAATTAAGAAGTAAGTATGTTGTATACCAAACGTTAAAGTGTGCATACTACTTTTTAACAAGCAGAATTTCTGGGAAACCTCAAACTTGAATTTACATACATTTTACCTACAACCAAAACCAAGGGCATGCAAGACTTTGGTAGTGTGTTGGTTTTTCTGCTCCGACAGGAGATTTTTGACAATTCCATCCAACATACTAGATCCTATTTCATCATTAGATGCTGTTGATTTATTTATCCATTAGTTTCTTTACCCATAGTATATATGCATCCAATGTTGAAGGCAGATAGGAAAACCTTTACAGGTTAGTGATGAAATAGCTATTTTTCTCTTTACAGCTAATGTAATACTTACTGTGTCCTCCTATATTTTCTTCTAACAGAAAAAAAGACAATAAAAACAAAATAATGTAAACAAATCAACAGGATCCTAAGTCTATGAATAAAACAACACATAACGGATGTGAGCCATCACATACATGTTAGAGAGAAGGATGCTATGTAACTTGGGCATATTGGCTTGCTTAGCTCCACTTCCCAGTAAAGAAGGTTGGTGATATGGTTGGCTATGTCTCTACCCAAATCTTATCTTGAACTGTAGCTATCATAACTCCCACACTGGGAGGGACTCAGTGGGAGGTAATTGAATCATGGATGTGGGTCTTTTCCATGCTGTTCTCATGATAGTGAATAAGTCGCACAATATCTGATGGTTTTATAAAGGGGAGTTTTCCTACACAAGCTGTCTTGCCTGCTGCCATGTAAGATGTGGCTTTGCTCCTCCTGGCCTTCTGCCATAATTGTGAGGCCTCCCCAGCAATGTGGAACTGTGAGTCCGTTAAACTTCTTTCCTTTATAAATTACCAAGTCTTGGGTATGGCTTTAATAGCGGCATGGAAACAGACCAATACAGTTGGGAACCCCTCCTGAGTACCATAATCCAGTTAGCTACTCTTCGTTATTCCTTACTGTGATCTTAGGTGAATGCCACTTACGATCTCCTTGAAGTTTACCATAAAGGAATTGATTTTTATTTCTCAAATTTACTCTTGGCTACTTAGTTACTACTTACCCCTCTGAAGCACCAAATTAAATCATCTCACCCAAATTTCAAAGCAACTTTGCATCATAATAGTTGTTAAAATTATTTTTACATTTTTTGTTAGTATACTTGTAATTACATTCATTGAAGATAATTTGAAATTGAAGAAATGTGGATTATAAAAATCATTTACTAGAATTCAAAATCAATGATATTAGAGATAGTTTCTAACTTGTGCACAGTTTTATGCCCAAATCCCAAGACAGCTTGGTACATAAAAATAAACATGTAAAAATGTCACTATTTAAAGATACTTGCTACAAAATGTCATGTCTCAGTCTATCTTCCTTTACATTTCCATCTCTCATCACCCAACCTGGCTAGACATTTATTGACAGAAACAAGTTAATTGCTAAACAATGGGGGTATTGGTTAAATATATTACAGTATGTTTACACAGTTAACTACTAAACAATCACTAAAAAAGTTATAAAAATATTTTTTTGATCTGATGATTGTTGTTTGACACTCTAGAAAAACCCATTCCACATTCATTGCCTACAGTTAGTGTTACAGGTAGAAGATGGAAGAGTGCATAGTGGCCCAGGAAGCCTAATAGAGAAAATATTTCAAGGAGGAGAATGTGATTGATTGTGTCAATGCTACTAATACCTTGTAACAAGAGCTTAGCACTGACCTTTGGACATAGTATATAACACTTACCACTGGCCTTTACAGGGCTGTTTCAGTAGAGCAATAAGAATAAATCTCAAATGAAGTTAATCAAGAGGGAAAGGGAGGGAAGAATTGGAGACTGCAGATACACATAATTCTTTTCAAGAGGTTTTATTATTATTATACTTTAAGTTTTGGGGTACATGTGCAGAAAGTGCAGGTTTGGTACATAGGTACACACGTGCCATGCTGGTTTGCTGCACACATCAATCCACCATCTACATTAGGTATTTCCCCTAATGCCATCCCTCCCCTAGGCCCCCATCCCCTAACAGACCCCAATGTGTGATGTTTCTCTCCCTGTGTCCATGTGTTCACAGTGTTCAGCTCCCACTTATGAGTGAGAACATGCGGTGTTTAGTTTTCTGTTCTTGTGTCAGTTTGCTGAGAATGATGGTTTCCAGCTTCACCCATGTCCCTGAAAAGGACATGAACTCAACCTTTTTTATGGCTGCATAGTATTCCATGGTATATATGTGCCACATTTTCTTTATCCAGTTTATCACTGATGGGCATTTGGGTTGATTTCAAGTCTTTGCTATTGTGAACAGTGCTGCAATAAACATATGTGTGCACTGTTTATAGTATAATGATTTACAGATCTTTAGGTACATACCCAGTAATGGGATTACTGGGTTAAATGGTTTTCTGGTGCTAGATCCTTGAGGAATCACCACACTGTCTTCCACAATGGTTGAACTAATTTATATTCCCACCAACAGTGTACAAGTGTTCCTGTTTCTCCACATCCTCTCCAGCATCTGTTGTTTCCTGACTTTTTAGTGATCGCCATTCTAACTGGCATAAGATGGTATATCATTGTGGTTTTGATTAGCATTTCTCTAATGACCAGTGCTGATGAGTTTTTCTCATATGTTTGTTGGCTGCATAAATGTCTTCTTTCGAGAAGTGTTTTGTTCAGATCATTCTGAACAAAAGTGTCTGTTCAGATCCTTCACCCACTTTTTGCTGGGGTTGTTTGTTTTTCTTGTAAATTTGTTTACGTTCTTTGTAGATCCTGGATAATTAGCCCTTTGTCAGATGGACAGATTGCAAATATTTTCTCCCATTCTGTAGGTTGCCTGTTCACTCTGATGATAGTTTCTTTGGCTGTGCAGAAGCTCTTTAGTTTATTTAGATCCCATTTGTCTATTTTGGCTTTTGTTGCCATTGCTTTTGGTGTTTTAGTCATAAGGTCTTTGCCCATGCCTATGTCCTGAATGGTATTGCCTAGGTTTTCTTCAAGGATTTTTATGGTTTTAGGTCTTACGTTGAAGCCTTTAATCCATCTTGACTTAATTCTTGTATAAGGTGTAAGGAAGGGGTCCAGTTTCAGTTTTCTGCATATGGCTAGCCAGTTTTCCCAACACCATTTATGAAATAGGGAATCCTTTCCTAATTGCTTGTTTTGGTCAGGTTTGTCAAAGATCAGATGGCCGTAGATGTGTGGTGTTATTTCTGAGGCCTCTGCTCTGTTCCATTGGTCTATATATCTGTTTGGTGGTAGTACCATGCTGTTTTAGTTACTGTAGCCTTGTGGTACAGTTTGAAGTCAGGTAGCATGATGCCTCCAGCTTTGTGCTTTTTGCTTAGGATTGTCTTAGCTATGCAGGCTCTTTTTTTGTTCCGTATGAAATTTAAAGTAGTTTTTTTTTTCTAATTCTGTGAAGGCAGTCAATAGTAGCTTGATGGAGATTGCATTGAATCTATAAATTATTTTGGGCAGTATGGCCATTGTCACAATATTGATTCTTCCTATCCATGAGCATGGAATGTTTTTCCATTTGTTTGTGTCCTCTCTTATTTCCTTGAGCAGTGGTTTGTAGTTCTTCTTGAAGAGGTCCCTCACATCCCTTGTAAGTTGTATTCCTAGATATTTTACTCTCTTTGTGGGAATTGTGAATGGGAGCTCATGAATGATTTGGCTCTCTGTTTGTCTATTATCAGTGTATAGGAATGCTTGTGATTTTTTGCACATTGATACTGTATCCTGAGACTTTGCTGAAGTTACTTATCAGCTTAAGAAGATTTTGGGCTGAGATGAAGGGGTTTTCTAAATATACAATCATGTCATCTGCAAACAGAGAAAATTTGACTTCCTGTCTTCCTATTTGAACACGCTTTCTTTCTTTCTCTTGCCTGATTTTCCTGGCCAGAACATCCAATACTGTGTTGAATAGGAGTGGTGAGAGAAGGCATCCTTGTCTTGTGCTGGTTTTCAAGGGGAATTCTTCCAGTTTTTGCCCATTCATTATGATATTGGCTGTGGGTTTGTCATAAATAGTTCTTATTACTTTGAGATATGCTCCATCAATAACTAGTTTTCAGCATGAAGAGGTGTTGAATTTTATTGCAGCCCTTTTCTGCATCTATTGAGATAATCGTGTGGTTTTTGTCATTGGTTCTGTTTATGTGATGGATTACGTTTATTGATTTGCATATGTTGAACCAGTCTTGCATCCCAGAAATGAAGCCAACTTGATCACAGTGGATAAGTTTTCCATGCGCTGCTGGATTCGGTTTGCCAGTATTTTATTGAGGATTTCTGCATCGCTGTTCATCAGGGATATTGGCCTGAAATTCTCTTTTTTTGTCATGTCTTTGCCAGGTTTTGATATCAGGATGATGCTGGCCTCACAAAATGAGTTAAGGAGGAGTCTCTCTTTTCCTATTATTTGGAATAGCTTCAGAAAGAACGGTACCAGCTCCTCCTTGTACCTCTGGTAGAATTTGGCTGTGAATCCATCTGATCTTGAACTGTTTTTGGTTGGTAGGCTATTACTTATCGCCTCAATTTCAGAACTTGTTATCGGTCTATTCAGGGATTCGACTTCTTCCTGGTTTAGACTTGGGAGGGTGTATGTGTCCAGGAATTTATCCATTTCTAGATTTTCTAGTTTATTTGCACAGGGGTGTTTATAGTATTGTTTGATGGTAGTTTGTATTTCTGTGGGATCAGTGGTGATATACCCTTTATCACTTTTTACTGTTTTTATTTGATTCTTCTCCCTTTTCTTCTATATTAGTCTGGCTAGCAGTCTATCTATTTTGTTGATCTTTTCAAAAAACCAGCTCCTGGATTCATTGATTGTTTTGAAGGCTTGTTTATGTCTCTATCTCCTTCAGTTCTGCTCTGAACTTAGTTATTTCTTGTCTTCTGCTAGTTTTTGAATTTGTTTGCTCTTGCTTCTCTAGTTCTTTTAATGGTGATGTTAGGGTGTCAATTTTATATCTTTCCTGCTTTCTCCTGTGGTCATTTAGTGCTATAAATTTCCCTCTAAACCCTGCTTTAGCTGTGTCCCAGAGATTCTGGTATGTTGTGTCTTTGTTCTCATTGGCTTCAAAGAGCTTATTTATTTCTGCCTTAAATTTGTTATTTGTCCAGTAGTCATTCAGGAGCAGGTTGTTCAGTTTCCATGTAGTTGTGCAGTTTTGAGTAAGTTTCTTAATCCTGAGTTCTAATTTGATTGCACTGTGGTCTGAGAGATGGTTTGTTATGATTTCCATTCTTTTGCATGTGCTGAGGAGTGTTTTACTTCCAATTACGTGGTCAGTTTTAGGATAAGTACGATGTGGTGCTGAGAAGAACGTATATTCTGTTGATTTGGGGTGGAGAGTTCTGTAGATGTCTGTTAGGTCCACTTGAGATGTCTATTAGGTCCAGAGTTGAGTTCAAGTCCTGAATATCCCTGCTAATCTTCTGTCTCGTTGATCTGTCTAATATTGACAGTTGGGTGTTAAATTCTCCCACTATTATTGTGTGGGAGTCTAAGTCTCTTTGTAGGTCTCTAAGAACTTGCTTTATGAATCTAGGTGCTCCTATATTGGGTGCACATATATTTAGAATAGTCAGCTCTTCTTGTTGCATTGATCCTTTTACCATTATGTAATGCCTGTCTTTGTCTCTTTTGATCTTTGTTGGCTTAAAGTCTGTTTTATCAGACTAGGGTTACAACCCCTGTTTTTTTTGTTTTATTGTTTCTTTTTTCTTGGTAAATATTTCTCTGTCCCTTTATTTTGAGCCTATGTGTGTCTTTGCATGTGAGATGGGTCTCCTGCATACAGCACACTGATCGATCTTGACTCTTTATCTAATTTGCCAGTCTGTGTCTTTTAACTGGGGCATTTAGCTGGTTTACATTTAAGGTTCATATTGTTATGTGTAAATTTGATCCTGTCATTATGATGCTAGCTGGTTATTTTGTCCGTTAGTTGATGCAGTTTCTTCATGGTGTCGATGGTCTTTACAATTTGGTATGTTTTTGCAGTGGCTGGTACTGATTGTTCCTTTCCATGTGTAATGCTTCCTTAAGGAGCTCTTATAAGGCAGGCCTGGTGGTAACAAAATCTCTCAGCATTTGCTTGTCCGTAAAGGATTTTATTTAGTTACCTTAGTTTGGCTGGATATGAAATTCTGATTTGAAAATTCTTTTCTTTAAGAATGTTGAATATTGGCCTTCCCTCTCTTCTGGCTTGTAGGGTTTCTGCAGAGAGACCCACTGTTAGTCTGATGGGCTTCCCTTTGCGTGTAATCTGACCTTTCTCTCTGGCTGCCCTTAACATTTTTTCCTTCATTTCAACTTTGGTGAATCTGATGATTATGTGTCTTGGGGTTGCTCTTCTCAAGAAGTATCTTTGTGGTGTTCTCTGTATTTCCTGAATTTGAGTGTTGGCCTGTCTTGCTAGGTTGGGGAAGTTCTCCTGAATAATATCCTGAAGAGTGTTTTCCAACTTGGTTCCATTCTCCTCATCACTTTCAGATACACCAATCAAATTTAGGTTTGGTCTTTCCACATAGTCCCATATTTCTTGGAAGCTTTGTTTGTTCCTTTTCATTCTTTTTTCCCTAATCTTGTCTTCATGCTTTATTTCATTATGTTGATCTTCAATTTCTGATATCCTTTCTTCTGTTTGATTGATTCAGCTATTGATACTTGTGTATGCTTCACGAAGTTCTCTTGCTGTGTTTTTCAGCTGCATCAGGTCATTTACTTTCTTCTCTACACTGTTTATTCTAGATAGCAATTCCTCTAACCTTTTTTCAAGGTTCTTAGCTTCTTTGCATTGGGTTAGAACGTGCTTCTTTAGCTCGGAGGAGTTTGTTATTACCCACCTTCTGAAACCTACTTCTGTCAATTCGTCAAACTCATTCTCCATCCAGTTTTGTTCCCTTGCTGGCGAGGAGTTGTCATCCTTTGGAGGAGAAGAGGTGTTCTGGTTTTTGGAATTTTCAGCCTTTTTGTGCCTGCTTCTCCCCATCTTCATGGATTTATCTACCTTTGGTTTTTGATGTTGGTGACCTTTGGATGGGGTTTCTGAGTGGATGTCCTTTCTGTTGATGCTGATTCTATTCCTTTATGTTTTTTCTCCTTCTAACAGTCAGGCCCCTCTGCTGCAGGTCTGCTGGAGTTTGCTGGAGGTCCACTCCAGACCCTGTTTGCCTGGGTATCACCAGCAGAGGCTGCAGAACAGCAAAGATTTCTGCCTGTTTCTCACTCCGGAAATTTCATCCCAGAGGGGCACCTACCAGATGCTAGCCAGAGCTCTCCTGTATGACGTGTCTGTTGGCCCCTGCCGGGAGGTGTCTCCCAGTCAGGAGACACAGGAGTCAGGGACCCACTTGAGGAGGCAGTCTGACCCTTAGCAGAGCTCAAATGCTGTGCTGGGAGATCCGCTGTACAGTCAGCAGGCAGGGATGTTCAAGTCTGCTGAAGCTGCGCCCACAGCAGCCCCTTCACCCAGGTGCTCTGTCCCAGGGAGATGGGAGTTTTATCTATAAGCCCCTGACTGGGGCTGCTGCCTTTCTTTCAGAGACGCCCTGCCCAGAGAGGAGGATTCTAGAAAGGTGGTCTGGCTATAGTGGCTTTGCTGAGCTGTGGAGGGCTCCACCAAGTTGGAACTTCGCCAGGGCTTTGTTTACACTCTAAGGGGAAAACCCAGCTACTGAAGCCTCAGTAATGGTGGATACCCCTCCCCCACCAAGTTCAAGTGTCCCAGATTGACATCCGACTGCTGTGCTGGCAGCAAGAATTTCAAGCAAGTGGATCTTAGCTTGCTGGGCTCTGTGGGTTGGGATCCGCTGAGCTAGGCCACTTGGCTCCCTGGCTTCAGGGGAGTGAACAGTTCTGTCTCACTGGCATTCCAGGTGCCACCGGGGTACGTAAAAAAATTCATGCAGCTACCTCAGTGTCTGCCCAAATGGCCAACCAGTTTTGTGCTTGAAACCCAGGGCCCTGGTGGTGTGGGCACCCGAGGGAATCTCCTGGTCTGTGGGTTGCAAAGACCATGGGAAAAGTGTAGTGTCTGGGCCAGGGTGCACCGTTCCTCACAGCACAGTCCCTCAAGGCTTCCCTTGGCTGAAGGAAGGAGTTCCCTGACCCTTTGCACTTCCTGCATGAGGCAACACCCCACCCTGCTTCAGCTTGACCTCTGTGGGCTGCACCCACTGTCTAACCAGTCCCAGTGAGATGAGCCAGGTATCTCAGTTGGAAATGCAAAAATCACCAACCTTCTGCATCAATCTCACTGGGAGCTGCACACTGGAGCTGTTCCCATTGGGCCATCTTGCTAGGTCTCCTCAAGAAGTTTCTTAAAAGGGAAAAGATAAATGGAAAACATTTGAAGACAAATATGGGAAAAAAGCAAATACAATGGTAAAATTAACAGCATGTTTATAGGCTGATTGTCATGAGGCAGTTTGAAAAAAGAAAAAAAACCTTGAATATTGAGGAAAGAAAGGAAATAGTTGCTGGGGTCATTTTGTTGAGTAAGAGGGAAAGCTAGTAGCTAAAAAACATTTCTCTTTCCTAATAATAAAATAGCAGAGAAATATGCCACAGATGTAGATAAGTGAGTTTAATCTTATAAAAGTCAGTCTGGTAACACATTGAGAGGCTTAGTTTCTTAGTTTAACAAACGTAGAAGCTTAGTCAGGAAAGAGGAAAATGCTTAGAGACTTGAGGAGATTGCAGAAGACAGAAAATGATAGTTTAAGAGAAAGAAGAAAAATGGGAAAATGTGGTACGATTATTATTCTATTCTGTCACTTGTTTTATTTTCTTCCTTTTTAATATTTAAATGAGAATAGGTCAACTTTAGCAAGATTGATATATCTTAAAAAAGAAGCAGCAAATAAAAAGAAGGTACTTTAAGTATATTCTACTTCCTTCACGTCTATCTGAATGTGTACTTGAACATTACCTAAGGTACTCCAGGGCTGCATGCTATAGAACCTGATGATCAGTACAGACAACAGAAAGAAAACTGTTAGTGTAGTTTAATAATGTGGGCTATCATAGCTGGAAAAATCTGTCTCTGCTTTCTCTCTCCCTAATTCTGTTTTAAGTATGATCATGGTAAAAGTCAGCCCACAAGATGAACTCCAGAGATTATTGCTTTTTTGTGTTCATAAACTTGTCTAATCCCCTCCCACATAGAAGTGGGATTGATCTCTGTGACCAGTAAATATTGTGGAAGTGTGATTTCCAGTTAATAAAAGACATTGCAATTTCTGCTTTGGTCTTCAGGACTGCTTACTACGGGGGAAGCCCAGCCTGTTGTGAGGACATTTAAGCAGCCCCATTGAGAGGCTTTCATGAAAAGCAACTAAAGCCTCTTGGTAACATCTAGCACTAATATGCCAGCTTTGCAGCAGCGTGACCTGAAAATGAACCCTTCAGCTTTAATCAAATTTTCAGGTGTCTGTAGTCCACGCCAATATTTGACTACACCCTCAGGAGGTACCCTGAGTCAAAACTTCCCAGTCAAGTATCTTTAAAATTCCTGACCCAGCGAAACTGTGAGACATATCAAGTTAGTATGGTTGGATTAAGGTAGTAATCTTTGCAAAAGATATCTTGTTAAGTATTAGATAACTAATAAAATTGTTCCATTGGAGAGATACCTAACAGGTGAAATTTTATGGTAAAGTAAAACCATATAGCTCACTGATTTTCTCTTTTCTTCAGGGTGCAAGCATTCCTGTAAGAGTTAGTTGGAATTTGAATCTGGGTAGGTTTGAGCCAAATTCCCACTGACTCTTATTTTTAAATTTTCTCTTCTTCTTAAAACTTCACAGTATTTTCTCCTGCCTCACGTTTATTTGATGGCTCACTTTAGACAAAGAGAGCTATCTTAGTTCCTGTCTTAGTCTTTTTGGCCTGCTATAATGCAATATTATAAACTGGGTAGTTCATAAACACCAGAAATTTATTTCTTACAGTTGAGAGGTCCAAGATCAAGATACCTACAGACTCAGTGTCTGGCAAGGGCTTGCTTCCTCATAGATTGTGCCTTCTCGCTGCATCCTCACATGGTAGAAGGGGCAAACAAGCTCCCGCAGAGTCTCTTTTTTTAATAAGGGCACTAATCCCATTTATGAGGGCTCACCACTCATGACCTAATCAGCTCCCAAAGGTTCTACCTCCTAATATTATCACTCTGGAGGTGAGGATTTCAACATACGCATTTGAGGGAGCGAACACAAATATTTGGACGATAGCAGTCTCCTTAGCATAAATTCTGCATTTCAAATTGCATTAAAAGTGCCTTACTAGTATCAGTGTAAATATACCAAATAGAACATAAAGGTAAATAATAGTAAATAGTCATCAAATACAAATGATCTATCACTACTTGAAAAACTAGAAATAGGGAGAAAATAAAATGCAGAGTTTTTTAAAAGGCATATTTCAACACTATGCAAAGAAGAACATAAAGTCACTTCAGACTGACTAGAAGTCTAAGATTGTCAAACAGTGTGAACTGATAAAATCACGTACTTTACCAATTTCAGATATACCTTAAGGGGATCATCAGCTGAACAAAGATAAGCCACAAAGAGAAAGTGAAGGTACTAGAAAGATTGAAAAGAGTAAATGTTATCAGTATTATTTTCTGAATATCCATTTTTCATTTTCTTAGAAAGCTTCATCTTGTAAACATTTCCATAATAAATAGCTTGATATCTTTATCATCTTCTCTTTCATTTTACCATGAGAATTTCTGAAATCTATTAATTTAATCAATAAATATTTACTGAGCACCTACTCTATGCCAGACACTATTGTAAGCACTGGGGATAAAGTAATGAAGAAGAAAGACATAGCCTCCTCTTCATGGAGCTTAAAACTAGTCAAGGATAAAAGCAGTAAGGAAACCTATTGCAATATCAGATAGTATTAAGTTCTATGATATCTTAAGAAAAATAAAAAGATAAGATGAAACAAAATTAAAGATCCATGGTTTATTTAAGAGAGCATAATCAAAGTCTAGCAGAGTGAGATATTCTTAAATAAGCACAAATTTGTTTCTCAGCATTTGAGTGCATGAACTCTGTTTCTTCGTGTTCCAAAGTTGAGTTCGATTTGGTTTCAATGGCTTCCTTATCTCTCCCCTCTTCTGAATATTTAGTGAGAAATTTAACATTACTTATTTTGCAGAAGTACCTTTCCTTTCCTTAGAGTCATGCAAGACTCCAAACTTACTAACTTTGGAAAGCTTAAAGAAATACAACAAATTTCTACACCATGGACCACACAAAGATATTCCTTGTCCAAGGCTACATTGGTTATTCAAAGGCATACAGTACTGATTCTCTGGCCATAATCCCAGCTTTCTCGTTGCTTTAATTCCCAACATGCTACACTTACATTTCAGTTCCCAGAAACCCAAGCGCTCCCTTAATTGCTCCCACCATTCCTGGTTTAGTGTGGAAGAGAGAAATACATCTGTATCTCAAACCTCAAAGCAGCCAATTTATAAGAGTTAGGGAACCCACATATTCCTAAGGGTCACCTCTCTCCTTTTCTCAAAACCTAGAACCCAACCAGTCTCAGACAATCCACGTGTACCTCCCCTGCGCCTCTTATCTATTCCATGACAGTAACGGAAATTAGAGTCCCTAGGGAAACAGACAAATGATACCTATCATTCTTTTATGAAAAGTCCATAGGAAAGTACTATAGCAAAGTTTTTGTTATCTGACACAGAACACAGGATAAAAAGGTATTAAATCAGCTTCCTCCATTTTTAATAGAATTACACTGTCAGATTTGAGGATTTGACTATTAAACACTGCCATGTATGTGCATCCAAACAGAGTAAACTGGAAAAAATGGGACATGGTGCAAGACTTACATATTCAGTGTAAAGGAAAGCTAATTTGGGTTGGTTTGGCCTGTGTAAGAGATCTAGAAATCTCTGCTGTTTATTAAGGTAAATATTTGAAAATGGGGAATGAAATGAAGTATCAGAGTCTCACATTCTGAGTGAGTAAAGCAAAGCAGGGAAAACCCAGACAGCCAAATATATGTTCTCTAGGTATGGTCAAAAAAAAAAAAATTGAAAAGAAGCACAGGCTTGGGATCGGGGTAAGACTACTAGTTTTAGGAAAGGAAATTGATGAGAATAATATATGAATTTCAAAGCAGATTTTTGGCAAAAAAGGTCTTTTAAAAATGCAAAAATCAAATCAACATGGGTTGTTTTTCCTTTTTCATGAAGTACAAGATAGAATAGAGTAAGGGCTTCAACATTTCTGACATGGTGGGTACACGCAAATAACCCTATGTCTCATGGCGTGGGTTAAGGGTACCCTATAGTGAGGAAGCTCATAAACCCCAGGTTATCAAGGGTAGACACATAGTTTACTGTTCTTTCATCTTATCAAGCCACAGAGAGACCAGATGAAAACCAGGTGAAGCTGGAGGAAATATCATGTAGTACTGCTCCAGGGAAGGGCCCTGTCTGCTGTTACAGAGCTTCTTATAGTACAAATTTGTGAATATCCTTGAAAGTGAGGTATAAAAGGAAGGGACCGAGGCACAGAGAGTCTAAATATAAATAACAGTGCACATAGTTGCCTGAGAAATTGTATTTGAGCTATTCAAACATTACCCCTCAATCATTTTATTTTCATTGTTGTCCCTTTAGGAAATTTTATTGACATTTTCTTCCTAATAACACAACTGATGAAACTGTAATACCCCCAAATAGACTGCATTTGTTAACATACTGCATTCATATCTGTGCTTTATACTTAAAAAGAATAAGATTTTTTAAAATACCCTCATTGTAAGAACCACATTTTACTCCCTCGAGAATGATATCAACCAAGTTAAGAACACACGTTAGAGAAAGAAAGGGAGTCTCTACCTTCTGAAAGTGAGCTTGGGTGCAATCCCTCTCAGCAGGAAAAGTGTTCCTCCTGGTGATTCACCTGTCATGAGGCAACCCAAACTTCTGTGGTCATCCATACAACAATCCCGCTTTTCTTTCTGTATTAAATCAAATAAATTAATGAAAAAAAAATCCAGACTTAAGACTGTAGAAATAAAAGTCAAATAGTTGATTCTGAGTTATTACAAGAGTTTGAACTCTTATTGCCTGTCCAGTAGTAGCCATAAAATACTTTAGCAACAATTCTTAAAATATTAACATTGCAGTTCATAATCAAGTTAAACACCTACTCTGTGACACAAAAATTCCATTTATAGGTTTCTCAAGAGACTCATTTTCTAAACAAGAAAGTTTAAACCAATTATAATAATAATAGCTTCAAACTAGAAATTGCCCAAATGTCCACCAATAGCAAAATTATTAGATATATTAAGGTGTATTCATGGAATAGAAAACTATCCACCCATTAACAAAAAAAATGAACTGATAAATATAAACACATGGAT
This sequence comes from Macaca fascicularis, assembly GCF_037993035.2. Classification (NCBI taxonomy): domain Eukaryota; kingdom Metazoa; phylum Chordata; class Mammalia; order Primates; family Cercopithecidae; genus Macaca; species Macaca fascicularis. Next base: position 67,533,959 of record NC_088389.1, on the reverse strand, counting down.
AAATTTCAAAACATTATGTTGAACAAAATAATTTAGGCATAAAAGATACATGATATATTACACATGTATAAAGTATTTACAATGTATGACGTACGGTTCCATTTATATGAAGTTCGGGTCCATGCAACACTAACCAATGTGAATAGAAACCAGAATGGTGATTGCCTAGAGCAGGGGGTGAATTGGTAGAAAATGTCCATGGGCACCCTTATTAGGTGATAAAAATATTCCATATCTTGATGTCAATATTTGTGCTGTTCACTTAAGATTTGTGCATTTGACTGCATAAAAATTGTACCTCAAATGACATAATCATTTTAGCTGACACACAAAAAAGTATTTGACAAAATTCAGCACTCTTTCTTAATAAAAACTCTAACAGCTAAGAATAGAAGGAAACTTCTTCAACATAATAAAAGACATTTATGAAAAACCCACATCACAAACCATGGGGAACAACTGAAAGCGTTTCCACTAAGATCTGGTATAAAGCAGATACATCTGCTCCCACCACTTGTATACAACATAGCACTGGCAGGAGGAAATCATTCCAGAAAAAAAAATAAAAGCATCCAAATAAGAAAGAAATAATTGAGATTATCTTTATTTGCAGATGACATGATCCCATATGTAGGAAACCCCAAATATTTCACATACCAGAAAATCTGTAAGAAATAATAAATGAATTCAGTAAAGTTGCAGGATACAAAATCAACATACAAATATCAGTTGCATTTTCACATATTTACACGCAAATACCAACCTAGTTGAAAAAGATATCAAGAAAACAACTTCATTTATAACAGCATCAAAAAATAAATACCTACAAATAAATTTAACCAATGAGCAGAAAGATTCACACACTGAAAACTATAAAACATTAATAATAAAAGGAATTAAAGATACAAATAAATGAAAAGATATCCCAAGTACATGGATAGGAAGGATTAATACTGTTAAAATATTCATAATGCTCAAAGCAATACACAGATTTAGTGAAATTCCTATTAAAATTCCAATAGCATTCTTCATCAAAATATAAAAAGAATTCTAAAATTTGTATGAAAACACACACACACAGACACACACAGACACACACACACACAAACAGCCAAAGCAGTACAGAGAAAGAAAAACCAAGCTGGAGTCATCACATTTCTTGATTTAAAATTATATTAGAAAGCTACGGTAATCAAACAGTAAGGTACGGGCATAAAAACAGAAACATAGACAATAGAACAGAATAGAAAGCCCAGAATAAATTCAAACATATATGGTCAATCAATTTTCGCCCATGACACCACCAGATATGTAATTTGCAAATATTTATTTTCCAACCTGTACACTGTCCTTTTTGTTTTGTTGATTGTTTCCATTAGTCCATTCTCACATTGCTGTAAAGAACTACCTATGACTGGGTAATTTATAAAGAAAAGAGGTTGAATTGACTCACAGTTCCATAGGCTGTACAGAAAGCAGGGCTCAGGAGATCGCAGAAAACTTACAATCATGGCAGAAGGTGATGGGGAAACAGGCACATCTTACATGGTCAAAGTAGGAGGAAAAGAGAAAAGCTGGAAGTGCTAAACACCTTTAAACAAGCAAATCCCATGAGAACTCACTCACTATCACAAGAACAGCAAAGGAGAAGTCCACTCCCATGATCCTATCACCTTCCACCAGGTCCCTCCTCCAACACTGGGGATTACAATTCAACATGAGATTTGGGCAGGACACAAATCCAAACCATATTACTATTCATAAACTTTTCAGTTTGGTGTAGTCCCATTTACTTATTTTTGCTTTTATAGTCTGAGCTTTTAGTGTGATATTCAAGGAATCATTGCAAGACCAATGTCAAGAAGCTTTTCCTCTCCGTGGTTTTCTAGAAATTTCATCATCTTTCATTTAGGTCTTACATTTCATGGTCTTACATTTAGGTCTTTTATACATTTTGCATTGATTTTTGTGCATGATGTGTAAGATAAGGGTCCAGTTTCATTCTTTTGCATGTAGCAATCTAGTTTTCTCAGTTTCCCCACTTAATATAACAATCATTTCTTTATCTTCTTTTAAATGGGTTCATTTAATTTTAATGAATATTTTCAAGTCTACAGTGAAGAACTGTTGTAGTCATTGCTCAGATTTACCTGGACGAAAGGCACCCTACCTATTAATTCTATCTAGATGTACTAAAGAGTACCTTCTAAATCACAAAACAGAGAACTTCTCACTGAAAGTCATACTGGCCTGAGAACTGGAGTAAAACTGAAGGCAGGAAGGTATATTAATGAGGTGGGACAGTGAAGCTCGTGGGACTGATTTGTAATTTATGAAATTCTGGTAAACTCTGCACCTAATTTGATAAGACATTAATAACAAAATTAGATCTAGATTTGAACGTGCTTTCTCAGCATATTACAAGCAAAATGAAAGGTGATGGAGAAAAAGAAGCACATTACTATAGTTTCTATCACTTTAAAATAGGAAACCATTTGAAACAGAAATGTATACATGTGGTCATTTTATAATGAATACATTTAATGTGTACATGTTGCTTAACATTTTCATTCTGATTTTTATTCTTTTCTTAGGTAACGTAAAATGAAAACTGATTATTTTCCTTGTTAACAAACAGGTTTTCCCAAATTTGATCTAGTGAGCAAGACTGATATTTTCATGAAGACAAACTCTACCTGTCAAGGCTTTGGGAAACCTATATGTACACCAGGACGTTTGTGTTTCTGTGTGTGTGTGCTATATGTTTAATAACAACCAGTTTTAAAGCCTTCCTAATGGGTTGCTCAATATTTAACTGGCCAAGTTTGTGTGAAAATATAATATAGTGGGAAATAAAAGAATACACAGATACAAGAGATTTTTGTTGAATATTTTCTTCATAGCAAGTAATGATGAAAGCTTTATTATATAAGGAAATGGTTCTCTGTTCTTTCCATTACTACTTAGGAATCTTGACAGTAAATCTCTTAAAGATGAGGCCATCAGTGTTCCAGGTAGTGTTTAAAGTAATGGTATATTAGTGAGCATATGAGTAGTTAAATGTATCATGAGCTTTGGGACCAGAAAGATAAGCTTTTGTATCTTGACCCTGCTGCTCTCCAGTTGTGGGGCCTTAGGCATGTTATATCAGTCTCATTTTCCTCTTCTATAAAATTAAGACTAGAAATAATCTTCCTCATAATACAAGTAATCCTGAAGAATAAATACAACAACATAATAAAAACACCTACCATATATTTATACCTAGAACATAGCCATTTTCTACATAAGATGCTTGAGGCTGCCTTAAAATATTACCAGAAACTTGATGGCTTAAAACAACGGAAATATTTTCTCACAATTCCGGAGGCCAGAAGTTCACCATGAATTTCACTGGCCTGGAATCAGGGTGTTGGCAGGACCATGTTACCTTCAGATACTCTAGGAAAGACTCAGTTTCTTGCCTCTTCTTGCTCCTGGTGGCTGCCGGCATTCTTTGGCTTGAGTCCACATCACTCCAATCTCTCCACATTTACAAAGCTTTCTTCACTTCTGTGTATGTCTCCTCCTTTCTGTTTCTCTCCTATACTGTCATTTGTGATGGTACTTAATGTCCACTCAGATAATACAGGACAATATTCTTCTCATCTCAAGATTCTTAGTTTGATTATATCTTTTTTTCTAAATCAGGTAACATTTACAGGTTCCAGGGATTACATTACAGGCATACTTTTGGTGGGGTGGGAGCATTTTATAGCCTACCACAGTGTTCAATAAATGTTAGCAGGCATTCTCTGTCATATACATCAGTGGTCCCCAACCTTTTTGGTACCATGGACCGGTTCTGTGGAAGACAATTTTTCCACAGACCAGGGGTTTGGGGGATGGTTTCAGAATGATTCACTTTTATTACTTTTATTGTGCACTTTATTTCTATTATTACTATATTACAGTATATAATAAAATAATTATACAACTCACCATAAAGTAGAATCAGTAGGAGCCCTGAGCTTGTTTTTCTGCAATGAGACAGTCCCATCTGGGGGTGATGGGAGACAGTGACAGATCATCAGGCATTAAATTCTCATAAGGAGCATGCAACCTAGACCCCTTTCATGTGCGCTTCACAATAGGGTTCGTGCTCCTGTGAGAATCTAAAGCCATTACTGATCTGGCAAGAGGCGGAGCTCAGGCAGTAATGTGAAAGAATGATGGGCAGCAGCTGTAAATACAGATGAAGTTTCCCTCCCCCACCACTCACCTCCTGCTGTGTGGCCTGGTTCCTACCAAGCCACGGACCACTACCAGTTCATGGCCTGGGTGTTGGAGACCTCCGTTACATATCAACTCTTAGAATATTGATTATGCCACTCATGTTTACCATGTAGACATGAGGAACAATAATTTTATCCTGTTCACTTCCTGATGCCATATTTGTAGGAATGGCCTATCAGCAGTGGGTGCAGAAAACATACTGTTTTTCACCATAGCTGGACATAATCAAAAGTCAAGGAAAATCTTAGAATTTTTTCCAGGTATAAAAAGCATTCCACTAAGAAATACTAATATTACTATATCAAGAAGTAAGCACTCAACTAAACAAAGCTTAAAGACCAGTATTTCTCAAGTAATAAATGTATGTATATTTTCTGTGATACTTATATTTGTACAAAAATATGGAACATTCACACATTCAGTTATTTGAATTTTGTGTCAGTAGAAAACAAAGCCAAAAAAACGTTGAGAGTTTCAAAGTAGGACACATATATAAAACAATACGTGGTGAAAGTACCTAACTTGGCAGATGGCTGAGAGTGAAATTACAAAGTGGTGCAGTGAGACATTTGATTATAAAAAGCAATGATAAGCTGTCATCTAATGCATTATTAATTGCTCTAAAAACTCCTTCTTACCAAAATATCGTAAAAGACAAAATATTTTGCACATAAATATAAGTTAAAGCTGTTTCATAATCACTCCCAAAGAAGACATTTTTTTTCCAATGCAGTAGGTTAGAAATCTTAAATATTAGACTTTCATAATCTTTCTACATAATTATTTGTAAACTATTACACAAAAGCAATTCTTCCGAAGGTATCTGAAGAATGCTTACACAATGAAAATAAAAAATAAAGCAACAGGGATTCTAAACCTAATTTCTCCTTCACCCAAATGGAAAACATTTGTAATGGAAAGTAGAATGGGGATTACCTTCCATCTTTTCATAATGCAGCATTTTTTCAAGCAACAAATTAGCTTTCAAATAATATGCTATCAGTTCTTTTCACAGATAATTCCTAACCTGAAGAGTTTTTTTACTGTTCAAACCTTTACCTATATAAAAACTACCTTAACTTCAATATATGAGCCATGAACATTTAAAAACATAGTATGTGGCACTATGAAAGCCACACAGAGATATCTCTTACTGGCAGCACTTAGTGCTCCTGGTCTCAAACGTGCTTCAGATTCACATACCTCATTTGAGATTTCAAATGTTGACAGCCCACAGACCCTTTTGCACTATGCTTTCCACCCTGATTCCTAATATCAGCATTGTTACCTAGGTTTGTGCATGTGAAGAATTCTTTCTTTCATACCTTGACCTCTTTAGAGGAAATGCATGTATGCTTGCCTTGTAAAGTTTATTTGAAAGACTGTTCCAAGGGATTACTAGCCTTGCTTATGTTAAATTTAAACAACCTCTTGGTTCCATCACTTCCTCAGTATTTCAAGTTGCTGCAACAGACATGGAGCCTTTATGTCAGACTATCATCTCTTCAACCTCTGCTTAATATTTTGGTTTTGTTTTACTATTTTTATAACCTGGTTATTCCTTGAGTAAGGAGAAGAATATTGATGGCCTTAGTGGCCCATTCTGTTCTCTCTTTGGGAAGCGTAGGGAGACCTTATTTCAGCAGGTCTGAGAGAGTTGCGTTGCCTCTGGAAAGATAAAGGGTGCTAGTTTTGCAAAGTGTAAGCTTTTGAATAGGGTTACCAGAAAAAATACAGAATGCCAATTTAAATTTCTATTTAGGATAAACAATAAGTACTATTTTGGGGTATGTCTCAACATTGTATGGGGGCATATCTATACTAAAAAAAAAATACATGAAAACATACTTATACTAAAAAGTAAATTTACTAGTGATCTGAAATTCAAATTTACCTTTGTGCTCTGTTCTTCTGCCCCCTCCCCAACCAAAAACAACAACAACAACAGCAACAACAAAACTGGCATCCTTAACCTAGACACTCACTCCTTCCTCTCTTTGGTGATTTAGATAAAAACTCAGCAGATTCAACATAGTTTCATGGAAGTGTCCATTTGCAAAAAAGATAAACTTAAGGCAGAACTGTGCTTCAGAACTCTGTGCTTCATTTGGCAGGCGTAGCCTTGAGACAGTTCCATTGCTTTCGATTCTGAAACGTATTTCCTTACATGCATACAATCACAGTTTGCATCTCACTGAAATGCTTTAAAAATTAAGGTTATATTTCTCTGTTATAAAGACAATTTATCCTCATTCTAGAGAAACTGAAAATTCAGAAATGTATAAAGTCAATCACCTTTAGTGCTTCTGCTTAATATGGTAATAATACTATTAATAGGTTACAGTTATTTATTTCATGATCTCATTCAATTCTCACAGCAAAAGATCTGATAGGTTTTATTACATAATCTACTTTTACTGATGAAGCTGATCTCAGGAAGAACTTGTTAAAGAGCATGAGGCTGGTAAGGACCGGAGCAAAGGTCTAAGCCATGGTCTCTCTAACTCTAGAGTCCTCTTCTCTGTGCTCCCTCTATTCTGTTAACATGTTGCTACATTTCATCTCAGGCTTCTTTTTAAGGGCTATTTTGCATAGTATTAATTGTAATGAATATGAATGCTCCAAAACAGAGGATATTTTTTAAAGCATTTATTTAAAAGGAAGTATAATTTTGCACAGAATAAAATGCCTCAGATTCTGTCATGACACTTTACTTGATTCCCTTGGCAACCCTGACTTCTCCCCCTCAACATGGCTAATGTGAAAATTTTGCTTTCAACACATAATTCGTAATATTCTAGAAGACAATATTGTGCTATAATACCCCATGTGCCCACACACAGAGATAAGCACAAAGCAAGATTCCTATTAGTCTAACAGCCTCTAATTAGGTGTCTATATTATTGGAGGCTTTTCATACACATTATCTGTACTCTTCACAACAACCCTACAAGGTAAAAATTATCATGAGGAAATTCAGACTCAGAGAGGTTAACTAGCACCCTCAGGATGCATAGTACCTTTTTGGGAATGAGAAAAAGGCTTCCCTACTTCTAAGCAGAAGCAGCCCTGAGCAACCCTTGGCAAGATCACTGACTGAATCCTTACTGGCTGAGAAAATTTGGACATCACACAACCTACACAACCATAGATGGCAGCTCTGTTCTATATGACACAGCCAGTAAATAGTAAATGAGGTTTAAAGTCAAATTGTCTGACACCCAAACACATACATATCTACTCTATTCTATGTAATCTCTAAATCTCTGGTTCCTCATATTTCAGTATGAAACCTGACACGTTAGTTTGGAGACATCATTGAAGCTACTGTATCACCTTTTCTCCTACAACTCCTCCCAAGTCTCCAACTCCTACTTCAGATTCAATGCCAACACTCATGGCTGCTACATCTTCTCTCATCTGCCCCTGGTAACATTATGCTTCATGCTTCAGGGGAAATAACATCTTGGCATCAGAAATACTTATATTAAATAGTGATTAAAGCCATTAGTCTTTGGTTGAAAGTGTAGAGTTAACTTGTCTTATTGGTGAGGAATGCATAAAAAGCTGGGCAATTTTAATCCTTGACATATTCCTTCATATTTTAATTGTTCTTAGGGCACTTTCAATTTAAGAGACTCCTATTGGACCCATATTACAATGAAAGGGACTTGTGTAAATGAAAACGCCACTATCTAGGCCATGGGTAGGCCCGATTGAGAAACTCTTGAGAGTGTTGAATTGTGCAGCAAGAAGCCAATTGGCTAACTGTGTGTCTGTGGTTATGGTAGTGAGGAAGGCCCTTTTCAGACTCTCATGTAAAGTAGTATAATAACTAGCTCTCCCGGAATCTAACATGGAAGATTCTGTACTTCTGGTGAATACCTAAACTTTAACCATGTCTTCATGGGGAACTAAAAATCTTGAAGCCACATCCACCTCTGCCATCACTTATTTTTGCATTTGTATAAGAATCCTTTGCATAGCTTGTTTGCCAGTGAAGTAGTAAAGTTAACAGACTAGGCCAAGATCCAATTACTATTCTCACCAGTATTCAAACCTAATCTAACTGTTTTGTCTTGCCTGTCACACAATATTTTACCTTATTTGTGCATCGAGTTTACCCTATTTAAGTTTGCTTATTCTTACTAAGTTTACTGAAAATGATTCCAAACATATTTATGAAATAGACAATAAAATGCACATATAGAAGTATAGCCTTTTACAGTAAAGGAACATTTTACAGAATCAAGGCCAATTTTTGAAATAAATGATCAGTGCCATTCTTAGGATATGTGGTGCCCTGAGAAAATAATTTCTGTGAGGCTCTCATTTCTATAAACAATTCGATTAAAAATGTAGTAGGAAACTCATGGATGCCTATTAAATGTAGTAATTTATTGATGATGAAGTAGAATAATGGGTAAAGAAGAGGTATTTACATGTTTATTTATTGTTCATTCAGTGGACATGAAGATTCTTCATAGTGCCCAAGTACCATCTCTTCCTCTTCCAGTTTATAAATTCTCTCTTACACTCTATATTGTGAAATATGCTATCTCTGATTAATTTCACATCTCCCTTCTTGAGAAAAACATAACAACACTGTTATTATCCATAATGTCATGGCTTTATAGTACCTGCTAGTATTAAAAAATATAAAACTTGTTGTCCTTATAGTTCTCAATACCATTTATTTAATGCTAATTACATAATTTCTTTTTAAATTTTATTTATATATTTTTTTAAGTTTTATTTTAGGTTTGGGGGCACATGTGAAGGTTTGCTACATAGGTAAACTTGTATCATGAAGGTCTGTTGTACAGATTATTTCATCACCCAAGCATTAAGCCCAGTACCCAATAGTTGTCTTTTCTGCTTCTCTCCCTCCTCCCATCCTCCCCTCAGGTAGACCCCTATGTCTGTTGTTTCTTTCTTTGTGTTCATAAGTTCTTATCATTTAGCTCCCGCTTATAAGTGAGACCCTGCAGTACTTGGTTTCTTGTTCTTGCATTCATTTGCTAAGGATAATGGCTTCCAGCTTCATCCATGTTCCTACAAAAGACATGATCTTGTTCTTTTTTACGACTGGATAGTATTCCATGGTGTATACGCATCGCATTTTCTTTATCCATTCTGTCACTGGTGGGAATTTAAGTTGATTCCATGTTTTACAATGCTACAGTATCTAGTGTGTTACCCATAAATACTGACTTCTATTGACTCTCTCAGAAATTATTATTGAGCATTGTTGACAATGACTACAAATTCAAGTTTTATCCAGATAAAATAGTAAAATGTAAGTGAAAATTCATTTTCTAATAATGTTAAATCTACCACTTATAATTTTATGTAACATAAAAGAAAACATTTTCAAATAATATATTCTCTTGAACTCTAGGTCTTGACTACTGCTTTCTTAGAAGATAACGTATTTCAATGTTAACCATACCTCTGCTTCCCACACACAATCAACAATGGAAAGAACAGGCAAGGGATCCGTGATCAGAGTACTAAGCAGTTTCATTCACACCAAGAAAGTCTGTTCTTTATCCAGCACGATTTAAGACTGACATGGGAAAGCACCATGTCACTGCATCTATTGGATGAAAGAAAGAATGTCAACTGGACAGTCCTATTGCATTTGAGGAGCAAATCTTGAAAGTCCTTGGAAGACATAGGCTCTACCACTACACAGAGAATGTGGCACAGAGACTGCGTACATGGTGAGGTGGCCAGCTTGAGTGCCAGTAACAGAAGGTGCACAGGGTAAAGAATGCCTTTTTCCAGCACTGCTGCTCTTGGTTGCTATATCCTGGAGGCTAAACTGAGGTTGAAATATGGATGAGTGGGAACTTACACATGAAGCCACATACATGGCTTTAGCCCAAGGTTTCACAGTGGACCACAAGCAATCCAGGGCCTAAACTCATCCTGTGTCTAGCATGAGTGAGAACCAGTATGGCAGTAAAATTCAGAAAGCCAAATCTCATTCAGTTTGTCCAAAGAAATACCAAGCTGTCCACTGTGGCCATCAACTTGCCAGGCCTGAGCTCAAATACAGGACCCTTAGAAAACGACATATGTGTTGGTCCTGGAGCTCACTGGAGCATCTGTTCCACCTTGTCCATGGAGGTAGAGTTCAGAGAGAATTCAGAAGCAAATCAAAGAGTGGGGCCCACACAGCCCCTGACATTGGTTTGGGGAACCCTACTGGGCACTGCTGGTTCTGAGTAGTCCCAGGCAACTAAGGGCAAACAGAAACTTATCAAGAGAAGTGCTCATAAATGCAGTTGCCCGTGAGTGCTTGGCTGGATCTAAAGTTGATATTGCAGATAATAAAACAGGGCTAAATGATATGACCAAAGTCCCGCAAAGGTCTCCAAAAGAATTAATTCTATATCTCAGGTCTTTTTCCATACAGTGCTCTGACCCTGCTAATGCATATTCCACTGAATTCCAGAATGTGAGAGTAATCTAAAGTTTATTTGTCGATCCCCCCAAAAATGTATTTGTATCTGTACCATCTCCACTAAATCTCTTCTCTCTGCATTTCTAGTAATGGGAATCTTACCATCTCCCAACACAGCACACTTGTTCTCCAAAGAGTGAGTCAGAAAGGGGGCTGAAAGAAATCTGTGTTCCCGTGACTCCCACTTTGCAACTGTATAGCATGAAGTTGAAATACTCTGCAATATGATGTTTCTTCAAATACTGAGAAAAGGAGGAAGTCTTCTTGTAGTCTCCTGTTTCCTAGGTTAAAGACACTGTTTTGTTAGTGAGATATGATGCTTTTCAGCTCTCTCATCATTCTGATTGTTCTACTTTGTAAGTACTCTCCTCTTCTAAAATATGAACAGGCCTATTGCTTTAGATCTGAAGTTTTCATTTTCAGATGTATTTACCAATATTTTATTATTATGAAGTTCTTATTATTTTATTAAATACCATATTTGACCAAAAATAAATCTTTAGAATTACCTAATGTTTAACTTCCCCAGTAGATGGTCATTATTTTCTAGATGGCATATTAGTAATATAGAGCTGTATGTTCCTGCCAAACTTTACAAAGCAATTAATAAAGAAACAAACAGATAACTTTGCTCCAGGTCCAAAAGTAATATATACTAAACATTATATAGAAACTACATAAGACAGCCAATGAACATAAAATGACATTTACAAAAGATAAAGAAAAAAATCAGGACACTTTATGTCCTGATTATATCATAAAAAGACTCTAAGAACTGGTACTCATATAAGCTAGTTATATAAACAATATTTCAGGTTTAAAAAACCCTGAATTTTGTCAAACAGTGTCTGCAACAATTATAAAACAAGCACATATGGCTTCTCTTAAGTCATTTTCTTTCTAGCAGCTGCGAATGAAATCCTAAGACAGTTCACTCCAGGCAAATATGCCTTAATACGGAAATCGGCCTCAATATAGCCACATTTCTCTCTGAAGGTCATAGAAAAGTTTTTTTGCCAAGTTATAGGCTTCATGTAGTTTAGTTCCTTTGTACTTTTTATCAACCAATGAGTCCTTTGCATGGAAAGGGAAAAAGTGAAGAATAATCTCTGTTATGATCCTAAGACACTTTTATCAAAGAAAGCACAGCTAACATGAAAAAATAAATATTCTCTATAAAGTTTTTAAAACAAGTTTCAAAAATGCCCAGGTCATGTTGAGCTCTACCTACTGGAAGTTTTGATAGGCCAAAATAGTTCTGACCCACCCTTTTGAGCCAATAAAAGAAAGAATGATTTTATTTGAAGAGGGTGGACTCATTAACTTGTCTAGCTTCTGTAGCAGCACATGAATTGCAGAAAAAGAATTATGGCTCTAGGCCCTTAAGTCAGACTGTCTGGGTTCTAATTCTCCTACATAATAGCTATATAACTCTGAGCAAGTAACATGAAAGTGTTAAGATCCATCTAATAATAGTAATTTATAATGTATTTTACAGTTCAGAAGATGCTTTCATACCTGTTATTTTATTTGTTCTCACGTTAATTGTCTTGGAATGACAGGGTAATTATTCTTTTTTCAACATATATTCATTAAGAATCTACTTTGTGTCTGGGTATAATGCACTAAATAAGATAGACAAGGTCTGTGCTTTCATAGAGATGTTATTCTATAAAAAATAACAGACATTATCAAGTAAACAGAGTGACACCTAAGACAATTTTAGATAATAGTTGTAAAGAAGCAAATAAAGTTGGGGATAATTCAGGTTTATTGAGGGTGACCAGTGAAGACCGCTTTGAAAAGGTCCTATTTAAGATGAGAATTTGAATGGAGAGAGGAAGTCAGTCAGAAGAAGACCACGATGAGTAGGAGGAAAGGAGATTTTCCCAAGAAAATGCCCTAAGGAATAAAGCATTAGGAAGGGTTCCCTAACAAATGAAGAAGTCAGCAGAAGGGGAATAAGGTCAGGGAGGATAGAAAGATAAGGGCCAGTATCCCTCTGTAGCTGCAGAAAGCAGGATCATAATCAGTAAAAGACCTTTCCAAGGTCACACAAGAGCCAAGACTAATGTATGGATATTCTCACTCCATATATATTGCTCTTTTCCTTTGCAAGATTTCATGCTTGATAAACCAGACTGCTAGATAGAATCCAACAAAGAACACTTGTTCACTTTAGAACATCTTTGTAAAAAAAATTCATATCTTCCTAATAAATTAATAACCTTACTATCACCATCAATTATTGAGCTTCTTAAATGTAGCAGGCACTCAGCTGCCTTTTAAAATTACTTTTTAATCCAATAACACTGAGATGATAATTTAGTTCATTTTTTCACTGATGAAACTTCAAGTTAGAGCTATTTAGAAATTTACCTAAAAAACACATCTAATAACTGGTGAGCTTAATATAGGTATAAATTTTCTTATACCTGTGTGATACTTTTGGGCATTCTGATGTAAGTCATCATAAACATCTGTGAGGAGATGGGTGAGGAGATGGGAGCATATAAACTTATCATCAGTCCATAAGACATCACCCAGACACCTTAAAAAACATCCTTCTTCAGTGTTGGGAGCTTGTAGTGGTAGATTTCTTACAATTGTGTTAAAGTTTATCTTAGAAGTCTCAACATATACACAGTATATATCAAAGCTATGATTAGCAGAAAGGTTGCTAGGCAGTGATCTTACTACCAACAGGTCTATATTTATCTCAGTTGACATTAAAAATGGATAGGCAGTGACTTTATTCTTTAAGCTTGAACAAAGATGTTAACAATGGTTCAGATTGCTAACGCTGCCTGGATATGATTGTTGGAAGTGTATGTATGCTGGATAGTGTTACAGGTAGTTAGGCATGAGCCGGGCAGGAAAGGGCTCTTCCCACACCCAGTAGGAATGTCAGGTGATTCAACAATTATTACACTGCCTGTCTAAAAATGAAAAATGATAATTCCACGGCAGTAGCCAGGGCACTAGGGAGAGACAATCTCCTGATGATCCACAGCTATTAACATTAAAGTGTTAATTGAATGCAGATGCCAGGCAGAAGAAACTACGTGGGCATATGCATTGAGAGATAAAATGGTGAAGTATGACCTACTGGGGACACTCCACCAGAAAAGGGAAGAAAGCCTCTGATGGGCATGTGGACAACTTTCTCAACACACTGTATGCTCAGTTCCCAGCGGTAAGGAAGGCGCTGCGCAGCAGAAAGCCCACCCTAAGGGAAGAATCATGGGAAAGAGGTGAGCCCATAAAGTCCTCAGATCAATGTTAAACGATTTTTTTGACCTTTAGGTGCCCATTTGGGACTATTCCAAGTGAATTTTCTTCTCTTTCCTGTTCTAAAGCCTATTTAAAAATAAACTTCCACCTCACCTCGGTCCCTTCTTCTGCTTTATGTCCCTCCATCACATTCTTTCTTCTGAGGAGACAAGAACTGAATCCGCTGCAGACCAATATGAACGCGCCACTGGGAACTCAGGATAACTCAGATACCTGGCACTGTTAACAATCGGATAGGGTAGGGGTCACAGTAGTGACGAGGTTTATCTTGTGTTGCATAACTGAAATTAATTTGGAGCAAGCACTAACAAGGATATTTTTATTGTCTTTTTGAAAATTAGATGTGAATTTATGAAGCAAACACAAGGACATTCAACTGCTGTCACATTTTGCAGCATAATCATTACAGTTATAGACTCTAGAGTCAGTCTGAATTCAAATTTGAGTTATTCTATTTAATAGTTGTGTAACTTTAGGCAAATTGCCAAAGTACCATGTGCCTTGATTCCCTCATCTTCAATAGAAAATAACAGAATCTAGTTTGTTACATAATTTACAAGGATAAATAATATTATACACGTAAAACATACCTAAGGATGTCTGACACATAGCCACAGATTGAATGCAAAATAGTTGTAGCTGTTGCTATCATGATCATCATTGTTACAGTAGTTTATGAATTTTACAAGCAACATTTTGTATTTTCTAGTAACCTTGGAGCTAGCTTAACAATTGCGTACCACTATAGTGAACGTTATGGGAAATGTGTCAACATGCAAATGAATTCAGTGCCATTTTGTTTCTTCCATTTAAACAGGATTTCTCTAGATCCTGTTTTTATTTTCCTGTGCAGCAGAACAGCTCTTCCTAAAAGCAGCAGAGCAAATAGTAAGTAGTTCTGAAATTTAATTATCAACTATAATTTCTGAAGTTTTCCCATTTTTCCAAAATGATGAAAAGAAGTCTGTTTTTCTGGCCTTTGTAGAGATTAAAGCAGAGACATCAGGCATTTTTGTCTGTTTTCAGTTTAACAAAATTTTATTGTAAACTGTATGCTCTAGGCACTGTTTGGCTTTGCATCACAGAAATAAATGATAGAGAGTCCCTAAGCTTTCAAAGCTTCACATTTTTCCTGCTTTCCTGTTGGTTTTATTTTCCTGTTGCTCTCTTTTTGCCTATCTGCATTTTAACAAAAATGAAAAGCAACTCATAAGTCAGTCCTGTCATGAGGTAGTTCAACAGTCACCAGAATAGCAAAATAAAAAGGGCAAAATTGCTTACAACTTGCCTTGACTGAGAGGCAGTCTTGGTATAGTATAAGTTCCTCTTTGGAAATGTGTGGCAGTGATGGTATCCAAATATAATTTCTGGCCAATTTTATTAAAGACAAAGTATATGCAAAATGCTATTTTGACCCTCTCCATAACTTAATTCTCCCTGTAATTTAATAAGCTCTTCCCATTGTCCAAATGAGGACTTTGTGATCCAGAGATTACAGTGATTCACCTAAAGTCATTTGCAGCAGGGGCAGAGCCAGAGGCAGAGACCCTATCCTCTGATTCTAACATCCTTACATTTCCCGCAATGCTGTGCCTCCATTGTTAGGGGCTTATTCATGTCTTTCCTAATGTTTTCTCTCTTGATGCAGCAATTAATTCAAGGAGTTTCTGAAGATTGAGGTTGCATTCATGAGATTTTAGATTATATAACACAACAAACTCCTCCAGGATAGTGAACATGTATTATTCTTGTTTATATTGCCACATCTGAGTTGCTCTTTAGAGAAATTAACACAACACACCTCCTGAATGATTCAACTAGTGAACCAGTACATACAAAAGAGAAGCTGAGATAAAGAACTTACTCCTGGATAGAAAAGAACCTACTATTTTAAAAGGCATTTTAAAGTCATTATTGGACATGTTTTAACACCTGAAAGCACAAGACCTCTTGTTCAATGTATTTGTGGAACTTTTACAGGAATTGTATCGACAGCTGTCATAATACAGAGAGAGAATAACAAAGTAAAATTCTATAAGGCCCTCAAACACTTGTGATCACTTGAATTTGCTGTAAAACTTTCCCATGACTGGTAAGTAGAATACGTAGCACATAGTGAAGCAGAAGTCAGCAAAACTCACGAGCACAGATGGAATCTCAATAGTATGAAATATCTTTTCCTTAAACCAAAAAGTAATAGATGCTGAATTTGCCCAAAGACAAACAAATATGTCTAGAGATTCAATGGGAAAGTACAATGATAATTGTCTTCATATGAAAATTCATCTAATAATGAACGACAAGCCCATTTAAAATATATATTCCTTTTTTTTTTTTTTTTTTTTTTTTTTTTTTGTCTGTTGCCCAGGCTGGAGTGCAGCTGCGTGATCTTGGCTCACTGCAACCTCCGCCTCCCAGGTTCAAGCAATTCTCCCTGCCTCAACCTCCCATGTAGCTGGGATTACAGGCACCTGCCACCACACCCGGCTAATTTTTGTATTTTTAGTAGAGACGGGGTTTTGCCATATTGGCCAGGCTGGTCTTGAACTCCTGACCTCAGGTGATCCACCCACCTCAGCCTCCCAAATTGCTAGGATTACAGCCGTGGGCCACTGCACCCAGCTTAAAAAAAAAAATTTCATTTGGTGTTTAGCTAGTCTTAAAACATAGCTTGAAGAAAAATCAACAAAGCTAGACCCTTGCAAAACAGATAAACTCCTCTACAGTGCTTGTAGGCTGAACCTAGACAAATTCTGAGCTGGTTGGACCCGATAGGCAAGAAGCACTGGGAACTGACTGTTCTCCATGCTTTCCCCAGGATGGCAGAAAGCTTATAATGTGTAAAAGCAACCCCTGATAAATATAACTCTCTGTGAGAACACTGACAAATTCACTCCCTCATTTGATGAAAAGCTGCCAAGTGTGATGATATTTCTAGGAATGGTGCAAATGAGCCACTGTGAGAATGAAAAGAGAAAAGTCCAGGACAGACACTTTTCTATTTAAAAACAGAAAGCAGCACATTTGTAAGAGCTATTGGACTGATGAGCTTCTTTCAGATATGTACCCTTGTTTTTAGCAAAGAACTGAAAGTATCATTTCAAGAACATCAATCAAATACAATGCTTAAAATTCAAGTGCTTAAAAAACATACAGATCTTCCTTTGCTAAAGTTGAAGCAGCACTATTCATCTTGAGCTATTATGCAGATCACATAGGTGTAACATGGCAACACTATTTTTCATTTAAACCTTGTAAACTTGGCCGAGGAAAAGGAAGCATGCTCATAATCACCAGGGGAGAGAAGCAAGGAATTTTAGAAGCACAATTTAATTCTTGTTACAAACAATAAACTGAAGTAGGAGAGTCTAGATTCAATAGTGCGTGTCATAAACAGACAGCATACCAATGTTGTCTTTACTAAAATTCTGATTAAAATATCCAAAAAGATTTTTAGCACTTCAATCAACCATTTTGTGATATGGACCGTTTAGCAGAGATTATGTATCAGCTCAGTTCCCATTTAGGTCAATAGATAGCTTTTGTTCTCATAGATTCACATACAAGGCTCACCCTACAGGCTAGATGAGAAAGGGCAGCAGCTGTCTTCTGTTTGCTCCATCCTAGCTAAGGCAGATAACTACAGCCTGAAACTCTAGCTGTTTTGCAAGTAGATGTGGTTTGTAACAAGGGTAGTGGCCCAGAGAAGACCCCACAAATTCTCCAGTGTTATCAGAAAATATTATTGTGAAATGATTCTATATGACTAATAAGAATATTTCTATTTACCCAATGTTAAACTCTTTGAAATGAAAGCCTACACGGAGCTTATCTAAAACCATTACGAGTTTCATAGAGAGATGTAAGAACTTTTGTTTTCCAGAAAATAAACACAATATGAACAAATAGAGCAACAAAAATCACAACTCTATCCTATATCAAAGAAACATATCACATCAGTTCTCTAACTTACTGAAAACAAGAGAACTCACAGGAGCCTAGATTCAGAAAGATTTTCTGTGTAGTCTGACAAGAAGTGTTTTCCTATTGATAATCACATTTTGGGAAAAGTACTGCTGGATAGCTGAGCCCAAGATTAAATGGATCAGGATCAGACAAAAATTTCAAAATGACTTTTTTTGTTCTATTTGATCTTCTCTCTGAAAATATCAGACTTAAGAACAAATATATTACAAATGTACTATTTTTAAGGGACAGATAGACAAGTGATAATCATGGGTAATCTGTTTGCTTCCAAACACACAGATACAAACACACCTACAGTGAAATAAAGTTCTTACTCCATTTTTACTATTTTTTCAACAAATACAAGATCAGAGTTACGACATTTTTCTTCTTTATAAGACTCCTAGAAATGTTTTGTATATTTGTACCATGCTCAAACACAAAATAAATTAGCATTGTGCCTACCTTTTGAAAAAAATAAGCTAGAGAATAGACATACTTTAAAATCTTAACTATGCTGTCATCATTAAATAAAAATTATTATATAACACCTGAAAAGGTAGTGATAGTATTTGAGCTTATACTTGGAAAATGAATCAAAAAACAAAAATAAATTTCTGTGAGAAGAAACATGAGAAACTCAAACATAAATATGTGCAGTTGAATGAGCTTTATGAACTGCTTTAAAGAAAATACTTCTTAACATTGGACAGAATATACTTTAAAAAGTAATTTATTTCATTCATGTATTATTTGCTGCACTTTAAAACATATGTTTAAAATGAAAATTTGGCTATAAAGTTTTCTGTTTGTTTGGTTAACTTCTTTTTGGAAACGGGAATCCCCTGTAGAAGACTGAATTTGTATTATGTAAGTATTAGCAACCCATTATGTGTTGTAGTATCATATAGTGCCCATGGTATAATCTGTTCTGAGGAACTCTGTCGGTCAAGATAGCTACATACAGTTAGAGGTGAGGGGTCAAGTTAGAAAATCAGAGTAGTGCTTCCTTTCTCTTCTTCCCTTTAGGCTGCTATAGCAATAATCAGCCCAGGATGAGCTCCCACTTATGGAGAAGGCCAGGTCAGCTTTGTGCTCTTATCTGTAAATTCATCTTGTGAACCACTAAACAGCACAAGAGTGATACTGTGTAGTTTAGAAGGTGGAAGAGAAACTGTATATGTCTACATAGCCCAGTTCAGCAGAAACCTCTGCCTTGGAATTTTATTTCAGGAGAAAATTAAATATATATAAAATCTGTTACTTGGATTTCTATGACATTATGAGGCTATCTGTTGTGCATGTTTCTTAACAGAGACTTCATGGGACATTTCATGGGCTCAAACAAGAACAAATTAAGGTAAGGTAAAATCAAGTACAGTCATTTCCTGCTTAATATTAGTAAATATTAGTAAACTAATAATTGTTAATATTAATTGCTAATATTATTAAATACTTAATTTAGTACACTGCTTATGGAAATTGAATATTCTGCAAAAAATCACTAACTTGGAGCTTAGTATCATGCTAGGGAGGAACAACATTATACTGCATTGTACTACTACTACAAAACTCTAACCAATTTCCCCAAACAAAACCAAAACAAAGTAAACTGCCTACGTAAAGGAACCACCTTACCACTAAGCAGTAAATGATTAAAACATCACTTTCTGATTACCAAGCAATGTGGTAAAAAACAGACTTTTTAATCTTTTTTATGTAGTAATAAGAAGTTTGTATGTCTTATATTTACCATTTAGCATGCTGAGAAAAAAAATAGCAAATAAATTTGATTTAAAAATGCAAATATTTTACAACAAAATACAGGTAATCTACTTGTCTAAGTTTCTTGCTTCGTGAAAGAAAGTTAGAAATCTAATCAAGGAGGTTGAAGTACATTTTTCTCTACTTTTTTTTTTTTTTTTTTGTAGAGATGAAGTCTCCCTATGTTGCCCAGTGATCCTCCCAAAGCACTGGGATTACAGGAGTAAACCACCACACCTGGCCTATTTTTTCTGTAATTTATCTATGTTGTTGCATATAGATAAATTTGGTGTATTTGTTCCTTTCAATTATGGAATATAATTGCATTCTATGATTGTATTACAACTTGTTCATTCATTCTCTTGTTGATAAACATATGAATAGTTTCCAATGTTTGCTATAATAAATAGAATGGAATAGTCATTTTGTACAAGTTGTTTTGTGCTTTTATATCTTTTGCATAAATACCAGGAGTATAATTGCTGAATCATAAGGTAGGTATTAATTTTATAAGAAACTGCAAAATGGCTTTCCACAGAAGTTGTACCTTTATATACTCTCACCAGCAACATATGAAGGATGTTTATATAATCCCACCACTTATTTCCTGTTCTAATATTTGATGTATTAGTCTTTTTACTATTAGCACTTGTAGTTATGAGTCGTGGTATCTCATTGTGGTTTAATGTGCATTTCACTGAGTGATAATTTTGAGAATATTTTGATGTGTTTATTGGTTTTTTGTTTTTTGTTTTTTTTTTGAGACGGAGTCTTGCTCTGCCGCCCAGGCTGGGGTGCAGTGGCCGGATCTCAGCTCACTGCAAGCTCCGCCTCCCAGGTTTACGCCATTCTCCTGCCTCAGCCTCCCAAGTAGCTGGGACTACAGGCGCCCGCCACCTCACCCGGCTACTTTTTTGTATTTTTTAGTAGAGACGGGGTTTCACCGTGTTAGCCAGGATGGTCTCGATCTCCTGACCTCGTGATCCGCCCGTCTCGGCCTCCCAAAGTGCTGGGATTACAGGCTTGAGCCACCGCGCCCGGCCTTGATGTGTTTATTGTATATTTGTTTAATGTTTTTCTTTTTTGTTTGCTTGTTTTCAGATGGAGTCTCCCTCTGTCACCAGGCTGGAGTGCAGTGATGCGATCTCAGGTCACTGTAACCTCCGCCTCCCAGGTTCTAGCAATTCTCCTGCCTCAGCCTCCCGAGTAGCTGGGACTACAGGTGCACACCACCACTCCTGGCTATTTTTTGTATTTTAGTAGAGACAGGGTTTCACCATGTTGACCAGGATGGTCTCAATCTCCTGACCTCGTGATCCGCCCACCTCGGCCTCCCAAAGTGCTGGGATTACAGGTGTGAGCCACCATACCTAACCTTATTTGTTTAATCTTTTTAATTAAGTGCCCATATAAGCCTTTGGAATATATATACACACATATATATGTATATGTATATATATGTGTGTATGTGTGTGTGTGTGTGTGTATATATATGTGTATGTGTGGTTTTTTTTTTTTTTTTTTGAGAAGGAGTCTTGCTCCCTCACCCAGTCTGGAGTGCAGTGGCACAATTTTGACTCACTGAAAGCTCCGTCTCCCAGGTTCAAGCAATTATCCTACCTCAGCCTCCCAAGTAGCCGGGATTACAGGTATGCACCACCACACCCAGCTAATTCTTGTATTTTCAGTAGAGACTGGGTCTTGCCAGTTCTTAAACTACTGACCTCAGATGATCTGCCTGCCTTTGCCTCCCAAAGTGCCAGGATCACAGGCGTGAGCCACTGCACCCAGCAGCCTTTGTAAAATTTTTATTGAGTTGTTGTCCTTTTAGTTATTGACTAATAAGTTCTTTGTATAATGTAAGTATTACTCCTTTGATAAATATATGTACTTAGAATCCGATTACTCAGTCTGTAGTTTGCTTTTTATCTTCTATGTCTTTTGATGAGTAAAATTTTTTAATTGTGATGAATTTGAGTTTAATGCTTTTTGCATTCTAAGAAATCTTAATCCTCATTCAGGTTACAATGATAATCTACTATGTTTTTTCTTTGAACTTTCTAAATTTAGCTTTTGTGATCTATCTTGAGTCAGTGTTTTGTATTGTTATTTTGTGTATGGTATGAGTGTTTGAATATTATAACTCATTCTTTCTTTTTGACTGTATATTTGTGTGTACCTATTAATCCTCCCTTCATCCCCTGACCATCCTTTCCAGCCTCTGATAACCCTCTCTGCCTCCGTGTTTGATATTTCACTAGGGTGATAATAGTTAACAATAATTTATCATATACATCAAAATAGCGAGAAGAAAAAAATTGAAGTGTTCCCAACACAAACAAATAATGAATGTTTGAGGTGATCGATATCCTAAATATTGTGATTTGATCATTAAACATTGTATGCATGTATCAAAATATCATATGTACCCCATACATATGTGCAACTATTATGTAGCAGTTTAAAAAGTGTTTGAGCCAGGATGAGATGGGGGCATGACACTGCCTTTGGATTAAGAAGCTCTATGCTTCACAAATACTTGAGACTGCAGGGGCTCTGCCTTTCAGTAACACTTTCACTTCTTTTTACTTTATGCAATTAAAGGATTATACGGGTAAAGAACAATTGATATATTAAGCAAAGTACTGTTGCATTTACACCTTGGAGACACTGATCTCTACCACTTGTCTCTATTTTTAGTGACAGTTCAGTCAGCCCTTCTTTTCTCAAACAAGACCTTCTCAGACCTAGACCCAGTGTTTGCCCCCAGAGACTAAATCAGCTCATTGCTTGGCCATGACAGGCTCCTTTTCTTGGAAATCACAGTTAAGAAAATGGGGAGAGTTAAGGGTAACATAGTTCTGAACCTGAGGCAGAGAAGGCAAGAAAAGATACAGTTCAGTTAAAGCAAGAAAACAGGTGGTGAAGGAAGGAAATTTTTAATAAAGAATATATTACAGTTGCATGGCTTTGGTCATGATACAGTAAAAAAGAGAAACATGACAATTCAAAAGAAAGAAGAAATTTAAAAGAATGAACTAGACTAGAGTATGAGAGAGGAAATGAGATTTACAGCACAACCCATTTGGTTTGGATTTCAATAGGAAAAAGATGTTTTTCATTAGAAAAGGGGGGTAGATGGTAATATAATTACATATGTAGGTAAATTTGTTTACTTACTAGTAGGAATATGAGATAGTTCCTTTGGATTGCATTTATTTTACTAGTAAAATATTTCATCAGCAAACTGATGAAACAAAGATGTGTTTTCGTTTGAGAAAATTTGAAAAGTCATGTTGGAAAACTCATATATTAAGGAAAAATAAAGTCTGTGGGAATTGTAATGATTTCCAAAAAGTGATTATTCAAGACGAATGTCTGCATGTTGATAAAAATCATGAAGTTTGTTGTGTCTTCATTGCCCTAATCCCCTCCAAATCTTCCTTCCAACCCCCACCAGATAACCTTGAAAACTAATCCAAAACTCATCCAAAGTCAGGATGAAAACCAGCACTCGAATAGCCACTGCAGCGGGCAGAGTAGATTTAATGCTCCTCCAAAATCTGAGTCCTAGATAATTGTTACTATTTGATTCATTTCGCAGTTCCCTGGAAAATCTTGTTTGCAAAATTTAACTTTATTTGACCAGACTCCGACCTCACATATTACAGCCTTTTTTCTTCCTTGTGGGATTGGTGGAGGGGTGCTCAGATTAATTTTGTATGAAGAAAAATCTACCGCTCTTTCATGGCAGGTAACACCCTATACCAATGTGTGCTGACTGGTGAGCTAACACAGGTTGGTTTTTTCAATCTCCAAACTGTAAGATTTCTGATGTTTATGACTAGATATGGTAATGCCATTCACGGAGGAAGAAAATACAAGAGGAAATATTTGTGTGGCCGAAGTTTTTTTAGCTCAGTTCCAAAGTACTAAATTTGCTATACCTGTGTGGCCACCAAAGAAAAAGAAAAATCAGGGGAAACACTATCACAAAAAAAAGAAGGTGGCAGTTTTTGAAATAAAAGAGCCATCTCCATATCTAAAGCTGCAGAGATCAAGTAAGCCAAGAACTGCTGGGCACCTAGTTAGTTTAGCAATTCAGAGATCACTGATAACCTTGTCAAAATCATGTCCTCCTGATCAGAGGGAGATCTCATCTTCCGTGGTTTGAAGAGTAAAAATGGTGTTCTCATAAAAGAGAGTATTACACCCAATGCTTTTATTTTACATGTAAAAGCTGACACCCAAAAGCAACCTTGGGTAGTTTGCTCAAGATCAAATATCCATGTCAGAAATTCTGATTCCCATTGCAATGACCCATCAAAATTATGCATTCAAGCAATTAGAATTTCATTTAATTAATTGTGCTGCATTTAATTGTGTTTGCTATTTAAGGTATTCAGTTACATTAGTTTGAATGTCAGTTTGAACAAAATAAAATGATGAAGTGTAGACATACTTTAATAATACTCTATACACATATGTTAAAATAAACACTTGAACTAACAGCAAAATGGTCTCCAGTAGACATTATATGAATTTCACTTACTGTAAGGAGTAATGTTTCATTTACAATTACAAGTCCATTGCATCAACTGATGTTACATTTAAATATTGTAGGAGAGCCAGCCACAGTAACATGAGCCTGTAATCTCAGCTACTTGGGAGGCTGAGGTAGGAATATCAGGTGAGCCCAGGAGTTCACGCCCAGCCTGGGCAACACAGGGAGACCGTGTTTCAGAAAAGAAAAAAATAAAAAATAAATGGGTGATCATACAACATTTTAAAGTTTTTATTTTTCTTTATATTCCTTAGAGTCATATGAAACCAAAACATCTGTAAATTTATTTATACTTCCTAGATGTGAAAAAGCCTACTTATGGGACGTGGGCTGGTCAAACTTGCAATGTGACACTGTGACACAAGATACTGTCCTGCTTATTTCATAATAGTCTAAATAATAAAGATTCATAATCTCCATATTTTAAATTTTTACCTTATTTTTCCTTTGAAAATAGATCATATGACTTCCACTTTATTAATTTATTTTAAAAATAATGATATTCATGATAAATGCAGGGGCTAGAATGTTTATAGTTTTGCAAACTATTTGACCTTCTGAGTATATGTGTACATGTGTGTATGCCTGCGGTTTTTAAAATATATCTTAAGTTCTGATACAACTTCTTATTTAATAGCAATAGCTTTAAACAAATAGTAGTTGAGGACAAAAAAGTTGCTTCCTAGTAATATATCTACAATTTAAATATCAAATTTATAAATATTATTCAATGTAAATATACCAAAGCAGACTAGTCTGCTTAGATTTGTTCTTACCCTATCAGTAGGGACTGTTTCTTGGAAAGACTTTGGTACAACTTAGTGTAATACCCCATATGCCTTCACTACAGAAGAGTCTCTTATCCCTGCAGAATGATACAAAATTTTGAAGCTTTATCCTTCAAAAAAAGTAGGTGTGAACATTTAAATGCACTGCTATCATCATTTAAATTTAATATTCAGATCCTAAATGGACAATTATAATTTTGACCAAGTGATTAAATTTCCTTTCAGTTTTTCTTTGATGGAAATTTCATTAACTGTCCTCATAGACTCCAAGTTCTATTCTGTAAAATAACCCAATATCTTTTCTCAACTACTTATTTAAAATTCTAGTTAGACAGAAATACATTAAGATATAATTGGGCACTGGAAAATTGGTGCTTTTATTTCAGTTTTTTTGACCTAAAATCAGACATTTGAACCAAATGATTAATATTTAAAATGTGAGAAAGATTGAATCTTTGGAATTAAACTATATTTTAGGTATATCATTTGCATAATGTTCTTTGCCTAAGTCATTATGAATCATTTTTTATTATATTTGAAAACTTACTGAGTGTATAGCACAATTATGAGCACCTGAAACTGTCTCATTGCAAGAGGAAAACGCATTTTTCCATACTTTACTGACACATTGAATGTTATCCCTAGAGAGGTGTTGAAATTTGAAACATGTATGAATTTGCAACAAGTAGGGATATTTTGGCAGGAGCACTGTGGTGTGCTTTGCAAAGACCCTATGTGTCAGACTCTGAGGTATTTTATATATTTATTTTTTCCTTATTCAACAAACATTTAAAATTATAATTACATTTTTTTTCAGGTAAACAAATTGTTTTATTTACCTGTGTGAAAATCTGACGGGGCATTTGAAAGTCACACCGAGTATGAACCAAATATTCCTAGTCTGGCACTTCCCTGTGCATTATGAGACATCAAGCAGATCATATCAACAGTACTTCAAATCATTAGCACAGGCAAACATGCTCATAAAAGTTGCCAAAATTCCTCCCAAGGGTGTTCAATCTTTATCATGATGTCCTATAACTATGCAGCAATGAAAAAGGCTTGGGCTAAGTGAAGTTGCACTGTTATCTCTTCAAATCCACTAGAATGAATTCGTATAATTACTTTCTTTGTGCCCAGTGTTACATTAGGCTCTGGAATGGAGGGAGAAATGGTCACCAGTTACACAAAGATCTGTAAGAGAGAATTCAAGATGATGGAAGTAAGAGAGAGAGAAGCCACTGCTTTCGGAATTAAACAAGAGTATGGACCTGTAGTAAAAACGAAAATTCCTTCACCTTCTACTCTCTTCATTTCTACCACGGTCAGAGCAGCATCGAAAGTAATCAAAAACCTTAACATAGTATAATATATAGTATTTTTTCTGTAAGAAAGTCTATATATAAGAACATATAGATATATTTGCTTGCATTTGCCTAAAGAAACACTGGAAGCATCATAAAACCATACAAATAAAAATGGAGACAAGACAGGGGCAGGCCTTCCCTGAATAAACTTTTAAATATAATTTTTGAGTCTTGGATTATGTAATTATATTATTTCAAAAAATAGTAATTTGTAAGTACACATAACTAAAGGAAAGCACATTGAGACCTTGATGAAATGGCAGGTGTGCTGGAGTTACTCAGAAATAAAACCGATTGTTTCTATTATAATATGTGTTAATATATACCCTATCGCTATCCAACCTCTGGGTGGTGGTGTCTGGGAAGCAATAATGGCTACCATTTATTCAGGGCAATCTCTATGCCAAGACACACAATAATGTTTTATGTAAGGCATTCAGCAAGTTTTCAGTGTTTTTATTATCTCTTTTGTTTTGCCTTCAGATTCACACCGAACACAATGACTTTCTTCCCCTAAAAAACATTTCCTGGGACCCTGAGTGCTTTTATCAATCAATACCTCTGAACAGCTGGCTCCCAACTCCTGACTTCCAGGAAATAAAATCAACTGAATATTCTTCCACAGGCAAGGCTGAGTTTTTAAACCCTCTAAACACAACCCTACACCCACCCATCCTAATCCCCCAAAAGCAAGTGAAACTCACGGGGATAAAGACTCTCTCTGCTGGAACATAGGCCTAAATTTGGGGGCAAGCAAAGTGCCCTAGTCCCCACTTTGCTTCCATGTCAGATACGGGATGGGGGATCAGTGTCTTCTTTTGTTTTCTTGTTGACGCTGGTCTGATGTGTTTTTCCTTTCTACCTATCTAACACTCCTTTAACCCATGTTGTGCAATGTTGTCGACTCTGGTTCTAATCTAAAAGTGTGGCAGGTAGGGAACAAGATGAACCTACCTCAAATGATGCTGATAAGTCAATGTGTACCAACCTTGTTTCATACCTGAGCAAAGTCTCTGTTGGGTTGACCAGCACTGACAGGATGGGTCCATAACCGAGTCTCCATGTCTGACCCAGCCAGGAAGTGTTGAATGGGCCCTGCAGAGTAGACGCTTACAATCTCTGTGCCCTTCTAACCTTCTACCTTTAAGAATTGAGTAATACTAATACTTACCTTACTAAAACTTCAGTTATTGGCATTAAAGCATTGCAACGTAGTTCACTGGAGGTCAGGATAGAAGAGATGTGGCCACCTTAAATCCAGGTCTGCCATAGTGATAAATACAATTTAATGGACATCTTCCAAATGCCAGATTCCATGTTAAATCTTTTACACATTTTATTTATAACTGTCACCACTACTGTAAAATATCATTACTTCTTTTTACAGATGAGGAAAACAAATCTTTCTCAGCTAACACTGCTTCCCCCAAGTGACCTGTTAGTCACCAATTGGTAAAACATGAAATCAATTCACAGTGTGCCAGATTTCAAAGTCTATGCTTTTTTGCTATAATCTCGGGCTGTTATTTATTTAGAAGAGGAAGAAATCCAAAAAAGGGTTACTAAACAGCAAATCTGAAATCAGTCATAGGGAAGAGCAGCCAATGAAACTACTCTGAGTATCACTTGAAATGCAAGCTAAACAATCACTGATTGCATAAAATAGTGCTTATCTCATAAATTCTGAATCTCAGTAGGGAGGCTAATCTCCAAAAGGCTCGCAGAAGCAACATGCTGAGAATGCCACACTGAATGAAGGTTCTGATCAGTTAATATGAGTCCCAGAGGAAGTCAAACGGCACTGTGCAGGTTCTATAGTAAAAATAATAATAATTTGAGTTATAAATACAGTGTTTCATTTGGGAAAGGGACAGTGAGATATGATAAACATCTTTAAAATTTTAAAGTAGTGTATGGGGAAGAGGCTATGGATGTTCTATTTTATTCCAGAACAGCATTTGCTCACTGAAGTGGCTCAGTAATAGAATTGTGCGAAGAGTTCTTTAAAACTTCCCACACCTAGACCCAGTCCTAAAAGTTGTATTTAAATGGTTTGGGGTACAGTTCCAGCTTTTGAAAGGTGGTCTAACTTGAAGCGAGACTCATAGCCAGTATACTAGAGAGAAGAGAGAGAACCAACAGGTAATAGTAACAATGAGGTAGGCTTCAAGAATCCCAAGATTGAAGTCAAGTAATAATTTTGAATATCTAACAAAGGCACATGAATAAACATATGAATATGGCATAGTCCTTCACAGTCCTTATTCACACAAAACTTATACACGAAGTATCTTTATATGGAATTGTAATATAATATATACTATAATAAGAATTGTGCTACTTTGTTCAATAGATATAACAAGATCCAATGAACTAAGAAGAAACCCTAAGTATATTTACGTTTAAGTTTGAAAGATCATAGGACAGTTAAGCTGGAATAATAATATTAGCATAAGGCTTAAAATACAAAACATTAAAATTATGTAATCGAGCCAACAATGCAAAAGAGTACCTCACAAAGCAAGGTGCTTTCTGCCAATGAAAATTAAAAAAAATCGTAGAACCTTTTGTCATGTATGTGAAAGAGTCTCCTGCATTGGGTGAAAAATCAGACTATACAGCTGTATTAATGAGGATTTTTCAGAGGGGAAAGAATCAGTAGGAGAGAGATCTCTAGATATAAAATGATAGATAAGTAGAGATAGATAGATATAGATAAGTGGTAGAGAGATAGATACATAGATAAATAGATAGATAGATAGATAGATAGATAGATAGATAGATAGATAGATGGATAGATAGAAATCTGTTTTAAGCAATTGTAATTGGCTTAGGCATTTGTGGAAACTAGCAAGTCTGAAATCTGCCAAAAGGCAGCAGGTAGAAGCTGGAGGTACAGTCTTCAAGCAAAATTTCTTCTTCTTCAGGAAACATCAGTGTTGCTCTTAAGGGCTTTCAACTGGTTGGATGAGGCCCACCTATATTATTGAGGATAATCCCCTTAATGTCAACTGATCGTATATATTAACCACATCTATAAAATATCATCACAGTAACACCTAGATAGGTGTTTGACTGTATAACTGAGCATTTTAATCTTGCCAAATTGACACACAAAACTAACCGTGATAGCAACCTATAATTCTCTTTTCAACTGTAGGATTTTATTATTCCAAGTAGAAAATAGACAAGTGATGAGGGGACTCTCCTTTACACTTGTAAATAGTCTGTTCAGATGTAGTAGTTACAGTTGTCATGCTCACTACCTACTACCACATTCTACATGATTATCAACCTTCCCTATTATCACTGTACATCTTAATACCTTTTACAATCTCAAGACCTTTTACATATTTGACAAAAGGTCAGAAGTCTAGGTCTGTCCAAACACCTCCCTGTCCATTAGTTTTTAACTTCCCTCTGATATTGCCAATGCTAGTGTATATAGGAAACAATAATTTTGTAAATAAAATACCAAATCATTTTAGAATCAAATTGTCATTATGCCAATACAGTATTCTGTTAAAAGTAGGTTTTAATGCCTTACAGCAGATATGTAAGTAGAATTTCCTACATCTTTCTAAACCCTACACTGCGAATTGAATATTGGATTCTTACGCCCATTTGGCTGTCTGCACAGAATAAGAATTTGAAACACAGACCAGCAATTGAAACTTGAGTGTGTTGTGACAACTGGTAAAGTCTGCAGTGGGAAAGACTTGAGTTGACTTAGTTACCCAAGGCATATGTGGGAAAAAGTGAAAGAGAGTAAGCTTCGTATGAGTTTCTGACACTTTTTTTTTCTAACAGACGCAACCTATGAGTCTGGCTCAGGAAGGAAATGAATTTCTGCTTGTCCATATTAGTAATTTTCTTTCCTAACTGTGATGGTCAATAGAGGAGGGCACAGAATGCCCAGATAGCTGGTAAAAACATTATTTCTAGGTGTGTCTGAGTGTGTTTCTGGAAGAGTATATCTGGAAGAGACGACTGGATTAGCATTTGCATTGGTAGACTGAGTAAAGAAGACCATAACACCAATGTGGGTGGGCATCATCTAATCCACTGAGGGCTCTAATGGAGCAGAAAGGCAGAGGAAGAGATGTTTGAGTTTGGTCATCATCTTTTTATGCCCTCAGACACTGGTACCCCCAGCCTCAGACATTGGAGGTTTTTCAGACCTAGACTGAGACTTACAGCATTAGTTTCCTTGTATCCTTAACCCTCAGATTTGGACTGAATTACACCACTGGCTTTCCTGGTGTGCCAGCTTGCAGATGGGAGATTGTGAGACTCAAATCAACCAATTCCTATAGTAAATCTCTTCCTCTCTCTCTGTTGTGTATATATGTGGTGACTGTTAAGAAGTTATCAGGTCATGAGGGCTTGGCTTTCATGAATGTATTGAAGCTATTTTCATGATAGTAGATTTGTTGTCTCTGAATAGAGTTCCTTAGAAAGGGGCAAGTTCCTTTCTCCACTCTGCCCTTCTGCCCTCCACCATGAGATGATGCAGCAAGAAAGCCCTTGCCAGATTCTTGCCCCTTGATCTTGGACTCCCCAGTCTCCAAAACCATGAGCCAATAAATGTCTATTCATTATAAATTACCCAATATGTCGTATTTTATTATAGCAGACAAAGCAGACTAAAACACCATCCTATTGGTTCTGTTTCTCTGAAGAACTCTGATTAATACACTAACATAAAGGGGATACTAAAGTGGGAGGGGTGGTGGTGAGATAATAGCTACTCTGCAAAAGGAAAGAATCTGGGATACCCTCACCTGTCTTACCCATAGCTCCAATGGAAAGAAATGAAAAAAGCTACTATGCATGTTCTGAATAAAAGAAAAATCTTCCCAGATATGTGCTTAGATTTGGGTTTGGGTGTAGTTATGAAATAAGTTACGATGTGCTGCAGGTAATATTAATAGCCATTATAAAGAGTACACTAATTGCTTCCTAGGTAAATAATATAAGGTAATACTCTCTTGATCATACAAGTACAGCACGGTATTATCATCTGGAGCTTAGATTTGTTCCAGCTTTACAGAATAAAAGCAATGGACCTTTCTGTCTGTTTTTAATCACTGCTGTCAATATTTTGATTAGACACAAACTTCAAAATGTTAGAAACAAAATGAATAAATTTCATTACAGTGAGATTTAAGTATTATCAAAATACTTAATCTAATATATGAATAATCAGATTTAGCACTCACTAGCAGAGATATTCTAAAATATATTCTTTTAATATTTAATTTTGAATAGTATAATTGCCTTTATTATTACAAATGTCAATTCTTAAAATACTTTCAATTTCCAGAAACAAACTTAGAATACTGTCTTTAAACTTAGAATAGTGCCTTTAAAGTGAGTAATAAACTTTGCCAACTGTTTTATCACCAGCTGTGCCTACACTGAAGGCATATACTTTTACAGAAAGGTAGAATCTACAGCTTATTTTAAAATTTTATTCATTGGACAACCTGTAAATACATTGAATTGAGAATATTGATTGTTCATGAGTAAGCTGGCCAATGCTTTACTAAATTATTGAAATAATTAGTTAAAAATTAACTGTGAAAAACAGAAACAGACAAATCAAATGAAATGTGAAGTGTTAAATTTTTTTTTTAATTTATTTATTATTATTATACTTTAAGTTGTAGGGTACATTTGCATAACGTGCAGGTTTGTTACATATGTATACTTGTGCCTTGTTGATGTGCTGCACCCATCAACTCGTCATTTACATCAGGTATAACTCCCAATGCAATCCCTCCCCCCTCCCCCCACCCCCCTCCCCATGATAGGCCCCGGTGTGTGATGTTCCCCTTCCTGAGTCCAAGTGATCTTATTGTTCAGTTCCCACCTATGAGTGAGAACATGCAGTGTTTGGTTTTCTGTTCTTGTGATAGTTTGCTAAGAATGATGGTTTCCAGCTGCATCCATGTCCCTACAAAGGACACAAACTCATCCTTTTTTATCGCTGCATAGTATTCCATAGTATTCCATAGTAATCCAATCTGTCACTGATGGACATTTGGGTTGATTCCAAGACATTGCTATTGTGAATAGTGCCGCAATAAACATACGTGTGCATGTGTCTTTATAGCAGCATAATTTATAATCCTTTGGGTATATACCCAGTAATGGGATGGCTGGGTCATATGGTACATCTAGTTCTAGATCCTTGAGGAATCGCCATACTGTTTTCCATAATGGTTGAACTAGTTTACAATCCCACCAACAGTGTAAAAGTGTTCCTATTTCTCCACATCCTCTCCAGCACCTGTTGTTTCCTGACTTTTTAATGATCGCCATTCTAACTGGTGTGAGATGGTATCTCATTGTGGTTTTGATTTGCATTTCTCTGATGGCCAGTGATGATGAGCATTTTTTCATGTGTCTGTTGGCTGTATGAATGTCTTCTTTTGAGAAATGTCTGTTCATATGCTTTGCCCACTTTTTGATGGGGTTGTTTGTTTTTTTCTTGTAAATTTGTTTGAGTTCTTTGTAGGTTCTGGATGTTAGCCCTTTGTCAGACGAGTAGATTGCAAAAATTTTCTCCCATTCTGTAGGTTGCCTGTTCACTCTGATGGTAGTTTCTTTTGCTGTGCAGAAGCTCTTTAGTTTAATGAGATCCCATTTGTCAATTTTGGCTTTTGCTGCTGTTGCTTTTGGTGTTTTAGACATGAAGTCTTTGCCCATGCCTATGTCCTGAATGGTACTACCTAGGTTTTCCTCTAGGGTTTTTATGGTATTAGGTCTAACATTTAAGTCTCTAATCCATCTTGAATTAATTTTCATATAAGGAGTAAGGAAAGGATCCAGTTTCAGCTTTCTACTTATGGCTAGCCAATTTTCCCAGCACCATTTATTAAATAGGGAATCCTTTCCCCATTTCTTGTTTCTCTTAGGTTTGTCAAAGATCAGATGGCTGTAGATGTGTGGTATTATTTATGAGGACTCTGTTCTGTTCCATTGGTCTATATCTCTGTTTTGGTACCAGTACCATGCTGTTTTGGTTACTGTAGCCTTGTAGTATAGTTGGAAGTCAGGTAGCGTGATGCCTCCAGCTTTGTTCTTTTGACTTAGGATTGTCTTGGAGATGCGGGCTCTTTTTTGGTTCCATATGAACTTTAAAGCAGTTTTTTCCAATTCTGTGAAGAAACTCGTTGGTAGCTTGATGGGGATAGCATTGAATCTATAAATTACCTTGGGCAGTATGGCCATTTTCACGATATTGATTCTTCCTATCCATGAGCATGGTATGTTCTTCCATTTGTTTGTGTCCTCTTTGATTTCACTGAGCAGTGGTTTGTAGTTCTCCTTGAAGAGGTCCTTTACATCCCTTGTAAGTTGGATTCCTAGGTATTTTATTCTCTTTGAAGCAATTGTGAATGGAAGTTCATTCCTGATTTGGCTCTCTGTTTGTCTGTTACTGGTGTATAAGAATGCTTGTGATTTTTGCACATTAATTTTGTATCCTGAGACTTTGCTGAAGTTGCTTATCAGCTTAAGGAGATTTTGGGCTGAGACAATGGGGTTTTCTAAATATACAATCATGTCATCTGCAAACAGGGACAATTTGACTTCTTCTTTTCCTAACTGAATACCCTTGATTTCTTTCTCTTGCCTAATTGCCCTAGCCAGAACTTCCAACACTATGTTGAATAGGAGTGGTGAGAGAGGGCATCCCTGTCTTGTGCCAGTTTTCAAAGGAAATTTTTCCAGTTTTTGCCCATTCAGTATGATATTGGCTGTGGGTTTGTCATAGATAGCTCTTATTATTTTGAGGTACGTTCCATCAATACCGAATTTATTGAGCGTTTTTAGCATGAAGGGCTGTTGAATTTTGTCAAAAGCCTTTTCTGCATCTATTGAGATAATCATGTGGTTCTTGTCTTTGGTTCTGTTTATATGCTGGATTATGTTTATTGATTTGCGAATGTTGAACCAGCCTTGCATCCCAGGGATGAATCCCACTTGATCATGGTGGATAAGCTTTTTGATGTGTTGCTGAATCCGGTTTGCCAGTACTTTATTGAGGATTTTTGCATCGATGTTCATCAGGGATATTGGTCTAAAATTCTCTTTTTTTGTTGTGTCTCTGCCAGGCTTTGGTATCAGGATGATGTTGGCCTCATAAAATGAGTTAGGGAGGATTCCCTCTTTTTCTATTGATTGGAATAGTTTCAGAAGGAATGGTACCAGCTCCTCCTTGTACCTCTGGTAGAATTCAGCTGTGAATCCATCTAGTCCTGGACTTTTTTTCGTTGGTAGGCTATTAATTATTGCCTCAATTTCAGAGCCTGCTATCGGTCAATTCAGGGATTCAACTTCTTCCTGGTTTAGTCTTGGAAGAGTGTACGTGTCCAGGAAATTATCCATTTCTTCTAGATTTTCTAGTTTATTTGCATAGAGGTGTTTATAGTATTCTCTGATGGTAGTTTGTATTTCTGTGGGGTCGGTGGTGATATCCCCTTTATCATTTTTAATTGCGTCGATTTGATTCTTCTCTCTTTTCTTCTTTATTAGTCTTGCTAGTGGTCTGTCAATTTTGTTGATCTTTTCAAAAAGCCAACTCCTGGATTCATTGATTTTTTGGAGGGTTTTTTGTGTTTATATCTCCTTCAGTTCTGCTCTGATCTTAGTTATTTCTTGCCTTCTGCTAGCTTTCGAATGTGTTTGCTCTTGCTTCTCTAGTTCTTTTAATTGCGATGTTAGAGTGTCAATTTTAGATCTTTCCTGCTTTCTCTTGTGGGCATTTAGTGCTATAAATTTCCCTCTACACACTGCTTTAAATGTGTCCCAGAGATTCTGGTATGTTGTATCTTTGTTCTCATTGGTTTCAAAGAACATCTTTATTTCTGCCTTCATTTCGTTATGTACCCAGTAGTCATTTAGGAGCAGGTTGTTCAGTTTCCATGTAGTTGAGCGGTTTTGATTGAGTTTCTTAGTCCTGAGTTCTAGTTGATTGCACTGTGGTCTGAGAGACAGTTTGTTATAATTTCTGTTCTTGTACATTTGCTGAGGAGTGCTTTACTTCCAATTACGTGGTCAATTTTGGAGTAAGTACGATGTGGTGCTGAGAAGAATGTATATTCTGTTGATTTGGGGTGGAGAGTTCTATAGATGTCTATTAGGTCTGCTTGCTGCAGAGATGAGTTCAATTCCTGGATATCCTTGTTAACTTTCTGTCTCGTTGATCTGTCTAATGTTGACAGTGGAGTGTTGAAGTCTCCCATTATTATTGTATGGGAGTCTAAGTCTCTTTGTAAGTCTCTAAGGACTTGCTTTATGAATCTGGGTGCTCCTGTATTGGGTGCATATATATTTAGGATAGTTAGCTCTTCCTGTTGAATTGATCCCTTTACCATTATGTAATGGCCTTCTTTGTCTCTTTTGAACTTTGATGGTTTAAAGTCTGTTTTATCAGAGACTAGTATTGCAACCCCCGCTTTTTTTTGTTCTCCATTTGCTTGGTAAATCTTCCTCCATCCCTTTATTTTGAGCCTATGTATGTCTCTGCATGTGAGATGGGTCTCCTGAATACAGCAGACTGATGGGTCTTGACTCTTTATCCAGTTTGCCAGTCTGTGTCTTTTAATTGGAGCATTTAGTCCATTTACATTTAAGGTTAAGATTGTTATGTGTGAACTTGATCCTGCCATTATGATATTAACTGGTTATTTTGCTCGTTAGTTGATGCAGTTTCTTCCTTGCCTCGATGGTCTTTACATTTTGGCATGTTTTTGCAATGGCTGGTACCGGTTGTTCCTTTCCATGTTGAGTGCTTCCTTCAGGATCTCTTGTAAGGCAGGCCTAGTGGTGACAAAATCTCTAAGCATTTGCTTATCTGTAAAGGATTTTATTTCTCCTTCACTTATGAAACTTAGTTTGGCTGGATATGAAATTCTGGGTTGAAAATTCTTTTCTTTAAGAATGTTGAATATTGGCCCCCACTCTCTTCTGGCTTGGAGAGTTTCTGCCGAGAGATCTGCTGTTAGTCTGATGGGCTTCCCTTTGTGGGTAACCCGACCTTTCTCTCTGGCTGTCCTTAAGATTTTTTCCTTCATTTCAACTTTGGTGAATCTGGCAATTATGTGTCTTGGAGTTGCTCTTCTCGAGGAGTATCTTTGTGGCGTTCTCTGTATTTCCTGAATTTGAATGTTGGCCTGCCCTACTAGGTTGGGGAAGTTCTCCTGGATGATATCCTGAAGAGTGTTTTCCAACTTGGTTCCATTTTCCCCCTCACTTTCAGGCACCCCAATCAGACGTAGATTTGGTCTTTTTACATAATCCCATACTTCTTGCAGGCTTTGTTCATTTCTTTTTCTTCTTTTTTCTTTTGGTTTCTCTTCTCGCTTCATTTCATTCATTTGATCCTCAATCGCTGATACTCTTTCTTCCAGTTGATCGAGTCGGTTACTGAAGCTTGTGCATTTGTCACGTATTTCTCGTGTCATGGTTTTCATCTCTTTCATTTCATTTATGACCTTCTCTGCATTAATTACTCTAGCCATCAATTCTTCCACTTTTTTTTCAAGATTTTTAGTTTCTTTGCACTGGGTACGTAATTCCTCCTTTAGCTCTGAGAAATTTGATGGACTGAAGCCTTCTTCTCTCATCTCGTCAAAGTCATTCTCCGTCCAGCTTTGATCCGTTGCTGGCGATGAGCTGCGCTCCTTTGCCGGGGGAGATGCGCTCTTATTTTTTGAATTTCCAGCTTTTCTGCCCTGCTTTTTCCCCATCTTTGTGGTTTTATCTGCCTCTGGTCTTTGATGATGGTGATGTACTGATGGGGTTTTGGAGTAGGTGTCCTTCCTGTTTGATAGTTTTCCTTCTAACAGTCAGGACCCTCAGCTGTAGGTCTGTTGGAGATTGCTTGAGGTCCACTCCAGACCCTGTTTGCCTGGGTGTCAGCAGCAGAGGCTGCAGAAGATAGAATATTTCTGAACAGCGAGCGTACCTGTCTGATTCTTGCTTTGGAAGCTTCCTCTCAGGGGTGTACTCCACCCTGTGAGGTGTGGGATGTCAGACTGCCCCTATTGGGGGATGTCTCCCAGTTAGGCTGCTCAGGGGTCAGGGACCCACTTGAGCAGGGAGTCTGTCCCTTCTCAGATCTCAGCCTCCGTGTTGGGAGATCCACTGCTCTCTTCAAAGCTGTCAGACAGAGTCGTTTGCGTCTGCAGAGTTTTCTGCTGCGTTTGTTATAGTTTACTGTGCCCTGTCCCCAGAGGTGGAGTCTACAGAGACAGGCAGGTTTCCTTGAGCTGCTGTGAGCTCCACCCAGTTCGAGCTTCCCAGCGGCTTTGTTTACCTACTTAAGCCTCAGCAATGGCGGGCGCCCCTCCCCAAGCCTCGTTGCTGCCTTGCCGGTAGATCACAGACTGCTGTGCTAGCAATGAGGGAGGCTCCGTGGGTGTGGGACCCTCCCGGCCAGGAGTGGGATATGATCTCCTGGAGTGCCTGTTTGCTTAAGGCGCAGTATTGGGGTGGGAGTTACCCGATTTTCCAGGTGTTGTGTGTCTCAGTTCCCCTGGCTAGGAAAAGGGATTCCCTTCCCCCTTGCGCTTCCCAGGTGAGGCAATGCCTCGCCCTGCTTCAGCTCTCGCTAGTCGGGCTGCAGCAGCTGACCAGCACTGATCGTCCGGCACTCCCCAGTGAGATGAACCCAGTACCTCAGTTGAAAATGCAGAAATCACCGGTCTTCTGTGTTGCTGGCGCTGGGAGTTGGAGACTGGAGCTGTTCCTATTCGGCCATCTTGCTCCGCCCCCCAAATCTGAAGTGTTAAATTTTAAAGCAATGCACTTAGAATCTCAAAAGTATAAAAGGGAACATAATAAATAACTTCTATAGTTCCACATAGAAAATTATGTGAAGACACTAACTAGAACTTTTCTAAGTCATTTTGAAGATAGCCAGTTTAGGATATCTTTAATTAAAATAGCAAAAACCTTACTAAGTTACAATTAAGAATAGAGTGTTTACATTCATTCAAAATCTATTCTACAGTAAGTCCTATTTTAATATTGGAATTGTTTGTTTTTTATTTCATTTGACTGAAACTATGAAAAATAAAAATTTAAATAGTTCACACAAACATATCTGGTTTTGAAAGGAAAATGGTGCAAATATAAAACTCAGAAGATGCAAGGAGTAAAATAAGCAATTTAAAGTAGAATGAGTACAGATATGTTATCTGGGGGCTGTATTCCAGCCCTAGCCCTTACACTAACTGGCTGAGTGAAACCGGACAAGTCATTGAGCATCTGGAGCCTTTAATTTCTTCCTATGCAAGTTGAGGGGATGAACGATGTCTGTAAGACTCCTCTTTCTAAATTATGATAAATCCTTGATCTTTAAAAAAGCCTAAATACAGATGGCAAGTAATATTTCTATAGATTCTGAGCACAAACCTCCCCTAATAAAAGTTGTTCAAAGAGTCTCCATAGACTTTACAACAAAGCCTGTAATATGGGATACCTATCATCAATTCAGTCCCTACTATATGCCACCCCTATTTCCTTTGGGCTTACTGTCCATTGCACTAAGTTCCGGGAATGCTGAGTTGCTCACATTTTCTCTTATGCCCAGGGTTTTATCTCTAGATTCACTCAACAAACTTTAAAGAGGCCAAGCTAAATTGTTTTAGTGAGTGAAGCAACGTACAGTGGACAAATAAAAG
Organism: Macaca fascicularis; assembly: GCF_037993035.2. Classification (NCBI taxonomy): domain Eukaryota; kingdom Metazoa; phylum Chordata; class Mammalia; order Primates; family Cercopithecidae; genus Macaca; species Macaca fascicularis. The sequence continues at coordinate 67,494,771 of NC_088389.1, read as the reverse complement.
GATCTGAATTTGTAGTCCTTATTGTTGATGGGTATTATTTTGTGCCCATATACAAATCCTTGAGCTTCTCCTCTAGCAAAGAGAGGTTCAAAGTATGAAAGGATGACTGTTTTCCCCTAAACAATAACCACCAAAGGCTTACTGAACCTAATCCCCATCTTATGGAATCATTAAGGCTTTAGGAAAAACAGTTATCCCTAGGATAGATGTTGGCAAAGAGGTGGTGAAAAGGGAACACTTTTACTCTTCTGGTGGGAATGTAAACTAGTGCAGCCACTATGGAAAACAGTGTAGAGCTTCCTAAAAGAACTAAAAGTGAACTACCACTCAATCCAGCAATCTCATTACTAGGTATCCACCCAAAGGAAAGTAAGTCATTATATGAAAAAGACACTTGCACACGCATGTTTATAGCAGTGCAATTTGCAATTACAAAAATATGAAACCAGCCTAAATACCCATCAATCGACAAGGGGATAAAGAAAATGTGGTATGTATACACGATGGCATACTACTCAGCTATAAAAAGGAAAAAAATAATGGCACTCACAGCAACTCGGATGGAGTTGGAGACAATTGTTGTAAGTGAAGTAACTCAAGAATGGAAAATCAAATATTGCATGTTCTCACTTGTAAGTGGGAGCAAAGTTATGAGGATGCAAAGGTATAAGAATGCTATAATGGCCAGGTGCCGTGGCTCACGCCTGTAATCCCAACACTTTGGGAGGCCCAGGAGGCCAGATCATGAGGTCAGGAGTTTGAGACCAGCCTGACCAACATGGTGAAACCCCCTGTTTACTAAAACTACAAAAATTAGCTGGGTGTGGTGGCACACGCCTATAATCCCAGCCACTCAGGAGGCTGAGGTAGGAGAAATAGCTCGAACCTGGGAGGTGGAGGTTGCAGTGAGCCAAGATGGCACCACTGTACTCCAGCCTGGGTGACAAAGTGAGACTCCATCTTTAAAAAAAAAAAAATGCTATAATGGACTTGGGGACTCAGGGAGAAGATTGGGAAAGGGGTGAGAGATAAAAGACTACACAGTGAGTACAGCATACACTGCTCAAGTGATGGGTGCACCAAGATCTCATAAATCACCACTAAAGAATTTATCCTTGTAATCAAAAAACACCTATTCCCCAAAAACTACTGAAATTTAAAAAAGTCTTATAATTGTTTTCTGTGACATAATAGAAGTTAAATAAGAGAAATTTCCATTAGAGAAATTCCCTTCCATGCTTTCAGTGATTGTGTGGAAGATTGAATGTGATTATCCTAGTAATGGTATTCCTGGAGCTTAGTGAAATGGAGAATAAGGTAGAAAAGAGATAGGACACAAACAAACGGAAAAACATTCCATACTCATTGATAGGAATAATCGATATCGTGAAAATGGCCATACTTCCAAAAGAAATTTATAGTTTCAATGTTATTCCCATTAAACTACCATTCACATTCTTCAAAGAACTAGAAAAATTATTTTAAAATTTGTATGAAACCAAAAAACAGTCTGAAGAGCCAAGGCAATCCTAAGCAAAAGGAACAAAGTTGGTAGCATCACATTACTCAACTTCAAACTATACTGCAGTGCTACAACAACCAAAACAGCATGACACTCATACAAAAGCAGACACACAGACCAATGGAACAGAATAGAGGCTCAAACTATACTGCAGTGCTACGACAACCAAAACAGCATGACATTCATACAGAAACAGACCCATAGACCAATGGAACAGTGCTACAACAACCAAAACAGCATGACATTCATACAAAAACAGACACATAAACCAATGGAAGAGAATAAAGGCCCAAGGGTAAGACTGTACACCTACAACCATCTGATCTTCAACAAAGTTGACAAAAGCAAGCAAGGTAAAGGACTCCCTATTCAATAAATGGTGCTGAGATAACTGGCTAGCCATATGTAGAAGGCTGAAACTGGACTCCTTAAACCATATACAAAAATCATCACAAGAGGGATTGAAGACTTAAATGTAAAACCCAAAACTGTAAGACCCCTGGAAGACAACCTAGATGATACGATTCACGACACAGACAGAGGCAAAGATTTCATGATGAAAACAGTAAAAGCAATTGCAACAAAAGCAAAAATTGACAAATGAGATCTAATTAAACTAAAGAGCTTCTGTGCAGCAAGAGAAACTATCAGCAGAATAAACAGACAACCTACAGAATGGAAGGAAAATTTTGCAAACTGTGCATCTGACAAAGACCTAATATTTAGCATCTTAAGAAACTTAAACCTTTTTACAAGAAAGAAAAAAAAACATTAAAAAAATTGGCAAAGGACATGAGCAGAGACTTTTCAAAAGAAGACATACATGTGGCCAAGAAACATATGAAAAACTGCTCAACATCACTGATCATTAGAGAAATGTAAATCAAAACTACAATGAGCTACCACCTCACACTATTCAGAATGGCTATTATGAAAAAGTCAAAAATAACAGATGCTGGTGAGGCTACAGAAAAAATGTAACACTTATAGACTGTTAGTAGGAGTGTAAATTAGTTCAACCATTGTGGAAGACAGTGTGGTAACTCCTCAAAGACCTAAAAACAGGACTACCATTCAACCCAGCAATCCCATTACTGGGTATATACCCAAAGGAACAGAAATCATTCTATCATAAAGCCACATGCATGCATATGTTCATTGCAACACTATTTACAATAGCAAAGACATCCAATCAACCTAAGTGCCCATCAGTGGTAGACTAGACAAAGAAAACGTGGTACACATACACCATAGAATCCTATGCAGCCACAAAAAGAATAAGATCATGTCCTTTGCAGGAACATGGATGAGGCTGGAGGTCACTATCCTTAGCAAACTAACACAGGAATAGAAAACCAAATACCACAACTTCTCACTTATAAGTGGGAGCTAAATTATGAGAACACATGGACACATAGAGGGGAACAACAGACAGTGGGGCCTAGACAAGGGTATAGGATGGGAGAAAGAAGAGTATTAGGAGAAATAACTAATGGGTACTCTGTTTAATACCTGGGTGACAAAATAATCTGTATAAGAAACCCTCAGGACACGAGTTTACCTATACAACAAACTTGCACCCTGGAACCTAAAAGAAAAGTTCAAATAAAAAGACATAGGAGTAATGTATAGTGGATAGTTGATTGATAATAGGTATCCCATGTTACAGGCTTTGTTGTAAAGATACTGCAGATTCTTTGAACAACTTTTAACACAGTTCCACAAGCTGCACTGAGAGTAAAGACACCAGGCATTGAACAGTGAAATATGTTCTTCCCCATTAGTTAAAAGTCTAAAAATTCTCCTATATCTGAGGAGATCTGACACATAGTCCCAGATACACAAAGTAACAGCTATCTAGAATGGGGTAGGGGCAGGGGAAAGTAATCTTCTGTAGTAATCAGAAGATATCAGAAAAATATCAGAAAAATATTCTCTGTAAACTTTAAGAGTCTGAGGCACAGTCAAGCCCTCAGTTACCAAATGGAGACTTCAGTTCTACCATTTTCAAAGGACGATTTTCACTACTTAAATCTTTTTGTAAAACATTATAAGAGCAGGTGTTTGGGAGAAAAGATATATCAGAGAGTTGAGTTCAATTTTGTATTTTTTAGAATGAAGCACAATAAATGAACTGAAATATCTAAATAAAGGGTTTAACAGCTAACACTTACAAAAATTACTATTTCCTAAGTGCTACATATGTGTAATTATTCAATACTTAAACAAATCTATGAGGTAGTTATTATTATCTTCATTTTAGAGATGAAAACTTTGAAACACAACAAGGTTAAATAAACTGCCATACAATCAGAAAAAGGAAGGCCAGTGTACAGATTCAGATATATCTTACACAAATTCTGTGCTGTTAGCCATTGTGCACCTGAAATCAATCTAACTCTATTATCCAGGCAAACTTACTGCTCTAACACTTGAAATCTCAATAACTTAAGTTAGAAACATTATTGCTCCCGCACATTACAATATAGTGTTTGTGTGTGCGTGTGTGCACTTGTGTGTGTGTGTGTGTGTGTGTGTGTGTTGGGAGGAGACAGAAGAGGGACATGGGCCATTTCCAAATTATGACCTGCTATCTATTACGTCTTCCAGGGTCTCTAGAGAAGAGAAAATAAAGTAGAATTGTGTGAAGATGATTTTTATTCAGAGTTGAACATATACCCATTTTTTTTCACTGGCCTAACTTCCAGGGGCTGAGGAAGCACGTAACTGAGCCCAGAAAAGCAGATATATCCATCTCTGTCACAAGACAGGGCCTACATAGTGAAGAAGTTAAAACAAATCTGGAGAAGCGATACCAACTCTTAGCATTGTTATTCACTGAGAATTTCTCTTTACTATGAAAAATCCATTTCATGCTTGTCTACTTTGGTAAATCACAAAATTGAGTTTTAAATTGGTTAAAAATGAGAGTGATCACAAGGAAACTGAAAGGCATTTGATGTTGATAATCAGAGGCTGGCATTTGCCCAGATGTTAACATAATCTAATTCTAGTTCATGATCATAATCTGTGTTATTTCTCTTCTTGGAGAACGGGTGCTGATTTCTTGCAAGCTGTTGTCCTAATAAATGCCAAAATGCTGGGTTTTATTTTTCCAAATATAGAGAAAGACCCATAAGATACACTATTGTAAACTATATTCTCTAATATTTAGCAGAAACTAAGATACACATCGCAAACTACAAGAGAAAAAACATGGCTTTCATATTTGCTATAATATCTGAATCCCAACACCTTGGCAACCACTCAGTAGGTGAAAGACCTACTTGAAGAGTTGCCTTTATTCTCACCACAGAACCGAGTGATTTGAAAAGGGAGATAAATGTAAAGTTTATTGAGTTTCACAAATGTTGTATTAGAATAAATTTCTCATTATTAAGAATTTACATTCATATTTAACAGTATAGGAAGAAAGTATTCTGCTATTATCGTTATATTGTAATAAATGAATCATTAAATATTTTCTTATTCATAAAACTTTGTTCATATTTAGTGGCATCATTCAGTAGATGACTGTAATATATTAATTGTAAATAACTTTTTAAACTTAAATCTGGGATAATGTGATTTTAGAAACTGTCAAGATAGAGACAAGAAATTAGAAGAAGAGAAGAGTGAATTAAGAGACAAATGCAAAACCTGGAAAAGGAGTATACATTGGGACCAACATTTGCTTTTATTATCATATTTTTTAGTCTTTAGAGTCCAAAGACTATGAAAACAATGCCAATACTAGGATATTATATATTTCTTCTTCTTTTTTCCAATATGGGAGGATGAGGAGTGATTTTCAGTTTGGGGTACATTTGAATTTTTACAAAACATGCAATAATACTATACAGCATAATGAAGGAACAAAGATATATTCATTTAAAAAACAGATTTGTGATTTTCTACTTATTGGTTGTATAACCTTTCAGATTTCACTGAATCTCTCAGGAATTCAATTTACTGTCTGCAAAACCAGGGATAAGAAGAATCAGTAACTTACGGAAGTACTGTGTGCCTTAACTGAAGCAATACATATAAAGCACTTATACCATACCAGGGCATATGTTATGACCTCAGTGAATCTATGCTATGAATACGATTATATGAGCTATTATTGTCACCCCAAAGCATTAATTACTTTAATCTTTCCATCTGCTACTTTTTGCTATATATTTGTTCACATAGTATTAAAGCAGAAACCGATTTATTTAAAGCAAAAGGTGATGAGGAGTAAAAAACCACATATCTGAGAGACCTCTGGAGAAAGCCAGGTTGTGTTCCCTTTGGTTTTATGTCACAGCACTAGCATGAGCTATAGGAAGGAATATACAAAACGCATATTATATTTTCAAACAATATCAAATCTAAAATGGTTTAAGAAAAACTTTGAGAGAAACTCAACTGAAATCGAGGCAAAAGTCTCAGAACTCTGAGCCCAACATAACAAAACATAATTCTGCTGAGAAGGATGCAAACTAATGTCTCTAGGGATGCATAAATACTAATAGATATTCAATGAACAGAGAAGACAGAAAACATTATTACTGAATAATTCCTGGGAGTATTACTGGCAAACAAATTAAATACAAATTTATATTGAAACGTAAGAGCTATGAAGAGTGATATGAAATGTTAAATGCTTAATAACAGTGAAGTATTTGTTTCAGCTGAAACAACTGAGGGAATCCATGATTACGCAATTATGAATGGGTAACTCTGCTGAGAGAAATCTCCTATGCTCGATTCTTTTAGGGGGGATGGTGAGAGAAACTGGTTGAAGGCAGAGTCCCAGTTGACTAATATTTTCATTGGGAGAATGTCAAGAACCACTCTTGTTGAAGGAGAAAAGCATATAGTGGAAAATCAAACAAGGTGATTAAGGGAAAGCAAGTTTAGGATCAGTTATTAAAGGAAGCCTTCTTGACAACAAGACTACCAAGGAAATATAGTGCCGCTTTTCTGGTAATAAAATACTTTATAGTATATAAAAATGATGAAAATAAGAAAAACATCATAGATGTGATTATAAGCTATTTCATAATGGCACTTTTGACCAATATAAAGATGCCGATTATTGGATTTCTGGGTTAAGACACTGGCAAGTAAGAAGAATTGGCTTTGCTTTCCTCAGTGGTCTCAATTAAGTATTTTAATTTTGGTATTTCATGTCTCTTTTCGATTTATTTTTGGCGTGGCCATAGCTACCACTAACCCAAGTAGTTTGCCCTATTACCTGCTTCCTTGTTTGCTTTAATGCTCCCTGACTCCAACATAAGTTACTAAACGTGGCCTAACATAGTAACTTTAATTACTTCCTTGTTGCTAATCTGTGAGAGAGCCAAAATAAAATGTAGAGACGAATCTCTAAAATGTAACATTTTATTTGTAAATCACAGAATTGCAATATGGGGCATACACACACACCAAGTGGTCCTCAGTATGTTCAAAGAATAAAGAGAAAGTTGGGTTTCATAAAAAGAGAGAACTATTGTGTATTGTTTTGAAAAAAGTTCATTGGCATTAGTAAAGTTTTGAGGGTTTGGCAAACCGATTTGTGTGTGATGGCAGTAGGTAAAAGCTAGTCGTAGTCTTAGAGTCTACCAGCAGGTCATTTCAGCAGCTATTAGGTAAAAGCAGTCTTAGGGTTACAGAGGGCAGTCTCAGCAATCCGGCTTGCAGGAAATTATATTCTTGGAGCAGTTTTATGTGCCCCAGGTTCTTTTCCCCCTGACCTCTTGATTCTGATTTAGTTGAGTATGGTGAAAATGACTCAATCTGTATAAACAATTTTAACATCTTTTAATGGCTCCCAATTACCTACAAACTCCTCAAGAAAGAAAAAAAAAAAGGTCATATTAATGTTGAGATTGTGTCAAGCATTGAGCCAGATACTTTTAGTCTCACTGTATTAAAAGGAGGAGAGAAACTATCTTCCTGCATAATAGAAAGTGGTAGAGCATTTAGGCTCTCTGTTGGTTGCTGATAGGGTTGCCCTTTCTGAATCCACCTCTGCACCCATTGTAGGGATTATAATTTCCCATAATGTAGCAAAGGGAAATGCAAAATGCAAATGGGTGGTACAAAAACCACATCATTAGAATGAATGAATTTATATGAACAAGAACAAGGAGATATTTGTGAGTAGGGGACTTTAGAAGGCTTTAATTGTTTGTTTCTCAAGCATTCTTCTATGTAAAGGAATAATTATAGATGTTCTACCATTGTGGTTATAATAAATTCCTATCTACATCCTCAGATTACTAAGAGAGAAACTGGAGAAAACTCCTCCACTGTCATGTAGAATTACACTAGAAATGCAAAAGTATTTGGTTATCAGTTGTACACAAATACAGGCAATTTCTGGTTTATGACGTGAGGGAAGAATGAAGGATTCTTACCAAAATCAGATAGAAATTAACTGAAACACATAGTGACAAATTTACCCTGCTTATGAGAATAAATGAGGCAGCAGGTGAATAATGTTATTTTAGGCAGGTAGAGTTTTACAGGTAGATCACGGAAATATATATAATATGATTAGCTGTATGTTTTAGCCATTTATTTTGACTTTGATGTTTTGAGTGTATCAATAGCATTGTAATGTTATTTCATCAATGGTAAATGATCCTCCCCAAACTAGTGTTAGGATGCTGTCTCTCTCAGAAGTATAAAGGAATGGCTGGGGTGTCTAACTAGGCCTTTCTAGCTTTGTCTTTCCTACTTGTTCTGCAAGTTGTCTCCTGATTTTCATTTCTCAATTTCTCTTCTCCCTCATTTCACATGAATGCGCTCCATCCAGTTTCATTTCACTGAAAGATTATTATTCAATGTAAAAAATTATTCAGGCATTATCAGTTCAAATATCCAATTCATTGGGTTTTCAGAATTCTCGTTAGTTGAAGTTTGGTAACTGATAAGTATAGACCTCCAAGCCCCTGGCTCTGCCCATTTAAACATAACACAGTGGCCTAATACAACCAACAAATTCCTTCCTTTTTCCCTTAGAAATCAGGTCCTCAATGATGTAGCTCCATGATATTAACATGTTGCTGCCTGATTTTCTGAGTCTGTGAACTTGTGCTCTCATGCTTTAATTAGGACTTTGACAGACCTCCATTTCCTGAAATGCTCTTCTAATCAAATGTCTGAAGATTCAAGTCCCCAATTTGTATTCTAGCTGTATTTTTCTTGCCAGTCTCCCTTTTTGAACTCTCTCTCAAACCTTCTTTGACATGTCCCATCTTGTAACATTTGGATAGCATACACAGATCCTAATGGCATTTTGCCAGTCTTTGGGGTAAGGGAATATTTCCTAAACAGCATTAAAAATAAATAAATAAATTAAAAATATGAAATTGAACACATTAACAATACAATACAATCTTCTACTGCTCAAATTTCATAACTAAGGGAGGACAACACAAACTATCTAGAATAGAAAAAAGACTATTTTCCACACAGATAAATGAAAATGATCTCATATCCAAAACATATAAAGAACTACAAATCGACAAGTAAAAGGCAAAAAAACATGGCAGAGTGTCAGGAACATGCAATGCATATTACCAAAGAAACTGTCTATAGCTTCAACAAATATATAATGATTTGCCCATGTTCATTAGTAATGAAGAAAATGCAAAGGAAAAATTATAATGAAATGATGTTATAGCTAAAAGAGAATATGATAAATTAAATGACTACTATGTTCTGAATGTTTGTGTACCTCTCAAATTTATATGTTAAAATTTGAACCCCAAAGGTAATGATATAAGGAAGTGGGGTCTTTGGGAGGCTTGTAGGTCATGAGGACAGAGTGGTCATGAATGAGATTAGCATCCTTCTAAAAGAGCCCCCAGAAAGTGCATCTGCCCCTTTTCTGCCATGTTAGGATACAGATGACAGATATCTATAAACCAGTAAGCAGGCCTTCACCAGACAGTGAATTGCTGACACCTTATTCTGGATTTCCCAGCCTCCAGAAGTGGGGAAATAAACTACTGCTGCATGTAAGCCACCCAGTTTATGGTACTTTGTCATAGCAGCCAGAGCAATCTAAGACAATGACTGACAAACAAATAGGCAATGGGAATTCTCTTACATTGCTAGGGGACATGTAAATTGGTACAAATATTTGGAAAGGTCTTTGGCATTATCTACTACCAAACTCAGTGTCCTACAGACTAAATTTCAGACAAAACCAATTTTCATGCATATGCATAACAAAAAATATGTAACAGTACAGTGTTGGTGGTATAGTGGTGAGCATAGCTGCCTTCAAAAAAATGTATAACATACATAAAAATATTTATGATATTTTATCACCATCAAAACCTACTAGAAACAACATTAGGTCTGTCAACAATAGAATATATAAATTAATTGTGGTATTTTCATTATATGCCATAAGCAATAAAATTAAACTACATATATATGCAAAAATATGGATGAATCACAAACAGAATTTTAGTAACAAACCCAGTTATAATAGAATATATGTCACATGAGTCTATATACATAATTTTAAAAAACCAAGCTAAATTAATCTCTATTCTAGGTAGTTAAGATAGTGGTTTCTTTTAAATAATATGTAGGAGGTAGAGATTTGGCAGAGACACAGAGACAGCTTTTGGGCTACTGTTAAAATCTGAAAATCATTATATGTGTATATTTGCTTTGTGATAATTCTTCAAACTGTGTCCTTATGAATTCTGTAATTTTGGGTGTCCATTACTAAAAGGAAAAATACAATAATTCTCACTGGGATCAAATGTGTTTTGACTACTGGACTTAGAAAAAGAGCATGTTAAATTCATTTTTTATCCACATATCTATTTTTTAAACATTGCTCCAGGCATAGTGGCTCATGCCTATAATCCCAGCACTTTGGGATGCCAACACAGGAGAATCACCAGAAGTTTGAGACCAGCCTGGGCAACCCATGACAGATTCCATCTCTACAAAAATTAAAATGAAATAATTAGTTTAGCATGGGTGGCACACATGTGTAGTCCCAGCTACTTGGGAGACTGAGGCAGGAGGATTAACCCAGGAGGTTAATGCTGCAAGGAACCATGATTATGCCACTGCATTTCAGCTGGGGTGATAGTGTGAGACTTTGTATCAAAAATAATAATTATCATAATAATTGTCATAAAAGATATAGTAGTTGAAAGTTTTGAAGACTGTTTCTAATGCTGGAAGTCATATCTCCATTATAGAAATATGAATATCAAAAATAAATAAAATGCAATACACCATGTCTTTTTTCTTTTTCAAAATGTGAATTATTTGAAGGGTAAAAGTCATCAATAATTCATTTTAATAATCCAGTTGCTGGTTGGAAGTTAATTTATTTTATTGATCCATAATATTTGTACACATTTCTGGAGTACATGTGATATTTTCTCACATGTATAGAATGTGTAATGATCAGTCATGTTATTTAGGGTATCCATCACCTCAAGTATTTATCATTTCTATGTTTTGAGAACACTTCAAGTCCTCTTTTCTAGCTATTTTGAAATACATAATACATTGTTGTTAACTATACTCACCCTACTCTATTATCAAACATAAGAACTTATTTCTTCTACCTATCTGTATGTTTGTACCTATTAATTAACCTCTCTTCATCCTCCCGCCCCCACCTATGCAGCATTTTCAGCCTCTGGTATCCATCATTCTACTCTCTACTTCCATGAGATCAACTTTTTTAGCTCATACATCTAAGTACATGTGATGTTTGTCTTTCTGTGCCTGGCTTATTTCACTTAACTTAATGACCTCCAGTTCCATTCACGTTGCTGTAAATGACATGATTTCATTCTTTTTTATGGTCAAGTAGTATTCCATTATGTATACATACCACATTTTCTGTATTCATTCATCTGTTGATGGACACAAGTTGATTCCATATATTTGCTATTGTGAATAGTGCTACAGTAAACATGAGGGTGCAGGTATCCTTTTGATATACTGAATTCTTTTCCTTTGGATAAATATCTAGCAGTGGGATTACTGGAATGTATGGTAGTTCTATTTTTAGTTTTGGGAAAAATCACAATAATGTTTTTCATGATGTCTATACAATTTACATTGCCACCAATAGTGTAGAAGCTCCACATCCTCATCAGCATCTGTTATTTTTTGTCTTTTTAACAATAGCCATGCTAACTGTGTGTGAGGATATCTTATTGTGGTTTTGATTCACATTTGCCTGATGATTAGTGATGCCAAAAATATTTTCATATGTCCGTTGGCCATTTTCATGCCTTTTTCTGAGAAATGTCTATTCATGCTCTTTGTCCATTTTCTTTTTGTTTTTTCCTTTTTTGTTTCTTTTTTTTTTTTTTTTTTTTTTTTTTTTGAGATGGAGTCTCACTCTGTTGCTCAGGCTGGAGTGCTGTGGCATGATTTTAGCTCACTGCAACCTCCGCCTCCCAGTTCAAGCAATTCTCCTGCCTCAGCCTCCCAAGTAGCTGGGATTACAGACACATGCCAACTCACCTGGCTAGTTTTTGTATTTTTAGTAGAGACGAGGTTTCACCATGTTGGCCAGGCTGGTCTCGAACTCCTGACCTCAAGTGATCCGCCTGCCTCAGCCTCCCAAATTGCTGGGATTTTAGACGTGAGCCACCACACCTGACCCTTTTGTGGTCAGGATTATTTGTTTTCTCTTTCTTTTTTTTTTTAAATTATACTTTAAGTTCTGTGGTACATGTGCAGAATGTGAAGTTTGGTTACATAGTTATACATGTGCCATAGTGGTTTGCTGTACCCATCAACCCGCCACCTACTATCCCTGCCCTAGCCCCCCAAACCCAAATAGGCCCTGGTGTGTTATGTTACCCTCCCTGTATCCATGTGTTCTCATTGTTCAACTCCCACTTATGAGAATATGCGGTGTTTGTTTTCTGTTCTTGTGTTAGTTTGCCGAGAATGATGGTTTCCAGCTTCATCTATGTCCCTGAAAAGGGCGTGATCTCATCCTTTTCTATGGCTGCATAGTACTCCATGGTGTATATGTGTCACACTTTCTTTTTCCAATGATGGACATTTGGGTTGGTTCCAAGTCTTTGCTATTGTGAATAGTGCCACAATAAACATATGTGTACACGTGTCTTTATAGTAGAATGATATATAAACCTTTAAGTATATACCCAGTAATGAGATTGCTCAGTCAGATGGTATTTCTAGTTCTAGATCCTTGAAGAATCGCCACACTGTCTTCCACAATGGTTGAACTAATTTACACTCCCAACAGTGTAAAAGCATTCTTATTTCTCCACATCCTCTCCAGCATCTGTTGTTTCCTGACTTTTTAATGATCACCATTCTAACTGGTGTGAGATGGTATGTCATTGTGGTTTTCATTTACATTTCTCTAATGACCAGTGATGATAAGCTGTTGAGTAGTTGCAGTTTTTTGCATATTCTGGATATCAGTCTCTTGTCAGATGAATAGTTTGCATATATTTTCTCCCAATCAGCAAGTTGTCTCTTTATTGTTTTATTTGCTGTGCAGAAGATTTTTAGTTTACTGTAGTTTTATTTTGTCTATTTTTGTTTTTGTTGCCTGTTTTTGAGGTCATAGCCGTAAAGTCTTGCCTAGACCAATATCCTGAAATGTTTCCCCTGTATTTTCTTCAAGTAGTATTATAGTTTTGGGTCTTATGTTTAAGTCTTTAATCATCTTGAGTTGATTCTTATAATGGTGAGAGACACAGGTGTACATTTTCATTCTTCTGCATATGGAGATCCAATTTACCCAGAACGATTTATTGAATAGGGTGTTCTTTCTCCAGTGTACATCCTTGGTGTCTTTTTACAAAATCAGTTTGCTGTTAGTACATGATTTATTTCTGGATTCCCTACTGTGTTGCATTTGTCTATGTGTCTGTTTTTTTTACCAATATCATGCTGTTTTGGTTATGACAACGTTAGAATATATTTCATAGTCAGGCAGTGTGAGGCATCTAATTGATACTTTAATATTATCCATGTGCCCAGGCATTCATTCCACATTTGCTGAATTATACTCATAATGCCATGTGGCTTTCTGCACTGTGGCTTAAGACATTTTTTTAAGTTTGGCTCCCCTTTTGGTTATTACCTTTGAATCTGGGAACAGAGATAATTTCTCCATTTCCCCTTTGTCAGCCCTCAGTCATTTTTTTAAATTCATGAGAGCATAATTTTTTTTTTTCTGTTCCAGTGCTTTTTGAAATAATATCTTGGTTTATAAGCAAACTTGCCAAGATCTAAGTGTCCAGCCTCTGTGCCACTTAGACTTTAGCAATATTGAGGTAAAACTGCTAACAAAATATATGAATACTGATAATCATTATTACACCTGAAATAATTACCGTTTAGACATATGATATGCCCTATAATAAAGAAAGTGGTAACTATTCACCAAAGGGCTTACTTAAAATATTAGCAAACCTTCCCAGCTACAAGTTGGAATCAATAGATACAAGGTATTCATGCTGTATGAGTCCTCAATCCTCTTCTGAGAAGTGACATGATTGGACAACATATAGGTGACTACACAACAATTTCTAGGACAAAATATCCTCCTGAGTTCTCTCTGTATAAAATACATGTTGGGGTAGCCTTGTAAGCCAATATCAACATTCTGTGTTTCAGCATCAAATACTCTGGGTTTAGAAATGTCAGATGCCCAGAGCAATGATGAAAAACACGAGTTGCCCAATTCCTGGTGATCTTGCAGGAGCTCAGCTCATGGGCTTTCTCTACCAAATGTGGGAGAAAGAGGAATTGGCGACTCTCAGCTCATTTCTAGGCAACCAGAGGAGAACTTCTATTCATCAAATAATGGTGATCAGCCCTCAACAGCAACTAACAATTGGTAAGCAACGACTACGTTCCAGGCCTCTTCTAGGTGCCTTATATATGCAACTGGAGTAGGTAACAATATAATCTGAAGGCGAATAATGTGTTTGGTGATATCACAAAATTCAGAGACCATATTAGCATGCCTAGACTAGCCACAATTTTGGTCTAATCCTCACTCTCTTACTACAATCCTCACTCTTACTACAATCCTCACCCTCGTCACAAATATACAAGCTGGCTCGAGCTGACTCATACTAAAGGATGGGGAAGAAATATCTGTCTCACTCTTTCCTATCATGCTGTGCTAAAGCCAGTTGAGAATTTTCATGCCAGTCATTCCAGGTGGAGGAACCAGTTTTTCCCAGCGACTAATTGCTTATCCAGTGGCAACTGTGTCTAGTAGCTAGCAATGCAGTGTTGAGGGAGGGCATAATTATATTCAAACCCTCTTGCTTAGGTTTCAGAAGGTTGTTTAAAAAAAATGATATCACTTTCAGTATAATGTTCAATTCAAGGTCCTTAACCAAAGGAGTCCAAGACCCTTTGCAAGGTTATGTTACATTACCCACACCCAACTCTATTACCTCCACCACTCTGCACTCTCAGACTCTGCAGTGAAGAAGCAATTTCTGTGGAAACTTGCTATCTCCCTTGGGAAAACATTCTTTCTAGTTAGGAGGGGGCTATGGATGAAAATGTGACTAAACAAACTCTCTTCCCTCAATGCTGCCACTTGTGTGAGTACAGATTCCTCCCCTGATCATAATGATTTTTAAGGAAGAACAAACATATTCTCAGCTTTATTTAGTTAAAATGGATATACTCCTAACTTCATTACCCTTATAAGGTAATAACCTTAAACTCACTCACACAATCACATTCTAGGATTCAATTATACTGCAACAGGTTTTACCATCTACCTCTTAATGACACCTGAACATTTTTCTCCTTTCCTTCATTATTAATGTGGTCCTAGAACTCAAATCACGGTGAGTCATGGAAAATTGTTTTGGAAAAGTTTTATTTTTACTTCCCAATCATGGGTCTTGATGCCTATCACACATGCTTATCCTAATAAGATTTGCTATCTTTATAGCTGGATACAGAAGGGATATGTTTTCTCAACCAATTTTCTAACAGAAGTACCCTGGTATCCTTAAGCAAAATGATATATGCCATGTTCAAAGCTAAGTTATTAAGAAGAAAGCCTTTATTGACTTCCAGTGGAAAAAAATAGGAGGTCCTTTGTCAGCCCATTTGTGCTACTCTCACAGAATCTCCAAGACTGGATAATTTATAGAGTAGAATTTTATCTTTACACAGTTCAGGAGGCTGGAATGTCCAAGATCAAGGTGCCAGTATCTTACAAGGGCCCTCTTGCAGCATCATCACAGGGTAGACAGTAGAAGGGCAAAAGAAAGTTGAAGTTTCCCTTTCATAAGAGCGGGCAGAGCCCTCATGTCCTAATCACCTCTCAAGGGGTCCACCTCTTAATACTGTTACAACGGCAATTACTTTTCAACATGAGTTTTAGAGGAGACTTATTTACATCACTAAGAAAAGACACTCTTATGTTCCCTCCCACTGTCTGAAAATTTCTATTATCTATAGAAGTCAGCCCTGGGAAGCCTTGACAAATTATTTAGGAGCTCATATATATGGAAGTAGTTAGACACAAAGTTCTACCTTACTAGGCACTCTACTTCACCTGTATTAATCCCTCAAAAAATTTCTAGTCGTTATTCTTTCATTGATAGTTTAATTAATATAGTATATCAAGAGGATTTTTTCATTTAGTTTTATTGTTATTTTTAACTTTTTTTTCTCAATTGGCATTGACATGTTCTTCTCACAGCTCAAACCTACAAAAATTATCTGCAATACTTAAATTCAAAGTATAACCTGAGAGGAGGATTGATGTTTCTGTGCTAATTTCTAGAAAATTCTGATATTGGTTGTTATTTTAGATTTTATTTTTTAGATTTGTCTCTTTGGGGAGAAAGAATAGCAACTTTTTCTCTTAATCCTAGTTTAGAAAGTAAGGGCTTTAATTTAATAACCAATAGACTTCTCATTAGTTATATGAGAAGAAAATAAATCTCTAAATCTCTGGTTGCTCATTTCAAATAGTTAGAAGAGGTAAAATCAGAGCAAAACTTTGTGAACTTAACTGGATTGTTGGAGTACAAATTACTTGGCTTAGGCAGGTGGGATAACAACACAGTGGGATATAGTTAGTATGAATACTTGATAATATACAGGCTTAAATATTTACTTAAGCATTTATTAGGTATGTCTTCTACATATTAGACACTTAGCTATAAGTTTGTATATATTTACTCCATGTATAGGTCACTTTGTAATGAAATTAAATTAACTTCAATCTCAGAAATGCCATAAGACATATTTAAAAATAATATTATCTACATATTAGTGATGCTTCAGTAACTGGAGATCACCTGATTCCAAATCGATAAATGCATCTCTCATCATCGTTAATCAATCAAAAGTATGTACCAAGGGTACTGTCACCATCAGTTGTTTGAATTGTTCCAAATTAATGCATGAAAAATAGTAAATTCTCAAAGGCCAATCGATTTATTTTTATATGCCATATGTTGGGATGACCTCTCCCCTCCTCACTTCAAAAAAAAAAAAAAAAGCAGTTGTCTTAGTTCATTTTATTTTGCTATGATAAAATACTAGGAACATTTACAAACAATGAAACTTTATTTAGTTCATGGTTCTGGTGGCTGAGAAGTCCAAGAGTATGGCATTGGCATCTGATAAGAGCCTTCTTGCTGCATTATAACACAACAGAGGACATTATCTGGCAAGACAGAACAAGAGTGTATGTGCTCAGGTCTTTCTTCTTCTTCCTACAAGCCACCAGTACCATCATGGGGCCCCACTCTGATGACTTTATCTAATTTTAATTACCTCTCAAAGGCCCCACCTCTACATACCATCAACATGTGAATCTGGGTAATAAATTTTCAACACACAAAATTTGGGGACAAATTTCAAACTATAGCAGTGGTTCTGTGTGGTTTTAAAATCTTGAATTATTTTCTTGATCAGTTCTTACACTTTTATTTCACACTATTTTTTACAGATATTTTATGTTTATTGCAGTATTACAGCATCACATGCATATATCACAACTATCACAGCCCGTATTCCCTGAGCATAGAGTATAAAATAAGGGCTGTGGGCTGGGTGTACACAACTGTAATCCCAGAACTTCGGTAGGCCAAGGAAGGTGGATCACTTGAGTTCAAGACCAGCCTGTCCAACATGGTGAAACCCCATTGCTACTAAAAATACAAAAACAAAAAACAAAAAAAAAACAGCTGGGTGTGGTGGTGAGTATGTGTAATCCCACGTACTCAAGAGGCTGAGGCACAACAATCACTTGAACCCAGGAGGTGGAGGTTACAGTGAGCCGGGGTTGCACCGTTGCACTCCAGCCTTAGCAACAGAGCAAGACTTCGTCTCCAAAAGAAAAAAAAAAAAAATGATGCGTAAAGATACAGGTTAATTGGGTTAATAGAAAAGTGGTCCCAGAGAGCAAGAGTGAAGAACTAAAAGATGGAAAGATGAAGGCAAGAAAGGCAAGTAAGCCAATTCACAGAGGTTTTCTTAAACCGGCTGTATCTGTGACTAAAGTGTTTCATCTAATTAGTCCCCCTTCTTGGGAGCCTATAGAATATGTTACAGATTAATCTATCATTTCCTACCCCTCATTGTTTGGTTTGCTGAGGGGGCATTAGTTCCCTGCATTTTGAGTTTGTGCATACATGAATGCATGTGTTCATTGTCAGAATGAGAGACAGTTCTGAAAGAAAAAAACACTCCATAAATATTTGAGGCCAGCTGCTTAGTACTAAAAATCGCTGAAGCCCACTGAAAACATTACAGCCATGACTGGGCTAAGTGGACAGACCAAGAGACTGTTAAGCTGTGCCCAAGAGGTATCCAAAACAAAAACATAGCCAGGGACATTTGATAAGTGTTTGATGTTTACACTATCACAGAGCAAATATTACTGTCACTTATATTACAAAGTGTCTTTAGCTCATCCCAAATACTATCCTGCTTTATTTTTTATGTGTTCTCTATTCTCCCTTCTTGTCTAGAACATACATATTTCTAACATAATGAAGAAGGAAATGCACAGGTCCTCTTTCTCATTGCTCCACTCCTGTATTTAATGCTACGGCATTGTTGTATTGGCAGTGAACGGCAACAGAGACAAAATTTTGATGTATCTGCCTAAATTTTCCCTCAGAAATATGTATTCATTTTGGCTAAATTATTCAGTCTTTAATGGACAACTACTCTATAAATATATAGCCAATGTGGAGAAAGGAATTGGCAGAATGTGATAAATTCAGACAATATCAACTAAATACAGATTTGATGCCTGAATGGACCAATAATTACTAATTCTGTGCTTCCTCTTGCATTATGTGATCTTTACTGATAGGTTTGGAGGTGTCCCCACCCAAATCTCATCTTGAACTGTAGCTCCCATAATTCCCCCCCACGTGTTGTGGGAGAGACTCAGTGGGAGGTAACTGAATTATGGGGGCAGGTCTTTCCCATGCTGTTCTCGTGATAGAGAAAAAGTCTCACGAGATCTGGTGGTTTTATAAAAGGGAGTTCCCCTACGCAAGCCCTCCTGCCTGCCACCATGTAAGAGGTGACTTTGCTGCTCTTCGCCTTCCGCCATGATTGTGAGGCCTCCTCAGCCATGTGGAACTGTGAGTCCATTAAACCTCTTATTCTTTATAAATTATCCAGTTTGGGGTATGCTTTTATCAGCAGTGTGAAAATGGGCTAATACATTTACCTAAGAATTATCCTGAGGATTTACACATGCAGGTATCTTTAAAGATAAACTATATATTTACATGTACAGTACATGTAAATTTTGTTTTATTGCACTTAATTTAAAACATGTATAGTATATGCATAAGCGGCATAAATGACATTTTGTAAATTACTAAGTGTGACAGAAATTCCCGGCCAACCCAAGTACTTACTGTATTCAGTGCCTAATGTTTGCAGAGATTCTGATTTATCCAGGGAACATTTACATGCAGACTATAACAAGTAAGCAAAGCTTTGTCACTCTTCTGATTAAAGGAATTGATTTGACTTTAGGAAGAGTGACTTTAATTAGCTGTGCAAATGCCATTAATTCCAATTAATCTTCTCACACTGTCAAGACAAAAATCCTGGGAGAAGATAAATTGCGGCAAATCAATATAGCCCTTGTTTTTACCAGGAACAGGTGCTCAAGGAAAGAGGAATGTCATTAATGGGTGTCTATATCAAGAAGTATTTATACAAGACAGTAACTCAATGTGAAAAGCTTTTAGATGATTTCTTATATCCTATTTATATATCCATTAATTGTCTTAAATCAAATAGGAAGTGTTTACCACAGAGATTTTGAAAAATTATTATTATAATTCTATGGAAAACTATGCTACAAATTCAAATAATCTTATTTACAGTAGAAAATATGAAGATTAAAAACTATGTTTAAATGCATTGTACTCTCCATGTGTTATTTAGTTCAAATACAAAGAAAAGCATTCTGGTCAACATGGTAGCAATGATTAATAGTTACTAAATTGAACCAAAACACCACAGTAAAATACCAATGAGCATAAAGATAAAGTAAAAGATTTCCATATACTAAAGTGAGAGAGATTGTTCACGTCAATAAGGGGTACTTAAAAAAACATGTATTAGTCCAACTATATATATATAAACATATGTAGTCCAATTATATATATATAAATGACTACATATATGTTTATATATATAGTTGGACTACATATGTTTATATATTAATGACTACATATATTTTCATATATATAAATGACTACATATATATTTTTTAGTATTATTTTTTATATATGGAAAAATATATATGTAGTCCAACTATATATATGTGTAATATTTTCCAAGCTCTGATTTCAATTCTTACAAATCACCCTCTTGTTAATTTATTCTCTAGTCAATTTGTCTTTTCTCTATTCAAAAAAATATGTTAACCTGATTCTTACCCTCAAGGCCTTTAAATTTGCTGATCTTCCATCCAGATCTTTGCATGTTCTTTCCAGCAAGTTCTCTCTCAATGAAGACCATACCATCCAAAGTGTCCCTGTCTCAGTCTGTCTGTTGGTGAGTTTATATTTGCTATTTGGCACTTATCATACTTGAAGTTTTTTTTTTCTTAATTTGTTACCTCTGTGCTTCTCCCAAGCTCCATGAGTGGAGACATAGGCTCATAACCTATGTTCTCTACCTAGTACAGTGCCTGGACCTTAGTGGGCACTTCATCAATAAATAATAAATAAACAATTCACTAAGCCATGAAAAACAAACACCTTTTAAAAAATAGTAAATTAGGCCGGGCGCGGTGGCTCAAGCCTGTAATCCCAGCACTTTGGGAGGCCTAGGCGGGCGGATCACAAGGTCCAGGAGATCGAGACCACAGTGAAACCCCGTCTCTACTAAAAATACAAAAAATTAGCCGGGCGCGGTGGCGGGCGCCTGTAGTCCTAGCTACTCAGGAGGCTGAGGCAGGAGAATGGCGTGAACCCAGGAGGCGGAGCTTGCAGTGAGCCGAGATCGCGCCACTGCACTCCAGCCTGGGCAACAGCATGAGACTCCGTCTCAAAAAAAAAAAAAAAAAAAAAAAAAAAGTAAATTATGGGCCAGGCGCAGTGACCCACGCCTGTAATCCCAACACTTTGGGAGGCCAAGGCGGGTGGATCGTGAGGTGAGGAGATCGAGACCATCCTGGCTAAAATGGTGAAACCCCGTCTCTATTAAAAATACAAAAAAAATTAGCTGGGCATGATGGCGGGCGCCTGTAGTTCCAGCTACCTCGGGAGGCTGAGGCAGGAGAATGGCGTGAACCTGGGGGGTGGAGCTTGCAGTGAGCCAAGATCGCGCCACTGCACTCCAGCCTGGGTGACAGAGCGAGACTCTGCCTCAAAAAAAACTAAATAAATAAAATAAGTAAATTGTGTTGATTTATTTATAATTAACATTTATTATGTGGGTTGTGTGTCCCTGAGGCCACCTTCATGCTCTAGGATTTGCTAGAACTCACAGGACTCAGGATAGCTATTATACTCTTAGTACCTGTTTTTTATTACAATGGCAGAACAAAAATTAAAATCATCAAACAGAACACGTGCATGGGGTGAAGTCCAGAAGAAGGAAGAAGCAAACTTCAGGTGTTCCTCCAGCAGAGACACACAGGGACATACAATTCTCCCAGAAGGGATGTGTGGCAACCATGGCCAAAATGATGCCGGTTGAGGGAACCTCACCTAAGCCTTGAGGTCTACATGCATGTAAGTAGTTCTCATGTGAACCGACCTCAGCTACTCAGATCCCAGCACCCAGAACAAAAATATGTGTTCGCCATAAATCATATTATTAGGATAAACATATCTAGTCACACTTTTCAGGCATACAAAAACATTCTTAGCAGGGAATATTTTATTTTCTAAGGGTTCAGAGGTTATCTCCCAGTAGCCAGTCCTAAAGACAGGGCTTTTTTTGTTTTGTTTTGTTTTGTTTGTTTGTTTGTTTTTTTAATGCACAGTGTTTCAGCAACCTAGGCCTGCTAAGTTAACCCTTTCCTCCATGACTTGCTTGGCATGTCTGCATCTAACTGGTTCAGAATTTTCTCTGATTATCTAAAATATCCAGTTGTAGAGTCCCTAATATCCTCATTTGTTTAAGTTTAATGAAGGTATATCAGACACGTCGGACACTGAGCCCCTGGGAAATACAGTCCCAGGGGACTGGGCCTTCTGTTTTGTCCTTAAGAGAACTCAACTTCCCAGTCTATCCCAAATCTATTTTGTTTATGTTCATCTCTATCTGCCCCTGACATTTTATGCTTTGCTCCTGATTGAAATTGAAGTCTCTCACCTGGGCTTGGGATTCAATAATTTCCTGCCACCTTAGGGACCTTCTCCATCATCAAACCTATTTACTATTTTTTGGGGGGGGTTCTCCCCCTCTCTGGTTCCTGCTTGTAATCACATAAAAGTCCCAGAGCAATGTCAATAGTAAAACTAACAAAAAAGAAAAATAATGAGAAACATCATAAAACCTTCTTGAGAAGCTGCCTCCCTCACGCAATTGTTCAGTCTCGTGTCTCACCTTTGCCTCGTTTCCCGAGTGGAGCATATTTGCTGATCAGCTTCCTCGCCTCCCACTATTCCTCTGCTTCTAGCACTCTGGTCTCCTCCTCTGCCTTCCCACTAAAGTGTTACCAAATTTACCAGAATCCTCTAATTAACATAAGTCAGAACTAATTCTCTATCTCATCTTCCATAATTTTTCTTTAATATTTGACTTTATTAACCACTCCTTCTTTCAAGAAGTTCTTTACTCCTCCAATTTCCCTGAATCCATTTTATTTCTCCCCTTTTTCTACTGGCACCACTACCCACACACTCTCTTTTTGCTCTAATCATTCTTCTCCACTCTGGTTTTCAGTTTCTTGATTTCTAAAACAGAGATAATAATACCTATTTCATGGACTTATTGTTATGAAATTATGGGGTTGGGGGAGAAGTTCAAAAACTTCCCTAAGATATGATTGTCTCTTGAATAATGTTTTGATTATTTGGAATCCCATGAGGTTGTAATTTATGGCCAAACCACCTTAAATTATATAATTTATTTAATTATCAATGTAATTTATCTTTTACTTAGCAGATCTTATGTAATTTTTGAAATATCAATTATGACCTTATTTTAAAATTAGAAAGAATGAGGCACAATAAACATGAAATTGTTTCCAGGATCACAGATCAGTAACAGAAACAGATATATGGAATGTTGACTTTATTGGGAGCATTATCGACTTAACTGCACTCACTGATCTTTTGAGTGATTGATTGGTTACAGTTTTGAGTTCTTCCAGGAAAAGTAATTTACATAAACCAAAGAACAGCTGGTTAATGAATTTTACTTCTGAGAAGTTGTTGGGAACACATGGTGTGTTCTTCAGGGAAGCACAGAACTCTGTGGCTGCATTTTATAAACAATGATGAAAGTTTTTCAATTTATGAAGAGGTATTTTTCTCAAAGTTTAAACTTTATATTAAGAAATTTATATTTAATAATTTAGACAGGCACAGGGAGCAGCTGCTTCTTTAAGAATTTACAAAATTAATTTCATTTATTTAATATGTATTTAGCGCCTTCTAAGTTCTTAACATTAGAAGTACCCTGCATTCCACTGTGAAAAATACAAAGACAAATCAGGATAATTATTTCTTAAGTTATATTTTTAAGGGCATCCCAACATTTGTTATACTCAGCTTGGCTTTGATGGAAAAGCTCACATTGATCCCCCTCCCATCAGGGAAATCAAAACTGAAGACATCGTTTTAAAGTTATCAGCATATAAACAATAGCTAAACTAGGGAGGCAGAAGTCACTGAAGATATAATGATAAATGAAAGAATAATAAAAACAAGATTGGGTCACTGAACAACACTTTACTTTGACTCTTATTGTTGAGTCAATGAAGAAGCTTTTGGGGAAGGCTTGGCAGCCATTTTATGGACAGGATCCTGGTGCACAGACTGGATGGTCCAGACAACCTCTTAGAGAACCTATGCCTGAACATGTACTTTCTAACTACAGTATTCCCTTACTATAATAATAACAAGAACATCACACAAGTATATAACACATACTGTACGGCAGGCATGCTTCTCTGGCACTCTATGATTCATGTCTTCATCACAACAACTCTGTGAGGTGGGTGCTATTATTATCTCCACTTTACAGAAGAGGAAATTGAAGTTAAATACTTGTTCCATAGTTATATGATAAATAATAACAATAAATCACAGAGTTCAGATGTGAACCCAGGCAACTGAATCGTGAGCCTCGTTTATGCTCTTAAATCCTATACTACTTTGTTTCTAGAGAGACTACAATGTGGCTGCTTTTAATTCCTGTGCCAGCAACACAATTTGCTTATGTAGGTCAGAAGACAAGAAATATGCTGAAATTGAAGAGTTCCATTGGAATCACCTACCTTGATCGGAATCATCAAGGTTGCTGATGTACTCTAAGTGGTTGGAGAAAAAACTGAAGATCTTATTAATATTTTGAACTGATGTCTTCAAGGTTTGTTGTAATATAATTCTCAAAACTTAAATGCCATCTGACTATATTGAGTAATAAGTACTAGCACGAATCATAAAACCTCCAACCAAGCTCTTAGTCTTAGACAAATGATCTATTTTCTATGAGCCTCAGCCTTCTCATCTGTAAAATGGGAATAATAATTATCTACTAACCATCTAGAATTGAGGTTTATCATTTAATAAATTTTTATATGAAAGTACCCTGAATATTACATGAATTGGCTGTTATTTTTAATCCTTCAATGAATTTTTTTTTACCTATAATCCTTTCGTGTTTCATCTCAATACTCACTCCCTAATGTCATCATGGACTCTAAAATTCTAAGATAATTAAGGTTAAGACAAAGACCACAAGGTGACAGAATATTCTGAGATTTTACTGGCTACAAGAAGACTTCCTTGCCCTGGAATTCAGACAGCATTCTAGTGCAAACCTGATTCAGAAGAGGATGGTTTATAAAATAGAACTAGTTTTAAATTTAGATAGCAAAGCAAATCCCTTTTCACTAATATCATACCCCTTTCAACACAACACCATACCCATCTATACTCAAAGAGGAAAGCCTTGGAGAAAATATCAAGAGAACTGGAAACCTTAACTCTTTTATGTTGTATTGGATAGCTTTTGGCATTGTCAGCATTTACTCATATGCATAAAGAGTTTGTGCTTTAAAAGACAGATATGCATGAGAAATAAATTTGAGATAGAACTAAAAGCATACCTTTCTATCAATTTCCAAGCACAGCACTTTTAGGCTTAGATGTGAGAGTTGGAGGGCTGTATATGAACATGTTTCTAGAGATAGACTTAACACATGTCCAAAATTTATTTAGTGGGAAAGGAAAAGAAAATAGAACCTACATATGGCTAGTCATAAAAAAAACCAATCTGATTTAGGAGATACCCTATGAGTGAAAAATTGGAGCAGATTTGAAAGGTTTTTGCACTTTCCAAGTCCACAGCTAACTCAATTTTAATATTAGGCATCCATATCCTTAATGATATCATAATAATTCACAGCAAATGAAATTTCGATTCAGTTAAATAAAAAGCAATCAAATAAATAAACACACTTAACCCAAATCATAATTTCCCATTATCTTAAAGATGATGTTTCAGGTACATTAAGTAATAAATTATTTTAAAATAAATATTGACTTTTTAAGATAATTTATAAATTATTTTTGTAAACAAGAAATTCCTTTAAAATATATTTCTAAAGAGTAAAACTTAAAAAGTCAAAGATGTGACCGGTGCAGTGGCTCATGCCTGTAATCCTAGCACTTTGGGAGGCTAAGGCGAGCGGATCATCTAAGATCAGGAGTTCAAGACCAGCCTGGTCAACATGGTGAAACCCTGTCTCTACCAAAAATACAAAAAATAGCCAGGCGTGGTGGTGCACGCCTGTAACCCCAGCTACTCAGGAGGCTGAGGAAGGAGAATCACTTGAGCCCAGGAGGCAGAGGTTGCAGTGAGCCAAGATTGTGCCATTGTACTCCAGCCTGGGCAACAAGAGTGAAACTCTGTCTCAAAAAAAAAAAAAAAAAAAGGTTGACAATGCATGTATACTACAACCTAACAATACCACATTTCCTATAGAAAAAAACTGCTTAAATATAAAATAGGCATAAAATCTCATTGGCACTGTTTTCATTAATACTAAAACAGGAACACAACCTTACCGTGTCCTTCACTCAGGAAAAGTAATAAAACATTCTAAGGCTGCTCAGATGAATAAATTAGATTTATGAGTATCGAAATAATAAATCTTTTTAAAAAGTTAAAGTGTGATAATATTCACATATTTTTCTACAAACAAATGTAGCAACATTACAAAAAAAAAAAAGCTAAAGAATAATAACATGCCCTTTTCAAAGAGTGATTCATTTTGTAGGAGAAGTTATTACTGAAAGTACTGGTGAAGGTGAAGGATGACACTGTATGTGAATTTATAACATGTTCTGTTTTGTATCAGAAAAAAGATCCCTCAGCCAATTTTTGGCCAAATATTATCTATTTAAATGATTGATGAGAACATGGGTACCTGTTATTCTTTGTTCTTTCTATATTTTGAAATATTTTGCAAGCTAAATAACTTAGTGAAAATAGTATAAAAGTGGTAACAGAAAGACAGCTGTTATAGATGCTCTATTAACAAGTTCAACATCTGGAAGGTGACACTCTTCTAGACAGTTGTGAGGCTGTGGGACAGAGTAGAACTCAAGTTGGTGGTTCATAGTCACTAAGTTCCCTTTGGTTTCAAAAATATATGATTCTATGAAATAAATATGAGAAAATCCTTTTGGTGAAGTTTAGTTCAGTTTTTTTTTTTTTTAAAGTCACCTTAAACTAAAATGAACATATAATTCTAAAAGCATTGTGGCTTATTTTGGCTCTGCTGGCTTCAGGATTGTTTTATTCTCATATTGAGAAACGAAGCAAGCCATCACTAGTAAATGAGTGCAGTGGACCCTATCAGTACCCTGCCAAGATCTCCTGGGACCCCTTCAACTTTTTCTGTGCATCCCTCCCTTGGCATGTATGTGCTTTTGCTTCTAATAGCTAGCATCTGTGACTGCCTTCAAACAAATGGCCCAGGCTACTTGAGCCACTGTTGCCTGCTCAGACAGTGGAAAGTGCTTGATGTTTGATTTTCCGCACTTCAGGGCAGTCATAGCCAATGACTGATGGAAAGTGTGAGGTAATGCATATGTGAATTAGCTTGATTTAGCCACTCCACAATGTCTACATACAGCAAAACATTATGTGGTATATGATAAATATACAATTTTTGCCATTTTAAAAAATAAACATTAAAAAATAGAAATCCCACCTCCTCATAGAAGAAACTCTGAGGCATAGTTTGCACAACAGAGCTCCCCATGGCATCAGACTGGAGCCAGGATTTTATCCAAAATCACACCCTTGTTTGACCTCTTCCTTTTCCTGGTTCTGCTTTTTGCGCTCCCTTACTGTTTTCTCCTGGGAACACTTAATAAAGTATTTGCTTGCAAATCCTTACCTTGGGGTCTACCTGAGGAAGTCTGAGGCAAAACAAGCAATTAATGAATTTATTCATTCTTTTAACATGACACTTCATGGATTAAATCATTTTTGTAAGTTTTGTCACTCAAATATGATCATCTCTAAGTTCTCATGAATTCATATCTAGGTCCTATGTAAAAACAGGACTTTGAGTAAGATAATGAACAAATTTCAGGAAAATCTCAGAAAACACAGGAGGATACTTAAGTCCCCTCTGTCAGAGTATAATATTAAGTGAAGAAGTAGGGTTTATTCTCCCCCATGTTATCACGGGCCACTTGATAGGTTTAAATTCTGTGCCCTCTTTTCTAGCAGCTCCTGGAAAGAGATGGCAGAAGCCATAGTGCCAGATGGTCCGCTGTTGTGCCTGGCACGTGATGTCAGCAGGGCTTGGCAGCATGGTGGCACTCAATGAAAGGAACAGAAGCACTCAGCCATCATGTTGACACTTGGCCAATGCAACAGTACACAAGTGGCTGTGGCACTGGTGCCCAGGAGAGCAGAGCTGCCTGGTGGGCAGACATTTCCTAGCATAGGTAACAAAGGCAATGTCTGACAGATGCCATATGGTACCTGACTGAGCAGTTCTGAGAACACATGTGAGTGACTCTTTGGATAAGGATTTTGCAGAGGGCTAGAGGGTGGCCTGAAGAGTCGGAGAGTAGTGCCAATGGAAAGGGATACCATTACTATAGTCCATTCATACTATCCGCATGGAGAAATAGTCTATTGGCTTGTCATCATAAAGGCCTATGGCCTCAATTATTGTTTTCTAAAATGTGTAAGGCGAGAAATGGCATTGCTTTTATAAAGCATTTACATTTCTAAGAATGAATGATGAGTGGGTAAATTGTACTTAAGCATCAAAGTTTGGAATATCTAATGTGAAAAAGGTAAGAGAGGTAATTAAAAGACAGATACAGAGATTGCCACACATCAAAGGCCAGGTTGTGATAAAAAGTCATAAATGTGTATATATATCCAGTGAGCATGATAGATTTTCTTCATAAATGTTAAATGTAGTCTTAGAGATGTTTCTTGAAGTTTACAAATGACTAGGCAGGTACTGCATAAAGATTCTTGATCACACAAAGCTTCATTTAGGCCAAACAACACACAGCTGTAACTCAACACACACTATTTTTTGCACAATTAGTGTATTTTTATTTTAGACAACAGAACGAAGTGAATTAGTCATACTGCAACTTGAATAGATGAATATGACTTTCTCTCACCTTAATGGAATTTCACCCCACAACTTTGAATTAATGTGCTAGGTAATAAGAAATCATGCTCTTGGCTACGTAAATTATAGAGCATTATTTCATAACTAAAAATAGTTGTGGCATTTACAGAATTTATTCCACTTATACTTCTGTACAGAAAATAAATAATATTCATAAAAGCATCTGTTACATTTAATATATATTGCTTTGAAATGTACATATGAATAGACCGTGAGTAAAACCAATTCTGGTCTAATTTCTATGATTCACCATTCCTTTTATCAGTAATTACTATATTTCTCTATACTATGTTTTAATGTGTTAATATCCTATTTTCATTTTAAAATTGTTTCCTATATTATACAGCAACTTCAGTAGTTACACGTGATCATATACAAAATTGTTTAAAATACAAGGCTTCCTTAGCTTCTCTCCTAACAAGGGACTTTTAATATCCATTGGAATCTACTTTCTGCAGATGTGTTTTTTGAAAATTATAAAAATATAAATAATTACTTTATCAACCAAAAATCTTAGGTCTAGGGTGTCTTTTGAAAGCACTGCGTAAAAGCTGCAAATCCTGAGAATATATTCACTAGGTTTTCAATAGTACTCTGGCAATAAAATTTTATAATGCTGTCTGCCATTCGATTATTCTTAGTGTGGGGTGGGAGGAATTATGACTTTAATTATTAATTATTAGAAGCCTGTGCTATTTGGAGGACAGAAATGTGGGATATTTTTATACTTTACAACATTTCTGACATCATTTGCGTCCATATCTAGGCCTGATGTCAGAGGGCTCACCACGAATTGCAAGTTTCCAAGTGTCTCAACTTCCCATTTCCACATGTCCTCAAAACTCTGCCTCTGTAACAAAGGGTCAGACAAAATAGTTTGCATTCTAGTAGACTGAATCTTTCTTTGCTATTTACAAGGATGGGGCAAATTTCACTTTACTAAGTACAGAAGTGAACTTCGGGAAGTGTCACATTGAGAGAAAAATGTATCCTTTTGGCTAAGTGAATGAGATTTACTCTCAGACAGATAAGATGCGAATTTTTATTTTTCCACTTTGTTAAAAACTTGAGCATTGCACAAATCAATAACTCCTTCACTAAATGCATCAACCCATAATGTTGTACAGTCCCTGGTAACATGAAATATCATATTACATAATCATGTATGTCCTAAGGAGTCAGTATTTGTAGTGGAAAGCAGGCATATTGTGATGGCTAATTTTATGTGTCAACTTGGCTGGGCATGGTGCCCAGTGATGTGGTCAAACATTCTAGACATTTATGTGAGGGTATTTTTGAATGAGATTAACACTGAAATCAGTGGGATCTGAGTATAGCAGATTGCTCTCCACAATGTAGGTAGACCTCATGTAATCAATTGAAGGCCTGAATAAAACAAAAGACTGGCCTCCTCCCAAGCAAGAGGCAGTATTGCAGCAGATGACCTTTGGGTTTGAAGGTGTGTATATATACACATACATACAATGCTTCTGTTTCTCTGGAGAACAGTGATACACTTTTGTTTTTTCATTTAGATGTTATAGGTTTAAATTCCTACTCCACTGTGTAAGTATTGCATGATGTGGCAGATTATCTAATGTCTCTTAGTCTCAGTTTCATTATTTATAAAGATAATTTTTAAAAACACTAGTTATATAAAATTCTCGGCACCAGTAATGACCATGCAGCTGAAATGAAAAGGTGAACACATTTCCCTTTCTGTACTCTATACTGTATTCATGTTTCTGGTTCTTACATATGAGATTATAAACTATTTGAAGGAAATGAGCGCATGTTATACTTTTTATTACTAAGTATTTAAGACATAACTTCTAGTGGACTGAAAATAGTTAGAAAATAAAACTGTTTGTATATTAATGGAAAATGAGATTATGTGATTTGAAATCGGGCCTGATATTTAATGATTTATTTTTTCCAAACTCTACAAATCATTCTTATTATTTGTTGAAATTCCTACAGAGCATTGCAGTTGTGCTCACAAATATGTCACATGGACAAATTCAGAATTAAGAGGCAGGGAAATGAACTCTGCCTCAAAGGGAACTGCAAAGGTATATAGTCAAGGGGCATAGATACAGGGAGAAGTAAAGAACTGGGGCAATTGGAAATCAATCTGCCCCAAAAATAACTGTACATTAGAAAGATATTTGATAACCAAAGATAAATCTCATATAATTAAAAAGTGGTAGGGCAGTGGGAACATAGAAGGGAGCATAGTAAAATATATAGCCTGCGTGAAATAGAGGAATTACAGATATTTTATGAATATATAATTACAAAGGTAAGCACTGAAGTATATCATTGTTCATAAACTTCTTAAATACCAGAATAACTGACTTTAAATATGAAGAGTACAACCTCAGAAGCTTAAAGCTGCGGTGAGCACAGAAAGAAATCCAAAGCAAAAATTTTAAATGGAAAAAATAACGTAATAGAAGACTAAACTTATTTTCATATCAATAAATTTAAATGGCATAAATGCAGTTATTAAAAATAACTTCAAATGGGTTAACAAAGCAAAACTCTATTCTTGAAATGGATGAGACACATCTAAAAGAGAGTGATTAAAAAAATAAGAAAGTAAAAAGAGAAAATGATTCAACTTGAATAAACAACGTTTAACAAAACTATGAATGACAGCATTATTATAAATGCTAAGAGAAAGAATGGCATGCCAAATTTAAATGAATATATAATTCTGTAGAAGTTTTTAAAATGACTAGAAAATAAACTTTTTTAAATTGTAAGGCAATATTGCAGTAATTCATTCATTTTTTTAAAAGTTCAACGAAGTAAAGTGATTCTTTTACTTACAAAGTAAGTCAAGATTGTCTAATCTAGTGTAACAATTTGATGTCATTTTTAAATTACTTTCACTTAAAATAATATTTGATAAATGGGGTTCTATTTATGTGAAAACAGCAACAAACTACAGAAGTACTAATAACCAGAGCTGCAATAAAGCAAATTTTTGTTTTCAAATAAATGTTTCATTTGATTGGGAATATCAGCATTAAGATAATTTCAAAGTTTTAGCCAAAAAATAAATGTTTGTAAATTAGTACACATACTAGGAATAATCTCATGACTTTATAAAAGGTATTTGCTGAATATTAAAGTAGCATTTGGAAGAAAAAGTTTTAACTTGTAGAATAGATCACATTAAATATAATCTCAAAGTACATGAGAGCAAAAAGGTGAAACAATAAAAATTATTTTACTATCTTAAACGTTGACTTTTAACACTTCAAATTACTACAGATAAATTAATCCAAGGTATATTTAATAATGGCATCTATACCTATTACTTTAAAATTATTAATGGAAAGCACTAATTGTTTAATTATATAAAAATGAACCTTTGCATTTCAATACCTTATTTAAGACTAGAATTTGAACATTACACTAAACTACTTAATACATTAAAGTGACAGACCCTGGAAAGGCCACTACTCAAACATCCTGAATTAATTAATCTGCTCAAACTGCCACAGCAAAATATCATCCACTGTTGAAGTTTATTTTCTCACATTTCTGGAGGTTGGAAGTCTGAGTTTAGGGTGCCAGCACAGTGGTATCCTAGTGAGGGCTGTCTTTGTGGCTTGCATATGGCCACCTTCTCCCTGTATTCTCATATGGTTGAGATAGAGAGAGCAATCTCTATGGTATGTCTTTCTATAAGGGTACTTGCCATAATGTGGGCCGACTCTCATGACCTTATCTAAAGCTAATTACCTCCCAAAGGGCCCATCACATTAGAGGGTTAGGGCTTCAACATGTGAATTTTTTCTTGTATTTAAGGAAAACAAAAAGCTTATAAAGTATGAGACAAGAAAAGTAGAGCAGTCTGAGCTATGTGAGGTAAGCAAAATTTATCAGGTCCAGAGAGATTAGAGTATGAGAGAACTTCCGTCACATAAACCTCCACTCTTCTGTTCTCCCACCCTGGCAGCCATGCCCCCGGGAAATAGTTTAAATGCATTTTGTTCTTTTCTTCTCTGTAGTTTCTTAACTAGCTGCCACACCCATCATCTTCATGTTCCTGGAATTTGTGATACAGGGAACAATGTATAACCAATCAATAGGTTATGTTATTTTAATATTAGTATAAATTATTGGTACACAACTTAGGAACTGCCTCTTCCTTTCTCCTTTAAATACTTAACTTGTAGAGGTGCTTGCAAACGAGATGTTCCCAATAAGTCCTGCTCTTGCAAAGGAAGCAGGGCGTTCCTGCCCTGCAAACAGGGAGGACAAAGGAGCCAGCTGCTAACAGCAGACCCTGGGGGCTTGTTTATGTGTAAACATCTTGAAAATCCAGAAAGTCAGGGAAAGGTCAGAAAAACAACAATTTGTCTTGTGACTTGGCAACATTCCACAAACGACTGTATAAAATAAAGCAGAGCGCGCCATTCGAGGCGGCCGCCGTGTTTGTCTTGTGTGTTCATTCCTTTGTTTAGGAAACACGCGGACCCCAACATAACTTGCATCCATGCTCCCAAGGTTACGGTCCTCAAAGTTGCCCAAATAAACTTTCTATTTATATGAATTTTGCCTCAATTTCTTCTTTTAGCTTGACAAGTACTAGTCACAATATGTGGGACATACCAAGCTTTAATCAATGACATCTATTACTGCTGTTACTACTACTACTTGCAATAATACTATGTACTATACTCTCTTAAGCAATAAGCATCACTAAAAACAGAATTACAAAATGCACACAAAGTTGTTTGCTTTGTAGAAATGATTCATTAGTGTTTTCTAAGTTCTGAACTCACCAAAAATGAACATAGAAACTTCACGACAACAAACATATAAGCTTAATTGTTGGCAAATCACAGCTGGAATACACATCTTAGGCTTGTTACATAAATTTTCTATTTCTTTTCTGTTCCCTCAACTGTCTCATGCACTAATCCCTGGTCACACACTGGGCAATGGCAGAGCTGGACTGACTTATCTGCTAATATCACAGAAGCAGCAGGAGCAGAGAGAAAAATTGTTTATGAACTGTGGAAAGCATATAAAGGAATAAGAAAGAAGATGAGGGGTATGGGGACAGGTTGACTTATCCCCTTCAGAACTGTTTTTCCCATTCTGACCCAGTTAAATAACTGGATTTATCACAGATCACATTTTCTGTAAAGAAAAGTAAGTATGGACTGAAAAGTTCAGCTCTCTCCCCTCACATTTCTTAGATGACTGAATAAAACTCCTATTTAATGGAGAAAGTAAGGAAAAGAGGAAAAGAGAGTCGCTTCCTATAAAGCGTTATATTTTAAACAACAGCAGTCTTGACACAGTGGCTCATATTTGTAATTCCATTGTTTGGGGAGGCTGAGGTGAGAGGATTGCCTTGAGACTAGGAGTTCAAGACCAGCTTGGGCAACATAGCCAGGCATCATCTCTGCAAAAAATAAAACATGACCTGGACATGGTGGTGTGCACCTGTAGCCCCAGCTACTCAGGAGGCTGAGGCAGGAGAATCACTAGAGCCCAGAGGTTTCAGGCTGAAGTGGACTATGATTGCACCGCTGCCCTCTAGCCTGAGGTGACAGAGTGAGACTCTCTCTAGAACAACAACCAAAAAATTGATTTCAGAATAACTTACCAGTCTTATTCATTCTGAACAAATTTTCTATGATTATTTGAGGTCAGAACTATAGGAAAATGGCTTAGCAGAGCTCCTCCCCTTGATGACTGAGAAAAGGAGAGAGATAAAGAGAAACAGAAGCTTTGTAGCATAAAATGTACAGTAGGAAAGTTTCTCGACTATAAAGCATGTACTATGTATATGCATGTATGCATATGTGTGTGTGTGTATGTGTATATATATATAAAACCAAGCTGCTTGCTTACATGACTTTTCTGGATAGTTGGCTCCATAGAATCATGAGTATGAATTGTGTGTAATATCGCATTTACACTAGCAGATTCCTGGTTTTCCTGTCATGATTTGTAAAGTCTTCATGGGTCATCATTTATTAAACCCTAAGTAGAATCTAAAAAACTTGTACTGATACCAACAAGTTTCTTACGTGAAAGATACTTTGAAATGTTTTTTCTGGTAGAATGTACCTCAGTTCTCAGTTTCCTCTACAGTCCCATATTTTGAGGGAAACTAGCAGTTCTAAAGGCGAGTTGTAGTGGACAGTTGTTAGTTTTGACTTTCAAGAATGTTACCCATTTTTGGAAGCTCTACCCCAACATCCTACTGGGACATCACCCACTCTTGGAAGGGCTGTTAGTTCCTGGATATTGTTTAGTTCTCTTCACCCCTATCTTGAGGGATGCAGCATATGACCCAGTCCTATGTTAGTCTCTGCCTTGCATTCTCCTGCCTACATTGATTAGTTTATGGACAGTTGCAGCCCTGAATCTATTGCAGAGAGCCTCAAGAAAGAGAAGTCAAGATAGAGGAATAATCTTGTAAATAAGAGGAAAATGAGAAACAAATCCAAACAATGCATTTTTCTTATCTGATAGCTAAAGGCCTCAGGGCTTTTCTAGAAGCTGTTCCCACTGCCTCGAACTTGGTTTCACAGAAAGTCATATTGCACATTCTCTTACTTCCTTCAGGAGCTTCTGCAAATGTAAATGAGAGATGCTTTTCCCCCACTTTATCTTATTTTCTTATTCCAAAGCTTTCTAAGGTACTGTTATGTAGCATATATATTTGTTACTTTATTATTTTCCTATTCTACAGAGGAGGGTTTATTTGTTTTGTTCACAGCTGTATGGCCAGTACCTATCATGAATTCTGAAATATAGTAGAAATTTAAGTGAGATTTATCGAATAATTTTTTTAAAAAATCAAACAAGGATTGTCTATTTAATTAATATTCTAAAATTAAACACACAAAAAGTTGCAAAAATGCACTATGAAATCAAACATATCTTTCACCTGGATTCACCAATTGGTAATATATTGCCACATCTGTTTACTACCAGCCTACGTATATCAACTTTCCTTTTGCCAAAGAATCCAAGAGTACACATTTTCTTTTCCAAATATTTAATGCAATTGTACAACTAGCTGGTGAATAATGTCACAAAAAGTAACAACAGTAAAAGCAGTCCTACAAAATATCAGCATTATACTGTGCAATCTCAAAAGATAAAACTAAAAATAAAATCAGTTATTTTTTTCTCCTACCTATATGGATTTTTATGAACAAATCATAATAGAGAGCAAATCTGAATGAATATTCAGCTCTACATTTATTAGATAATTAAGCCTGATGGGAAAGAATGATTTTGTGTAGTGGGTCATATTGCTGGGTTCTTTAATATTTATATTCATTAATTTTGTCCTGTATTTGCATATGAAGTGTTCTGGGTTAGAGACAGATTTCTTATTAAATGACTCACAGTAAATAATAACTGTGTAACCCCCCTTGCCCATTGCTCTAGTTCTTACCCTTAGGATGACGCTATGAGAGCCAGAGCAAGTATCCTATGTGAATACCATTGGTATTGACACCCCATACATGGGTAAGTCAATAGGAAAAATTGTCTTTCTCTCCTTATGAAGGAGTTCTGCTCCCCTAAAAGGGACTCCTTATACTAGCTCTTCAATATATCAATACAATATCTTACTGTGATCCAGATAGCCTTAAGTGTCTCCAGCTTATATGACCTAGAGATGCCTCCAAATTCTAGGCTACATCCTTTTTGACAGGGCTTTACCAAGGGACCTTGTCTAGATTGTAACCATTGGCCCTTTCTAGGAGATAAGAGGAGTTTTACTATTCTTTCAGATCAGAGCAATTACCAAAGTCTGTACATCTGATACTCACATTATGTGAAGAGTCTCATGAGGCTAGGGTTTTTCATGAGCACTGAGAAAGCCAAGGTTTTATTTCCTCATACATGGTTAAATAAAGGATCGTTTCTTCAAAATAATAAGTATTTATAAATACAACTGTTTATAATTTTAGTCACTTTTCTGTAGTAACAAGAAGAACCTAAATCATGTCCAAGTCTCTTCTAAGCTAAAAGGGAGGTCTTCATTCTCTTTAAAGGTTCCAACTCGCACCTCTCTCCATAACTTAAAAAAAAAAAAAAAAAAAAAATTTACATTTTCTGGAGACAGGGTCTCCAGGCAGTAATGCAGTGGTGCAATCATGGCTCACTGCAGCCTTGACTTCCCAGGCCCAAGCAATCCTCCCACCTCAGTCTCCCAAGTAGCTGGGTCTACAGGTAGTTGGTACCAACCTGGCTAATTTTTTTTTTTTTTTTAATTTGTAAAACAGAGCTGCTGCCTGGCCAACATGGTGAAGCCCGATCTCTACTAAAAATACAAAAATTAGCTGGGTGTGGTGGTGCGTGCCTGTAATCCCAGCTCCTCGGGAGGCTAAGGCAGGAGAATTACTTGAACCCGGGAGGCAGAAGTTGCAGTGAGCTGAGATTGCACCACTGCACTCCAGTCTGGGTGACAGAGTGAGACTCTGTTTCAAAAAGAGAGAGAGAGAGAGAGAGAGAGAGAGAGAGCAAGCTGGTCCTGAACTGCTGCATTCAAGCAATCATCCCATCTTGGCCTCCCAGACTGCTGGGATCACAGGCACCAACTACCACCATGCCCAGCCCTTTTCCATCCTTGAATAGCCTAGTTTTTCTTTAAAGAAGAGTCAGTACTTCGTATCTCGGCTTTGTAACTTGCAATCATTATTCAAAATGTCTTAATCTGGCCCCTGCACCTGCTTCTAGACTTGAAAAAATCTCAGCAAAGTCTGTTGCAATAATCCTTAAATTGTTTAAAATTATGATCACTCTTTTTGTTCAGATTTTATTTAGATTGTGTTTCAGGAACTGAAATTTCAATACTTCAATATGTATTGAGGATTTATAATATATGATTTTCCCCTCAGTGTATTTGTGGAATGAGGAAATTCCAGATAAAGATGAAAAAGAATGTTAAAGTTCTGAAGTGGTAATGATCACAGTGCCATGGCAGTACTGAAAGCAGTCTCCCACGGTGGAAGCAAGTCAATACCCGGGCAAATTGTACAAGATGTGGTTACAGTAGGGAAGGACGAGTCAATCACTGAAGCACTGACTGCCTGTGAAAGCATTTGGAGCTTAGTTACAATGAGTCACAATGCAATGGGTAGGCTTTGAGGGATTTGACATAGAAGTATTTACGGCTAGAGGTTGTATGAAGAGGTATAGCAGAAATTGTAAATGCCATAGGGTCATTTTAGTTACCTGTGCCACATTCTCAGCTCCTGCCCCCACCAAAAAAAAAAAAAAAAAAATGCTTATATGGTAATTATGTTGTTTTAATGTACCTATAAATCAATGTTCATTACAAATTTTCTATCAATAGATAATTGATCATGGCTATGATTGAAAATAAATATCTTGCCTATTATAGGTTTTTACATATTTAAAATGAAGATATTGGGCAAGATTGACACCTGAAAGTCACAGACCTAAGACCTGTTCAATTCTTTAGTGTGACTTGTTCATGCTTAAATTGATATATGTAATGAGCTGTAAGTGTACATTAATTTCAGACTATTAAGTGGTTATTTATAATAAACATATCTTTTGGTAGGTAGTAGAGAGGGCAATGGGTTCAAATTTGAAGACCTACATTCAGCTTACAGCTTTCTGCTACATTCTGTATTTATTTACTGATATATATTTAACCTTTTGTTAGCCAGTTTCCTCATCAACAAATTTGAGCATACATACAGTATATATAAAACCGCCATTTTAATTTTTTCTCTTGGTATAAATGCTCTATGCTATGCTACAGAGATATTTACAATTTTTTATCTTCATCTTAAAAATATATTGTGAGACACAAAACCTTTATTTAAAAACCAGTTTTGGGGAAATGCTATCTATTTCATTATGGTCATGTTTACTTACAATAATATGTAGCAGTACTCTATGACAAAAAGCCAGCATAAAAACCTTATTGCTAAACTATTCACACCTTATAATACTCTTGATAGATTTGCACACATGGAGAGTTTATTTATGCTTTCTAGATTGTTTTTTAATATTTGCTATTAATTCCACATATTCTCACTTTATTTGAAGAAAAATAGTCAAAAATTTTAGATTATTTAACAGGAATTATTCTTACTATGAATAATGTGTGCTCACTTTCGAGAGGTTTTAATTATAACTTGTCTTTGGAAAGAAAAAGTAACTCCCAGTAAAAATCCATGTAACATAGGCATGTACTTTTTAGAACTTTTTCTCAAGATATTGTGATAGGATTGGGGTAGGTGACATTATTGAACTATTCTATTTCACACATTTGTAAGGGAACTCTGAACACTCAATAAACACTTGCTGACTGAGGACTTGAAAATTCTTACTCTAGCTCAGAGGAGCTAAACAATTGCTATATATCATCTTTATTCCTGAAACTATACAGTGTCATTTCCTTTGTGTTTGGTTTACAAATCTGTGTTGAAGACAAATATACTAGGACATACTCACATATTTAGCTATAATTTTTATATTTATATGCATATGGATTGTGAGTTGCATGTTTGTGTTTATGTATGTAGTATTGAAGGTGAGATGAGGAGAGAAAGGGATTGCCATGATTTGTCAATATGATGCCATATTTGAATCTCCCTTTAAAAATAATTTTGCATATATAATTCTCATGAGTATTGAGTTTCTGAGGAAGTAGGGTACTTATTTATATTCAGTACAAATTGTTCACTCATTCTGGATTATTAGTTTCTTATCAGAAAGTATTTGGGGTAAACTGCCTACAGTTAATTTGTATATCCCAACATGAGTTTTATTAATGCCAAAAGGAAAAACAAGACAGCATCAGTGGCGTTAAGCCAACATAAATAGTGTTACTGCATAGCTACTATGCAGTAGTACTTAAGTAGCTACTTAACCAGTTCTGCAAAACCATTGTGAGATATTTTGCACTGTTTTCCCAGTATTGTGTTTGTATACCCATATATACCATACAATACACACCATGCATAATACCGTATACATACACATATACATACATATATGCCTTCTAAGTGTATATGGAATTATGTGTGTATGTAAGAAAATTCACTTCAAATCTATTTATAAAGTATTATCAGAAAAATATGAATATTCTACAGGAAATTAGAGGTGTTTTTCTGCATCTAAACTGATACTTTCCTTCTGACAACCAACAATTACCAAAAGAATTTTTTAAGTGCTTGTGAAACTCAGGTTTATAAATCCCATTCCCTTTTAGAATGTTTGGAAAGAAAGTTTCTTTTACTTTCATTTTTGAAAGCACAGTCCACATTCCACTTCTTAAATATTTTCTAGACAGTTTTATAGAAAGAATGTGAAAGGTTATAGGCATTTGCTCTTTCTGTAAGGTTTCACTTTATTCCCTCTAATGTTTCCGCCTTCTAGTTGTGTGACTTTCGCCAAAATACTTAGACACCCTGAGCCTGTTTCTTGTCTAAATAGAAAAGATAATGGCAATACCTACCTCATAATAATTTTGGGAAAATTAAATGAGGTCCTATTTCTTATATGCTTAGCACTAAGTAAGGATTCAATAGTGTTAGTGCTCATCAGTGCTCATCAGTTTCATCATCATCACCATATGTATTCTATACATGGATTCCAATTTTCTACTGTGCTTAGATGCCAATGTAAGTTTTTAGGAAAGATGGCAGCTCTGCAGACTTCCTCTGGTTTAAAATTAGTAGTAATTTTTTTTGTCATGAACTGTCTAAACCCTATTTTTCTTAAGATTTCAATCTACAAATCTTATTATATTATTTAAAATTTACCTATTTCTATCTAAAAATAAGATTTTACTTATTCCGTAGAAAATATTCGGATTGTCTCAAACTAAAAAGACTAAATTTCCTTAAATGTCTAACTCCATTCACAAAATTGGATTGTTTCTTAAATATTTTAAACTTCGACTTTATATTTAAAATATTTGATTTTATTTTTAAGCAGTTTGAAAGCTTGACAGAATATAACCCAAAGAAGCAAAATATTAACCCTTAATCAAATCATATAAATCTAATAAATTAAACTTATGGTAAATCAACTTATTTTGAAAATGTAAACAATGAATACATTTAGTCAGGCTTTCCTTATATTGTCTAATTTAAAATCATAGTTTTTTTAAGACAGAGTCTCACTCTGTCACCCAAGTTGGAGTGCAGTGGCACAATCTTGGTTTACTGCAATCTCTGCCTCCTGGGTTCAAGCAATTCTCCTGCCTCAGCCTAACAAGTAGCTGGGATTATAGGCATGCACCACCATCCCCAGCTAATTTTTGAATTTTTAGTAGAGATGCAGTTTCACCATGTTGGCCAGGCTGGTCTCAAACTCCTGACCTCCAGTGATCCACCAACCTTGGTCTCCCAAAGTGCTGAGATTACAGGCGTGAACTACCATGCCCGGCCCATAAGTTTAATATCAATTACACATTTCAAATTAAACTTTCAAGACTAAAATGCTGAATTTTCTCAAAAATAAACATTTAATTAAAAATACACAGATTATGCTGAACTTATATAAAATTAATATTTACTTTATCTTATCAGCTCTATACTCAAACCTTTCTCTTCCAAGAATAAAATAACCACTTACATGATTAAAAAACAAAATTACCATTTCAGAGGGACTAAGATTATTTTATTTTTTATTGTATTCTTTTCAGCTTTCTATGTCATTAAGGAAAGTCATAAAAAAGGAACAAAAAGCCACTACAATTATTTTAACCTTTAAGCAACTGTTCTCAGTTCCTCCCCAGTCCACAGGTCAATACACTGAGTCCTTTTTACAGCTGTCACATCTACAAGAGATCACAAGTGTCCAACCCTTTGCAATCTAAGATACTAAATTTTCTTCCATATTATTCTACAACTATACCTAGATTAGGTTCAACTAATTACTCAAGAATTGGACTTTGTACTCCTTCATTACTTTTCTTTGCTGCTTACCCACAATTTGTGACACTTTAGTACTTCTTGACTTAGAGTCAAGTTTTTGGCTACCTCTGCTCTTACTCTCACAATGTGGTTCTCTATAGTCACTGTAATGACTTTTGGTATTCCTAGTATTTCCAATTTTTCCTTCATTTGTACTTTATTAAACAAGGTCACTGAACTATGGCCCAAGGGCCAGATCTGGACACCTTATTAAATTATTTATCATCTATAGCTATTTTGCAATAGTGACATATTTGAGTAGTGTAACCAAAACCATATGGCCTACAAATCCGAAAATATTGACTCTCTTGTCCTTTACAGCAAACTTTGGTGACTTGTGTTTAATTTACATTAATATTAGGTATTCCTGGAATCTTAACTCAAAACATCTAGTTGTCCTAACATTTCAATACTTTGGTTATCATAGCAGCTGGCGATGGAATTGGTCTCATCCTCCTGAAACTGATTCCCCTGAAACATTTTATCAAAAAGGGCAATTGTCTCCACTATGTACTTTTAGAAAAGGTAGACCTGCTCTCCCTTTTCCTTTCAGACATTAGCTGCCTGAACTAATTTATACCTGAAACTTAATTAGCTCCCTAACTGTATCTCCTATAAGTTGTCTTAGCAACGCTTGGAAAATGGGCATTTAAAATTGCTTTTGAAAGAGACCTGTTCAAAATGAAATAAAACATTTTAATATGAAAATATATAGGATTTTCAAACAGAGTCAAGATAATCCTGACCTCTGAGAGGTTACAATTTGAATATATTGAAGGGTGTGGAAATAAACCTCAGATCCCTCATCATGAAGAAATGCTTTCCTGTGAACAAAGAATGAAGAGTAATTTTTATACTGTCAAGTTATTTAATCATATATAGTAAATATGAGGTTGATTCAAGATTTCTGTGTATCTTTTTAATTTAAAAAGGCAATTTACAAATATTTATTAGTAAATTACTCTTTACCCCACATTAGGAACATGAGTCAAAATGAGCAATCCCCCCTAATTCTAAAATATTTGTATGTTTATAGAGGAGATGCATGTTTATGAATATAATTATCACACAGCAAGCTACCCTAAGTGCTGTGAGAAATATATTTTGCACAATGGGAGCACATGAGATTCACTTAAACCAGAAGGTCTGGATGGGTTTATTGAGAAAGTCACAATAAGCTGTACCTTGAAATATGGGCGTTTTCTGAGGTGGAAATGAAAGAGACAAGTTTTTCAGATCAAGGGAACATGTGTACCAAATATCTAAGCTAGAGATTAATCTTTTTGGTGCTACTAATTTTCTGGTATAAAATGGTTGCAAAATTTATCATTAATAATATTCTTGTCAGTAATAAAACTATTCAGCCAGTCTTGTATTCAAATTTTAGCATTACACTTAAATGCTAGATATTCGTTATGCAAAATAAAATTGTGATTTGAAAAGGCCATTGAAGTTTAAAAAGAAAAAACTATAAACAGGCAATTGGTCTTTCTATGGTATATAGCTTTTCAAAAAAAGACTAACCTGCTGCTGCAGCATTTTAAATATAGTATCAATACCACAATTCTTTTTCTAATTTTCTCTATTAAATTTGTTCTTTCTTATGTTCTGAATAGCATTTCATTAGAAAATACAAATATTAATATTTGAGGCCACATGCCAGAAGCATCACAAAAATATTCATTTATGTTTAAAACTAGAAAAGAGGCTACTCTTACATTTTCTTAAATCATATTTAATAAACAAAGCACTATTGTTTTCTAGGAGGTGCTGATCTCATGTTGAATACATGTGTGGCACAATTACACACAGAGATTGCTTCTTACTCAGGAAGCAAGTTGAATTGAAGGAGCACAATACCATCTAGTGTCAGCTACACACAGCATCTACTAACTAACATGGAGAAGAATGGTAGACTAAATTAACATGGAGAAAAGAATGGAAAACAAACCCTGTGCCCTTTCTTAAATAATCTGATAAACAAATGTATTATCTAGCATTGGGTGCTTCCTGCCCCTCCATTATCTTTCATTTATTTTTGTACTAAAATTGTCAAGAAAAAAATATCAGTTTTCTCAGTAATAGTCTTCTGTTTTGCTTTGTAATCGCCCAACAGATTACTAAGCAATACTTTTTAATTGTGTGATCTGTTGAGTTGGGACCATGTCAACCCATAGTAATGACATTCA
Source organism: Macaca fascicularis (assembly GCF_037993035.2). Classification (NCBI taxonomy): domain Eukaryota; kingdom Metazoa; phylum Chordata; class Mammalia; order Primates; family Cercopithecidae; genus Macaca; species Macaca fascicularis. Next base: position 67,450,728 of record NC_088389.1, on the reverse strand, counting down.
GAAAATTTGCTATAGTACCATTTAGTAATATTTCAGCCTCATTTGGAACATTTTGGTAAGTCTATTTTCACTGATTCTTGCCTTTTGTCTTCCATTGCAGTGAAAATGTGACACGTCCCCAGATTGGACTGGGTGAGTTGCTTCAGGAAGTCGTATGTTTTCGGAATTTAATTCAAATTTAAATGAGGTTTCCTGCATGTTTGGTCCTTATACCTCAGGAGCCGTGGGTACCAGAGCCCTGTCCTAGGAATCTGTCTCTTCTGAAAATTGCTCTAGGGATTGGTTTTACTGATTGGACAAAAAACAAGTATTTTGAACCAATTATAACAAAACAGCTCACTTCTCTTTCACATACATCATACAATGTCTTCACAATCAGATTATGAGATTTCTAATTACAGAAGAGGATTTTTATATTTTCTAGTAAATATATTTATATTTTCTAGCAACATTTGTCCACAAAAGTTACTGAAAAACAGCTGTTATCTGGAGTGTGGCTTGAAATATATCCTGCTATTCTAAAATGGTATTGATAAGATTTATAGTTGTCCTGTTGCAGGGATTTCCTAAGAACTCAATCCACAGCTCTTCTAACATGTTTTGACAGCTTTATTGAGATATAATTTACACATTTAAAAACCGCATGCATTTAATATGTACAATTTGAATATTTTTGGCATATCTATGCCCCTAGGAACTTATCATCTACAACCAAGACAATCAACATCTCCATCAGCCCCCCAAATTTTCTTCTGTCCCTATGTAATCCCTCTTCCTACCTGCCATCACTAGGTGGTATGGGCTGAATTGTGCACTGCCCATCCTCTTCCTTCCCATTTTATGTGTTGAAGTCCTAATCCCTAGCACCTCAACATGACTGTGTTTGGAGACAGGCCTTCAAAGAGGTGATTAAACTACAAAGAGGCTGTTAGGATGAGCCCTAATCTGATCTCACTGTTGTTCCTATGAGAAAAGAAAATTAAGACACACAAAGAGATACTAGGGTATATTTACACATAGAGAAGACCACATGAGGTACAAACAGAGAAGGCAGCCATCTGCAAGCCAATGAAATAAATCTCAGAATGAAATTAACCCGCCAACACCTGATTTCAGACTTCTAGCCTCTGAAACTGAGAGAAAATATCTATTGTTTAAACCATCAGTTTGTGGTACTTTCTTAGAACAGCCCTAGCAAACTATCATACCATGCAGTCACTGACTAGTCTTCTGTCACTACAGATTAGATTGCATTTTCTGGAATTTTATATAAATGTACTCTTTTGGTCCGGCTTATTTCATTCAGTATAAGTTATTTGAGATCCATCCATGTTGGACTGTATCAATAATTCATTCCTTTTTATTAGTGAGTAATACTTGGTTGAATGGATATACCACCATTTGTTCTTCCATTTATTTGTTACTGGATGTTTAGGTTGTTTTCTGGTTGAACTATTACAAATCAAGCTTCTATGGACATTTATTTACAAGTCTTTTATGGACATGTGCTTTCTTTGATCTTGGGTAAATATCCAAGGTTGGAATGGCTGGGTCATATGATAGAAGTATGTTCAGCTCTTTAAGAAACTGCTGAACTATTTTCCAAAATTGTACCATTTTACATTCCCACCAGCAGTCTTTGAGAATTCCAGTTGCTCCATATCTTTGCTTAAAACTAGTATGGTCCATCTTTTTTAATATAAATGTTCTAATAGGTATATAATAGTATCCCATTGTGCTTTTTAAATTTGCATTGTATTATGACAGTGGTGTTGATGGTCATCTTTCCGTTGCTTATATACCAAAGTGCATCTTTTTTGCATTCTTTTTTGAGTTGTTTTCTTATTACTGAGTTTTGGAGTCTTTAAGTATTTTCTGAACACAAGTCCTTAATCAAATAAATGACTTGAAAATACGCTCAGTCTGTCTTTTTATTCTCTCACTAGAGACTTTTATAGAATAGACATTTTTCATTTTAATTAAGCCAATTTATCAATTTATTATTTTATGGATCATTTGCTATTGCATTTGGAAAAATCTTTGCCTAACCGAAGGTCAAAATTCTTCTCTTACATTTTCTTCTAAAATTTTTAAAGTTTTAATATTTAAATTTAGGTTTATAATCCATTTTTGAATTGGTGTTTTTGTACTACTGTTTTTCTTTTTTGCTTCTATCTGTAGAATCAATTAAGGTAATAATAGTTTCTATCTTAAATGTCCCACTAGCACACTTACCTATTTCAATACTCATTCTACCTTCTCCTCTTCTTGCCTTTTTTTTTTTTTTTTTTTTTTAACATCCTTTCACCAAGGCTTTAGCTCCCATCTCCTTCTAAGTCCTCACGCCCTTGCTGTGTCTATGATACTAACGTGGTTCAGACCATTTCTCTCCCAGTTTCTTTCCTTCATATATATCCAAGCTTAAGTCTTTCTTATTTAAAATAATAATAATGCTTTTTGAAGCTGCCTAGCTTTCTAACTACATAACATTAACTTGCTTTGTTCTTTCCCTCAAAAATATTCTCTTGAAATAATTATCTATTCTCTCATTTCTCTCTCCTCCAACCAACACTGCCAGATGTCTGGCCCAGTCATTGCACTGACACTATTCTTCCCATCAACACTTGTGATTTCCCTTTGCCACTTATACAGATTCCATTTTAGCTTTCATCACACAGGTCTCCCTGGGAGGCATTTACACTGTGGATCTCTGCTACTGGAAGGCATTTCCAAAGCTTGTCTGAGTCTTCCACATTGTCTCTCCTCTTTCTCTCTGTTACTTGAGACATGTTTTCTCCATATTTTCTCTTCTCATTCTATACATTTCGCTGGTGACCACACATAAAATCAAGGAATCAAATGCCACATTTAAAAAATTAATCTCCTAAGCAGATTTCTGATCCAGACTTATTTACCCAGAACATCAACTTTCTGTTGTATATTTCCAATAGCAATGTCAAGTGTGACATGTGACAAACATAATGCCATTCTTCTTTCACCTAAACACAGGGCTCCTTCGTACTTCCTGTGGGGGTAGATGGCACTGCATTCACTCTGTCACCCCACCACTGTCCCCTCCATTCCCAATGAAAAATAACTCAGATATTTCAGTTACATCTCCTACATATGTCTCCAATCTATGCCTCCTCTTCACATCCACTGCTTCTCTCCTTAGTATATCTCATCTAAAATTCTGGAATAGACTGCAGATTCTAATTCTTACCCTCTCAACATGCAACTTATATATTGATGCATGAGTAAAGTTTCTGAAACACAAATATGTTTAGGGGAACCCCATGGAAATAATATATTAAGGCATCTCTAATACCTATAGAAAAAATTCAACCCATTCTCATATAACATTCAGATTGTTGTCAGTCTTTCTCTCACATTTCATAACTAACAACTGCTCTACACAAAATCTGAGATCTAGCAATAGCTAGCTTCCTATAGTTTCCTGAGCATGGCATATTGACACAACTTTCAGGCCTCAGATGAGTGGACAAAATTAAACTCACAAGGCAGTAATGGCATTCAATCCCTGAAAATTTCCCTGCTCTTCCTAAAAAGGTCAAATATATTCTGCCCATTATAAAGTAAATGCTGATCTTCCTATTTTGTTTATTTTCCTTTATGCTAATGGAAAATAACTATGATTTAAAATATAATTTATTGTACTTATAATAATTTGTTTTGACTTGATGGTTAATGCTTGGGCATAACTTAGAATAAAATGTATAAATGTAAAAGAATCATTTATGTACTATAAATCATTGACACGATATTCTCAAAGTGTTTTGTGAAAAGCACATTAAGAAGTATGGATCCTAACATATAGGTAAGAAAATACAGAGATAGGTTAAAGAGCTAAAATACCATAAATCCCAATCTGTCTTACTTCCCATTATTTTTATTTGCCGGATATTAAAGATCCTTCTTATCATAAAATTATCTGCAAGGGGAACATTGAGTTCAGGACTGATTAGAGTCTTGAAAAACAGAAACAATGAAAATTCACAAGCTATATTTTCCATTTCACTTAGTGTCCTGAAGCCAAACAGAAGTATTCCCTAGAATTACCTGTAAACATTAAAACAGGGTGCATATCTGGATTCTACTGTTTGCTAGTTGTGTGACTTTAGGCAGATCATTAACCTCTGACTATAAACTCACTTATGAAGGGCCACAGTAAGAGCAAGTCGTCTTTAGTAAAAGAATTTAATGAAATATATGTGTGAATCAGAATAGGCTGGGCTATGGCTTAAAGCTACAAGTTTTATTTCCCTCTCATGCTCCAGATCTGTCTTGGCTGGGCAGCTGAGGTTTCAGCTTCATATTACCTTCTCTTCATGACACAGCCTCACCTACCATCCACATCTGAAATGTTGCCACTCTGCCAAGAAGGAAATGAGACCGTGGTGTGTTGTATGTTGACTTTTAAAGCTTCCACATAGAAGTAACACATGTCACTTCTGCTTTCATTGGTCATATTTCATTGGTCATATTTCAGGAGGAGGTAGAATTATATTCCTACCATGCACTCCAGGATATATCCAGAAACATTTATCTATATGAATATTTATGCTAATTTTTCATTTTGGCATATTGAATGGTAATGAATGGATAATAATAGCTCACTGTACTGAGGGCTTACTCTGTTCAGGGCACTCTGGTAAGGGCTTTGCTTCCGTCATTTAATTTAATTTAATTCTCATATTGGCCCATAAGGCAACTCACTTGATCTGACAGACATTGTTATTTGTCCTTCTAATGTTCATTTCTGGTTTTTTTTTTTTTTTTTTATGACTAACAGAACTGAGATTTCATTCGAGGTGACTGTGTTTAAATTTCACATTGTTCTTAGAGCTATAGTGAAGCAGGTGAAAAACTTCTGGCCAAACTATGGTATGTGGAATTCCACAAACAGAGCATCCCCTCTTAAAAGAAAAGATAAATGAGGTAGAAGGCAGAAATAATATCAAGAGATAACACAGTCATTTACAGACAATAAGGTAAAAAGCATGGAGGTGGGAAGGTAGTCGTGGTAATATTGACCATGATGTCAGCATATGGCTGATCGGATACCAGCAGTCTGTCGCCTCTCACCTTCCTGTTCTGAGAGCTAAATAAGCTTGCTCTTCTTTGAGTTGAATTTTAAAGTTTTCTCTTATTTTAATCTATATCATTCTTACTGGATATAATTTCCATACTCATGAATTAATAACAAATGAAAATAAGTCATACATATGATAGATATACTGACCAAAATAACAACATCAATTAATGCCAGAGCTTTAGAACTTGGATCTATAATGGCCTGACTCTAAAATTTTGGTGATTAACAAATGACTACAAAATTTCCTGAATATTCAATCAATTCTAAATAGTTCAGAGTCAAATCCTAGACACTTGATAATTCAAAACATTTGTTAATCAAGTCATTAATATAATTTTGGTATCACTAAGGAACCGAGCAATTTTTGATGTTTATAAACAGAGTTTGTAAAAAACAATGCTTCAGTTCAGTGGTATCAGAGTTTTATAATTAATGTAAGTTGGCAGTGTGATTTTAATGCTTATATATATTTTTCAATGAAAGACTGATAATATGAGTGAATATAGGGTAACCAATACCTTCATTACACCTCAGTTCTTTCACATATGAATTGGAGTAGTTGATTAGGTAATACTCATTACTTTCTGGTCTGTGTAATCTATGATTTTACTGTGGGGATTAAAGCAGGTGCATTTTAGAAATCTATCCATTCTTTTCACACTAGCCATATAGAGCAACTAGTACTTACTTGTTTTAACATCTATCTTCTCTAGGGCTGAAAATCTCATGAGGGTATGGCCATGCTGCCTTGATTACTCTGTGCTGCTCGCATTTAACAGAGGATCTGCTCAAAATATCTTAACTGGGGAGAAAGATGTTAAATATCATTCTGCTTGGAAACAAGGGCAGAAAACATAAGAAAAGCATCACTTTGAATTCAGCAGAGCAACTTGTATTCATTCTTTACTTTGTAACAGTGTGAACATTACAAGAGACAAAACTAAGTTTAAAGATATAAAAATAGTTTCTCTCTACTTACAGATATTTTTGAAATTATTGATCTTGTGTTATTGTGTGTTCCTAGTCTCAGAAAGTAATGAAAATAATAGTAAATATTAATCTTCAAAAATTGATTTTTTTTTCTGGATTGAGAGCAGATCAACCTGTTTGATAACATTGTGTTGATGATAAATAGCTTCTAAAATTTGAGTGGTTTAGCAAAATAAAAGTTATTGCACATTTGCTCATGTCACAATCTTGTATGTGTCTTATCAGTAGAATGGACTTCCTCCCTGAAGTAATCCTGGGATCTAGGTTCCTTCCATATCTGGTTGCACCATCTCCTTGGCCTCATGTCTATCTGTAACTACGTGGCACAGACAAAGTATGACGGAGATTGTATCACAGTACTTTATGGTCCAAACAGGGAAAGTTTCAAATTACCAGCACAAAGATTCATTAGTAAGAAGTCACATATATGGCCTCATCTAACAGCAAGGTAGACTGGGAAATGTAGACTTACTGTTAATCCAAAGGAGGGGATAAAAATTTTCAGTAGAACTATTGGTTTTTGCTACTCTTGAATTAACAATTCTGTAACTTGCGATTCTGTGGGAAATAATATAGGCCATACTTCATGAAAAGACAAACAGTTATCCTTATATATTTACTCTGATCTTTCAACTGCCCTTCAACCATCTCCAAGCATTGGCTGTTTTATCCTGATGACGTTAAAGTTTGTAAAAATAAATTGAACCCATTTTGGAAATTTCAGTGTGGAATCTGTCAGTGATATTATTTAAGCTGCTTGCATCACATATTCTTATTTCCTTAAAAATCTCATCAGTGGAAGATTCTGTGATGCTAATTCAATCTCAGCCTCTGTACTAATAATTCACATTATTTCCATTAGAAGTTCCATTCATAACATAAACTGGATAAGCATATAAAACACAGAATTGGAAAGACATTTAAAATAAATGTAATGAGTCAGTGGCTTCTGTATTCCCTTTATTATATACAAATGCCAAATGAAACTTTCAGTAATGCATAATGGCCATTGTTGGGTTTCATGATCATTTCACGTTTGCTCAAAAGTCAATTAAATAATTGCCTTGGTTAAAATAATTGAAAGTCATCTGTAAAGTCAAACTGATTTACTGTGTGTGTATTTTCTCTCTACAAACAAGTACCTGCAAATAATTTTCAAATATTTTCTTATATTTAAGAAAAAACTAAAGGCAACATAATAAAAATGAAGGAGGAAATATTTTAAAGTTATATTACATCATTTTTTGCTTTGTTTCTAAAATTTAGACTAGTAAGTCTGATACCCATTTACTAAGTTTTTACATGCAGGTCCTTATCTCGTTCTTTGATTTTAAACAATGTTTTTACCCAATTAAATTTTAATTCTCAAGGGTCAGGAATTATGTCTTCCCGTTTCAAAATTATATCATCTACCTATGTGCTAAGTACATTTTAGACACTCAATAACTTATTTTAAATGTTGAATATATGTAAGTGTTGATTTCAAATATCAGATTCACTCTGACACACACCTACACACAAACGTATACGCATACACACACAAAGGTTTTTTTCTGTGTAATTAAGGAAAGTTACAACCTAAGTTTCAATTATTTAAATTATTTCTACAGACTGGTAGATTTGAAAGATCTTTTCTCAATACCTATGCAAATATTATAAATTTTAGATAAGAGTAATACATTTTAGGGACACATTAAACTTATACATTTTATTATCAAATTTTAAAGAAAAAAATATTTACAGAGCTAACAATATATTTGAATGGTAACTAACCATGTCTTTTGTTTTCTTGTCACAAGAGCTGGTATTGTGGTTTTATAACTCACAAAATATGTAAGATTATTTTATATGTAAATTAACATGTAAATGTAGAAAACTTAAGCACTCATTTATTTGAAACATTATCAGTAAGTAACTATACAACTCTAATTAACAATTTTTGTTTTATAATTGTGTGGTTTATCCAAAATATTTCCCAATTTCTATTTCTCATATTCCATTACACACACACACGTGTGTGCACGTACACACACACACACACACACACATCTTGGGTATCCTCCTTGTTCTTCCTTCAGTGTCACTGCCTTAATTATCACCATCACCACTGCCAATATTTCTACCTACTCTCAAAAATAAGTTAAGAGAAAAGACAAATCAGGATGTGAGTCACCAAGGATATAATCTTGACTACTCATAAGACAAAATATACTATATTTTGAACACTTTGAGAACATTTTCAGCAGGATTTGGAAAATGACTCTTCTAACTTCTGGCCCCTTCAGGAAGTAGCTGTCACATAAAATATGTAAAATCAGGACTATCTGTGCGAATTTGCCAAATATCTTATATAGTGAGTATATGAAAATGAATCTCCTTCATTTTCTAAACATTCTTCATTCCAATTCAGAGAAAATTCCTCGTTATCACCTTTAGGAACAAAATAATAAGACCCAGGTTGAGTCTGACATCACTTTACAGGAAATTGTATTCTTATTACTCATTCATTATATTTTAATTCTTTGAAAACTGACTCACTGTCATTCATTACTCACTATTATTGAGAACTAGATAAACTAGAAAGAGGTTATTTTGACAATTCCATTTATTAGCATACTTGTTTTATGTAAACGAAAGAGTGCCTCTATAATGCTTGCTGATCATTGACAAGCAATAATGAAAAATATTACAAATCACTTACATCTATTTTGGTATGATATGGGTCAAACAATTGTCTCAAAACAAAACTTCAAAATTTTCCTGGAGAATATAGGCAGTATGGGAGGCATAATTTTGATGCTCCTACAAGATTCTCATCCCCTGGTTATTTAATCAAAGACTATGCTAGGCAATGCTCTGAAGGAACTTTGCAGATGAGGTTAAGATTATGAATCAACTGACCTTTAAATAGGAAAGTTAACATGAGTTTTCTGATGATGGTCTCAAAAGCAAAAGGAAGGCTGAAGAGACAGTGAAATGCAGAAGGGGAAGGCTTAGAAAATATGTGGTAGAAGGGAAAGTCAGAGAGATTCAAAGTGAGACAAGGACTCTACCTGCTCTTGTGGACTTTGAAGGGGGCCATGAGCCAGGAAATGTGAGCAGGCCCAAGAAGCTGAGAATAATCAGCAAAGAAGCTGACACGTCCATCTTATAATCACCTGAAACTGAATTCTGTCAACAACCTTATTCTTCAAGACTTTGAAGGAACATGCGGCATTATTTAGGCATGATAATGAAAATACAGAATCTTTAAAAGATACTCTGCATTCTTCTGAAAAAATGAATGCATTAATAGAACATATTCTTTTGAAACATGGATGTAATCATTTCCAACATTTGAAATGCTATAAGTCATCCAGCATCTCCATTTTCATATTTAGTGCAGCTTAAAGTCAGGGTCATAATCATTATTCTATGATTGAATATTTAACTATAATAAAATATGTTAAGCTTTAGAGAAGAAAGATAACCAAACACAAAGTGGAATGTGCTAGGTACAGAATGTATAAAACACTCAAACATGTACACCTAAGTGCATACATTCTCTGTCTTCATAGCCAACTTATTTCATCAAGCTCCTAAGTGAGGAGCTAAAACTAATAGTTTCAATAGTGGATAATTTTCTGACCCTCCCAGAGCTGGTAAATGATAACTCATCTTCCTATCTACCTCTGGCCAGGTTCTGCCCACTATTCATGTTCAAAGCTATCAAGTAACCCAAACAGCTGTTAAAGAGAAAACACTAATCAGAAGAAAAGATACTACTCTGCTCTTCTAATGTGTTTGAGGTCTAGAATGTGACCTGCTCAATTTACCCTATGAACATAAAGTGTAATATCACCTGAAAAAGTGACATCTGAGGAAAGGCAGCTGAACTGCTTCGCCACACCAGGGTTGTTCTTGGGTGCACTGGGTAGAGATCTCAAAGATGTGAAGATGCCTCTGGAGAGGGCTTGGAAATATAGCTCCTCGCATGTTCATTATTTTCAGCTGTTTTCTCAGGACATTTGTAGCTGTACACAGGCTGACCAGAGCACAAAGAAGATGCCCAGTCATAGAGAGCTGCAGACAGTGAGGCATATTTCAGACCCAGTCTGAACCTGGAGACTAATTAAATCCCCTACAAATCTGTATTTCGGTTTTGTTTTTGTTTTGTCTGATGTTCTTTCTAGAACAAGCATACTGGGCCAAAAGTTTGGAATAGGACAAATCAAATGGAAGGAGGAATAGTAAAGTTTCCATGTGCTAATAATTTGGGGCTAAAGCAAATCAGATCTTACCTGTCAGATTTGCTGCTGATTACGTCAAATTTTGTCTATTAATTTCCATGAAAGTTCCAGACTTGTGGTCTAAACCTTTACTTTGAAACAAAATAACAGATTAGGAATTTTTGCATTTTTTGTGATATGATTCCCCAACCAAAGTTAGCTGTTACTTTCCTTTCTTCTCTTTTCTTCTATCCTGAAATCAGACTTAAACATAAACTCACAGGACCCAGTGATTATATTTTATGTTAAAGTTCACATAGCAGCTAATTCAATGCTTGACAAATTGACAAGCTTAAATCTCTAATTGCATTCTAAATATACTCATGGAATTTAAAACCCTGATGATAGGAGAAAAGGCCTGTATTTTTTATATCTCAGGTTCTACTATACACTAGCCTAGGGTTAGCAAATATGTAGCCTCCAATTCAGTATCCATTGTGAACATTACTAATCTGTCACAAGAGTTTCCCACTGAAATGGCAAGAATATCCATCTCAACACAGAGATCCAGATAGATACTCTTAATGATTACATATGCCATGTGGAATGAAAAGAATACACCTGCTGTGGAATGCTTTATTTTCTCATTGAGAGATAAGGAATCTGAGAAGTAAAGAGTAAATACTTTGGAAAGAAGACAGAACTAGTAAGTGACTGAAATGAAATTTGAATTTCCTTCTGTGTAGATTCAAAACCTTTGCTCTATCTAACCTACCACATTATTTTTCAAAGCAAACATAATAAAATCTATTAAAATTAGAATATTTCACATCTTCCAACAGAGCACTGTCTCTGGTTTCAGAAAGAATGGGTTCATATACTATCTTTGTCACTTATTGTTTCTGTGAGCTGGACCTGGTTACTTAGGCTCTGTCTGCTCAGTGTCCTCATCTGTAAAATAGGGTAACGAATACCTACTTAATTGTACTTTTATGAGGAGTGAATGAGATAACACATGTGAATGCTTAGTCCATTACCTAATACCTAGTAACTACACATTAGAAGTTAGCATAAATCATTTTTATTGTTGCCTGCTGCACTGCATGAATGAAACTATTACTATAATGCAAATAATAAGATGGAAATTATTATTGTAAACTATAATTATGATGTGTCAATTACTCATCTCAAGGAATAGAGCCAGTTAAGCAGCATGAATATTTTTTCTCTGCATTGATACCAAAAATAACTATCTTCCATAAGTGCCCATTCCTATATCCCATGGCCCATTGAAATACTTTGTAAAAGTCCTGTACTTCTAACAGAACTTGCAGAAATATATAACTAGTTAATGTAATTCATCATGCATAATGCAAGCCTAATTTGTTTGAAAAGCTGAAGAGTTTTATTTTATGGGGAATCACTACAAGCTGATAAAAAATGAAGATAGAAGCAGATTATCTTTTCTCTTGCTTTGACCAGTCAGAATAACTGTCAGTATTTTGTCAATTCAAGAGAGGCTGTGGGCAATATAGTGGTGAGCACTGCAGGGGGTGGCAGCCATTAACAGAAAAGCAGAGGTGGCACTGAGAAATTGGAATGAGAAACTAAGCATCGGGATTTCCCAAGAGGTATGTAGTACTCATTCAATGTGAAGGCAAGAGATCAGACATTCACAGCACGGGGATCTGTACTACCGTGCTGTGCTCTGCACTTTCGAAGGAGCCTATTAAATGACAAGGCTAACACTGGAAAATACTCAAATCTCACCAAAAGGCCTGTCATCTAGTGTTGATATATAGCCTCATGGATGTAAGCTCCTACCATCTAAAGAAGCTACAGGGGCACATTACAAGTCAGGAAGCCATCTAAAAGTACCCTGGGAATTCTCACATCCATGAGCAGAATTCTTAGAAGGGCAGAATTAAGCTCCATTGGTTTTCACTTTCATGCAGTTATTCTTTTTTAAATTTTGAGGAAATTGCTACTGCTGTCAGTGCATAGCAATAAAGGACAGTATAGACAAAGGGTTAAACAAAGAAAAACTGTCAAGCAGCACTAAAGGTGATTCTTCCTAAAAAGCTCAGACTTCCAGATAGGAAAATTAAAGTCCTGAGAAGTGACATGACTTGCACAGTTAGTGGCAGGGGTAACATTGAATGTCCAGTGTTACTTTTGGCTTTAAAATGTCACACCAGCGCCATACGTACCTTATCCTTTGACTCAGTGTGGTGGGCCAACTTCCAAGATGGCCCCCAAGATTCTCATCCTATCATGAAACAAATCTTCTTCCAGTTATTAAGTCAAATACTAGTCTAGATAATTCTGCTGTGAAGGTTTCAATCAGTTAACATTAAGATAGGGAGATTATCCTCAGTGGGTTTGACCAAATTAGTTGAGCCCTTAAAAAGACTGGACTTTTCCTGGTGAGAGAAATTTGAAGCATGAGGAGAATTTGATATGAGAAAGTGGTATGGACTAAATCGTATACCCCTGAAGTTTATATGTTGAGACTCTAACCCCCATGTGACTGTATTTAGAGATAGGTTCTATAATGAAATAATAAAGACTAAATGGGGTCATAAAGGTGGGGTCTGGTGTCTTTATAAGAAGCAGAAGAGGTACTCCTCTCTTTGTGAGCACATAGAGGAAAGATCATGAGAGTACACAGCAAGAAGTTGTCTGTCTACAAGTCAGGAAGAAAGGCCTCACCAGAAACCTACCCGGACAGCACCTTGATCATGGACTTCTAGTCTCGAGAATAGTGAAAAAGTAATTTTTTGGTCAATTAAGCCACCTAGTCCATGGTATGTTACAGCAGCCTGGGAAAACTAATGCAGGAAGATTCTCCATTGCTCAGTTTTGAAAACTGAGAGAGTCATGCAACAAGGAATGTGGAAAGTAGCCACCAGCTGACACCATCAAGGAAACAGGGACCTCAATCCTACAGTTGAAAGAAACTGAAATAAGATTCAAGTATGTGAGCTTGGAAGACAACTTCAGGTTTCATATGAGGACACAGCCAGCTGACACCTTGATTTTAGCCTTGTGAGAACCCAAACAGAGAATTCACGCCATGCTCAGACTTCAGCCATTCAGAATTGGGAGCTTTTAATAAAGGGATCTTGTTTTAAGCTGCTAAATTGGTGAATATGTTTTACAAAATGACAGAAAACTAATACATCTAGTAATATTAGTTCTAAAATTTGACATTTAGGAAGTAATGAGAGATATAGACAAAAGTATATATTTAATGAAATGTTTTCAAAATAGTAAAAAGTTGAAAACCTTCATGTCCAATAAGAGATTAATTGCTTATGGCCTGTCCAGATGATGAAATATTCCATGGCTATTAAAAGGTATGTGGAAACACCACCATGAGAAATGTAAAAAATGAACAATGTGATATTTATATTTATATATGTACTTACTAAATATTCAAATATTAAATATGCTATATAAATATTTTACATTTTAAGACTAATAAAAGTTAGCGCTAATAGAATTAGAAATTATTGATTTGGTCTTTATTTGTGGTGTTCTTTTTTCATCAATTCTTCTAAAGTAGTAGTTATTATTTTCAATAAAAAGAGAACAATAATAAATTGCATTTTTGAATGCTACCTCCACGGGAAATATTGTTTATATGTCTGTAATCCTAAAGAAGAAAGATCCAGAGATACTTTTAAATGGGTTGCCCAATATTATTTTGGAGAGAAGCTTCTTTTTGTTTTTCTTAAAATAATTATATTCCTTTATGACATAAGAGGTATGAGTTGCAGGTTCAGTTGCTACCTAGAGTATGAAACGGATACTGAAAATCTCAGGACATGTTCTTTTCACTGGGGTGAAGTTTTAGGGTCACAGGAGATTCACTTCATAGAAATTGGACAGATCAAAGTTAATATATATTTTCTGCAGCTCCTAAAATAGTTTAAAATATGTTTTTGATAGCTCATAAACTATCAAAGTAATAATTATTATAATAACTGATAGATTAATTCAGATAGGACTTTTGATTACAGTAGTAAGTCAGGTGTGTGGCCACAAAACAATGATATAACGGGGTGGGGGGGTGTAAAAACGGAGGCACTGAAGTATCTAATGCATTCAGTGCCCTGCAGTACCTGTGCACCAGTTGGTAGACAGTATAACAAAAGTTCAATGATAATTTCATATAAAAGTTTCTTGTGCTTTATCATTCATATTTAATTATAGTTAGTTCATTAATTACCTTCTTGAGAAGTGAGACTGGAAAGAGAATTAAATGGTATTTTAAAAAGCTAATTTTGCAAACAATTAAATTAAGCCAAATATAATTGATAATTGCTGTAACAACTAGCCCCTAGGCATTCCACTTTAGAAAAATTGTTTAGACTTTGGTAATATGAGAAAATATAAGTTCTCTTCATAAGTTTAAATAAGCATGAAAAAGCTGAAATAAAGACAATTAAGCTTTTCATGTTGACTCAAACTAAAAGTGACAAGTTTAGCAACACAAATTTGAACATTGTTTCTAGAAAAAAAAAAAAATGGTTGATGAAGACCAGGGCTAACCTTGGGGGAAATATCTATACTAGTCATCACAAAAACATGAATTTTTAAAAAGCAATAACTCCTGTTATTCTTATTTCCTATTGAGAGAAGCACAACCCTCTTGAACTTTTCTTCCCTAGTGCATATATGTATTCTTCAGAGTTTTCAAGCTGGCACCACACAAAAAGCTTAGCAAATGGTTTTAAAATACCATTATTGAACAAGTACTTTGTGGCAGGAACTATGCTAAATGTTAGGCATGAATCTAACCCTTCCTTCAAACTGCTTAGTGTCCCTCAAAGGATAAGCCTGTGACATAGCAAAACATACAAAAGAAGGAACAGGTGCAGCTTCTGCCTAGGCTGGCCAGAGCAGCTTAACAAGGAAGTGGTACCGGCCAGGGTGTGGAGGGTCTAAACGGCACCTGACAAGATAGTCTGGTGGGTAATGAGACCCTGATGAGGAAGCATGTTACAAACAGAGGGAACAACATGGAGAAAGACTTAGGGTATGGTATGTGGGAAAGCCTTCTAGACAGGCAGCTTGCAAGCTTTTCCTGGAAGTGATTCAAGAGTTTTTGGAAAGGATCCTGACATCAATACATCTTATTCATTTAACAATCAATTATGAATTTGACATTAAGCTCAGGTGACCAAAATTTTACCAAGACAACATTTTTCTGTTGGGGATCTCACAAGACATCAGGAGACAGAAAGAAAATCAGACCAACAAAATGTGGAGCAGCCTTAATTGTGGTGACCCCTAAGCTGTTGCCTTTATTTTTTCATCTCAGAGCACGGCCTTTATTTTTTTCTTAAAAGCAGGAAATTGCCAACTTTGGATGAATTGTTGATTGGTCCAAACCACCATGACAATGCCAGTTCCTTTCATCTAAATCTCCTCTTCCAGCCTCCCTTGCAGCCAGTGAGCAAATTAGTATCAAATGGAGAAGATGACTCCTGGATGTGCTTTCTTGTTGCATTGATGATATACATTATATTTTCTAGGTTTATGTACGGTTATGCCGTTTTTTTCCAGAGAGTTTTTTTTTTTCTTTTGTTAAATTTTATTGCCTTTTTTTCAAGTTCTGTGGTACATGTGCAGGTTTGTTACATAGGTAAAGTTGTACCACGGTGGTTTGCTGCATCTATCAACCCATCACCTAGGTATTCAGCCCAGCATGCATTAGTTCTTTTCCTTAATGTTCTTCTATATATACATATATGGCTATGTATGTATATGTATATGTGTATATATATATACACACACACACACACATACACACATGCACACATACACACATATGCTTGTGTTTTGTCTTCCACATAATAGTACTTCAGATATCTGCTTTAAGTTATTATATAAATATTTGTGTATATGTATATTATACAATAAATTATATATAGAAAACACAAGCATATATATGTAAGTATACATATACTTACTATATATACACACACATATGTGTGTGTGTGTGTGTGTGTGTGTTTTCTCTTCCCCATAACAGTACTTCAGATATCTGCCTTAAGTTATTACATGAATATTTGTGTGGATACAGGAGCCTAAACATCCCTAGTCCTATAACCATATGCCATGTGATAAAGGCTTCAGCTCCCATTTTTCCCTTTTAAGAAATATATTTTTCTCTACTCAGGTCCTGTCTTTTGTGTGAACCACCAGAGAATAGTGGGACTGCTCAATTCCTTGGTAGCAGATAATTGTCTTTATTTTAACTAGAAATAAATTCTGTCATTGAAATAAGATAAGCTAAAATATGGCCCATGGTATTTGATAATTTATCTTTTCTGGGTCTCTTTTATTAGGATGTCAAATTTGAAAACAAACATCGCCACAATTATGAGTAATACTTTCATCTTTGAAACAACTCAGACATTGTCAAAGTAATACCTGCTCTTCCACTAGAGTAATTTTTGCCCTGTGCTCCAAGGCCTAGCATTCTCATAGCTCACAAGATTAGTTATTGAAACATATTCAGAAAAATGTACTAATTTCACTTCTGCCATCATTAGCAGCAGCTAAACATTGGGCACACATGGCCATAAAGATGGGAACAGTAAACACTGGGGACGACTAGAGAGGGAGAGAGCGGGGAGACAATGGTTGAAAAACTACCTTTTGGGTACCATGCTCACTACCTGGGTGAGGAGACTATTTGTACCATGAACTTCAGCATCATGCAATATAACCATGTAACGAACCTGCACATGTACTCTGAATCTAAAATAAAAGTTGGAATTACAAAAACTAAAAATAAACATGTGAGTATCTATGGATATGACAGCTCCCTTTCATTTCTGTAGCACTGAAATGGTCAGGGGCTGCAGAGGAGAAAAAAGACTCTCACCCAGCAAACTTACGAAACCACTGTAAAGAGTAGCAGAAAATAACGCATTGTATTATATGTCTAGGAAACAGAAACAAAGCGAATCATTTTGGCGTATAAGAGAAGTAATAATAAGGAACCCCATAGGTACTGCTAAAAGACTCAGAACCTAGAACATCCAAGTATGAGAAAAGAAACCACCACAGGAAAAGGAATTGGATTTGCTTTCTCCCATAATGATGGGTATGGAATCTGTCGATACTTTGGCCACTGGAAGAAGAGAGTAAGGCAGACAGCAATGATAAAACCATCAGAGACAAGAGCACATGGAAATAAAGTCTTTCATGGAGCTATGATAATGGCGGAATGAGTAGAATTTCCACCTTAACATGTTGATGTCAATGTTACATTGCTCCACAAAATAGTTGTGCCAATCTGTAAACCCACAAACAGTATGTGAGCGTAAATTCTCCCACTTCACCTACACTGGAGATTGCAATGTTTTAATGATTACTAATATGATAATCTTATTTTGCTATATTTTTATATTTATGAGCTAGAGGGACTTTTCATACATTTATTGATAATTCATAGTAATTTCTCTATAAATTGGTAAAAATGGACAATAAATGGTGCAATAACAATAACTAATATTAAATAAGAGATTCCACTATGCTCCCTTGAGGCAAGTCTCAGAAGGGAATACTGTTGATTCAACAAGGCTCCCATTAAGCCCACCTACTCTTCTTTCTACCTTTTGTGATTGAGGTGGTGGATGTGCTAATAATCAGATGCATGAAGAAGTGGGAATGACCTGCTTCATACACCAGCCACCAAACTAAGTTTATCTTGCTTATTATTTTGTGCCAACTATTCCTCTTATGTCAAGATGTTAGAGACCCAAGGAAAAAGAACAGAGTCTGATTCAGGATAACAGGTTAATTTACGATGTTTCAAATCTGATTGTTTCCTGGTAACAAAGGCAATAACAGACATTAGAATTGCTTGGGTTTTTTCTATAATTGCTTCAAATCCTTTTTGGACACTGTTGAAATAACCTCTTAACTGTACATTTATCTGGAGCCAACATGTGCTTTACTAAATTTGTATCCCCAAAGTTTAGAACAGTGCCTGACACAGGCAATTGTTAATTAGTATTATTAAAACTTTTCTGATTGTATTAATAAGTGTAAACAAATTAAGATATTATAATGAAAGTAATAACATACAAACGACATCCAAGAATATAAATTCTTATGAATTCCACCCCCTCAAGTCTATTCTGACATCTCTTTCTATGCAGTTGAAATTCTAAAAATGTCATTCTATTGACATAGTGCTTCCCGCTTCTCATCATTCATGACAATGCATTTTTCTTTCTCATTTTATGGGTAGAGGCTATTGGCATTTTTCTATAGAAGCATTTGCAGGGATTATACATTCTCACAGTTTGCTGCATTCTTTGATAGAAAAATGTGCTGCATTGACCTGATAGTTGTAAAATACTTGAGATTTACTGTCCTTCTCTCCTGTGGATGATGAGAAAAGCTCTTCTCTGCTAAATAGTAAAGAAAAATTATTTTTTTACATAAATATTATCAGTCACAGCTTTATCTTCTTGATAAACACTATTTTCTCTTGAAGAACTTCATAAAAAGCAGAACATTCAAAGCCAATAAATTCCCATTAATCTTTATGAATCAAAAATAAATCCTATAGGAAATATAATTTTTCCTCTTAAAAAGCATTATTTCCAATATTTTTATTTCCAATTATGAAGGAAGCATATCTCATTTTCTGTAATTAGACTATATAGCTATTTCAAAAGAAATTTAAAAACATATAATCTCATTACCATGCAGGGATAAAAGCTAAGAATGTATTTTGTTTCTTCCCATATTTTTCTACATGTGAGTATCTATAAAGAAGATAACATTTTGTGAATACTATTTGCAAGTCTGTTAAAATACAAAATTGTTATGTCATGATTATATTCTCATGTCAATAAATACTGTCTTAAAATATATTGTGGGAACTTAACTAGTTTATTTGAACATCTCCCTACTGCAGCAAATTTAGGTTGTTCACAGTGTTTGACTATAATAAATAACACTACATTGAATATTTAATTTTATATCTAGTTCACCCTTAATTTGAAACCTAGCATCCCTGCCAACTGGTTGTATCTTCTGGGTTACTATTTATTCTCCTCAAAAATAAGTGAAAAGCTAAACAATTTTAAGTGCTGATTACATAATGTCAGTTTGCTTTCCCAGAAATCTGTATATATTTACATTGCCCCCTATAGTATATGAGTGTACACATAAAATTTAATATTCCATTTTAATAATGATGATTCCCCCTGGAAACTCACTGACTAACCAGATTTTCAACTAAATAACACAAGTGGATTTTGATATTATGTGTTAATGAAAAACACAAGTTTATTGCATGTACTTTTTCTCCCTAATGACAAACATAAAGTATTTTTTAAAAATAAATTAAAGCCATGCATTTATATGTAAAATAAACTACAAAATTATCCCTGAAGCTCTAATCCCCAATCCTACTATCCTACTTTCTAGAAGAAATCAGTTTGCTGTTACATTTGTGTATAGTGTGTGTATTACACAAGTATATATGTGGTTAAATACACACACATACAAATACATGTACACCTATATATACACACATACACATCTATATGTGTTCATAAAATTAGTTATTTTTCTTTTTCCAAAATTGGAATAATACCGAACGTGTGGTTGTAAACTTCTTGCTATTTAACAATAAACACTTTATGGGTAATTTTCTTTTTATCCTTTATAGCTCTTTTTTAATATAAAAAGTGTTTACATTGACATGTCCAGTTAACATCTGTTAACTCAGTAATCTTGATTTATCCAAAAATAAGTATTTCGAATTTTGTGTAAACTCTTTACATTTCTATCTCTGTTAGTATTATCATGAAAGACCAACAATTAAATATAATGCAAAAACAGTTTTCTGGTGAAGCTACTGCTACCTTAAACTTTTAAAAAATCACTATATGTTATCAACCAAATTACAGCAAAACAAGTTTCTTCAATGACTTATTTTCAAAGAAATAGAAAGGAATTTAACTGCACTTTGCAAGTGATTTGGAACAGTGTGAAGAAGTAAGCATTTTCCTTTAGTCCCATCATCTGCACTGGGGACCATAATGCTCAGATCAGATTATGAATCTTTGTCTTAATGAATGAGAATGGTACAAGAGCCCTTGCTAATGCTATTTAAAATTTTTGTCAGGGAAATAATCTATAACTTGACGGATAACTCTTCTCAGAATATTTAGGTATACTCCTAGTTGTTTTCAGAAAAGAGTGAAGTGGATTAACAATGTTAAATAGTTAAATTAATGTCCTTATTATTTCTTAGAAAAATATAGTATGAAGTTCAAATTAAATCGTTGATGAAGAATGTGGCTTCAAAGGGGGAAATAAAAGAGATGACAGAATCAAATAAGAGGAAATAAGGCCCAGGTACGGCACAGTTCGAATAGAGTTTCAGGCAGTTTCACTGGCTAAACATTTTTTTTTTTTTAAAGAGTTTTGCTTTTGCAATTTTTCAATTTCTACAATTTTATATGCTCAAGGTATATATCAGTTTTAAATGTTCAAAGAAATCTATTTCTAGACACCTTTGTAGTAAACTGTCAAACACAAATAATCACAAAAAATGTAAGAGAAAATCAACTCATCACGTGCAAGATAATCTCAGTAACATTAACAGCTGATTTTCAGTCAGAAACCATGGAGTTCAAAAGGCAATGGGATAACATATCCAAAGTGCTGAAAGTAAATATCAACCCCAAATTTTATATCCAGCAAAACTAACCTTCAAAGAGGAACGAGATATTAACATATTTCTATGTAAACAAAAACTAAGAAAATTCTTTACTAGCAGAGCTTTGCTTTAATAAATACTGAAAGGAGGCATTTATTGTGAAATGAAAGGACCCCAAACAGTAATTCACATCTTTTCAAATAAACAGCACCAGTGAACGTAACATAGGTAAATATGTAACATAATATAAATTATTTTTGTGTGTAACCCTTTCTTTTCTATCAGTTTTAAAAGAAAACTGCTTAAAGCAATAATTTTAAAACTGTTGATGAGCTTATATGTGTATAGGTATAATTTGTATGACAGTGGTGCAAAATTGAAAAAATAAAGCTATATAATATAATATATAATGCTGTACAACATATTACATATTGTATAATACAATGATATGGTATAATGCTATAATTAAGCTGGTATTAATCTGATCTAGATTGTTTTAAATTAAGCTTTTATATTTAGTCCCCAGCATGATAATAGGAAAACAACTTAGCAATATAAGAAAAAGTAAAAAGGAATTACAATATTACATAAAATATTTACTTAATTAAAAAAATAACAATAATTCAGAAATAAAAGGACAAATAGAATTTAAAAATATAAGACATACATAGATACCAGGTGACAAATACCAAATGACAGCTGTAAATATTAATTTATGAGTAATTACACTAAATGTAAATAAATCAAGCACTACAAATTAACATATTTCCAGGATAGATAAAACAATGGTACAACTATAAACTATCAAACACACTTTAGATTTTAAAAAAAGAGGTTGAAATAAAATGTTACACAAATATATAACATGAAAACAATTCCAAAAATAGAGCTAGAGTGGCTATAGTAGTATTGTACAGTATACATTTGAAGTCAAAATTGTTATTAGAGAAAAACAAAGGACATTTCATAATGCTAAAGGAGTAAATATATTATGAAAACATAACAATTGCAAACATATATTACTAACAATAAAATCCTAAAATGCATGAAGAAAAAACTAACAGAAGCAAAGGGAGAAAAAGACAAGTCAACAATACTCATTGGAAACAATTTATTTTGTTTTATTTTTCAACTCAAGACCATTAAATATATTAGAAACTTTAATATCTCACTTTCAGTAATGGACAGAGCCAGGCATATGATCAACAAGAAAATAGAAGACTTGAAAAACAATAAAAACCAACTAGACCTAACAGACATCTATGGAACACTCCACCCAGCAATAGCTCAGTACATATTCTCCTTGAACATACACGGATCATTCTCCAGAATAGAGCATGTATCAGACCACAAAACAAACCAGAACAAACCTCAATACGTTAAAATACTTGAAATCACAGAAGTATGTTATGTAATTATAATGGACGAGTATTAGAAATCAATAAAAGAAAGAAATTTGGGAAATCTACAAATATGTGAAAATTTAACAACAGATTCCTCAATAATTAATCAGACAAGAAAGAAACCAATTAGAAAATATTTTTAAATTAATGAAAACCTAAATATACCATTACAATTTTTGAATAAACCTAAAGTAGTGGTTTAAGATAAATTTATAGCTCTAAATGCCTATATTTAAAATAAATATCTCACATCAACAACCTGTTTATCACAGGAAGCTAGAAAAAAATCAAGCTAAAATAAAGCAAATAGAATGAAGAAAACAATAAAAATAAGAGTGGAATAAATGGGGAAAATGGTAAGAAGTAGAGAATATCAACAACTTAGAAGTTGACTGAAAATATCAACAAAATGGGCAATTTTGCTAAATGATCAAGAAAATAAGAGAGAAAAATCATTTACTAAAAGCAGGAATGAAACAGAAGACACCACTACTGACCTTACAAAATAAAAAGAGGTGATAGTAAGATACTGTAAACAGTTTTATGCCAGTGTATTAGATAGCCTAAATAAAATGAATAAACCCACAAATAATGGAAACTACCAAAACTGCCTCAAGAAGTAGAAAATACGAATTATCATATAGGTGAAAAACTTGTATTTGAAATTACAAAGCTATGGCAAAGAAAAGCTCGAATTCAAATGGCTTCATCAATCTTCCACCAACTCTTCCAAAACAAATAGAAGAGAATGCTTTCCAAAGTATTCTATGAGGCTAGTATTACTAGAATAATGCCAGAAAAAGACATCGCCAAAAAAAAAAAAAAAAAAAAAAGAATATCATAGAGCAATATCTCTTAAGAATGTAGATACAAAATTTCTTAACATAATGACAGCTAACTGAGCCCAGCAATGTATGTAAATGATTATATATCTTGATGCACTGAGACATATCCCAAGAATGCAAAGTTGGTTTAACATCTGAAAATCAATCAATGTAAAATAACCTATTAATAAGATAAATGGCAAAACTCATATGATCATCTCCACAGTTACAGAAAAATTTGGCAAAATCTCATATCCTTTTGTTATTAAAACACCCAGGAAACTAGATTAAAAGGGATCTTCTTGAGCCTGATAAAGCACATCAATGAAGAGTTTGCATCTAACATACTTCATGTTGTAAGATTGAATGTATTTCCTTAAGAACAGGAACAAACAGGGATGTTCACTCTTGCCATTCCTATTCAACATTTTACTAGAAGTTCTAGCCAGGGCAATTAGGCAGGAAAATGAAATAAAAGACATTCAGATGAATTAAAACTATCTATATTGGCAGATAACTGAACAAAGCGCTCAGAGGTAAGCATATTCCTTAAAGAATCACACACAAAAAATAAAATAGAAGCATTTTTCCAAATAGATTTGTTTTCGTATGTATATATTAAAAGAAAAAATCAAACAAAAAATAGAATGGGCAACAGGACAACAGTTTTAAAATGCATTTTTATTACAAAACAATGCAAATTATTTGCAAAAAATATGAAAGTATATGGAGTAAAACTCAAGTTTTTCTAAGTTCCTCTTTTCAGAATTATCCTTGATAATCATTTGTTTATACCTTTCTAGCTTTTCCTTTTAGATAAAACATTATTGTTTATAGAGGTATCATTAGTACTTTGCAAATACATTTTCCTTTATTCCTTTATTTTATGTGCATGTGTGGGGAGGTGCAATATGTCTCTCTATTTTCCCTTTATGAATCACAGGTTTTCCATCATGTTTTGAAAGATTTCCTACTTCCAAGATTTTATGATTTTTTTTTGTAATTTGTACATCATAGTAGAGCAAAGAATTATAGAAAACCTTTATATATATAAAATATATATTATATAAATATAAATATATATATTATATAAATATAAATATATAAAAAGCCTGTTATATATATTTTATATAACAGTCTTTTTACAGACACTGAAATCAACTGGTCCCTGGGAAAAGAATGACATTGCATTTAATGGAGCCGAACATGTTTGCAATCATCAAATACAAGATCAATTAACCAGAAAATTGATAGTACCATAAATTTATACAGAAGCCTCTCAATGAACCCACTTGCAATTTATGAGCAGTTGGCAAGAAGGACACTTACAAAAATAATCCACACATTTTACTATTGTCACATTGAGACTTAGAGATGTAAATTGTGCATGCATATGCACTCACACACACACACACACACAAACACACAAAAAGCTTATAGAATTAAAATGGATTCTTATTGTTCTTAGAAAAACTCATATTCGAAATGTGCCTATTAGGTTATATGTTTTATTATCATCTGTACATAAAATTTTCTGACTTTATTATAAGCCAAACTTTCTGATGTCACTTCTCCAATATTTTTATTATCAATTAGCAATCCTATACTTGAGGTCCCTTTCCTGGTTAACAACTTTTAACACTCCCCTCCGTAAATTCAGAGAAGTGCAAAAAGTTTTAGACTTCTTACTCTATCCAAACTTCACATAATGGCTTTTTTCCAGTTATGCATTCTCTGAACAAGCTGCTCAGATGTCAGCTAGGTTGGGTACCTTATTACTTACAAGTACAATAAACATGGCATCTGTTTTTATTGATGAAATTGTTAGATAAAATATGATCGTATTCAGAAATCTACCACAAAATCTTCACATGGATTGATAGAAAAATATTAATCTACTCACCTTGTGATGGTAAGTTAAAGAACTATGACACCATCCAACTACATTGAAATTCTGCCAACATTTCTCAATGATGTCTTCAAGGATAGAGTGAAAAGCCATGTGCAGAAATATAGCTATTCTATATATGCTGCATTCCCTAGCTTAATCATACCAATAACCCCATCAATCTAAGAGAATGAAATTAAACTTGTGATTGCCCTTGTTATTGTAGTCAAAGGTACTGAATCCTACTGTATCAGGAGCATTTATCTAAGAGGAGAAATAAGCCTCCTAGTTATCTGTTGTTTTTTTAACCTTAGTTACTAGTTTTTTTGTAATTGCACAAATCAAACACTCTGACTGTAGAAATCTGGATGCTACTGAAGAGAACAAAGAAAAATAATTCATCATTTCTGTATCTGAAGATAAACTGTATTAGGATTTTATTGAATATCTATCTATTTTATGTTTATAGCTATGTTTTATTTCAAATATAATCCTACCACTATTAATTGATACATTGAAAACAAATGTACAAAAAAATGCAAAAGCAAAACCAAAGCATAACGACATTAAACAAACTAAATCCAAATATAGAGACCTTAAAAAATGTATGCATTTAAGCATCAACAGCAGGTGCTAAAGTAATTTTTTTCTTTCTTTGCCACCACCTTGTTTAGATAAATGACATTCTCATCAGCTACACACTGGCTTTTGGAAAGTTCAGTATAATATCAGGCCCCAGTGGCTTTTCTCTCAAGATTATCTTTACATGCTGGTAAACTGGAAACCCAGGAAATTACATTTATTAGAAGAGAATTAAATCTCTTTCTCTCTGTATTCTTAGAAATAGATATTATATAGGTCAGCAAATCTAACCACAAAATGTATTTTATTTCAATATCGGATATAATTAAGTTTTGAACCATAATCAAGATAAAGTTTTTTTAGGCAATGATAATTTGTCCACCACTATTCATGCATTTGACTTGCAAGTAATAAACAAGTCAATTGTATAAATGGCCCTGAGAGAGATAGTTCTATGAAAATCAGGACCTCGTTTTGATGGCATAGCTTTCAGAAATGAGTAGTGTGATTAAGGGATTGGTTGGAATGGGGTACAAAGGGTGTGTACTACACAAGGTAAGGTGAGTAAATCCTGGCCACTATGTGAAACTGCTGAGTTGCACATTCTGCTTGCTGGGAGGCATTGAGACATAACCATCCTCGTGACTCTGCAGGAATAAACAGTTTTGGTGCAATTAAATTCTTGTTTCAAAGGGGTTTGTACATAGCATTCATCAAGCACCAAATTCATTCTACAGTTGTATTTTGGGACTAGGAATAAGAAATTAGGAAACAGGTAATTCGTTCTTCCTTTTGTAACAATCTGGTGTTATTGATCTAAATGGGTGTTTATCTGGCTTTGTTAGGATTGATAGGATCAAATGTTTCCTACTACCTCACCATGGGCCTAATTACTCTAACTCAGGAACTGTATGAAACTATATTTCTATGTTCTATGGACATGTACAAATTAAGATATTTATTAGACACTTAAGTGGAAGTGTTGAGAAGAAATGCATTTATATAAATCTGGAGTTTGGAAGAAACATCTGAGCTAGAGACATAAACTAGGATGTTATCAACATGTAGCTATATGCACTTATTTAAAGCCATGGAACTGGATAAGATCATCTATGTGGTGAATATATAAAGAGAAGATGTATAAAGTGTATAAAGGCTGAGTAACGGTGCCCGTCATCTTAACATTAAGAATTGAGGGAATAGGGGAGGAAACTGCAGAGAAGACAAAGGAATAATAAATAGCCAGTAATAGGAGGAAAACCAAGAAAGTGCTGTGTTTCAGGGGACCTCTATGCTGATTTCTAGTGCTCCTTATCTGCACAATATCCCCTGCTACAAACTTCAGTAGACCTGAACATCAAAGTTGACTTCCCCAGCTCCCTGAGACTGCTGTTTTCTTCTCGAGCTTCACCACCTTATGCTGTGATCTATAAAGTGGTCCAAGGGGAAAAATGGGGACTATCATTGGCCTCAACTCATATAATTTCTCTCTCTCCAGAATTACATATATGTGCTGTATACTGGGCAAGGTTTGAAAACAATTGTCTCTTACGTGTACTTTAGTTTTATAGTCATTTTAAGCAGAAGAGTTAGTCTGGGAAAAGTAACATCATCATGGCTAGAAGCAGAAATCTTCACAGTCTAGTATATTTTAAAAGCATGAATAGTTCCATAAGAGGAGATATTAAAGTAGCTCACGAAAACAGGAAGGAAATAAGCCAAGGCCTTCTATTTAATTTTGATTTATTTTATTTCAATTTTTGGTGGAGTCCCTCCTCTAAGATGCCTACATTCTTTTATCTATATTACAAACTATAATTTATAGATTATGTAAATAAAACAAAATGTCACATCAGTAAACTTTGTCTGTTTTATTGAATTTTACTTATTACCTTATTCTTAATGAAGGCTAGGTTTTCATGTAATCTTTAAGGGTACATCAAAAGTCAAACGTATTCAGCCAAAGCCAGTCAGAATATAATTTATTTTAAAGAGTTAACTTCAATTCAAAGAGATTAGTATAAGACATTTACCTTCAGTCTAAGGGAAAAAAATTTATGTCTGAAGAAATACTTAAAGGGAGTGTTGAATTGACTTACTATCTACACGTTATATAGAGAGAATTTTGGAAATTAATTTCTTCTCTTCCACCTCAAGAATGGAAGTTTATTATAGGAACTAACTTGCATAGGGTGTTGGATCTTATTTAGTATTCCTCTAATTTTCAATAGAGGAAAATGAACTTATATTTATGGAGTATCTACTATGTGCCAACAATTTTATGTACATGGCTTAACTATTTATATTAATTCTATAGTAACTAATTTGCAAGATCAAAACTAGTAGTTGGTATAGATGATGTATAAAACTTCCATTTGAGCCCCGAAATAATGCCTTTCATATCAATTATGCTTCACTGAAAGGATTTAGAAATCAATTTTATATTTGCTTTTTTAAAAAGTGAATTAAAGGGATGTGGAAGAAAATAAAAATTTTTTTACAGCATTGAGTGTAAATGTCTCTATTAGCTCACTAAGTGCTAATCCCTTTAAGATCCAGGATTGTGTATATTTTTACTAACTTCTAAGTACTTATGGGTGTGCTATCTAACCCTCAGTTAATATGTATTCATTATTAACAAAACATATAATTTTCTAAGATTATGCTGGTATCACTATAATTGCTGTTTGAATGTTTTCTAGAAGTACCCATTTGTAGTATGAACAAAGAAGGATAGCTTTGTAAGTAACCCTAATTATATTCCATACTAGCATAACATAAGCTAAGTCATAAGCCAAAACATACTGGTGTAAACAATAGGGCCAGTGCTAAACTCTGAATTTATGGAAGATGACACATTTTCATCCCTAATCATTTTTTTAGCAGTTGTACAATTGAACCTCATATGGCTGTCCAAGACTATCTGAACTAGTATAGGCCACATGTGTCCTGATATACAAAAAAGAGGAATTGTTAAAATATGTTGGGAAATGTCTTTGTACTAGAACTTTATTTTACACACATTTTCTTCGGAATCATTTACTTGAGAAAGTATTGAGGATCTGCCAAAAACTTCTGTTTATGTAACTTGTATCTACTGATATTACCGCATTTGAAATTAAAACTGAAATTTTTACATTTATGAAGATTTATCTTAAAATATCTGTATTGACATTAAAACATATTATAAAATTATATTTGTTGAAATAATGTATGAAAAATAAATACATTTTAATAAAAAGTATTTTTTAAAGTAAGAGTTTAGTTAGAAGAGTGACTTTTTAAATGTGTCTTTTCAAATGTCGTTAATATCTGGCTTATGAGAAGACAGCCGGATACTAATATCCGCTTTTGTATTTAATACATTGCAACATGCTGTTTTAGTATATAAAGAAAATCCAGCCACACCGAGATAAATAGTTGAAAATAGAGAAGTATTTGTAAATGTTTCAGATAATTGTGAATACTATTTTTGATGGTATACCCAGACTTGGCAAGTGGTAGTCCTTAAAAGTTAGTCACAATCTTGAATCTGAAATCATGTTAATGAACTTATACTTTGCTATATAAAAATCTATTGGTTTTTTTGTAGTCTGAATAAATATTTTACCTGAGAATGGTTTTGATCATTTGAAAAATGTTGGTATACCTAATTAGACAGATAATCCAAATGTTGATGCATTTCATTATACAATATTAAAATAATCACATTTGTTAATATCACCATTTGATCTCAAAAGAAAATATTCTAAGTATTGTCATGTTGAATTTTAAAATGTTGCCTTAATTTTAAAAAGATCTTTTGACTAATTAGAATATCCCAAAGACAGAATTCATTCTGACAGATTCAAGTTTTTCAAAATCCTAATTTTTGCTTGAAATTTTGAATTTTATCTTTCCCATAAATATTTGTTTTTCTTGAAATGATAAGCTCCTTTTGTTCATTAAAAAAAAGTCCATCAAATACCCAAGTGTGAATAACCATATTTTTCTGTTAGTCAGTCATTCTTTTATGTAAAAATAATGTTCCAGGAAAGAAGGGGCAAGTTCACATCATAATTTAAACTATCAGTGTACAAATTCTTTTCCTTATGACAACTATAATATTTGAAAGGAAAAGTTCTTGCTTTCTGCATATTCCTCATTTTGTCACACCATGGACTGTGCACCATCAGTACAAATGTCAACAGAGTGCAAAGGCTAAATACTGTCTTAGTATTATAAGGAAAATAGTTGCCACTGAATGCACTCCTTGCAAGAGTCTTAGGGAGGCCCAAGGATTTGTGGGCCATACCTTGTGAACTGCTGTGTTAGATGATGCACCAAGACCTTCCCAGGCTTTATCACATATCAGGTTTACGGGAAATCTATAAGGTAGAAATTGCAATTTTTTTGCATTTTATACGTTTTCTTTTATTTTACAGATAAAAGTACTATACTGTATTTAGAAATATTCACTAACTTACTCACTCTAACAAGGCTCTCCCAGGATTAGACATGAATTTTACTACATAAGCTATGGTTTCATTTTCAGATAATCAATAATTAAATCAAACATTTTACTATTGATTATTTTCTGTGCATGGTGTTTATATATTTTTTAAGAGTTTATTACCTTGGTGCTTGTATTTTACAAACTCAATTTTCCTGTATTACACAATACTCTCAGTTTAATCTCTCTTCCCACCCATACCACTTGCCTAATTCCATGCAAAAATTTTCTCTTTCAATGCATCACTCCACCAACCTGGACATTTTTATTTCTGTTGCCATTGAGGTCTTGAAGATGTAATAGAAAGAAAAAAATGTTTATGATTTCCTTCTGTATATTCTAAAATTTACTCTATATAATTTTTTACATCACCAGCACTTTCAACATTTTGTTTCCAGAAATGTATGTTACTTATTAGTAAATATCACATAATTTGTGTATATTATAAAAAAATTAATGATTTTCTGTATAAGACAAAGCATTTGTACTAAATTGTAACTCAGTTTGGACAAGATAATAGTTGCCCAATTGACCACTTAGCTCTTGGGCAAATGACAGTGAAGAACACAGGATAGCAGTAGAAATGCCTGTGGCCATAAAAGGCTGAGTTGCGATGTTGTTTTGGTGATTCCAGATGGAGATTATTATCCTCATAGCTGTATAGTTGAATATGAACATGTACATGCATGCTCAGAACATTTCAGGGTTCATTATAATTACATTTCTGACAGTAAAGCATGATGTTTTTTGCCCTGTTGATCTCACAGGTGGATATAATAGCCAGTCAGCCTGTGTTTGCACTGTTACTCTTATTAAATAAAAACTTCTTATTAAATACAAAATACTACCTAAAGATTATCTGGCTTGAGGTTTCTTTGTTTTTCTAAATGAAGGTTAAAAATGCTTACCTGATAGAGTAATTGTGATAATTAAATAAGCTAGTGAATGTAAATTGATAATTATAGTGCCTGAGATATATAACCAATCAAAAAAGTTTAAACTAAAAATACTGTTTTTGCTTTAACTTTCTGGAATTTAGTGATTATACTGAGGTTTTATAAATTATATTTATGACATAACTGTCCTCAAATACATTATGGTCTGTATCTGGATGTATAACTATTAGGTAGATATTTCAAAAAGGAAATTTTTGCCTTAATTTTAAAAAGACCTTTTGACTAATTAGAATATCCCAAAGACAGAATTCTCCAAACTGCCTGAGCAGATCTTAGATGATCCTTTGTCTGGTAACTGTTAAAAAAACATTCAGAGTCATTAAGTAGTTATTGTTCCTTTTCAATTATATATTTGTTTCTCTCCAAATCTAAGGTTCTATGACATTATATTCAATATTCGCATGTGCAAATTTAAGATTAAATTATGTAATATAATTATATTCTCTATCCCATTGCTTTGAGTTTGGGGTGAATATCGCCAGTATAAGGTTGGAAATCAGCACATTTGAAAAACAAGATATTTCCTACATCATATAGGAGACAATCTAGACTAAAAATATTTGGATATACAAGACATATTATATATGTACTTTTGTATTACATTACGTAATTTACTATAGTACATTTTGAATAAGTGAAAAGTTGTCATTCTTAATTCAAACATGGTTTTATTTTCCCATTAACACAATGTTTTTAAAAAAGCAAAGTCTTTAATGGGTGAATAAAAAGCGCTTTTATATTTTCATGACTTTAAGGCAAATACCTGTCCATAAAATGAAGAAGACTCAGTAAAAATAGAAGCTACAAGAGTATCCCTTCTGAATGACTATCATTTCATATAACAAAGTTATCACAGTACAACTATTGCCATTTGGGGATAGCTACATTTTCAAAGTCACACTTTTAACAAAAGAATACTGTTTTCTTTTACTAGTGCCAATGAATTAATGGAAATAAAATCTCATCAGTACTCCCTCCACTGTTTGGAGGCTGTGCAGGACCATCTGCTGATAAAAGAGACACAACCCTGCCCGAAATATTCAGGGTTTCCATTCACATCCGTTTGCCTTTTAGTATCAGCTGAATTATCTTTGAGCAGGTCCCTTGGGAATCTTGTTCTCTGATCATTCCCTGTGTATTCTTCCCAATCTGTCTGCTCCCTCTCTGATGGCCTCTTTCTGAACATACCTCTGAGACCATTATTCCAGTCCCCTTAGGACAAGTCACTGAAACCACATTTCTGATTTTTGACCTCAGAGGCAAATAAGGACCTTTATATTCTTCAGAAAGGAGCAATAAATATATGTTCTTGCATACATGGACCATCTGGCAAACTTGCTATGAGTTAGAGTTGAAAACTGTATCATCTACACCAGTGGCAAATATGTAATAAACAAGGCAAATGTGGATAAAGCCCACCCCATCACACAGGTGCCTTCAGCCCACAGGTCAATGCCAGTCTCTGTGACTGCCTTGCTTTGTGAACTTGGACAAACAGTCTAATCTGCGCTGGTACTTTTTATTTAACTTGTGTAAATTCAGTATTTCTTTTCTCCACATAGGTATGTCATAAAAATAGCAAAATGGTTTTAAAAATATATTATTTTGAGCTTCCCGAAATAAGTGAATTATTTTAACTGGATATATTAATAAATACATGTGTCCATCCCTGTGTATAAAAGTTAATCCCTGGTTAAGTACAGCATTAATTATATTCATGGTCATCACTAATATATTATTATTTGTAAAGTATATTTATGTACAAGTGACCAGAAACATGAATGGCAATATAATTAACAATGGACTTATTCAAATATCACTATTTATAGTAATTAATAATGACTGAGCTCGTACTGCACATCAGACAGTGTTCCAGGGGCTTTACTTATATTAACTCATGTACACAAACAATAAAATGCAGAGATAAGTTCTGTTAATACCCTTCCTGTTTTACAGATGATAAAATTGATTCATGAGTAGGACAAGTCATTTTTTCAAAGTCACACAGTTGGCAAATTTGAACAAGATAATTTGACTCCATAGATTCCACTTATTACCACCATGATACACATTCTCTCTAGACACAAAGGGAAAATTGTAGGAGCGGTACATAAGGGATCCATCCTAGAATCAGAGTTGCCAGGCAAAGAGGAGGGTATAAAGCTCAATGTGATTCACTTTTATTTCAAAGCATGAATGAAGTGACTCAATATTGCCATTAAATTCATTCAGTCCCTTGGTTATAATATGTTTCAAAGTCTCCACAGAATAATAGCACTGTCAGCCACTTTAAAAAGTCATAAAATAAAATTCCAGTTTATTAACAAGGAAGATGAGATGCAGAGAATTGAAGAGCCTTGATCAAAGTCACAGTGTCACTAAAGAGCTTAATTGACCTGCCACACACCCATTTCCAAAAGTCTCCTGATTCTAGCCCCCTACTTCTTTTACCTACCTCACTCATTGATGTTCTGTAGAATCTTTGATCATAATCAGGAGGAGCGCTTCCTCCCACAGAATCACAAGACAGTAGTTATTTACTGATTTAGGATCAGGAACAATATTTTAACCTTAAAATACTTTCCAGTCCTACTTCATTTTGTACCATCATTCTTCTAACCAAAATAGTTTAGCCTAACTACACACAACTTAGGAAGGTCTTTAAAGCAGTATTATGCCCCTTTCATTTCTCTCATCACAGACTCCTGACATTCATCCCTTGATCGTGTATGACTGTCTGATCTGAGGGCTATGACAGCTAAATTGCTGCAAATTCTAGTGAGTGATACCACCAACATGGCTCATTCCATTTCATACTTCAAGAAATATTGTTTAACCAAAATAAAAATAATAAAATAATTTTAAAAGGCAAAATATGTGAATTGAAATATCTTAAATTCACTGATTGTTGAGAAAAAAATTATTCAGTAAAGCAACCGTCAGAAAATCAGCCAAAAACTTTAATTAAAGCAATCAGAGACTACCACTTCATTTTGCCATATGTTGAGTAGGTTTTTTAAAACTTACAATTAAAAAAAAAATGCACTGAGAGTCTTAAATAGTACTTAGAGTGAGAAAAGAATATGTGTGGTGTTATACTTTTTTTGTTGTGAAGTGTGAGGTTGAAAATAACATTCTCAGCTACTGAACTGATAGCACTTTATTTACA
This sequence comes from Macaca fascicularis, assembly GCF_037993035.2. Lineage (NCBI taxonomy): Eukaryota > Metazoa > Chordata > Mammalia > Primates > Cercopithecidae > Macaca > Macaca fascicularis. The sequence goes on along the minus strand of NC_088389.1, from coordinate 67,416,395 downwards.
GTGCACTGTATTTACACTAGCAGGCTACAGCCATAATCTTTTGCTACTGACATCCTGGAAGAAAAAAATCTCAGTGCCAGGAAGAAGTAATGATGAAAGTACATCCATGTGGTTATATTTTTCAAGTTTGTGCAAATATTTCTTTAACAAGAATTCAAAAGCACATCACTAGAAATCTAAAACAGATATACTGAATATGCTTTTTGTGGAAGCTAAATTATGTTTTTAACCTTATGTCTACAATGTTTTGATTTTTAACCTTGGACAAATTTTACTAAACTTTTGGGGCCTTAAATTATCTACCCATTCAAATAAGTTCCAAATTCCTTTTTTTCTCTCGCAGACTAGTTTTTTTTATTGTTGTTATTATTTTATTTTTCATAAAGATTCAATGTAGTTCAAAACTATGACTTAGTTGTCATTTGATGTGCATGGACAACTTTTAAATTAGAAGAAATAAGACTATCATAATGAAGGAAAAGCAGTACCCTCTACTTATTTATATTTTCTAGTTTTTAATTTTCACCTATACATGGACGGATGGATTTTTTATTACAAAATATTACCAACAACATTGGGTTATTTCATTTCACTGTTTTTACAAGAGCCTATTCAGAACATGGGCACTAAATATACAAGGGCAAAGTACAAATGAGGATCTGAGTTGGACCAGGAATTAATCCTACTTTAATACTTAGCAATTACAAATCTGATGGAACACTTGAAATCTTGCTTTTAATATTGGGTTCTATAATTTTAAAAAGACTTTCTTGAAAGGAAAATAGAAATAGATACTCTAAAAGAAAAGAAGCAACATAAGTGACCAATAACATATGAAAAGATTTGTCCATTTTAGTTAAGAAACTTAAATACAAACGATAAACATACGGAGCATCTTCACTGTTGTTGAAGGTCTGGGGAAACTGGAACTCTTACTCTTTACAGAAGTGTCCTTTGCTAAACGTGAATAAATTAACTAGCTATTGCAGTTTATAAACTATCCCTGGATTTAATAGCATAAAACAACAAGCATTTATAGGCACACAACCCTGCAGGCACCTTGGGATGTTCTGCTAATCTGTGCTGGTATGCTCACATATTTAGAGCCTGAGCTGGGACAACTGTTCTGAATGAGCTAGATCCACATGGCTTGCTTACTTGCTGGAGGCAGGGTCCCATGGCAGTAATCAAAAGTATGCAAGGCTTGTTTGAGGCTTAAGCTGAGAACTAGCACAGTGTCAATTCCAGAGCATTCTATTAGGCAAAGCAATTTGCAAAAACAATGCCAGATTCAAAAAGTAAGAGAACAGAATCCATTTACTTATGGGAGAAGTAAAAAACTGTTGCCATTTCAACAGTAAGCTATAGGTAATTTAATCTATACATATCAGCCTAAAAATTGTCCATACTTATACACACGAATTCCATATCTGTTAATTTAAGTAAATATACATTATTTGTGCAAGATATTTGTGGAAAGCTATTTATAGCAGCATTGATTATTTTAGCAAACATTGGAAACTTTTCATCAATAAGATTTTATTGTAATAAATTGTTACATTCTTTAATGAAAATTACTATAGGCCTTAAAGTGATGTTTAAAATGATATGTGTGCTTATACACATATTTATATAGATAGCAAACACTGTAAATACATTTTAAAGGAAAAGAAACTAATTTCAAAAATTAACAGTGACTTCCTATGGATGATGAGGTTATAACGGATTTCACTTTTATAACTTATTTCCTAAATTTCTTTTATAAATAATTCATGCACTTATCCATTAATTTACATTTTTCCCCTTTGGTTTCCACAACAAAGTAGACTCTATACCTGTGATCTTAAATCTTACATTCTAGCTTTGAAAACAGACATTAAATTAATATTTTTAAAAATAATTAAATGAATAGAATTCTTATATGTTCTAGAAATGAAAGGTAGAGTCAGCAAAGAGAATGTGTTCCAGTGAGATCTAAGCTAATTTGGTGAATTGCTGGTTTCATGTTGGAAGAGTATCAGAGAAGGTGTCTCTACAACAGTGTCATTTTAGCTGCCTTCAAAAGACAGCGTAGGAGTGACTTAGATGTAGAAGCACAGGCCATTCCAGACAGAGGTAATAGAAAGAATATGAGAAGGCCGAGAGGTAAGAAGAAAGAAAAACTGAGAGATTAATGTTAGCTGTAGGGTATTAATTATTTACTTATTTTTATCAAAAAGATCACACATGCATATGGAAGAAAAAGAAAACTACAAATGTGCCACAAAGAAATGTAACTTTTCCTATTACACTAGATTTACTGAGAGCTACAATCAAATTACTGGAACCTAGCTAACTCAGTCTGAAAGATCTCAGGGTCTCGTTTGTGCAGGCTTGGAAGCAAGTCTATTTCTCATTTCGGAACATGAGATCAATTGATCCCATCTAGAGCACTCAGTTCTGGCCATCAAATATGAATAGCCTGATCACCTGTCCTCTCGTTTTTCCTCTGCAAACTACTAGTCGTTTCTCCCCACTCATCCTCTCTAGCTGGTGTCCTTTTTGATCCCTTCCCTTGAACATTCCGGACTGTTATCTTGTCATCAAGAAGCATCTTTAACCTTCTTATTCAATGAGTATTTTATCTCTGAATCTAGACTAAAAGCTATTCTGTCTCAGGGACATCATTTACAACCATGTTATTTCTAGGACAGGAGAAAGGTAGCAGTATTTTCTTTTATTTTCTTCACTTTTTCTAGACCTCTGGTAGCATCAATTTATACCCCTCCTCAACATCATCAATTTACAAATCTTTCTGTTCTTCTCCATATTCATAAAGGGCTTTGTAGGAGGGTTCAAGTCTTTGTCCATACCTCTTATCATATTCTTGGGAGATTTCAATGCCCATGGGGTTTATCCAATAGATATCAATAGCATCATCTTTAAAAATTTCTTAATCCAATGACCTTCATTCTTACTCCATTTCAGCCTCCATTCTGTGTCCATATATCAGATTTTTGTGATTATATGGTACTGTTCCTCCTCCAAAGCTCTAAACTTCAAACATCAGCCGTCTATATTTCTAGTTTCTCTTTCCTTCTCCTACCCTGAACAACTTTTTCCACTGTGCTGAGATTGCAGTCCCATGACACCTCCATTTTCGCCCAGTCTGTCAATTCCCTCTGGATTTCTCCCTCTTTTCTCACTTGAACCCTGTTGTTGGCAACCTCAGCTATTATTTTTCCTCCATTCTCAGCTTCTTGCAACTTGTCCTGCTATTTCATTCACTCTGCAGAACTTCAGGTCAATATTAAAGTATTTTCTATTTAAACAATTATGGAGGGAAATCTGAAAGCAAATAAATTAGTACCATTGTAGGTCAATGAATTTCAAATCATCTGGGTTCTGAAAATGCCGCTTGATAATCCTTTAGCTTGCCTTTTTCACTTCTCCTGCTCCATGCTAATCTCTGCCTCCCAACCTCCAATCCCAGCCACACTCATCTCACATTTTCTAGCCCAATCCACTTCAAAAGATTACTTCACCTCTTTTGAGAATGATTAGAAAATCATTACATCTTTAATACTGTAAGAACTGACTTTCTCATTGTCCAAGAATTTTTCCCACATTTGTATTTTGGTCCTTCCCAGTGATCTGTGACCCATCAAATGGTATACTTTCCACGCTTACAGGGAACTCAGAGGTAGCAATTGTTTTACCCTTTCAGTCAAATAGTCTGTCAGTTTTTGCAGATGCAGTTTGTGGTGTTTATGCTTGTATAACTTCGGTTTCTCTCTGATTTTACTTTTCATGCTTTTTTAAAAGCATAAAATGTTTCTAATGGTATATTTTGAAATATTTTTAAAGTACAGAAAAAAATACAGTGGACACTCATGTCCCTGTTACCCAGATTTAACAATTCAAATAAATGTTCATATTTTCTTCCATTTTTATTAAGAAATAAAATATTACAAATAGTCTTTAGTATGTTGGATATAAATATACATACTTTTATAAAAATTAGCTCAGGAAACTAGCGCATTATCCACTGGATAGCAGATAACATTCTGCATGTTTTTATACATTTAGTTCGTAATACACATACTTAAAACAAAACATAGTGTTGTTGGAGCATTAATTCATTTCAGATAGAATGAACAATCATTTTGCTTATGAATGTGCTATTCAAAGTGCTTTTTTTAAAGGTCTGTGACTTTCTTAAACAAGTGTGTATTTCTGACATATGTTTGGCATAGCTAAACTTCAGATTTATATTGCCACCAGAGAAATACAGAACATCTGGCATTTTTGAAAGCGATCCTTTCTTGATTTATTTAAGTATAACAAATATATTTACATGATGGTGGTTCTGCATTTTATACTAATAGACTCTAACTCTAATGAATCTGAGAGTAAGTTAAATATCTGTTCACTCCCTAGCTTCACTAAAATGACTCTCTCATCTATTTTTTCCTTCTAGCTATTCTTCTAATGCATTGCCTAATTGCCTAAGATATAAAGAGGCATTTTGCCTAAATGAAGCAGCATCAGTAAAACAAATGATGCTAGACTTTGACTATGATATTCAATTCTAGTGCTTAATCATTCATCCAGAGAAAATTATCTCTAAAGGGCCCTGTTCCCTCTCCTATCTGTCTCCAAAAACACCCACTTACGTATTCTGGAAACAGTTTATTTTATTTGAATTTTAGTGAAAATGGACTTACGTATGAGAAAGTTTACCAAGTTTAAAGTCATGTGGCAGATTTCTTTGTTAAGTACTAAAATGCTACCTGGGCTTCATTCCCTGAATTCTTCTCTCAACAATATTGAAAAATAGTTGTGCACAAGTAATAGAATTAGCATCACCTGCTTTAATGTAACACTATTTAACCTCAAAAATATTTCAGCATTCTAAACATAAAAAAAAAACAGAACACTACAAATCGTGTTTAAATACAGAAGGTTCTTAAACTTTCATTGATACAGTGGCTTTTCGGTTTGCTGACAATGCATTAGAAAGGAATGCATTCGAAGAATTGCGAGAAGAAAAAAAAGTTCTACAGTTATTTTTTTAAAGCAGTTTAGAAACTACCACACTTAACTAAAACAAAAAAAAACCACAAACACTTCTCTCGCTGACCCTCTTTGTCCACAGCTAAGAATGGCAGCAGAATGCTATGTCACCATACACAGAAAGGAGACAACCTGAACCTAAATGGATACCCATTGCAGAGACAACAGGTCCAACCTGATGGTGCACACCCTGAGCTACAGCTCCTTCAAAAGTCATCTTCCCTCACAGCCTCAACACCAGGCAAGAAGCATCAAGAGTTTATCTCTGTTATTTTGTTCTTCCAAACCACAGATATATACAGTTAAGAACTCAGAATTTCTAGCCAATAATCACATAGTTAATACCACCTTAGAAATAAAAATGCCAGGGGGGCGGAGCAAGATGGCCGAATAGGAACAGCTCCCGTCTCCAACTCCCAGCGTGAGCAACACAGAAGACCGGTGATTTCTGCATTTTCAACTGAGGTACTGGGTTTATCTCACTGGGGAGTGCCGGACAATCGGTGCTGGTCAGCTGCTGCAGCCCGACCAGAGAGAGCTGAAGCAGGGTGAGGCATCCCCTCACCTGGGAAGGGCAAGGGGGAAGGGAATCCCTTTTCCTAGCCAGGGGAACTGAGACACACAACACCTGGAAAATCGGGTAACTCCCACCCCAATACTGCACTTTAAGCAAACGGGCACACCAGGAGATTGTATCCCACACCTGGCCGGGAGGGTCCCACACCCACGGAGCCTCCCTCATTGCTAGCACAGCAGTCTGCCATCTAACCACAAGGCAGCAGCGAGGCTGGGGAAGGGGCGCCCGCCATTGCTGAGGCTTAAGTAGGTAAACAAAGCTGCTGGGAAGCTCGAACTGGGTGGAGCTCACAGCAGCTCAAGGAAACCTGCCTGTCTCTGTAGACTCCACCTCTGGGGACAGGGCACAGTAAACAACCACAAAAGCAGCAGAAACCTCTGCAGACACAAACGACTCTGTCTGACAGCTTTGAAGAGAGCAGTGGATCTCCCAACACGGAGGTTGAGATCTGAGAAGGGAAAGACTGCCTGTTCAAATGGGTCCCTGACCCCTGAGTAGCCTAACTGGGAGACATCCCCCACTAGGGGCAGTCTGACACCCCACACCTCACAGGGTGGAGTACACCCCTGAGAGGAAGCTTCCAAAGCAGGAATCAGACAGGTACACTTGCTGTTCAGCAATATTCTATCTTCTGCAGCCTCTGCTGCTGATACCCAGGCAAACAGGGTCTGGAGTGGACCTCAAGCAATCTCCAACAGACCTACAGCTGAGGGTCCTGACTGTTAGAAGGAAAACTATCAAACAGGAAGGACACCTACTCCAAAACCCCATCAGTACATCACCATCATCAAAGACCAGAGGCAGATAAAACCACAAAGATGGGGAAAAAGCAGGGCAGAAAAGCTGGAAATTCAAAAAATAAGAGCACATCTCCCCCGGCAAAGGAGCGCAGCTCATCGCCAGCAACGGATCAAAGCTGGACGGAGAATGACTTTGACGAGATGAGAGAAGAAGGCTTCAGTCCATCAAACTTCTCAGAGCTAAAGGAGGAATTGCGTACCCAGCACAAAGAAACTAAAAATCTTGAAAAAAAAGTGGAAGAATTGATAGCTAGAGTAATTAATGCAGAGAAGGTCATAAACGAAATGAAAGAGATGAAAACCATGACACGAGAAATACGTGACAAATGCACAAGCTTCAGTAACCGACTCGATCAACTGGAAGAAAGAGTATCAGCGATTGAGGATCAAATGAATGAAATGAAGCGAGAAGAGAAACCAAAAGAAAAAAGAAGAAAAAGAAATGAACAAAGCCTGCAAGAAGTATGGGATTATGTAAAAACACCAAATCTACGTCTGATTGGGGGGCCTGAAAGTGAGGGGGAAAATGGAACCAAGTTGGAAAACACTCTTCAGGATATCATCCAGGAGAACTTCCCCAACCTAGTAGGGCAGGCCAACATTCAAATCCAGGAAATACAGAGAACGCCACAAAGATACTCCTCGAGAAGAGCAACTCCAAGACACATAATTGCCAGATTCACCAAAGTTGAAATGAAGGAAAAAATCTTAAGGGCAGCCAGAGAGAAAGGTCGGGTTAACCACAAAGGGAAGCCCATCAGACTAACAGCAGATCTCTCAGCAGAAACTCTCCAAGCCAGAAGAGAGTGGGGGCCAATATTCAACATTCTTAAAGAAAAGAATTTTCAACCCAGAATTTCATATCCAGCCAAACTAAGTTTCATAAGTGAAGGAGAAATAAAATCCTTTACAGATAAGCAAATGCTTAGAGATTTTGTCACCACTATGCCTGCCTTACAAGAGACCCTGAAGGAAGCACTCAACATGGAAAGGAACAACCGGTATCAGCCATTGCAAAAACATGCCAAAATGTAAAGACCATCGAGGCAAGGAAGAAACTGCATCAACTAACGAGCAAAATAACCAGTTAATATCATAATGGCAGGATCAAGTTCACACATAACAATCTTAACCTTAAATGTCAATGGACTAAATGCTCCAATTAAAAGACACAGACTGGCAAACTGGATAAAGAGTCAAGACCCATCAGTCTGCTGTATTCAGGAGACCCATCTCACATGCAGAGACATACATAGGCTCAAAATAAAGGGATGGAGGAAGATTTACCAAGCAAATGGAGAACAAAAAAAAGCAGGGGTTGCAATACTAGTCTCTGATAAAATAGACTTTAAACCATCAAAGATCAAAAGAGACAAAGAAGGCCATTACATAATGGTAAAGGGATGAATTAAACAGGAAGAGATAACTATCTTAAATATATATGCACCCAATACAGGAGCACCCAGATGCATAAAGCAAGTCCTTAGACACTTATAAAGAGACTTAGACTTCCATACAATAATAATGGGAGACTTCAACACTCCATTGTCAACATTAGACAGATCAACGAGACAGAAAGTTAACAAGGATATCGAGGAATTGAACTCATCTCTGCAGCAAGCAGACCTAATAGACATCTATAGAACTCTCCACCCCAAATCAACAGAATATACATTCTTCTCAGCACCACATCGCACTTATTCCAAAATTGACCACATAATTGGAAGTAAAGCACTCCTCAGCAAATGTACAAGAACAGAAATTATAACAAACTGTCCCTCAGACCACACTGCAATCAAACTAGAACTCAGGACTAAGAAACTCAATCAAAACCGCTCAACTACATGGAAACTGAACAACCTGCTCCTAAATGACTACTGGGTACATAACGAAATGAAGGCAGAAATAAAGATGTTCTTTGAAACCAATGAGAACAAAGATACAACATACCAGAATCTCTGGGACACATTTAAAGCAGTGTGTAGAGGGAAATTTATAGCACTAAATGCCCACAAGAGAAAGCAGGAAAGATCTAAAATTGACACTCTAACATCGCAATTAAAAGAACTAGAGAAGCAAGAGCAAACACATTCGAAAGCTAGCAGAAGGCAAGAAATAACTAAGATCAGAGCAGAACTGAAGGAGACAGAGACACAAAAAACCCTCCAAAAAATCAATGAATCCAGGAGTTGGTTTTTTGAACAGATCAACAAAATTGACAGACTACTAACAAGACTAATAAAGAAGAAAAGAGAGAAGAATCAAATAGATGCAATTAAAAATGATAAAGGGGATATCACCACTGACCCCATAGAAATACAAACTACCATCAGAGAATACTATAAACACCTCTATGCAAATAAATTAGAAAATCTAGAAGAAATGGATAATTTCCTGGACACGTACACTCTTCCAAGACTAAACCAGGAAGAAGTTGAATCCCTGAATTGACCGATAGCAGGCTCTGAAATTGAGGCAATAATTAATAGCCTACCAACCAAAAAAAGTCCAGGACCAGATGGATTCACAGCTGAATTCTACCAGAGGTACAAGGAGGAGCTGGTACCATTCCTTCTGAAACTATTCCAATCAATAGAAAAAGAGGGAATCCTCCCTAACTCATTTTATGAGGCCAACATCATCCTGATACCAAAGCCTGGCAGAGACACAACAAAAAAAGAGAATTTTAGACCAATATCCCTGATGAACATCGACGCAAAAATCCTCAATAAAATACTGGCAAACTGGATTCAGCAGCACATCAAAAAGCTTATCCACCATGATCAAGTGGGCTTCATCCCTGGGATGCAAGGCTGGTTCAACATTTGCAAATCAATAAACATAATCCAGCATATAAACAGAACCAAAGACAAGAACCACATGATTATCTCAATAGATGCAGAAAAGGCTTTTGACAAAATTCAACAGCCCTTCATGCTAAAAACGCTCAATAAATTCGGTATTGATGGAACGTACCTCAAAATAATAAGAGCTATTTATGACAAACCCACAGCCAATATCATACTGAATGGGCAAAAACTGGAAAAATTCCCTTTGAAAACTGGCACAAGACAGGGATGCCCTCTCTCACCACTCCTATTCAACATAGTGTTGGAAGTTCTGGCTAGGGCAATTAGGGAAGAGAAAGAAATCAAGGGTATTCAGTTAGGAAAAGAAGAAGTCAAATTGTCCCTGTTTGCAGATGACATGATTGTATATTTAAAAAACCCCATTGTCTCAGCCCAAAATCTCCTTAAGCTGATAAGCAACTTCAGCAAAGTCTCAGGATACAAAATTAATGTGCAAAAATCACAAGCATTCTTATACACCAGTAACAGACAAACACAGAGCCAAATCATGAATGAACTTCCATTCACAATCGCTTCAAAGAGAATTAAATATCTAGGAATCCAACTTACAAGGGATGTAAAGGACCTCTTCAAGGAGAACTACAAACCACTGCTCAGTGAAATAGAAGAGGACACAAACAAATGGAAGAACATACCATGCTCATGGATAGGAAGAATCAATATCATGAAAATGGCCATACTGCCCAAGGTTATTTATAGATTCAATGCCATCCCCATCAAGCTACCAATGAGTTTCTTCACAGAATTGGAAAAAACTGCTTTAAAGTTCATATGGAACCAAAAAAGAGCCCGCATCTCCAAGACAATCCTAAGTCAAAAGAACAAAGCTGGAGGCATCACGCTACCTGACTTCAAACTATACTACAAGGCTACAGTAACCAAAACAGCATGGTACTGGTACCAAAACAGAGATATAGACCAATGGAACAGAACAGAGTCCTCAGAAATAATGCCACACATCTACAGCCATCTGATCTTTGACAAACCTAAGAGAAACAAGAAATGGGGAAAGGATTCCCTATTTAATAAATGGTGCTGGGAAAATTGGCTAGCCATAAGTAGAAAGCTGAAACTGGATCCTTTCCTTACTCCTTATACGAAAATTAATTCAAGATAGATTAGAGACTTAAATGTTAGACCTAATACCATAAAAATCCGAGAAGAAAACCTAGGTAGTACCATTCAGGACATAGGCATGGGCAAAGACTTCATGTCTAAAACACCAAAAGCAACGGCAACAAAAGCCAAAATTGACAAATGGGATCTCATTAAACTAAAAAGCTTCTGCACAGCAAAAGAAACTACCATCAGAGTGAACAGGCAACCTACAGAATGGGAGAAAATTTTTGCAATCTACTCATCTGACAAAGGGCTAATATCCAGAACCTACAAAGAACTCAAACAAATTTACAAGAAAAAAACAAACAACCCCATCAAAAAGTGGGCAAAGGATATGAACAGACATTTCTCAAAAGAAGACATTCATACAGCCAACAGACACATGAAAAAATGCTCATCATCACTGGCCATCAGAGAAATGCAAATCAAAACCACAATGAGATACCATCTCACACCAGTTAGAATGGCGATCATTAAAAAGTCAGGAAACAACAGGTGCTGGAGAGGATGTGGAGAAGTAGCAACACTTTTACACTGTTGGTAGGATTGTAAACTAGTTCAACCATTATGGAAAACAGTATGGCGATTCCTCAAAGATCTAGAACTAGAAGTACCATATGACCCAGCCATCCCATTACTGGGTATATACCCAAAGGATTATAAATTATGCTGCTATAAAGACACATGCACACGTATGTTTACTGCGGCAGTATTCACAATAGCAAAGACTTGGAATCAACCCAAATGTCCATCAGTGACAGACTGGATGAAGAAAATGTGGCACATATACACCATGGAATACTATGCAGCCATAAAAAATGATGAGTTTGTGTCCTTTGTAGGGACATGGATGCAGCTGGAAACCATCATTCTTAGCAAACTATCGCAAGAACAGAAAACCAAACACCGCATGTTCTCACTCATAGGTGGGAACTGAACAATGAGATCACTTGGACTCGGGAAGGGGAACATCACACACCGGGGCCTATCATGGGGAGAGGAGAGTGGGGAGGGATTGCATTTGGAGTTATACCTGATGTAAATGACGAGTTGATGGGTGCTGACGAGTTGATAGGTGCAGCACAGCAACATGGCACAAATATACATATGTAACAAACCTGCACGTTATGCACATGTACCCTAGAACTTAAAGTATAATAATAATAATAAATAAATAAATAAAATAAAAATTTTTAAAAAGGCAAAAAAAAAAAAAAGAAATAAAAATGCCAGAAACATCTTTAAATGCTTTGTCCCACCAGCAGCAAAGTGCACAGAGTAAGAAGAACACAAGAGTGCCTTTCTATTTAAAAATTTTTTGGAAATAGATACAACTTTGATACAGTTTCAGGATGCTACACACTCATGGCCACTTCATGTGAACCACTGATAATTTCTAGAGCACTTTGAGAGACTACACTATGATGGTAATCAATTTTTTTCTTTTACCATACAACCCAGGAATCCCAATCCTATGTATTTATTCAAAAGTGTAAATGTATATCTACACAAAACTCGTATGCTGATGTTTGTAGCAACTTATACAGAATTGCCACAAATGGGAAACCTCTCAAATATCTTTTCTTATTTTTTTATTTTTTATTTTTTAGTATACTTTACGTTCTGGGGTACGTGAGCAGAACATGCCTGTTACATAGGTATACATGTGCCATGGTGGTTTGCTGCACCCATCAACCCATCATCTACATTAGGTAATTCTCCTAACGCTATCCTTCCCCCAGACCCCCATCCCCTGACAGGACCCAGTGTGTGATGTTCCCCTCCCATGGTAATCAAATTTTATAATTAAACCTAGTGAGGGTAATGGACACTTCTCAAATAAGGGATGTGTTGGTAGCAGTGCTCCCCTACTCTAAGGTATTCACAAGGAGACAGGTTTTTTTTTTTTTTTTAAATTCATCCTTCTCTTATTCCTCTTGTTCTTCTTTGTCTGACTCTTCCAACTTTTTACGGGCAACTTTAGTGGGACTGTCCCTCTGCGGCATCAAATTTTCCTTTAGACTTATAGTCGGCAACATCCTTCTTATACTTCAGCTTCACTGCCTTAGTGATGTCAGGCTGCTTTTCACTGTCACCTAAGTTATTCTGCATCTCAGCCAACCTTTTTATTTGTTTTGCACATCTCCAACGGGGGTGTGTCAGGGTTTCTGGATCAGATCTTGGGGCAGGATTCTGAACAGAACAGGAAAACTTCAGACAGAGGCCTTTTGGGGGCATTAGGGTCCTTCTTCTTGCCTCCCTTAGCTGGTCTGTAATCCTTCATTTCCCTATCATTGCATTCTTTATCCACATCTGCCATGTTATAACTTCAACTTCTCTTTCCCAGACATTGTCTTCGACTTCTCATAGCACTTCTTGAAAAACTACAAAACTGACAGATCTCTGAGTTTTTCTTATGTTTCTGCACGTTTGCACAAAGAAGACATAAGCAGACATCTTGCCCTTGGGTTTCTTGGGGTCACCTTTAGCCATGCTGACTGTATTGGTTGCTAGTCTCTACAAAGAAAAAAAGTCTCACTCTGTCACCTAGGCTGAAATGCAGTGATGCAATCATAACTCACTGCAACCTCAGATTCCCAGGCTTAAGCAATCCTCCTGCCTCAGTCTCCTGATAACTGGAACTACAGGCACACACCACTACCCCTGGCTAATTTTTGAATCTTTTTATTTTTTGTGGAGATGGGTCTCGCTATATTGCCCAAGGTGGTCTCAAACTCCTGGGCTCAAGGAATCTTCTCATCTTGATATCTCAACATGCCAGGATTATACGTGTGAGCTACAGCACCCAGCCATGCACCTACTTTTGCATGGAACAGAAAAAATACATATCCACAAGCTTCCAGGAGGCTATACAGTAACTCCTGCTGGATTTCATTGGATATTTTATAGCCAGGGCATCACAGGATGAAAACAATATAAACAGGTGGGTCCACACTCTCCCCAGATCTGTTTCCTTTCACTTATCACTCATTAGCTATTTAATAGAAACTTCAGCTTTCTGAGTCTATCCTTGTGCTACTGCATCTATCAGGGTCTTGGGAGAAAATACAAGTAACTAAGGTGAGGTTTTGAAGATAATTTAATGAGAAGACTAGTTACAAAGGTGTTGAGAAAAGAAAGCAGTAAGAAATATTGAAGAATACTGGGACAAGTAAAAGTGGAAGGGAGTGAAAGGAGCTGTGGAAATCACGTTCTAGCCTCAGACTCCCTGAACAGGGCAAGTCGGCCGGAGAAGATTGTAGCAGAGGCTACAATCTCCCCAGTGGAATTTGGGAGCCTACTGAATCTGCATAGATTATGTGCAACTTGTTGGCATTTTGAAGAAAATATGAAAATAACTAATAAGTTAGAATAAGAGAAGTACTCTCTGGCCCCAAAACAGAGGATCCTCATATTAGAAGTTATGACTCCATACCACACAGGCAATGCCAGTCCAAAACACAGGAAGTCCAGAGACTACAGCAAAGACTAGCCAAGCTGTCTTCCTTCATATTATATATTTCACAAGATGTGCTGGTCTGTAAAAATACCCTCCCTCTATTGCAGGCAGCAAGACAACTCTTTGTTCCTATGGATTATGCTGTCATTAGGATAGAATGTAAGATGCCCTTAAAATTCTTATGCTTATATATTGTTGTTCTGACCAATTTCTCTCTCTCTCTCTCTTTAAAATAAACATAAGTTCTTGTGTGGCAGAAAAATCAATAAAAATGTCCTAGACATTCATCATAAAAGAATGATAAAGATAGAGTAGTAACTTGATGAGAGCTAGAGTCGTAGAAGTTCCTGGAAGGAGCTATAATATTAGAGAGAGAAATAGACTAGAATCAATGTGCCCAGGTTTAGAGGGAGGTAGAAAAAAAAGCAACTCATCCTCTGTCCTTCTTGTTCTCCTCTTCCATTGGCCACACTCAAGTGGAAGCCAGAGTCCAAACAGTCCTGGTGATGCTTCTGTAGGATAAGGCTCAAGGATTTCTTTCAGAAAAAGACTTTTGAGAAACACTGGCTTTAATTTCTTCATCTGAAAATAGTTTAATGTTAAGTGCCCCCTACATGTCACTACAGAGATACAGTTCTGACTTTATAATATTACATTATCTTTATGTTAGCTATATCTTCTAATTCAGGATACAGCATAGATTTTTAAAGTTTTATGCAATGTTTATAGGCATATGTAATACTAGGTACCTGTGCAGCTAAGTTAGACCTTTATTTGTTTTTGCCCTGTGGCTCTAATTATGGAGGTATAAATTTACACATAGTAAAGCATAAAATATTAAGCACTGTAAAATTATATGTACATATGCATATATATATTTTGTGTATATATATACACACACACAACTACCAGATAAAAATATAGACGATAAGGTTGGATTTTACATAAGAATCTATCAGCCCTGTTTATAATGGAATCATGAAAATGAGGTGTTCATTTGGGGCTGAGAAAAACGTCTCTCAGGCCTACTTTTCCTTTTCCTGCTTATTTGCTATAGTCAACCTAACATGCTCTACTTAGACATAATTCTCAGTATCTGCCTCACATCCCAACAGTATAAACTGGCACGGTTGTACGGAAAGACAAAGAGGAATCAACATTTGGCAAACATCATGATAAAAATTGATTCAGGGCAAAAATATCAACAGATGTTATAAAGTAAAAGTGCAATGAGGAATAGAATAGCTGTTTGGTCTCAAAATATTAATTATACAATATATTTATTAATTATAAAACAAAATAACTTTACAATGCAGAAACCCCAATTGATCAGAGATAACATCAATAATTCTTCCGGATACGAAAAACCAAGAGCATAATGCTTCTGTGGGTATTCCCATCAACACTGAGTAATAGGAATTCAAGCATGAGGAAACATCAGACAAACCTAAATAAACAGTCATTCCACAAAATACTAAGCCAGTACTCCCCAAATATGTAAACGCCATTAAAGACACAGAAGTACTGAAGAGCTGTTCCAGAATAAAAGCACTACAGAGACAGGATACCTGAATGCAATGCATGATTTGGAAACTGCCTTCAGTGTAAAGAATAATATTGGGACACCTGAAAAACTCTGAATATGTATCAGTGAATTTCCCAGTTTCATTTAATTAATTTATTTATTTTTTGATAGAGTTTCCCTCTTATTTTGCAATGGCATGATCTTCATTCACTGCAACCTCTGCCTTCCGGGTTCAAGCGATGTTCCTGCCTCAGCCTCCTGAGTAGCTGTGATTATAGGCATGCGTCACCACACCCAGCTAATTTTTTTGTAGTAGAAATGGGGTTTTTCCAAGTTGGTCAGGCTGGTCTCGAACTCCCGACCTCAGGTGAACAGCCCGCCTTGGCCTCCCAAAGTGCTGCAAAGTGCTTACAGGTGTGAGCTGCCATGCCCAGCCCCAGTTTTAATTATTATAGTGTGGTTATGCAAGGGAACATTCCTGTCTTTTGGAAGTATGCACTGAACTGTACCACACAGAGACATGAACTATTCCACATAAAGTGATGTGAATTGTATAACACACAGATTTAAAGACAGAAACAGAGATAGTAACGGAAA
Organism: Macaca fascicularis; assembly: GCF_037993035.2. Lineage (NCBI taxonomy): Eukaryota > Metazoa > Chordata > Mammalia > Primates > Cercopithecidae > Macaca > Macaca fascicularis. The sequence continues at coordinate 67,400,392 of NC_088389.1, read as the reverse complement.
AAATCATAACATTTAGAGAATTTTAATGAAAGGAGTTTGGGAATTCTTTGTGCTAATCTTGAAAATTTTCTAAAATTATATCAAATAAAAAGTTAAACAGAGGGGTAAAAAAAGGAGGAGACTAAACTAGGCAAAGGAGCCCTACGGCAAGACAAAAAAACTAGTCCCAGTCCTAAAACAAATCAAAGAAGAGGTGATATTTTCGGTGAGGAGTTAGAGATGTCCATTCCTCCTATCACAAGGCAGAAATAAATACGTCTGTTTTAGGAAAAACAACAAAACAGAAAAACCTGAAAATAGAATAATTTTGAGGAAAGCAAACTCCAGGCACAAGCATTTTCACTGATACACAGCACCCCGCGCTCCACGGCTGATACACAGTACCCCATACTCCATGGCGCACAGGCTCAAAACAGTTGCCCACAAAGGGACCAGGGTTGTTGCCATAATGGGTGTTCTCACTGAATAGTGAGGACTGCTTGGCTGCTGATCACACAGCATCCTCAGTACCTTAGCATTGCACTAAACTCTGGTAGAGGGATCTTCAAGAAAGGTTGATGTTAACATTTCCAGCAGCCTGGAAAAATGGGAACCGTGAGTCAGATTTGGGTTGTTTTAATGAAAATAGAGGGTTCCAATTTCTCCGCATCCTTGCCAACTATTGCCCTTTGCGTATGTGATAACAGCCATTCTAACAGGTGCAAGGTGCTATCTCATTGTGGTTTTGAATTGCATTTCCCTAATGATTAGTGACATTGAGCATCTTTTGATACACCTGTTGGCCATTTATATGTCTTTTTTAGAGAAATGTCTATTTAAAACCTTAGTTCATTTTTTAATCAGGTTATTGCATTTTTGGACAATGGTTAGTAGGAGTTTCTTACATATTTTTGAAATTAACTTCTTATCAGATATATGGTCTGCCAAAATTTTCTCCCTTTCTGTGAACTGCCCTTTCACCCTGTTGATTCTTTTGTCGCATGTTGGCAAAGATGTGGAGAAACTGAAACCCCTGTATGGTGTTTGTGGGAATGCAAACTGGTAAAGCTGTTATGGAAAACACTACAGAGGCACCTCAAAAAAATAAAAATAGAACAACCATAAGATCTAGCCATCCAGTTTCTGAGTCTATACACAAAAAAATTGAAATCAGGATCTCAAAAGAATAAATACACCCCCATGTTCACTGTAGAATTAGAATTATTAACAATAGTCAACATGTGAAAACAACATAAATGTTCATCAACAGATTAATGGATAAAGAAAATGTGGTATGTACATACAATGGAATATTATTTGGCCTTCAAAAAGAAAAACATTCTACAATATGCAATATCATGAATGAATCTGGAGGACATTATGCTAAGTGAAATAAGCTAGATACAGAAGAACAAATACTGCATGATTCCACCTATATGAGGTACCTAAAATAATCAAACTCATAGAAGCAGAAAGTAGAAAGGTGGATACCAAGGGCTGGGGGAAGAAGAACATGAGGAGTTGCTAATCAACTACATAAAATTTCAGTTATCAAAGATAAATAAGTTCTGGAAATTCACTCTACAACATTGTGCCTATAGTTAACGATACATTGTACACTTAAAAATCTGTTAAAAGGGTAGATTTCATGTTGTGTTCTCACCACAATAAAAAGACCCCATGAGCACCTAAAGAAAATATAAACAGAGAAATGTGACAAATATTGGACTAACATTCTGTGATGAATTAAAAATGCTCTCCACTTCTTTGTGACTCTCCCATAAGGAGGGGAGGTCTGTATTTTTATTTTTGCTTTTTTTCTCACTGATTTTGGAATGGGCCTGTGACTGCTTTGGCCAATAAAATATTGGTGACATGTACCAGCCTTCCACCTAGACTTTAAGAAACCTGGCAGCTTTCACTTCCTCTCTTGGAATGTTTGTGTTGGAAACCCTGAGATGCTTTAAGAAACTTGCTGGAGAAACTAGGTGCAGAGGCTACATGGAAACAGAAATAATAATTTGAGACTCCATAGGAAGAGAGGCCTGAGCAGACCCACTATGCCAACCTAACTGGTCCTCCTCTCTTCTCCTCCCAAGGCACCAGACATGTACATGAGCCATCTTAAATATTCCAGACTAGGGGAGACCCCAGATGGCTATATTCCCAGTTCACATCACATAGAATAGAAGAAACACTCAGGTGAGCTCAGTTAACATTCAGAATCACAAGAATCATAAAATGGTTATTGCTTTAAGCCACTAAGTTTTAGAGTAGTTGGTTATAAAACAAGGACAGACTCATATTCACTCACATGTGTAATTATTCCACTCATTCGATAATTATTTTATTAAGCACTTATTAAAGACCCCAGTGGCAGGTTCCTTGGTGTTGATTTCTGCTTTACTGGAAAATAAACATAAAATACATGAGAATAAAATACATCCATGATGTTTGTAACTAAAGTGCATGGTATAATAAAAGGAGATTGGACCCAGGCAGGAAAGTCAAGGTGAAGCCACATCATTTGACTGGAGAAATACCCAAGGTTTGTTGTCTCGCGTGAAGGAAAACAAAGACGTGGACATACACACAGAGTGGGTTTTAAGAGCAGAAAGTTCAATAGGCAAAAGAAAGAAGAGAGAGCTTCCTCATGCAGAGGAAGGGAGCGCCCAAGTTGGTTTCCAGGTTTGGGGCGGGATGCGGTTGATATTCTAGAAGAGCTTGAGGTGGCGGTGTCTGATTTACACAGGGTATAGTGGATTGGTTTGACCAGGTGTGCCATTTACATAATCCCCGAAGAGCGTGGCCATCCCACCCTAATTTTTTATTATGCAGATGGGGTTCCCACTTGGCAGGTGCCATGACACTCGCACACATGGTGGAAGAGAAGGAGAAGGGAAGAGAAAACCTCCATGTTGGATACACCTGGCTTCTGCTGTAGCTGCCGGCATTCACCTATGCAAGCTTCCAGCTTGCTGATCTATGCTTGCAGCTTGATTTTTCAGGCTGTTTTCTGTTAGAAAAGAAATAATTTGGGGGCTGCTTTTTAATAAAAGAAAAATCTTACTGAGGATTCCTGTACCCTATCTACCTAAATAATTTCTTTTTTAACTCCTATATTAAAGGCTGTGAGGATTAAACTGAGATCAAGCAGTAGTAGGAGGTAATGGGCATGGGAGAAACAACCTCCTGTGGAAAGCCATTATAGCATCACAGAACATGGTACACTGAGGACTGAGAGGCTCTTGTGTCTAGGGCCCAGCTTAATGAGCAATATGTGGTCAGGTGAGGCCAGAATCAAAGCATGAAGCCAGAATATAAACTTAATTAAACTATAAACATCTGGTTAGGGACTGTCTTGTTTGCCTTGTATTTTTAATACCTAGCACATTTCCTGGCACCTGATAGGGGCTCAATAAATGCTAAATCTTTCTAGGAAGGAGGGAAGAAAGTGAAGGAAAAAGAGAAGGAGGGAGGGAAGGGGAAGAAGAGAAGAGAAAGAGGAAGGAGGAACTTGTCCTTTGCACTTGCGTTACTCTGTTTAGACAAGAACTACCTCTCATCCAGTAGTTCTCAAATTTTGTCACATATTACAATTACCTGGGATTTCAAGAAAATCCTTGTGTCCAAGCTGAATCCCATACCTAATCAATTAAATCCTCTTGAGTGAGACTCAGACATCACAGGTGCTTCCATTGTGCAGCCCAGCTCGAGGAGTGGTGTTCCCAGCAGTCTATGTTCCTGTATAGGGAATGATGCTCCCTGACTTATTTTCTACATAGACCTTGCAGTTGTAAAGGTCAGAAAATTAATCTAGGTCCTAACACAACCAGATGTTGGTAAGAAATGGGAACAAAAGACCATGTCTAAGAATCATTGAATATTACTGAAAATAGAAGACATAATTTGAAATATACGTCTCCATGCCTGTATCAAATAACCCATAATTGCTGAATAACCAAATCTCTGAATCAATGAAGTCCATGTTCCAGGGCCCTGACTTCAGCTAGCAGCATCTTTACCTCACCTATCATTAGTTAATTCCTAAGGAAGCTGTCCTCTTTCTGACTTCTCCCCATCAAAATCCATATACTGTTTGACAGACTAACAGAACATTTTAAAACATAAGCTGTGTTTGTCATTCAAACTGCCTTGTTGCTTTCCACCAGCTACCATATAAATTACATCCTATCAGTAAAAACTTTTATTACACTGTTTTTCTGACACGCTTTTCAGCAATATGATGAGCTTTGTTTGCTTACTTACAAATTAAACTCATCCTTTTTATAAAATTATCATGATGCCTAACTCACCCCCCATTTGAGTCCACTTACTTATATAATTATTCCACAATATACCTTTGATTTCCTTTTCTACTGCTCCTGTCAAGTTAAATGTCCCCTTCTACATGTATCTATTATATCTTCTACTTGTCCTTTCATTTCGCTCCTTACACTTTCATTAGAAGTTCAATGTCTATCTTCTCTACCAGTGTGTAAGCTCCATAAAGGAAAAGCCTGAGTTGCCACACTATCAGAATATCCTCAAAGTCCAGCAAAATGCTGTGCACTTAATATAAACCCATGAAATGAGTTTATGAATGAATAAATAAGCAAGTAGATTAATAAATGCCCATTGAGGGTAATAAAGACAATTTATCTTTGACATTTTGTAGACATCTCAGAAAAGTTCTAATTCTGCCCACAGTCACTTCCTAGAACAGATTCAGAAGGAAAAGGAGAGAGAGGAGCTGTTACTCCAGGCTTTCATTATGTTCTAAAAACTTTCCTTATGTGGAACTCTTAGAATCACTCAATCACAGATTATTGTACTGGCAGCGACTACTACGGTACACAGTTTGTTTGGCAACATCAAGGGCCAATACATTTCTTGGAAAAGCAGTCCCAGGCCTGAATAATTTGTATTTGTATCATAAAATATTTGATTACTCTGGTATATTCTTGTGACACTGAATTGATGAGTATTTCTTTTGGCATCATCATAAGTACATTTATATTAGACATAAAACTACCTGCTTTCCTTGTTACAGATGAGTATGTTTTTGATGATTTTAAATCTCAAGTTGTGGCTCAGCATCACAAGTGAAAGAAAAAATAAAAGGAAAAATGAATGACAATCAAAGGTAAGTTTGTCATCATTATAACAATAATGGTAATAGAGGTATTAATGGTATCTGTAGAAGAAACTTACATTTTGAAGTATATACTATAGATTATCCACTTTGCTAAATGTTTTTTGTATATTATTTAATTTTTACAATGTCTTCATGAGAGTGTTCTATTTTTTCTCACTGTACAGATAAGGAAACAGGTTAGAAGAATTAAGAGACCACCAGTCAAACAGATCATTACATATGGCTACTAGGGCCTCAAACAGATCTTTTTGTTTGGTTGTAAGATCAATACACTAACATCAGGTGGGGTTAATGACTCCAGTTTCAGGTTCTGGTTGTGCAGAATATACATCTACCTTTTTGTCAAGGCATCATTTCATTTGCTTCATCTCCCTTGGAAGCCTACAGGCAAGTTAATTGAATGCAATCTCACACTGACTCCCTTTACAAAAATAGCCTAGTCAGAATCTATGTACATACTCCAAATTGGATGCATAACAATACCATTTTACACAAGAGCACTGAATATATTTACAAATCATTGTCTAATATCAACTAAGATACTTAGAGAAGAGTGATAAGAAATAAGATGGGACACTGAACCAGAATGTGCAACAATGCTATGTAACTGGCAAAGATGCAATTAAGATTAACATGTTCCAAGAATCTTACCTATAAAAAAGTGAATATTGAAAATGCTGGAGTACAGTTTGTAGAAAAAGAGCTGCGCCTACAAAGTGACCAGAGAGAGATGGTAGACCTTCAGTGAATCTATGAAGTCAATTCCTGGTAGGCTCAATGCTACTTGTACTTCAAGTAAGACTTCAATCAAAAAAAAATTTTTTTAAATGAAACCACCAGTTTAGTAGAAAAGATCTCAGAAAAGGATATAAGGCTCCTAAGTATAAAACAACATATACATAAATGAAAATAAACTGCACATACAAGTGTATTGAGGAGAACAAAACTAAATCCAAATTTATATTTAAATGCTCCCATTTAAATTGTCTAAGAAAGAAATATTTAACTTCAGTAGAATGAGAGAAAGCTTGTTTGGCTGCACAGCTTCTTCAATTCAGTTCTGCTTTCTGGAAACATTTACAATGGGAGAAAGGTTCATAAGCTCCCCTGATGGTAGTGAGGGCATACACACTAGAGAGGAGAAAGAATGATTTTTAAAATTATTTCTATCCAATCTGTTTTTCCTTTTTACTCTAATGAGACATGCTAAGTACTCCTATTATAGTAATTTACCATAATATATATGGTGAAATGACCCTGACACCAGGCAAACCAAAGACTGTATCTTTTTAAATAATTGAAAAACAGACACAGAAACATTTTCTTTAGAAATGGACCCTTAGATTGTCTACACAATATGCTGACTAGTGGAATACTTAAGGCACAATGACACCTGTATTTATATATTTCTAGGCAGTTACAGCTGACAGTATAAACTCATTTTATAGGATTGCTAAAACAGCTGCAGGAAAGAGATAAAGACATTTTATCATTTTAATTTGCTATCACGTAACATAACAGCAGTGGAACAAAATTGCCTGGGATTATTGAAAATAATCTGTCATCAGAACTGATGGTATTTACCAAAGCAGTTTCACTAGCAAACTTCACTCTGTTCTCAAGTTGAAAAATAAAAATCTATTCCATGCCATGTGAAAATGCCCTTGGTTCTACCTGTATTTATAAATAATTACATCAACTACAAAAAAAAAACTGATTTTGGATAAAGAATACTATTCTTCATAATCACAATTATCCTAGAAAAGTGTATTAGAATACATTCAAATCGTATGATTTAATAGAACTATCCCTTAAGACCTTTTATATATAGGTTTAAAACATATCTTAATTTTTATTCACCAATATAATCTCTATTCATGCAATTTTTAGAATGTGTTAAAAGCAAACAACCTTGATAAACTCAAAAAAAAAGAGAAATATAATCCCAGAGCCTCATTATCAATTTCAAGCCATATCACTTTTATGTTGGGTTTCACATCAAACAAATACCTTAGGTGGCCAGAGACAGACTTCAGTTTGTGATGGCAACATGAAAATTAGTTTAAGTCCATCAAGAGCTTACACCAGGTCAGGAAGTTATTGGTTTGACCTTTCTATTAAGGGGAGAAAGAGCTTTGCTGGCACAGACCTAAGGACCTAAGCCACACATCCCTGTTTCATGCCCATTTGGAAAGCTGCAGATCTCTTGTAAGAATGTGCCCCTACTCTTCTTTCATATAAGTTATTGCTTCTTCCTTGGAATACCAACAGCACCTGTCATTAAACATTTTATCATAGTCTGTTTTCATGGTTGTAGAACTGAGAAAGTCGTTCAGGAGAAGGGCAGCTGGAAATGACATTTATGTGCCAGATGTTGCTCATGAAAGTGAAATGTGGAGAAAAGCTGGGAATTTAGAACATTTTCTTCTGACTCCAAAACCTCTTCAGAATCTCTCCACTATTATATTATTGTGTCATATGCTCAGATAGGTTTGTAAGCAATTTGAGATGAGGAATAAGGTTTTATATATGTCTCTGCACCCAGTACTACCTATACAACTGTACTTATATAAACAGTTCAATGGAGATTTAGCGATCAAAACAAAACCCATAGCTGTGTTGGCTATTTAGTTTTGGTATTTTCTTTTTTTTTTTTACGTTTTAGAATAAGCTTGTCAATGTCCAAAATGTCCACTGGAAGTTTGACTGGTAGCGCTCTGAATTTCCAAATCAATTTGAAGATAATTGACATCTTAATAATTCTGAGTCATCACAATCATGAACACAGTGTACTTCTATTTAGGATTTACTCTCAGCAGTTTTGTGATTTTCAATGCACAGGTTGTTCATATCTTTTTTTCTCTCAAATTTTAAGTTCCGGGATACATGGGCAGGAGGCGCAGATTTCTTACATAGGTAAATGTATGCCATGGTGGTTTGCTGCTCAGATTATTCCAGCACCCAAGTATTAATCCCAGCATCCATTAGCTATTCTTCCTGATGCTCTCCTACCCCCCACTCCCAACATGCCCCAGTGTGTGTTGTTTCCCCCATGTATCCATGTGTTCTCATCGTTCAACCCCCACTTACAAGTGAGAACTTACAATGTTTGGTTTTCTGTTCCTGAGTTAGTTTGGAGGATTACAGCTTCCAGCTCCATCCACGTCTCCGCAAAGACCATGATCTTGTTCCTTTTTATGGCTGCATAGTTTTCCGTGGTGTATATGTACCACATTTTCTTTAACCAGTTTGTCAGTGCTGGGCATTTGAGTTCATTCCATGTCTTTGCTACTGTGAATAGAGCTGCAATGAACATGTGTGTGCATGTATCTTTGTAATAAAATGATTTATATATCTTTGGGTATATACCCAGTAATGGAATTGCTGGATCAAATGGTATTTCTGCTTCTAGATCTTTGAGGAATGACCACACTGTCTTCCACGATGATTGAACCGATTTGCACTCTGATCAACTGTGTAAAAGCATTTCCTTTTCTCCACATCACCAGCATCTTTTTTTTTATTTTTTATTTTTCATAGCAGCCATTCTGATTGGCATTAGATGGTATCTCACTGTGATTTTTATTTGTATTTCTCTAATGATCAATAATGTTGAACATTTTTTCATGTTTCTTGGCCACATGTATGTCTTCTTTTGAGAAGTGTCAGTTCATACCCTTTGCCCACTTTTTAATGTGGTTATTTGTTACTTGTAAATTTGCTTAAGTTCCATATAGACTGGATATTAGACCTTTGTCAGATAGACTTCAAAAATTTTATCCCACTCTGTAGGTTGTCTGTTCACTCTGGTGATAGTTTCATTTGCTGTGCAGAAGCTCTTTAGTTTAGTGAGAGCCCATTTGTCAATTTTTGCTTCTGTTGCAATTGCTTTTGCTGTTTTAGTCATCAAATCTTTGCCTGTGCCTATGTCCACAGTGGTATTGCCTAGAGTTTCTTCTAGGATTTTGACAGTTTTGGGTTCTACATTTAAGTCTTTAATCCATCTTGGGTTAATTTCTGTATAAGGTGTAAGGAAGTGGTCAGTTTCAATTTTCTGCACATGGCTATCCAGTACTCCCAGCACCATTTATTAAATAGGGAATCCTTTCCCCATTGCTTGCTTTTGTCAGATTTGTTGAAGATCAGATGGTTGTAAGTGTGCAGTCTTAGAGTTCTCTCTTCTGTTCATTGGTCTATGTGTCTGTTTTGTACCAGTACCATGCTGTTTTGGTTACTATATCCTTATAGTGTAGTTTGAAGCCAGGTAGCATTATGCCTCCAGCTGTGTTATTTTTGCTTAAGATTGTCTTGGCTATTTGGGCTTGTATTAGTCCATTTTCATGCTGAGGATTAATACATACCTAAGAATGGGTAATTTATAAAGAAAAAGAGGTCTAATGGACTCACAGTTCCATGTGACTAGAGAGACCTCACAATCATGGCAGAAGGCAAAAGGCACGTTTTACATGGCAGCAGGCAAGACAGAATGACAACCAAGTGAAAGAGGGCTCCCCTCATAAAATCATCAGATCTGGTGAGACTTCATCACTACACTGCGAACAGTATGGAGGAAACCACCCGTATGATTCAATTATCTACCACTGGCTCCTACCCACAACATGTGGGAATTATGGGAGCTACAATTCAAGATGAGATTTGGGTAGGAACACGGCCAAACCATATCAGTGCTGTTTTTGCTTCCATATGAACTTTAAAATAGTTTTATCTAATCCTGTGACAATGTCAATGGTAATTTAATGTGAATAGTATTAGTCTATAAATTGCTTTGGGCAGTATGGCCATTTTAATATTGATTCTTCCTAACCATGAGCATACGATGTTTTTCTACCTGTTTTGTGTCATCTCTGATTTCATTGAGCAGTGGTTTATAATTCTTCATGAAGAGGTCCTTCACTTCCCTTGCTAGTTGTATTTCCAGGTATTTTATTCTTTTTGTGGCATATGTGAATGAGGGTTCATTTATGATATGGCTCTTGACTTGCCTGTTGTGGGTATATAGGAATGCTAGCAATTTTTTCACATTGATTGTATTCTGAAACTTTGCTGACATTGCTTATCAGTTTAAGATGCTTTGGGTTTGAGACTATAGGGTTTTATAGATACAGTATCATGTCATCTTTAAACAAAGATGGTTTGACTTCCTCTCTTCCTATTTGAATATCTTTTATTTCTTTCTCTTGCCTGATTTCCCTAGCAAGAACTTTTAATACTATGTTGAATAGTAATGGTGAGAGTGGGAATCCTTGTCTTGTGTGAGTTTTCAAGGGGGAATGCTCCCAGCTTTTGCCCATTCAATATGATATTGGCTGTGGGTTTGTCATATATGACGCTTACTATTTTGAAGTATGTTCCTTCAATACCTAGTTTATTGAGGGCTTTTAACATGAAGAAATGTTGAATTCTATTGAAGGTCTTTTCTGCATCTATTGGGTAATCATGTGGTTGTTGTCTTTAGTTCTGTTTATGTGAGGAATCACATTTAATGATTTGTGTATGTTGAACCAACCTTGCATCACGGGGATGAAGCCTACTTGACTGTGATGGATAAGCTTTTTGATGTGCTCTCAGATTCAGTTTGCCAGTATTTTGTTGAGGATTTTTACATCAATGTTTATCAACAATATTGACCTAAAATTTTTGTTGTTGTATTTCCGCCAGGTTTTAGTATCAGGATGATGCTGGCCCCATAAAATGCGTTAGAGAGGAGTCCCTCCTTTTGTAATTTTTTGGAATAGTTTCAGTAGAAATGGTACTAGCTCTTCTTTGTACCTTTGTTAGAATTCAGCTATGAATCCGTCTGGTCCTGGGTTTTTTTTGTTTTGTTTTTTGTTTTTTTGTTAATAGGCTATTTAATATTGCCTCGATTTCAGAGCTTGTTATTGGTCTAGTCAGGGCTTCAGTTTCTTCTTGGTTCAGTCTTGGGAGGGTGTATGTGTCCAAGAATTTATCCATTTCTTCTAGATTTTCTAGTTTACATGCAGAGAGGTGTTTGTAGTATTCTCTGTTGGTTCCCTGTATCTCTGTGGGGTCAGCGGTAATATCCCCTTACCATTTCTGATTGTGTTTATATGAATCTTTTTATTATTCTATTATTAGATAGTGGCCTATTTTTTCCAAAACAAACAAAAAAAAGTTCCTGGATTCATTAATTTTTGAAGGGTTTTTTGTCTCTATCTCCTTCAGTTCGGCTCTGATTTTGGTTATTTCTTGTCTTCAGCTAGCTTTTCGGATTTGTTTGCTCTTAGTTCTCTAGTTCTTTTGGTTGTGATGGTAGGGTTTCAATTTGAAAACTTTCTAGCTTTTTTTTTTGAGGTCTTTTCCAGCTTTTTGATGTGGGCATTTAATGCTATATATTTCCCCCTTAGCACTGCTTTAGCTGTGTCCCAGATATTCTGGTACATTGTATCTTTGTTCTCAGTTGTAAAGTTTTTTTGTTTTGTTTTGTTTTTAGCCAGAGTCTCTCTTTTTTGCCCAGGCTAGAGTACGGTGGTGTGATCTTGGCTCACTGCAACCTCTGTCTCCCAGGTTCTGGCAACTCTCCTGCCTCAGCCTCCTGAGCAGCTGGGATTACAGGTGCATGCCACCACACCCGGCTAATTTTTGTATTTTTAGTAGAGATGGGGTTTCACCATGTTGACCAGGCTTGTCTGGAACTCTTGACCTCAAGTGATCCACCTGCCTCGGCCTCCCAAAGTGGCAAAGAACTTCTTTATTTCTGCCTTACTCATTTATCTAGTTTTCAGACTTTTAATGAGTTTCACTAGAGCTCAAAAATTACTGCAATGAATCCCATATATTGGAAAATTAATTCATTTCCAAACTGCCAGCTTATTTTTAGTTATTTGACTGTAAATATGTCTCCTTTGATAAGAGATTCAAACTTTCTGAGTTTGTTGGCTTTAATACCATCATGCAAAGATTGTGTGACTGATTAGTATTGAATATGATTGCCTATAGCTTTGCATTTGTACATGAGTCACTATGAGACAACCTACCGGTCCTCAAAATCAAGCTTTGTACTCTGGGCATATTAGATACCACTGGTATATAAACATATTTCATAGCATCTTCGTGACAGAATGGGTTTTTTAGCTGCAGAATTTTTGTATAATTCAGATATTTAGTAAGACTAACACAAATCCAAAAGTAATTATCTGCATATACATATACATTCTGAGACAAATAAATGATGAACAACTGGTATTTATTGAATATTTTTAATGTGAGAAATATGCTTCTATATCTTTTGGAGCTTAAAGACTAGCTATTTCATCAAGATGAAATTAAATATGGCACTAAATAGTGTTGTGTGGAAATTAGTCATCAATACAACAGTAGAGTTAAAGTTTGCAAGATGTAAACTAATGCTATCAATTTTGACTAATATTCCAAACCAGGAAATTAGTCATCCTTGCTTGTCTTATTTAGTCACCAGAGTTGGTAGGTTCTAATTCCCAAATAATTCCAAAATCTGACTTTTCACATCTATCTCCATTGACTTGACTTGGACTTATATCGCCTCTGAATAGTTCCAAGAGCATCTGAAATATCTGTGTTCTCTTCCAAATAACACAAAGTTTTTCATGGTTCTAGTCTCTTCATCTTGATCTTCTTTGCCCAGAGCTTCAAGGATAAACTCGATGTCACTTGGTTGCTGTTGTCTGACCTGCCCCAAAGTCCAGTAAGAGTTGGCTATCATGTCACTTGTGTTTACATATCATTTAATATATTCTTTTTTTTTTTGTAAGCACTTATCACATCGTATTATTTGTATTGTCCCTGTCTCTTATGGAGGGCAACCATAAGGTTTATCACTTCTCTGAATTCAAAGAATTTGGTCAATGCTTGGTTCACAGCAGGTAGTCAGTATTTAAGGAACTGAACTGAGTTCCAGGACTGTTAGTATCTTAAATGTCTCATGAGTGAAGAACATGACTGGAACTGACAGGCTGTGCTCTTGTCACTCACTTCCACTTCCATCCCCATCCAGAGATGTAAGTGCAAAACTCTGTGAAATTAAAAAAATCATAGACCAGAGATTTTAGAAGTATGGACCATTTGATTATTTTTATCCCAACAACCTTTCCAGCCTGCTTTATAACAAGGTAGCTTTTCAGCCAAATTAAAAAGAACAGGAAAAAAAAGTGTTAGTTAATTATTTCTGGAATAGAAAACTGAAAGATACACTTTTTTTCTTGGAAGATATTTTTCAAATTATTATTTATGAAAAAACATTAAGAACTTTGATAACATATTTCAAAATGTTTTCCATCATTGCATATCTACCTATGTTATTTTGTTTCAGTTTACAAACATCGCTGATGCTAAAATACCTCCTTCAATATATAATTTAGGATTACAAACATGCTTCATTTTTCAAACTAATTTCTATACTCCAAGTACAAACAAAATCATTATGAAGTTTTAAAACACCACAACATCATTAATACTATAAAATCTTAAAAAATACCTTTTTCATTGTTCAAGTATTTTATGAATATCTCAGATCCAACTTGAAAGCATTTTCTCATGTGGCACTATTTTATATGCATTTTAATTTCTTCTCTACTTTCCACAATGATCCCATGAATGGTTGAACACAATTTGAGTTAACATCTTTGTTTTTAACATAATTCATTTGATTATGTGATGAAACTATTTCATTTATGTAATAAGGCTCCAATAAATATCTTTTACTTTTTCCTTGCTTTTTAAATTATTTGCATTTTTTCCTCAAGTCAAATTCCCACAAATTATTGTATCAATGAATGAGAATATGTGCATGGCTCTTAACATATTATGCCAAGTTTCTTGAAAAAAGCTATGCCTATTTATTCTGACTCTCAAGAATGAATATAAGCATATCATGTTCACTGGGCCCCTTTCTAGTGCTCTCCTAAAAACAGCCTTCAACTCCTGAGCTTGTTGTGCCATTCCCAAAACTACTCCTCCTAAGTACAGACTGGCAGGAGAAGAGACCCTGAGAGAACCTTCGCTGTTACCACCATATCCCCCACTCTTGTTGTTGCCACTACTTTTGCCTGCTACAGGGCTGCAGCTTCATTAGGGGCAGACAAGGAAGGTTCAAAGAGCTCTATTCTGTAATAAACTCTCTTCCAAGTCCTCCAACCAGTCTTTTTTTTTTTTTTTATCTGTAGTTTTTCAATATCCAAGAGATATATATGACTAAGAAGATATGGAAGTCAAAACAAACAAACAAATAGACTCTCCAAAGTATGGTCATTCTTTGTTTTGATTATCTCTACCCAGTTCACCTACTCTTCTTTACTTCTAGAGGCATCTTATAGTTGCTTTATGAATTTTGTCTTCCTTTCCTTTCACCTTTCATCAATGGGAAAGATAGAATGGAGTGTACTTATTCCTTCCTAACTGACACTAGAACCTATCAATAAGTTTTTAATCGGGAGACTGAGAAAGTAGACTTACTCCTTTGTCACTAGTTGATTTCAAAGATAGTGGCCTGGTTACAGTATATGTTTGGTTTTGAGCCAGTTTGATCCAGTGAATATGAGATTTACCATTGATTCATTTATTGGAAATACATGACATTGGAATTACACCAGTTGGGCAGATTTAATTCTACATTAAATTTGCTAGATGAGAAACATATAACCAGTTGTCTTTTTCTTTTCTTTCCTTTTCTCCCCTCCCTCCCTCTCACCTTTCCTTCCTTTCCTTCCTTTTCTTTCTTTCTACCTCCTCCTCCATGCATATGGGAGCCTAGATTCATGGTTAACATTTTTTTTTTCTTCTGTAAAGGACCCGAGAGTATTTTAGGATTTCAGGGACACAAAGTCTCTACTGCAACTACAGTATTCAACTCTACTATTGTGGTGTAAAAGCAGGCAATGGACAATATTTAAATAAATGAGCTAGCCAAATTTGGCCAACAGGCTATAGTTTGTCAATCTGTGGCTTAGAATGATGAATTAACATATTTGATCTTCAGTATTTACCCAGTAGTAAGGTTGTTACAGTAAAAAACCATCATAACATTTTAAGTGGTTTAAAAACTGTTTGAGTAAAAATGTGTTTGGGGTTATTTAGAAGTTATTGACGCCTGATATGATACTGAAATACTAGTATGTGTGGGTCCAGGTTCTGAGATTTCCGGGAGCCAATTTTTTCTAATTACTTTTTTACATTTGCTTTTTTAATCTATGTATATGTTCTTCTAATGAACTCTTTACTAGAATTTAGGTCATGAATTAGAAGACCTAAATTCAGAGTCGTGTGTGTGTGTATATATACACACACATATATATACATATACACACACACACACATATATATACATACACATATATAGATACATTTTTTATATATATATATATGTGTGTGTCCCTAGGTAATCTGGAAAAAAGTTGACTTTCAATTATATAGGTTGAAAAATACTGGAAAATAACATTTAATTAGACTCAAATCAAGAGCTGCCAGATTCCACATTGAAATATAACATTACTGAAAGCAGAATTTTTGAAGGTTTTCTATTTATGAGTATTCAGTAAGAAATTATTTCAGCTCCCATTTTTAGTATAGCACTCCAGACAAGAAATAGACTATCTTGGCTTTTAAAAGTCTTTCTGTAAATTCTTCATATGAAACAAAACTCTAAAACAGTTTTATTTTTGTAAAACATTCTTACAAAGTATGAACAATTATAGTTGACTGACTTAAGTTGAGAGGTTTCTGTATAAATAGCACTCTCAATTTTTGCATTCACAATTCAACACTGTCTAGCTCTGTTAAAATGGTGTCATTTCACAATAGTTGTATCACCTATGTTTCAGAAAACAGAGTTGTTATCCTGCCCTTCAGATAGGACAGGACCAGAAGATACTGTAAGACAAACATAAACGCTGGAGTGAGAAGAATCTAAGGAAGAGGTAATAACCAAAGCCATAAAATGATACATATTTTACCGCAGAAACATGAGCAATAGCTATGTGGCTATTCGTGCTACAAACTAAGCCACCCACAAACATTCAGCAGAAAATTCCCTTTGAATAGTTATAATTCAAGAAACAGAAAGCTCTCTCTAAAAAATGTGCCAACTATTTTTAATAGAGAATTCATAAAGAAATACAGCTGCTCAAGATATGAATGATAAGAGGATCAAACATATAGAACAGGGCTTTGTGAAAAGCAAAATTTGGCTTAAAGGAATGTAGGATGAAAATAAATGAAAAAATAAAGAACTATCAGAATGCCTCCAGAAGTTATAATGGATATGGGCGCTATCACTTTTCTCCCAGGTGATAGTAGTTTATTTCCTTGCCCAAAAAGCTTTTTCAAATCACATTTGCCACTACCCAGAGCAGGAGCATTAATAGCCACTAAGTTTCACTTTCTTAAAAGAGATATGTTAAGAATATGAACGTAAACTATGCTGAGGAGCAGTTTACTGGCTTCATGGAATTCACAGTACCAGGAGATGCCAACCCAGTATTCAGCTGGGCTTTTTAAATAACACTACATATGCAACTTTAAGTATCATGAGTTCAAACTTATAAGACTGTGCAGAGGAAAGTGCTGTTAATGTTAATAAAGATCGCATTGCCAGCTGAAGTATCACTCACCTACACGTCATTTGCTTTGTTAGTTTATATCCAATACAGCATTTTGGGAATCTGAGAGGCTAAATAAAAAAGCATGTGAAGAGAAGTTTACAGTTTGATTTGACTGATAATTTGTGCTATCATGAATTTCTAGGTGTCACATTCTAGACTATCTTTCTTAAAATTCTCCATCTTGGTATTATTATAAAGAACAAATGGAGAAGACTCAGTCACTATGCATATTATTGTCTCTTAAATTCCAAGGCACTCCTAACACTGGGCTTATCAGGGCCTACTGAGAGAAAGGGAACTTCAGGAAGGCCCTGGCTTCAGGGGTGAGGATTCCACCCAATTCCTGCATTGTCTCCTTTCAAATTTCATTTAGGACGACTGGAATGTCTAGACAGATTTTCAGTTTGAGTGAAGCAAGCCTAACAAAAAGCTTTCTTTACTACTTAAGAGAGGTGTCATTTGGTTCCTTTCTCACAACATTTTAGAAAGACGCCAATGTCCCTGAAATGATGTTGAGTGCTAGGAAACCAGTTATCATAAAATGTTAGGGACAGATGATAAAATATGTGTCTGTCCAATCTCTACATTTAATTTTTGTATTTTAGTTTTTGGACATTTTAATTCTTTTCTTAAGTTGTCTCATTTGTAAAATGAGAATAATAGTACCTCCTTCATTGAGATGACATAAGAATACAACCTAGAAAATATTACAACAGGAATAAATACAAGAACAGCTGAGGGAGTGATGTAATAAATTTGACTTGAAGAGCAGGGGTTGGCTGCTCTCTCTCTCTCTCTCTATATATATATACACACACACACACACATACACACACACATTCCTATACATACATATATACCTATATATACACACACATATACACATATACACACACTATATATAAAAAATATGTATGTATATATATAAGTATGTGTATATATGTGTATGTATGTATACATACACACATATACATATACATTAGGAAACATGAGCAGGACTTTATATAATAAAGAATAAAAGCAGTGCAGAAGGAAATGCATTACAAATACACTAAAACATAGCTAGAAAGGGACGTGGATAAATAATTCTGGAGGAATATAGGGTTATAGGCCATGATGCTAGAAAATCAATGTGGGGCACAATTGTGAAGTTTTTCACAGCCTTGCTAAGTAGTTTAACATTTGTGGTTTTCATGAGAAGCCATAAAATATATTTAATGAGCAGTAATATGAACAGCCCTAGGGTTGCTTGATGACCTTCCAAAAGCACAACAGTTTTAGCAGAATAATGATGAAAACAAGTCATTTGTGTTGAAGTAAATCAGACCATACAAAAAATCAATTTCAGATGGATTGTAGATCTAAATGTAAAGGATAAATAAAGCTTTTAGAAGAAAATATTAAATGTCTTCATGAACTGAAGTGAGCAAATATTTCTTGAAAGGGCATAAAAAAAACACTAACCGTAAGTGGAAATTTTGAAAAATTAACCTATTAAAATTAGTAACTCTTATTCATCAAAAGGCAACAATGAGAGTAGAAGACAAGTCATAAAGAAGAAACAATCAATATTTATATCTCGCCATATATCTACATCCAGAAAATATAAATAGCTCAACAAATCAATAAGATGCAGACAATTCAATAGAAAGTAGGCTAAAAATATGCACATCTATGACCTAGAAATCATAATCACAGATACATACAATAAGAAAGTGTACATGTGTTCACCAAAAGATATGTTGAAGAATGTTTAAAATACAACTACTTGTAAAAATTCCAAACTGGAACTAACCAAATATCCATTAAAAAAAAGGCTAAATTTTTATATGTATGCACAATGAAATCCTACACAGCAAGGAGAATGAACAGCTGCATGTAGAGACACTATAGATAAATCTCACAAATATCACAAGTCCTGTACACTATGTAGTCCAGGGTATTATGTTCTCACATGGAGTGTGAGAAGCCTAACACCTAGAGTGAATTCTACCTGATTCCATTTCTATAAAGTGCAAACCCAGGTATATGGTGTTAGAAGTTAGCATAGTGGTTATTTTCCATTTGGGCCTAACGATCAAGGGGAACGATGAAGCTTCTAAGAGGCTGATGAAGTTCTGTCTTGTGATCTGCCACTGGTTACATTTTTTGTTCCTGTTGAAATCCATAAAGTTTCATTTACGCTTTGTGCACTTGTATGTATACTTGAATAGAAATTATGAAAATTACTAAAAAAAAATTCAGAGGACTTCTACTTCCAACATCATGGCTAATTAAATATATTGAAGAAAAGTCCTCCAAAGCAAATGCCAACACACTGGATAAATCATAATGACTACTTTTTAATGCAGAGCTGAGCTCACAGTAAATTACAGGAAATCTGCATGGGACACATGAAAACTAGGAGCTAGAGCCGTAGATGTGATCCTTGAACACTGAGCTGGTGCTATCTTGAGGGTACACCTATTCTGGGGATTAAATCACAGCCCTGAACTACCACAGTTTATAAGACTTGACTAAATCAATCAATCAATATCTCTCTCTCTCTCAATCTCCCCCAACACCCAAACCTCCATGCCTCCCTTTCTCTCTCTCATTGATGAATCTTTGGGATAGAAAATAAGTTAAAATCCGGGCCGGGCGTGGTGGCTCACGCCTGTAATCCCAGCACTTTGGGAGACTGAGGTGGGTGGATCACCTGAGGTCAGGAGTTCAAGACCAACCTGGCCAACCCAGTGAAACACTGTCTCTACTAAAAATACAAAAATTAGCTGGACGTGGTGATGCTTGCCTGTAATCCCAGCTACTTGGGAGGCTGAGGCAGGAGAATCACTTGAACCTGGGAGGCAGAGGTTGCAGTGAGTGAGCCGAGATCACACCATTGCACTCCAGCCTGGGCAACAGAATGAGGCCCCGTCAAAAAAAACAAGAAAAGAAAAAGAATAGTAGTTAAAATCCAACTAATGAAATACAAAAATTTTTCTGTAGAAAATAAGCTGACTTTGACTGCTTTTCTGTCCCAATTTTCCCTAAAATATATATTATCTTGCTCTTCTCATTTTCTGACAGAAAATGGGCTTGCCCTCAGCAATCTTGCAATTAGAATTCAACCCACCAGTAGACACTTTTTTTCCCTAACACCATTTAAGGTACCAGATGCTCTTCTGTTTTACAGATAAAGCTACCTATAGATACCTCGTGTTCATCTAATTTCAAAAGAAAATATTATAAAAGAGTTCTGAATTGGAACTCAGGAGGAAACAAAAAACCACCTGGTACCCAACATGTCCACTGATGATATGGTGCCCTCAAGCGTCGCTGTTTAGGCCTCAGTAATTTCATTTGTCAAACTTAATGAGTGGGCACTGGTATTTCTAGGTTTTATATTCATAAGCTTTGGAGTCAGGCAAACTGAGAACTGCCCTGTATTATGTAAGTAAATTGATAGAAGCATCCACTGAAACCTCACATAGACTTTGCAAAGATGAAGCATATCTATGTGCTTGAAACGGAAAGATCTTTATGATGTACTGTTAAGTAACAAAGAGCAGAGCAGTATGAATAGTAGTTTATTTATAAAAGACACATAGTGTGAATATAAATATATTATTAATAGAATATATCTGCAGGGATCCACATAAATCAAGTTCCTTCTAGGTTAAAAAGAGGTAGTACAATGTTTCTGTGTTGATTGAATAAATAACATGTGGATACATAACTTTTATAATTTTATAAACACAAAATTTAGTTAATTCTTTTTCAATGGCAGGCACAAGGCTGTAGTTAAATAAAATTTGGTAACCTTTACCGTGGTGAACACTCTAAGAAGCTACTGATTATTACTATTTTCCTAAAAACTAAAAATAAAAATATTTGAAATTAGTGGATTGTATGACAATGTGATAATAAATGTATTTAAAAGCAAATACATGTTACAGTGAGTCTCATTTATTCAGGGATAGGTGGTGGTTAGGTATGAAATCAAGCTTGATCAGAAAAAGATTAGATAGAAATAGGAGAAAGATAAAGGATTTGGCCCTGTTGCCTTCTAAGGGAGAAGAAAGCTGACATAGGACTGGTAATAAATAGTGTAGAGATGGGGCATGCCAAAGGACATTGTTAATGACATCTTCCTGAGATTACAGAAGCAACCAAACAAATGTCCTGGGCAGAAAGATGTAGAAGCTGCGAAAAGGAATGATACATTTCTAATACAGGGTCTCAGACTACAATGGTGATAGGAAAGTAGGATTAAGTAACTCAAAACAAGGGTTTTACTCCAATTGTCAAATTCAATTTAGGGTATGCAACATAAGGCATAGCAGTGAGGGACATTTAGTGATGAGTTTTTCTGACCACTAGAGCTATTTAATAGAATTCCATTTTTAGAGGCACATTGTCCAGAAAAAAAAAAAAAAAAAGTTTTTCTAGTTATGAGATTGAATCAAATAATCGTCCTGTGCCCAGAGTGACATAACTCTAAAATGAGCCTTGTTTCTCAGAAGTGTCCCTGTTGCTAACTGCTCACAAATTGTATGCTGGCTTATTGAAGGAATCTTGTGTCAATGCTGTCACTTTTGTCCCTTTGGCTCTTCACGAAACTACCCATTTTAGCTCTTTTGAAAGAATGTTCTTTTTTTCTCAGGTTTATTAGATCTCTAATACCCATCAGAAGTTCTTGAATTCCTATCATCTTTTTTTCTTCAACCATGGTTTAGAGGAATACAGAGAATATTTTCATAATGTTCAAGTAAAAAAAAATCTTTCTAAGCCTGTCAGGAAACCAAATAACCTCAAAAAGATGAAATATGGCAAATGGTAACATATGGTAAATGGTAACAAATGGTAACATATTCCTAACCATAACTAACTCCAAAACTCTGAGCAGTTAAAAGCAATCATAATCTCAAGAAAAATACATGTCTTTATAAACAGCAAAAGCTCCTACAAGAAAAGATGGGCAAGAAAATGCCTCAGTAAATTAGACCAAGAATGTGCTTGAAAATCTAAAAAACAATGACATCAGAATATGGGAAAACGGTCTAATAAAGTAATTTGAATTAAAATTATGCTGTTGTCAAATTTCTATAATGTGAGAATGAAAATTTTAGAAGTATACCTTGTTAAACATAATTGAATGGCAATTTGTTAATACTATATATCAAAATTAAGATGTAAAATCTTTTAATCAGAATTAAACCTTAAGTATCCTCGAGTATAGCAAGGAATAAACAACAATGTCAGTACCCAGCACCAGATCTGCATTAAGAGATGACACATTTAATGAAACCTTAAGGAATAGTGAACCAAGTAAAGGCCAGCCAACGGGTGGCAGAGACTGCCAGCGAGCACCCACGTAAACCCACATTTTTCCCTACATGTTAAAGCCTTCCTGGCCGAAGATTGGGGCTATGTGACTGTGTTTTAGCCAGTTACATGTAGGCAAAAATAATGTATGCTGCTTTTAAGCTTTACCTTAAGACACCTGCTCAATTGTCCATTTTCTATCTACAATGACTATGGAGTCCATATGTTGATAGCATCAAGCAAGGAAAATAACTTGAATCCTTGGCTTATTAGACAGTCCCCAAGGAGAGTCACCTAACCTGAAGTGACTGTGATGTCACCAAGAACAAGCCTTTATTGTATTAAGTTATTGAGTTTTTTAGGTTTATTCGAAATTTATACAATTGCTTAGAACAGTGCTTCTCAAATTTGAGTGGACATAAAAATTCTTCAGAGACCTTGTTAAAACCCAAGTTTCTGGGTGACTTCCTTAGATATTTTGATTCAGTAGGTCTGAAGATGGCGAAATTGAGATTCTGCGTATGTAACAAACTCTGGGTATTAATGCTGCCAGTCCATAGACCACACCAGACTAAATATTCTGAATAAAATACTGGAGTGGAATTAGATAACAAAATGTGTGTAAAAAAAAAATAGGTCTTGAGGCAGCATGGAAACTTAGGCTGATGGAAATGAAGATGGGTGAGTGGAAAAAATTATTGTAAGCAAAAATGATGAGTCAAGATGATACAGAAAGTTCAAGCTGTGAACTTTGAGGTCAAATTGGCACCAAATCAGAATTCCCAGAGCAAGCACGTGGCACTAATTCAAAATTAGTTCACCCACTAATATTTAATGGTATTGATGGAGGGCAGAATTTGCTCATAAATAGGGCACATCTGACTGCCAACACACCCATCTCATGTACCTAGAGGTCTCCAGTACAAATTGAATGAATTCTGAAAACTCAAAGAACAAGACATTTTTTATCAAGTGTAAAAGCTGAAGTGTGAATGGGCATTTTGATAGACTACCCCTGTGTGAACAGCCTTACCTCTGTCTATAAATTAAGGCTGGAAAATAAAGAGGGAATCAGAGTATCATAATCTTTGTAGTCACCAGAGGCCTTATGTAGAAGCAGTGGTACACTCAATGGCAATGTTCACAGTGGGTGGGAATCAGGGACACACAGATGGACTTACCGCTGAGTGTGGAGAAAGTGTGACCAAAGACCCATTTCCAAAATGAAACCCCATATCCCAATCATGATATATGGTAGAAGTGGTGTATGGTGATGTTCATGAGTGGGTCTGCAGCCAGATAACCTGTGCTCCAGTCAATCCTAGTCTACCACTTGTTATCTTAGTGATCTAGGAGCAAGTTACATTTCTCCTACTCCTCAATTTCCTCATTTACAGCACCGTTTGTTGAAAAAAAAAAAACTGTAAACTAGAGTTTGATAGAGAACTGGACACTAATTTTTTAGAAAAGAATGAATTAAGTATGTATATATTGATATGAAAAACTCTCCAAAACAGGTTGACAAACTATGGCCTGTGGTGGCCCACCACCTGTTTTTGTAAATAAAGTTTTATTGGAATACAGCTATGCTCATCCATCTATATATTGTTTATGGCTACAGAAAGGAAGCTTAAAATTTATTATCTGGCTATTCAGAAAAAAAGTTTGCTGAGCCTTGCAGTAAGATGTTATGCTAAACAATAAAAGTAATGAACATCTTGTATTGTTTATGCCATTAATGTGGTAAAAAATATGTATATGCAAATGTATAGAATCTCTCTATGGATTCAGAAACAAATATGAAAAAATTATGATGTGCACTCTCCTCTCCCCTCCTTAGCATCTTTTGAATCTTTTGCCATGTAACACGAATTATATATACATATAAAAAGCATTATGCATGCATAAACCATGTTCAGTTAATCATAGACATATACAGAAATAGCACAAGTGTTGTACAGCCAGATTAAACCATTTGATAAAAGTTCCATCAGCAGTTTGGTTACATTAAATTATGCAGGCAATTGATCTAATTGATCATTTTCACTGATTATTCTTACATTAAGAAAATTCATATTTAAAATCTTTCTATCTATAATAGAACTGCTTACTTTCACTACGTCTTGAGTTTTAAAACCACCTTAAGAATTTTCAATGTCATCTCTTCATTAATATTATTGTAAATTTGGAATACTATTTTATATTCTGTTCCTGATAACGACTTAGTTCATTCCCACTGTTGTAATATAATACCTTAGACTCAGCAATTTATAAACAATAGAAATGTATTGTTTACCATTCTAGGAGCTGGGAAGTCCAAGATGAAGGCACCAATAAATTCAGTGTCTAATGAGGCTGCTTTCTGCTTCCCAGATGGCACCTTGCTGTTGTATCCTCACATGGTGAAAGGGGTGAATGCTGTGTCCTCTCATGGCAGAAGAGTTGAAAGGACAAGGCAGCTCTCTGAAGCTTCTTTTATAAGGGCATTAATCCCATTCATAAGGGTGGAACCCTCATGGCCTCATCACTTCCCAAAGGCCCCACCTTTTAATACTAATAACTTGGGGTTAATGTTCCAACACATGAATTTTGGAGGACATGTACATTCAAACAATAGCAACCACTTTCTAAAATATCTAAGTACTTCTATGTGCTGTCCCAATAACACCAGGGAAAAAACTTGATCATGGTGTTCTCAATCCTCCTTCATGTCTAGTTTCTGAGCTACAAGTTCTGAAAAGACTGCTCCAAACCCATGTATGAGAAAGGCTTGACTGGCTATGTGGTAGTAGAAACAACCCTGAAATTAATAACTCAACAATATTCATTTATTGCTCATACTACATGTCCAACTCTGGCCAGGGCACTCTGCTCCATGCAGGCACTCAGAGACCCAGCACGACAAAGGCTCTACTATCTTGTGGCTTTACTGTATGGAACATGTAACCTCAGTTGCTGTGTTATGGAAGAGTGCACTGGAGGACTGGACACTGACTTTTAAGTGTTTGAACTCAAAAGTGACAGTAGACACCTCTGCCTACAGTGTAGCAACCAAACTTAGTCACAGGGACCCAACTAATATTTTGAACCAGGAAGTACCAATAGTAATACTTTGGTCTCTAATAATACCTTGGTCCAGTTTCTCAAAGTTTTTGTTGTTTTCACAGTTTTTGCTGTTGAAACACTGTCAGTTGAAATAAGCAGTTTTACTATATAACGCTAAGGCCTACATAACTTTGTCCAGCAAGGGAAAAATGTGACTTGACTGCAGAAACCTATGGAGACTAACACCTAGAGCACTGTTTCTCAATGACAGCTGTACACAAGAATTACTGAGAAGCTTTAAAAACTACTCTGTCTGAGCCACCCCTAGAGAGTCTAATTCAGTTGATCTGGGTAGAGGGAGCCCAATATATCTTATGACACCTCCCTACCTTTTCTCTCACTGAGTGGGTGGGAGTTTATGTTAAAAAAAAAAAACTCATATCCATAAATGTTCAGATCCTTTAAGTCATTAAAATTTTAGTCATTTATAAGCTCCTGGGTTTATGAACTTCTTTAAGTCAGATATTAGGTGCTGAGAGTAGAACTTCACAACAAAAAGATGACTGTTCCCCCATTTATTGTAAAGATGATTAGAAGGTAAAGCTGGTTAACTTGTTTTAACCTGTTTGAGATTCACCAAATTGAAGTAAAATGAAATATATGAGTCTTATTAGAGAGCTTGCTTAGGAATTCATTTTCCTAAGCATTCAGTAGGTGACATTAACTTTATTAATAATTTTCTGAGCTCTAAAATGCTCCATATGAGTAAAAGAAATATATGAAAATTGTTAACTGTGAGATCATCATCATATAACATCATTGAATATGACTCATATAAAAATCAGTTAAGTTACTTCTGCAAATGGTATTCTTGATGACTGTTCATAAAGCATAGTGGCCTAAATAAGATACTTTTGCATAAAGCATCAGCCTCTGGTCATGTACCTGATTTATTTAGATTAATTTCACTTTCATTTATATATAATTATCCTTTTTCACATTTTTCTACTAATCTTTACTCCTTCTGAGGTATTCTTTAAACCACTGAAAGATAAGATACTATTATATTCCTTAAATGATATGCTTTTCTAAGAAAAACTGAATCAGTAAAGGAAAAAGGTTGATAACTTCAATCAACAATAAATCAAGGAACAAAATAAAAACAAAATTTATGGCAAGAAAGCAAAAGTAAACAAGTTTGAAAAACATTTTACAGTATATATGTCACATGAATTACATGAAACTCATAAAATTAGTCAGAAAAAAACAATAAAATTAATCAGAAAAAAAGCAAAATGATGAGTGAAGATATTTTTTAAATTCTCTGGTAGGACAAAAATAACATTTATAACATTTATAAATAACATTTATAACATTTATAAATCCATAAAGGACTTATAAATTTGACATATAAATTTCAAATTTGCTGAGGCAAGTCTAACCACAAAACAATTAAAACTTCTACCATTAACAATGAAATCAAAAAACAAGAAAATCTAGTAGAAAATTGGATAAAAGCAAAATGTTAACTCATGTAAGAATAAAGATAAATGCTAAACAAAGTTATAAAAAATGTCAACCTTTTTAATTACTAAAGAATTAAGTAGATTTTTAACTTTTAAGACTGGCAAATATTTCAAATTAATAAAATTCAGTATTGGAGGGAATGTAAACTGATATTTTTTGGAAAACAATTTGTAAATGACTATTGAAAATTTCACTTGTCTTTTAACTACCAATTTCAGTACTAAGAATTATAAAAACGATATACTTGAGTTGGTAGATATATGTTTTAGGGCATGTACTGCAGAAATTCTATAGGTCCACTCTTAGGAGCAATTTATATTTCAAAATTATTTTATGACTTTAGAAAGACTTTAGAAAGTGTACACACATGCACAACTGTGTGTTATGTAGTACCATCAGAGGCATTCATGGAAGCATTTCATCACAAAACAACATTAATATTTCTAAATAGGAATATATGAATATTTGCACGAAGTTGAATAAACACAGACACTGAATAGTTTTAGGTGAGTCCTGGTGAGCTTCTGACATCAAATGACTTCAGGCTAGGTTAGTTTCAACCTCCAAATTAGTGAAAAAGAGACATTTAATTTTAAGTGCTTTTGGGGTTTCAAAATGGAAAATAAGGGAACATAGACCTAAATTATTTAAAAACCTGAAAACTAAACTAATAGTTATCTTAAATTTATGATTCTCCCATAATATATCTACTAAGTGATCATTTTAAGCAGTGATAGAATTAACATTAAAATATAAATGCCTAGGATATACGATAAAGTGAGAAAAAGAACAGCAACATTATCCATTTCTTTTGTGCAACAAAATTTCTGCTGATATTTCCTTTTTGTTGAGATAAATAATGCAAGACTTAAAGACTACTGGGAGGGGACATGCAGATTTTACACATTGACCAGGATCCTTTTTTGAAACTTGACTCCTTCCTCTTCTTATACATATAATCTATTACCTATAGGTAATAAAACTTGTTAGAGTGCATCAAGATGCACCTGAATGACCAAAGTTGTATGACAACTAGGGACAAGGATATCATCTACATGAAGATAGAAAGAGAGAAGATCAGGAGCTAGACTTTGCAGAGTCAGGTGACAAAGATAAATGGAACCTCAGTCACACCTAAGATTCCCATTTAGAGAGCTGTTGTCTAATGGAATCTAAAGATCTGTGATTTGAAAGACTCAGGGCACTGTAAGGCTGAAATTATCTAATACACACACACACACACACACACACACACACACACACACACACAAAACACTGCAAATAAAGTAGAAAAACACTGAAAATTTTAGAAGCAAGTCAAAACCTATGAAAATCCATGCATGCATGAAATGATATGTAAACAAAGCTTAAACATTTTTTAATGTTTCTTTTCTCTGTGTTTCATTTAAAATAGTTTATATACCTATGTCTTCAAATTCACACAAAGTGCCTAAATCTCTCTCAGCATAAGGGATTTGTATGGACTGTAAGGACTTTCATTTCCAACCAGGATGGAATTCCGGAAGCAGATTTGTGCTCCCACCTGAAATAAGTAAAAGTGGAGAAAGTATGTGAAACAATTTTCAAGACACTGGACATTAGGACATTACACAGTGAAGGACAGGGACCCTTAACAGATAAGAAACAAACGAGCTGAGCCCTTTGGCAGCCCCAGCTGAACTGCTTTTGGAGCTTCTAAACTACGGTGCTGGGAGAAGAAACCAGAGTACAGCCCTGCTGATTGCTTGAACAGGGCAAAAGGAGCTGACAACCACGAGAGATCAAGGCTAGAATTCTCAGGACAGGGTATCAGAGAGAGAAAAAGGCTGCTCAATGAAAGAACTGCAGAAAGCTTCAGGTGTCTCCCTTTGGCACTTTCCTCACATTTAATTTAAAATATCTTCATTCTTCTGTGAGTAACTTGACTTTCTTCTTCCAGCTGTTTCTGAGAATTTTTTTCCCTTCTCACCAATATAGAACTATTTGTTTTTGATTTGAGTTGGTGTCTTTTTTTTTTAACTTTTTTTTATGCTTGAGTTTCATCCATCTTCTTGGTTTTGTGGATTTATGATTTTCATCAGCCTTGGAAAATTTTTGACCATTATTTCTCCAAACATGTATTCTATCTCCCCTGATCCTCAGCTCCTATGACTTGTATTTTAGGGTTTTTGAAGTTGTTCCACAGCTCACCGATGCTGTTCATTTGTTTATTTGTCTGGATTTTCTTTTTCTTTCTTTTTTTTTGTTTTGTGTTTCATTTTAGATGGTTTACACTGCTATGTTTATAAATTTTTACTTTTTTTTCCTTTTTCAATGTCTAATCTGTCATTAATCCCATCTTTTGATTTTTTCTTCTCAAACATTGTATTCTTCATCTCTAGAAGTTCAATTTGTGTCTTGATATATCTTTCGTGATTCTTCTTAATTTCTGAACACATGAAGTAGTGTTATCTTAATGTCCTTATCTGTTAACACTGACATTTGTTAGTTCTAAGTCAGTTTCAATTGATTGAATTTAATAGCAATGAGTCATATCTTCCTGCTTCTTTTTCTGTATGACAGTTTTTTATTAAATGCCTGACACTGAGTTTTATACCCTGTTATTCAAAATGACTTTGAATTAAGTAAAACTAAAAAAATAGGACACCAAAATCTGTGGGATGCAGCTAAGTAATATTTAGGGGGAAATTTACAGCACTAACACCCTTAGAAAAAAAAGAAGTTCTCACATTAATTGTCTCAGTTTCTACCTTAAGAAACTAGGAAAACATGATAAATTAAACCCAACGTAGAAGCAAAGAAATACTGAAATTCAAGACAGAATGAATAAAATACAAATTACAAAATATCAGTCAAACAAGAAAGCAATACAGTATTGATAAATGCAACAACATGAATCAATCTTGAAACAATTACGCTGAGTAAAAACAACTGGGCCGACAAAAGAGTACATACTATACTACATAAGACTATAGAAAATGAAAAACAATCTGTAGTGACAGCACATCAGTGGTTGCCTGCATGTGGGGAAACTGTTAATATTAGAGTTAGGGAGAATAGAGTGCCAAGAAGTACAAAGAGTTAAGAGGAAATTTGGAGGGTTGATGGATATGCTCATTATTTTATCATTAGAGGTTCAGTTATATACATATGTCACAACCCATCAAATTGCACATTTTAAATATATGCAGTCTATAATGTGTCAGTTATTTCTTAATAAAGCTGATCCTACAAACACTATACTGGAAAGCAAATGACAAATGACATGTGTACAAGGTTATTCTGCAGAAGGTATAAAAACAATAAATTCAATGCAAACTTTATGTCTAGGAACAGAGGACTTGTTAAATTATGTTCATCCAGTTCTGCAGAAAGAAAACAGAATATCTTAATACATGGCTATGAAACAGTCTCCATGACATATTGCTGAGAATACATGTATACACACACACCCCCCTCAAAAACAAAAACAAATTCAGAACAGCATGTATTGTATGTTTCTATTTTTGTAAAAAAAAAAAAAAAAAAGGCAAGGAGCATTTGTTACATCTGGAAAGTATATGTAAAAGTATAAAAAGTTTGATTAGCATCAGCAAAGTGACATGAATGGCTAGAAGACAGGGAAGAGAAATCAATTTTTTATTATATATATTACCTTTATCCTTTCAATCTTTGAAACACATAAATGTCTTACATATTAAGAGCCTAAGCAAAACATATCATACTGATTATTGAGCTATGGAGTCAGATAGCTTGTGCTGTATGACTTTGGACAACTTAAACTCTCTCTCTCTTAATTTCCTTTACAGTGAAACAGATATACTGATGGTATCTTGTCATAGGCTCTTTATAAGTATTAAATGAACTCTTATAATAAAACTTCCCACATGGTAAACATACACTATACCACTGATATTACTAATGTTATAGGTTCAGTTAAACCTGGCTGGTTGCCTAAGAGGACTGCCTGTTTAAAATTCACAAGTTATAGAGTATCTTAAACATCTGCATATTGATTAATCTTATTTTCATCTCTTTTCTCACACTAAACTGACTGGCAAACTCTAGAAAGCAAGCCCAGTGTTTATTAGGAGCACATCCATTGTTTCAAATACATGGTACTTCAGAAGCAGATGAGGGCTCTTAAAAAAATTTGTCATCGTTCCCATTCTAAAGAACCATACAAAATGTTGCCATTATGGATTATGCAATCTATCGTTAATAAAGTCTAAGTAAGTAAATACAAGTATACATACATTTTATACGTTTATGTGTGTATATGTACATTCAATTTGGTAATATGTTGCTATGTGGTATGAATGTCCCCTTAAAAACTCATGTTGAAAATTAATTGCCATTATGATGGCAATTAAAGAGGTGGTTAGATTATGAGGGCTATGATTAGATCATGAGGCCTCTGCCCTCAGGAGGATTAATTCCATTACCACTGAAGTGGATTCCTAATGAAAGGATGAAGCTTAGCTTCTGTCTTCTCTCTATCTTGCACATGCTCTTTTGCTTTTCCAATTCCTGCCGTGATGCATGAGGCAGGCCCTTACCAGTGCAATGCTCTTAAGACTTCCCAGCCTTCAGAACTGTAAGAAATAAATCTCCATTTTTATAAACTGCCCAGACTCTGGTATTTTGTTGTAGTAGCAAAAGATGGACTAAGATATATGTCAAAAGTAGTTACTTTTCCCAGTTCCCCACCATGGCATCCAATACTGATTTCTATCAGAGATGACTTTTACATGGTTTGAAATATAGCAATTAAAACGGGTGCAAATTTCCCACAGGTTGTTTGTAGAGCAAAATTTGCTGCATACCTGCTGGATGCCAAAAAATTTTGTAATTTATTTCTATTTTGTAGAACATAATGATACAATTAACAGCATTGCTCATCTATCAATGAAAAAGACAGTTCAGAGAGTTTAACTGATTTGCCAATGATCACAAGGTTCACTTAGTAGGAACCAATAATTGAAACGTGTATGTGTGTGTGTGTGTGTGTGTGTGTGTATATATATATATGTATATATATATATATATGCACCAAAGTTACAGTACATTGTATCATAAAAAGTTATTTATATCTTCTCCTCTTCTCTTTCCCAACACGTAAAATACAAATAAGAGTTCAAATATATTGGGAGGCCGAGACGGGCGGATCACGAGGTCAGGAGATCGAGACCATCCTGGCTAACACAGTGAAATCCCGTCTCTACTGAAAAATACAAAAAACTAGCCGGGCGAGGTGGCGGGCGCCTGTAGTCCCAGCTACTCGGGAGGCTGAGGCAGGAGAATGGCATAAACCCGGGAGGCGGAGCTTGCAGTGAGCTGAGATCCGGCCACTGCGCTCCAGCCTGGGCGACACAGCGAGACTCCATCCCAAAAACAAACAAACAAACAAACAAACAACAACAACAAAAAAAACAAATATAATTGACCAATTATAAGAGGAGTGAGCAGATCCCATTCCTGGTTTATAAAACAAAACAAACAAAAAAATGAGGAGCCTGGAGAGTAGACCAAGTTTATGGAGCAGGTGACTGGCATCATGTTGCCTAACACCCCCTCTTCTTTTTCTTTGAACTACATCATATTCTCTGTCTTCCTTTTGATCTTGAAAAGGCCGAATAAAATCCCAGAACCCCAGAATCTCAGAGAGAAAGGCCAGTGTTTCTGCATTACCCATTTTTGGAAAACACCTTTGAAACAAATGTTTCCTACATGATTAGTGACACACTGATCATTCTAACATGAAGCAAGAAATACATGGCAAGAAAAAAAAAGGGGAAGGGGAAAAGGAGAAGAAAAAGGAAGAGAAGGAAGAGGGGAATAGGGAGGAGGAGAGGAGGAAGAGAGGAAGAGGATGAGGAAGAGGAAAATGATGGCAGTGGTAAAGATCAATTATGTTTTAAAAAACTCTACAGGGTTCTGTGACATCAGAACATATTCAGACCAATGGCACACACCACTTATAGCTCAATTATACTATGTTTTACTTGATTACATTATATTAAAATACTAAATTATCAACTAAGGAAGCATGTATGTCATGATTTGTGGATTTAGGTCATCATTTGGTTACTTTATTCTTGATTCTTGTGTAGTGCATTGCAAGAATTTGTTGTGGAGACAGATGGGGGTAACTGTTTTCTCTTCAAAAGGCTGTGGCTAAAAGGCTCTCCCTCTTTGTGCTGGCAGCCTCTCCAAACCCAGTATAAACAGGGAGCTTACCAAAGGTCTCTGAAACAGTATTAACATTGGTATGTTCCCAACTTTGATATGTTCCCAACTTTGCACAGTGTATTTTTTTAAAGGGACTCTTGGATGAATTTCTATCTTCTCCAAAAAAAATGAAAACAACTTTAAGTTATGTAAGTCTCAGAGACTTTGCTAAATTCTTCAAATACATTATTTAATCCTCAAAACAACCATCTGAGGTGGATATTATTTCCATCTCCATTTAATGGGTGAGGATATTAGGCACTAAGCAGTAAATTAATTTTCCTAAGACTAGAATATCTACAAAGCTATAATTTGAACCAAAGTAGTCTGATTTTCCAGAACTTTGCTTTTCCTCTTTGCCTAAGAATTCAAAATTAAAGTGCTTCTTCTGACAACAATTATTTATATCTGGAACATTAAGAACTATGAGGCTTACTAGAATCTCCTTTTAACCCATGGATATGACAAAGCTTGTTTACCCTAGAGATTTAATTGTAGATCTCTGTGCTAGTCATTTATTTGCCTTACTTCAATTTCTCTTGTTCTTTTTTTCCTCATTAAGCATTTGTATTATCTTGCTATATTTTATGCATTCTCTGTTAGCTGTCTTTACATCCCTTCTGCAATAAGTAAAGACATATAAATGCATGCTAAAACAGTCATCTCAGAAAGAGAAACATGGGCAGTGACAAATAAGTGATAAAACCCCGAATTACAGAAAATTACTTCATTATGTTTCCATCACTGTATAACTAAAAATGTCTTGTCTGTTTTTAGGAATGTTTGCAAAATTATCACAATAATTAAGGATGAGCTAAGGATCTAAGATCCTTGAACTTTGAATGCAGGCTTTATATCAATATAAATAAATGAATCCACCACTTAGTAGAGCCAATGAGGCCACCAGAATCAGCCCTGACAAAGCAAACACCTCCAGAGAAAATTTTGAGTGCTTTATCATATACACTACATCTTAAAAGGAAAATAAATGGGTTCACCAAGTCTACAGTACAGTGAAGCATTTAGGATTATTAATCTGTTCCTCTAATGCTATATTCAAATGGCCTTCCACATCTCACTTCCTATCTCATAATGGATCTCTATCTTACATAATGAGTACACATAATTTCCTTTATCTCCTCTTTAACCAAATAAGTTAACCATTAATCTGGAATTCGGGTTTTAAAATGCCCTTAGATCATGTAGTATAATACCTCTATTTTTCTAAAGAAGGGACTGAGACTCAGGGTCGTTAAACCATTTCTGAGATCACACTGCGAGTTAGACTCAGTACTGGGACTAGATTCCAGTTACCTCAACTTTAATTCTTTGATATTTCTAGCATGAATATACTGCATATTTCCCAGAAAAAAAAGCTTTGACTCTTACAGCTCTTCTGGTATTTTACCAAATACGAATAAACTCTACAGCATTTAGCAAACATTCAATGTAATCAATTAATAGTTCACATATTCAAAACTACATCTTCCTAGGATAAAAGTGGAAGAACCAAAATTGTCTAGAAAATTCCTTCTATATATTTGAAATTCCATCTCACAAGAAAGAGTTAATAATCAGAGTGGAGTATTGAAAGTCTCAAAAGAAACAAGCCACTCAGATGCTTGAATTGTCAGTCATATGGCTATCCTTCACCTCTTTTAAGGTTTCTAGCTCACTGAGACAAGTTCACTGTGACGAGGAAAAGGTAGGCTTTGAAAAAAGTAAAAAATAAGAAGAAGAAGAAGTTAAATATATTCTACTTTGCATTCAAAAAAAAGAAAAGCAATTGTTTTATTTTCTTAAATGCATTTAATTTATAGAAGAAAAATATATTTAAAGAGGATCTATTTGACTCTTGTATCAAATTAATAGTACTGTCATTAGAAGGCTTTCAAAATGAAATCTTGCTGAGACTGGTTTTCTGTGAATGAATAGAGCTAGAAAACTGGGATGAGGATTAAACACAGAATGAATATAGGTGTTTAAATTGGTCAAAATTTTGTCTGTTTTTCAATGAAAACTAAACCAAATATTTTAGGATGTATTTTCTTAATCAACAGAAAAGATACTAAGGTTTAAGTTTTACAAGGACATATGAAAGACCAAGAGAATATTTTTAAATTTATAATTTGATGGGACAAAGATATCCAGTTACAGGAAGGATTTGCTGCCAGAAGTAGCTGAGTTGGCTGTGGAGCTGGAACAAACTGCAATACAAGAACTCAATATGCCATAATGCTTTTGCTTTATTTGATTTTCAGTATGTTCACTGTAATTTTGTTTTAAATGTACAATTCCTTTGTGATTAAACAGTGTTGATTTTCTGGTCCGGTGAAAGCAGATGCTTTTATTAGTCATAATTCAAAAGCTTTGAATCTCCGCAAACAGTAAGCACACCATGAGGATTTCTGAATAGAAGGTCAGCTCTGTATAGAGCTTAATGAGAGAAAGCACATCGAAGGAAGTACAGCTGCTACTGTTATTTCTAGGCACCATGTTTTAAGTAAGTAAGCAGACATCCCTCAGTCACTGAGGGGGGTACCAAGTAGATGGAGAGAAAATGAAGCTGTAAGAGTCAACTACAATTTGTGTCTTTCAAATCTTAATATAAAGAGACAATCCTAGTTTTTTTGCATTTAGGTGTGAAAGTGAGAAGCTTTTGTTTAAATTATTATATCCCTACTATACGACCCATATTGGTTTTACAGTCTATGTTTTGTATTTGACCTATAAGTAATTTTATTGTATAAATATATGCTTTTTTTTTTCTTCAACCTTTAAGTTCAGGGGTACATGTGCAGGATGTGCATGTTTGTTACATAGGTAAATGTGTGCCATGGTGGTTTGATACACAGATCAACCCATTACCTAGGTATTAAGCCCAGCATCCATTAGTCATTCTTCCTGGTGT
Organism: Macaca fascicularis; assembly: GCF_037993035.2. Classification (NCBI taxonomy): domain Eukaryota; kingdom Metazoa; phylum Chordata; class Mammalia; order Primates; family Cercopithecidae; genus Macaca; species Macaca fascicularis. Next base: position 67,364,622 of record NC_088389.1, on the reverse strand, counting down.
GCTCCCTCCCCTCCCCACCCTACAACAGGCCTCAGTGTGTGTTGGTCCCCTCTTGTGTCTATGTGTTCTCATCATTCAGCATTTTATTGTATTAAGTATTATAAGTAATCTAGTGATTATTTAAAATATACAAAAAGATGTGAAGAGTTTATATGAAAACACTATGCCTTTGTATATAAGGGACTTGAGCATCTGCAGATTTTGGTATCTGTGGGGTCCTGGAACCAATGCCCCATCAACACCAAGGAAAACCTGTTTTTAGCTCATTGTAAGTATAAGGCTGAGAAAATTTGGAAATTCCCAAATCCAGTGAAAGTTACCAAAGTTTCTGAGTAGAAACAGGACTTAAATATAATTCTGGCTAAGAAAGCAAAATCTAGTTCACTGTAAAAAACAAAACAAACAAAAAAAAAACCACACCGTATTAATATAGACTGTTAACAAAGGGGAGACAGAATGCATGAAGTATAGAACTAAGTGGGGAGAATCAGAGGAAATATATACTAATGTTTCTTTAGTATTATCTATATAATAATAGAACTGGAATATTCTGATCTTTAAATACCTGAGGCTTGCTATGAGACAGAAAAAAAGTCCAAGTTTCTGTTTGTTTATTCACTTGCTTCATGAGCCATGAAAAGCGCCCCTTGAGAATTTTTCTGAATTTTTATTCACTAAGCAATCTTCTGTTCATTGAGCTCTTACACCAGGAATGACATGCAAACCTCCTGGAGAGTTGCCACCTTGTTTGTTACTTGCATGAGATAGTGCAGAGAATGCCCTTTGCATAATGCCTGGAATTCACTGCTATAATTAGAGATACCTTAATTCAGTTTGCCAGCTAATTTGATAGCAAGAAGACTGAATTCTATGCCAAATAAGGTGAAAAGCTGGCACAGTTGAGATCATATCTAGACTTACAATTTCTGTCCTATGAACTGAAAAACAAAACAAAAATAAAAAGGTTGGAAGATCCTAACTCTTTTTGTCTAAAATTATAAACCAAAACAGCATGGTACTGGTACCAAAACAGACATATAAACCAATGGAACAGAACAGAGCCCTCAGAAATAGTACCACACATCTACAACCACCTGATCTTTGACAAACCTGATAAAAACAAGCAATGAGGAAAGGATTCCCTATTTAATAAATGGTGTTGGGAAAACTAGCTAGCCATATAAAGAAAACTGAAACTGGACCCCTTCCTTACACCTTATAGAAAAATTAACTCAAGATAGATCAAAGACTTAAACATAAGACCTAAAACCATAAAAACCCTAGAAGAAAACCTAGGCAATACCACTCAGGACACAGGCATGGGTAAAGACTTCATGTCTAAAATACCAAAAGCAATGGCAACAAAAGCCAAAATTGACAAATGGGATCTAATTTAACTAAAGAGCTTCTTACAACAAAAGAAACTATCATCAGTGTGAACAGGCAACCTACAGAATGGGTAAAAATGTTTGCAATCTATCCATCTGACAAAGGGCTAATATCCAGAATCTACAAAGAACTTAAAGAAATTTACAAGAAAAAAAAACAACCCCATCAAAAAGTGGGCAAAGGATATGAACAGACACTTCTCAAAAGAAGACATTTATGCAGCCAACAAACATAAGGAAAATGTCATCGTCATCACTGGTCATTAGAGAAATGCAAATCAAAACCACAATGAGATACCATTCTCATGCCAGTTAGAATGAAATCATTAAAAAGTCAGGAAACAACAGATGCTGGAGAGGAAGTAGAGAAATAGGAACACTTTTACACTGTTGCTGGGAGTGCAAATTAGTTCAACCATTGTGGAAGACAGTGTGACGATTCCTCAAGGATCTAGAACCAGAAATACCATTTGCCCCATCAATCTCATTACTGCGCATATACCCATAGGATTATATATCATGCTACTATAAAGACACATGCACACGTATGTTTATTGCAGCACTGTTCACAATAGAAAAGACTTGGAACCAACCCAAATGTGCATCGATGATAGACTGGATAAAGAAAATGTGGCACATATACACCATGGAGTACTATGCAACCATAAAAAAGGATGAGTTCATATCGTTTGCAGGGACATGGATGAAGCTGGAAACCACCATACTCAGCAAACTAACACAGGAACAGAAAACCAAACACTGCATGTTCTCACTCATAAGTGGGAGTTGAACAATGAGAACTTATGGACACATGGAGGGGAACATCATAAACCAGGGCCTGTCAGTGGGTGAGGGCCTACGGGAGGGATAGCATTAGGAGAAATACCTAATGTAGATGACGGGTTGATGGGTGCAGCAAATTAACAGGCACATGTATACCTATGTAACAAACCTGCACGTTCTGCACATGTATCCCAGAACTTGAAGTATACAAAAAAAAAAAAAAAAAAAAAAAAACCCTGTAAACTGGTTGAGGTTTCAAAATGGTCTGAAACATACAGGCAACCTCTGACTAATTCTTAGCACTGAATAAGCAATGTCACTTTGAGAGAAAAGATTGTAAGAACAACTGAAGATTCTTATTGTTCAGAGCCTTTGCAACAGCCATCACCACCCACATCTTCTCCTCTGCTTATGAAACTCTGATCCATTCACGTAAGCAAGCACAAATCCCTCAAACTCTGGGAAAATATGTGTATCTGCTGATTCCAGTAAGTTAATCAATATTCATTTAAACCAACCATGATAATACCAGTCCCCTTTTCCATGTATTTTCCCACCCTCTCTTCATAATATGCATGGCCATGAAACGTAAGTTCCAGGATGAAAGAAGAAGAAGTTCTGCTGGGGAAATTTTGAAATAGATTATTGTCCCAGGTCAATACACACAACTTTGTGAAAAGAAAAGCATTTCCCATAGCCATTTCTTTTTAGCTTAAAATATTATGATAAAGAAGTGATGCCTGGAGTTGTAATAGCTATCTTGTCACAATGTGGCAATAAAGCAGAAGAATGAAAAGCCAACAGTCTGGGCATTTTGAAGCACAAGGATAGAAATCCTGTATACTTGACATCAATGACCCTCTGAAATAAATCTGGACATACATATCTGTAGATTTCTTAATATATTAAATACTCTTATAAACTAAAGCATTTGGTGGGATTTTAGTTATTTGCAGCGAAATTTATCTTAACACTCATTTTCAAGCAAAGAGCTGGAGGAAATGTAGATAACAGACAAGTATTATTTGGACATTGAATTTGATAAAGGTACATAAAACTTTTGACTAGTCTTTTGTTCTTGCTGTTGTGTATTTAAATTTGTTTCATTTCAAATGATACAATGTTCCTAGCCAAAGAAGAAAAACATCTCAAATACTGGGAACTCATAAAATACATGAAAAAAATGTTACATTTAAACTAAAAAGAATTATTGCAAATGATGAATCTCTCTAAAGACATCATTTTGTTAGCACAGAGACTTGACTCTGGTTACCATGTGTATTAGGGTTCCACAGAGGGACAGAACTAATAGGAGAATATATATGTATATAAGAGAGAGGGAGAGAGAGAGGAGTTTATTAAGTTTATTAAGTGTCAACTTACACAATCACAAGGTCTTACAATACGCTGTCTGCAAGCTTGAGGAGCAAGGAGAGCCAGTCCGAATCTCAAAACTGAAGAACTTGGAGTCCAACGTTCTAGGGCAGGAAGCATCCAGCATGGGAGAAAGATGTAGGCTGGGAGGCTAGGCCAGACTTGCCATTTCATGTTTTTCTGACTGCTTTATATTCGTTGGCAGACGATTAGCTTATGCTAATCAGACACACCAGATTAACGGTGTGTCTGCCTTCCCCAGCCCACTGACTAAAATGTTAATCTCCTTTGGCAACACCCTCACTGACACACCCAGGATCAACACTTTTCCTCCTTCAATCCAATCAGGTTGACATTCAGTATTAACCACTACACTATAAATAGATATTTTAATCTCAGGATCTTGATTCTGGATCACTGTTTTGCTGATAAGAACACTGGAGGAGAGACTAATAATTTTAGTCTAACTATCTTAACAAATCTATGGTGTTAATTTTTTAGACCTTCATTTTGTTTGTTTCAAATTGGACCTTGGTCACACTTTTCAAACTCTCTTTCCCCATCTAAAAAGTAATTCAAAAGCATAATAGTATTATTATTTCTAGAAGTAAACTGGATTTATATTTCTTTTTGTTAGCCAAATACTATATTAGTGCTTTCATATAGATAAAAAATAAAGTACTATAAACAAAGTCAAAATTCCTGCTCGTGCTTTTACCAGGGGTTACCTCTAATGTAAGTTTGTAATTCTTCTAGATTTTTCACATTTATTTGCTTACCAATGGCTTTACCTACAGAATATATTTAAGCATACATTTACATAAATATAGTTTTTTGTATTTTCTACTTAAAGAATGTATACCATATGCATCATTCATTTTTCCAATCAATGTCTCTTTAATTATTCCATAGAATTTCATAGCATGTACATACTATAGTTTAATTATAAATGTATTGTCAGATATATAGGAGTGTCTTGATATTTTGCTTTATAAATACTGCAGTTAATATATGTATATATGCAACAAGTATAAATAAATCTTAAGATAGACATGAACAAGTGGAATACTTGAATATACATAGTTTAAATTTTAGTAAAGTTTGCCTGTTGAAATGACAAGTCTAAACTTTATTCCCATAAAAAAAGTTTGTGAGAATTATCTACTGTCCAATTACTTGATACTATCAGATTTTTCTATTTTTAATAAGCTGATATATGAAAGTAAACATCTGAGGGTTGTTTTAATTCAGTTTTCAGAATGCAAGTGAGGCTTAGCATCTTTTCATACATGTAATGGCTGCTTACATTTTCCCTTAAGAGAAAAAAGGTTATATGTTTAATTTCCTACTGAGTTTTATTTTTTTTTACTAATTTGGAGCTGTTTATGAACCCTGAATGTTAATTCTATGTCTTTAATAAATAATTATTTTTATCCAAAATATTTTATCCAAATTGTCTTTTAATTTTTATAATATCTCTTATAATACATTTCAATATAGTCAACTTATCAATGTTGTCCTTTATTACTTTTGTTTTTCATATTATTTATGCACGCTTTCAGAGTATACGTGTGTGCATATACAGAATATTAATAGAGACATATGGTATTTCTATAAACTACTACACATTTGGAGAACAAATGCAATTAGATTTTTACTCCTATCACACATAAAAAAATAAATTTCAGCTAGATTTGAAACATAAAAGCAATATAGACAATGTTAGAATGAGACTGCAACTGTATATAATATGCATCAATCCCACAGAGGCAGCACAATGCTCAACTGGCTCAGGTTTAGAGCAATGCCTCACATGAAATTCTAGGAAATCCACATTGGACTCTACAATAATAACATCAGAATCTTTTTACTTGGAAATCTAATAATCACATTATATAGATACTTTAGACCTAATGTATTTTACCCTTGCTGAAATAAACATGACTACAAACACAGTACTTTACGCCCATATTTCTGTGAACATAAGCTAGCTTTCACAAAAATCACATACCACCGAGAAAAATAAAATTTTTAATAAAACAATTTCGTCAAAAAATGTCTAGGAGTCAGGAAATAGAACACTAATACATTTTTTTAAAGTGGAAGGAAAGTGTTGGCTTCATGCCATATTAAATGACTGTAACTTCTCTACACTGCAATTTATTTAATTATTGGTACCAGCTTCCCAGAATGAGGTCAACAGAGTGGATGTGTTCCTGGAGCATAGAAACTAGACTAGGTTAAAAACGTTGTGACATTTTTTTTAATGGCTTTGTATCCTGTAAAAGGCATTAATTTTCAAAAGGGTGATTATGGTTTGCCTTTTTGTACCATTATGTCTAATTTGTTTTATGTTCCAGCAGTGAAAATTATTTTCCTCCTCCAATTTATATCACAAACACAAACGAATATTCAAGTAAAAAACTTCATTGGTTTTATTTTGACAATCCTCTGCACCAGCATAAAAGTACATACTTTATTCTAAATTATTGGTAGAAATAATAACTGGTCTTTAAATCACTGCAATTCATTTGCCTCCAGAAAGAAAGATTCTTGTAAATAAAGTATAATTCTCTTACCCATGAGGGTAAGAGAGTGAATGTACCTGAAAGAAACCAAAGCAATAGTAGTAATATCTAAAAACAAATGACTCAACGTGTCCTTAGCCTTAGTTAAAAATATCTCATCAGGAAGAGGCAGAAAACGTGGATAGCTAGAAAAACTTAAGCAATATTGTCTAACAAAATGAGATCTCAAAAATTCTTTTTCAAATATTAAAACAATTATACCAGTGTTTGTTTATTTTTGTAAATAAGAAGATTGAAACCCAGTATTGTGAGGGAGCTTATAGAACCAGGGAAGTCGAGATTTGAAGAGGTTACTGATGCTGTACATTTCTTCTGGTAGCTAGATAACATAATGAGTGCATAAAACTTTGATAAACATTAAGCTATTATTATGATTATCTTAGATCAATCGTAAATTATCAGAAAGTTTTAACGTCTTCACCGATCTAGAGTACATGGTCTCTTTGGGGAGTAAAACTAAGAACCTAAGCCAAATGGTATAACTTAAATGTATTCCCTAAAGTTCATGTGTTGAAAATTTAATTCCCAATGCAACAATGTTGAGAGCTGAGGCCTAATGGGAGGTATTTAGTTAATAAGGGCTCCAACCTCATGAATGAATTAATGCCAATTATAAGTGGGCTTGAAGCTGTGAGTTTGCTTTTTTCTTTTTCTGACCTTCTCTTTGCCCTTCTGTCATTGGATGATGCAGCAAGAAGACCCTTGCCAGATATTAATCCCATGATCTGGGACTTTCCAGCCTCCAGAACGATACAAAATATATCTCCGTTCTTTATAAATGACTCAGTCTTTAGAGCAGCAAAAAACAGACTGAGACACCCAGATAACTCTGTCCACACCCTAAAAACCAAGAGCAAGGTCCTTAATAAATCTTAGCTATTACTGTGAATAAACGAGGTTGGCATAAGAGTTTAAGTCACAGTGAGATAAATCACCAAAAAGGTACAGTTTTACTAAACTTTATCCGTAAAGGGGAGGCAAACTTTGATATACTGAATGTTTAAAGGAAATGAGACTTTACATCTGAAGAGACAGAAATATTTTTCAATTGTTTCCCTACTCAAGGTATTATAACTTCTTGAGGAAAATGTGGAACTGGTTTAAATATCTATCTATACATATTTATGCTATTTTTTCTACATACTTGACAGTATTATGAATATTTTAATGATAGTACTAAAGTAGCAACTTCTGATAAGAGCTATAGAGAAATAAAAGGGTCTCAAGATAGAAAGTTATGGTGAGAAGCAAAGTCTGAAATGAGATATGGTCCAGTCACATATAAAGGTGGTGGAGGGTAAGGAGATGGGGACGGTGACAAGTAAACAGGTTCCAGATATAGGGAAGTTCTACACAGGCAATGACTGGGTGGGCTAACAGCTAAACATCTTGTGGCTAGAGTACACTGGGAGTGGGTGAGAGAGGTATATGAGAATGAAAGACAACAGGAAACAATATCTATAGGAGAGTAAAACGACCTGATTTATAATTTAGAAAAATCAATCTTTATTCTACTTGAAGAATGGAAAAGGGAGACAAAAATTAACGAGGTCCTGGAGGTTTCCAGTTTGACTGGAACAGTATGACAGAGACTGAGATACAAAACGGGATGAAAAGGAGAGTTGAAAAGAAGACATGAGTTAAGGTTGAGCTATATTGCATGTGATGCCTTCTATGCAGACTGTGGTATGAGGTCCAATAGGCAGTTGAAACTATTGATTTTAAGCTCTGGGAGTTGGAGATGGGAGCTTATATGCATATGAGGTCACTGAAGTTATGGGAATGTTAATATAGAATAAGGAAGAGAAGTTGACTGCACATCAGTCTTTATTAAAGTAGCCTATGAAGTAAATTGTTAAAGAAGGCCTGGGAATCTGCATTTTTGAAAACACACCAAGTTGTTTTTAAAAATTCTAAAGGTTGAACACCACCTGTTTTATATTTTAAAATATAAAACCTCTGGAGTCAGACTTTATGAGCTTATATCAATGCTCCCTCATATAATGGATGTCTAAACTAAGGCAAATAGTAAAACTTTTATCACTGGCAAAAAGACAAATAAAAATATCAGTGTTATTGTGGACATTACTGAGTTGTACATGTAAATACTCAACAATGTCATAGTATTCTGAAGTCAGTTGCCCTCTCTCTTTCATATTACTAGAGGTATGACCCCCAAAGGATATATATGAATATATAGCCCAGTTCATATTTATTATGGCCCAGGTGTTTACCTTTTTGAGTCCTGAATTCTACATGACAGATTTTATATTTGCAAAACTGTTAAATCAATAAATAATCGCGTAGCTATAAAGTTAGGATCAATTATCTAATGCATCTTCTGCCCCCTGACAAGTAAAATGTCAGAACTTTTTCATCACTATTGGACCATCTTTTAGGATTATTTTTTTAAAAAAAAAGACTTTTAGGAGAAAAGAAGAATTTAGGGTTCTCCTTCTCTGTCCTTTCCCTACTCTCATAAGAATAGGGAACCAATTTTCTTGACTTTGTCTAGTTCTAGGGTTTCACAAAAGATTTCTCTAAATACTAGGAGTCTGCTATTTAAAAAATCAGATTTTTTTTTTTCAAATTTACCTTAGGAAGGCAAAGACACTCTCAGGGGAAGGTCATAGACATTTCAGAGAAGATTGTTCAGAGTACTAGACCCAGGCACAAGCATTTAATTGTCCACACTAATAACTTCCCCACAAAAAAGAAAATGTAGTTCCTATTTTTTGTTGTTCAAGCATCACTGGAGTGTCTAAGCTGCTATGTTCTCTGTCTGTAAAGAGGATTTTTCTTTTCTGCAATTAACACTGATAATATTTAACAATACAATTTATTCAGCCACTCAGGATAGTCTCAGGATAGAGGAAGGAAAATTTGACTTTCTGCATTTAAAGTAAAGTAATATAAGTAGAATGATAAGAGTTCAAGTCATCTATCCTCATATCCCAAATCTTAAAGTCAAAATATTTATTACTATTCTGCTGCATTCATCCTGGGGATAGAGTTAGGAGGTTCTATCCGCAGAATGCTAGGTTCCTTCCTATTTCTTAACCTCGGTGCTCTCCAGAATACAACGGCTAGCCCCATTCTAGCTCCCAAGCTGAATGTAACTTCAAACAGGAAATCCTTACATTGGATAATTTTAGTCTGATAAAGACAAGCTGTGCACTGAAGTTTACAAGTCCTCCTCGAAGAGTCATTACATACATAATGCAAATTTTGAATTTGTTGTCCAAGTGCAATGCCCCAAAGTGCCGTTCCATGATCACTGAATGTCCTATATGGTTCTTCTTTATCTCCTGCTCTCTAGGATAGCACCCTGACTTATCCTTGCCATGGACTCTATCAGGGAATAAAATAATCATAACTGACACTGTACTTTTCTGGAAAATGTTGTCCATTAGCCATGACAATGATATTTAGATTTGCTATTTGTATCACCTTCCTACTCAATAAGAAATCATGATCTTTATCCTGGACCTTCCTGTTTATTGTTTACCAAGATTTTGTTTATGGTTTTAAATATGGATTGAATGTTCACTGTTACAGGTATTGTGCTGGAAGGAGTAGATTTAGGAAGAATAAAAACAAAAAGATTTGATCTCTATCCTTTAGAAGTTCAAGAAGACTTCAATCTTTGCATCCCTTGCTTTGTCCCTGCAGCTTACACATCTGCTGTCCACCCTTGAAGCACATTAGATTCCCCAGCACGTGTCCCGCCTAAGAAAGCAGAAAAGGACAGATGATTCCTTTTCCATGCAGACGTGCAGTAAGAGTTACCAGTTCCCAATCCCCTAGGCAAATAATATATAGATGAATTTTCTAAAGCGCTAATGCTTAACCATGATATCCTGACACAATGGAATTTGTGAAACAAATATTTTTATACTAATAGAGTTTTAATAGAGAATGCAGGTGAATTACTTTATTTGTATTAAATATATTAAATACACTCTGATATTTATAAAATAAAGGTGTATTCACTAGAATCTTTCCATTTTATCCTCAGAAGGAAAGAAAAGGCAGGGGTATAGCTCTTCTGGCCAGGTAATTTCTGTCACAGACTATAAACTTTGATACACCCATAAGAGAATGTGAATTACTTTATTTGTATTAAATATATTAAATGCATTCTGATATCTATAAAATAAAGGTGTATTCATTAGAATCCTACCATTTTATCCTCAGAAGGAAAGAAAAGGCAGGGGGATAGCTTTTCTGGCCAGGCAATTTCTGTCACAGACTGTAAACTTTGATACACCCATAAGAGAATGTTGAAAATGAATATTGTGTCACAAGTCTTATATGGAAAATGGAACATATTTGGGCAACTATTATTGTAAAGAATATCATGGTTTATGAACAACTAGAGAGCCTGCTTAGTGTCCAAGTTGTGTTTAATCCAGAGGAAGAACCAATAAGGCCATTAAAAAATCATTAGCCATACATAACCAGTTTTGAGATAGAATCACAATGTAGGAAACTTAATGTTTAATTACACAGAAGTTTATTAGACAAAGGGTATTTATAAAAAGCAAGAAGGCACGCTCATAAATATAGATACACTAGATCCATGAATACTTAGCTATAAATAATTTTGATATAAATTATAATTTTTATGAAAAAGAAAGAAAATATCTTTTAAAAAGGAACAGGAATGTACTGTCATGTTAAACTTGTAATTTTATGTAGTCAACATAACAGCGAATAATAATTTTTTGTTGTCTCAGTGGTGACTGAAGTTGTTAGAATAATAAAACTACTATAATGCTTTTGTAGCATTCCTACCAAAATTTTTAAGGAAATGTGTTCATTAACTGAAACTGAGTGCAGGGTTTTCTCCTCATAAATATGAATTGTAATTTCCCTCTAGTCCTTCACACAGCATGCAATTTTTTCTCTCAAATATCATATTCCACAGAGTGCAGAGGCAGGCCTGGTTTCATCCATTTCCCATCACATCTTGTCTCTCACTCAAAAACCTGAATGTTCTGAAATACACTTGCCCCTGCCCTTCTTTACTACCTACTGATTTCTTAGTCTCTCTTTATACTATGATAATTCTAGCCCCAGATTCAAGATCTTTCTCTCCTATATTAGTCTCTTCATTATTTTTGGTAAATTCAACATCTATGTAGATCATCAAAACAACACCTTGGATTTTCATTTCTTTTACTTTCTGACTCCTAACAACTATTTGTGTTACTTTAGCTCAGGTAACCAGCTCCACAGTCAGTACAGATAACTGCGCCAACTGCAGTGCAAAATGTTTTGACTATTTGTACCCCTATTCATGGTTACTTGCAATACACCTTCACTTTCCTTCTTCTTCAGCTTAGTGTTCATAGTCAAACACAATTGTTGCTTTAATTACACAATCAGCCAACTTGCCTCTCTCTTTGTCTTCAACTAATGTACTTTCCAATCTACTAACCTATTATTTTATCAGATTTAAAGGTATTTTGATGGTCAGACACAATACAGTCACACTCAGATATATGAAAGGTAGAATTTTTTGTCACCTTCAGCTCCAAGCCAGAGAAACAGCAAGCTGAAACTGTAATGAGCCACTTATGTATGGCAAGTGGGGTGGGATTGGCTAGGTTTTGCAGGTTCTTCATGGGTTGGTTAATTTGAATAATCTTAGTGAACTCTGGGACATAGGGGTTGTCCCTAGTTGTCCAGTACCTTGTCCCGGGGTGACTAGGGCAGGTGTATAGTGGCCTGGATTGAAAGACAGATAAGAAAAGTGGTTGTGGGTCATGGATTTAGCAGCTCACTAAGAAAATTGGCAGGCCTCTAGCCAGGGCCTCAAAACTGGATCAACAATCTCTCACCATATAAAAAAGTCAACTTAAAATTGATTAAATTCTTAAATGTAAGACCCAAAACTATAAAACATAGGGAAAACCCTTCAGGGCATTGCTGTAGGCAAAGATTTTCTGAGTAAGACTTCAAAAGCACAAGCAACAAAAACAAAATAAACAGGTGGGACTATATCAAACTAATAAGCTCATGTGCAGGAAAAAAAAATTAACAGTGACCAGATAACTTTTAGAATAGGAGAAAATCTTTGCAAACCAGTCATTTGACAAAAGACTAATATCCAGAATATGCAATAACTTAAACAACTCAACAGCAAAAATACAATTTGGTTAAAAATTGGGCAAAGGCTATAAATAGACATTTCTTAAAAGAAGAATTAAAGATGGCCAGCAGATATATTTTTTAAATGTTTAGCATCACTAGCTACCAGGGAAATGCAAATCAAAACCACTATAAGGTATCATCTCACTGCAGTTAGAATGGTTATTAGCAAAAAGACGAAAAATAACAAGTGCTGGCAAGGATGTGGAGAAAAGGTAACTCATATAATTTTGGCAGGAGTGTAAATTTGGCCATTACAGAAGACAATATGTAGGTTTCTCAAAAAGCCAAAAATAGAACTACCATGTCACCCATCAATTCTACTACTGAGCATTTATCCAAAGGAAGGAAATCAGTATATTGAGGAAATATTTGTACTCCCATGTTTATTGCAACACTATTCACAACAGCCAAGACAAAATCAACCTGTGTCTATCAATGAATAAATAAAGGTGATATGTGTGTACACACACACACAATAGGGTACTATTCAGTCACACACAAAAAGAATAAAATCTTGTCATTCACAGCAACATGGATAAGCCTGTAGGACATTATATTAAGTAAAATAGGTTAGGTTCAGGAAGATAAATAATGCATGTTCTCACTCATATGTGAGAGCTAAAATAGTTGATCTCATGGAAGTAGAGAGCCGAATTGTTATTAGAGGCTAAGAAGGGAATGGGGGAAGGCAAGATAGGAAGAGATTCATGAACAGATACAACATTATAGATTGGAGGAATAAGTTCTAGTGTTCTGTAGCAATATAGAGTGAATACAGTTAACAAAATATATTGTACATTTTCAAAAAGCTAGAAGAATTTTGGATGTTCCCAGTACAAAAAATGTATGAGGCAACAAATATGCTAATTACCCTGATTTCATCATTACACATTATATACACGTATCAAAATACCACTCTTTATTCCATAAATATGTACAATTATGTATCAACTAAAAATTAATAAGACATTAAAAAATTTAAAACTGAGTCAAAAAGCACACAAACTATAATTACATTGTGGTAAATATAACTTTCCACCAACTTCATGCTTTTACCCAAGCAACTGAGTACATCTGAAGACAAATCTACAACTCTTCTTCCTCTCCTACATGATCAATAAAGGCAGCATCCTACTTAAGCCTCATGTCCCTTTCCAGTTACTACCCCAGTTCTCTGATATTCTTTAGGATAAAACTCCTCAGAGTTTTTTTCATGGTCTTCACTTCCATTCCCTTTTTTCTTTAACACATTCCTGTAATAATTTAACCTCTATTATTCCTCTGAAACTGTCTTACTTTGGTCACCAATGAACCCCAGATCACTAAACATAATGATTTTCTTACTTTACTCTACCTGTGAGCTGCATTTGAGATCACTTCCTTCCTCTTTAAAGACTTTCTTCACTGGGCTTCTAGAACATTCCACTCTTGATTTGCTCTCTACTGCTATTTATCTTCCTCCTCTTCTACCTCTAAATATGGCAGTGGAGCTGGGTTCAGCCTTTGGCCTCCCCATTCTTCTTAGTGTCATTCACCCCTTAAGTGATCTCATCTTATCTTACTATTTTAAATGACATCTATATGCTCTTGACTATAATTCTATATTTTTTCTCTTATTACTCCTTTGATCTTCAAACATAAATCTAACTCCTAACTTGTCAACTCCATTTCCTATTGGGGCAGAAATTGTTTGTTGCCTACTCCAAAGCCACCTTTTTCTTCCTTGTGTCACAGTTTTGTTCTGGTACAGACAAACAGTCACTGATAGCATGAAAGTTGAGTCAACTCTTTTATGTTGATGCATGGAAATTGTTTCTGTCATTAAGAAACTAAAGGGAATCTACCTGAGGAATCTCTAGGAAAGATTGGTAAAATAAAAATAAATGAAAAGAAATAAATGAAAAGAAAACCTCTACTTCAATTTCCTCTTTCTGAAAAAGGGTGTCTCATACTTGTACTACAGCAGCCATCTTGTACAGGGAGAAGAAGGCTATTTACCCAAAATCCTGACACTGTGGGGCCACCTCTGAACCACAGCAACATCTCCTCTTAACTATGGACCTCCTGAAATTGACTACTCTGATTTTTGTGTGAGTGTGAGACAGAAAAAAACAAATAATAGAACCCTCCCTATTTGATTAAATCTTCCTCAGATATTCTGTTATTTCAGATAAAGCATGGACTAACTGATATCTACCTACACACATTGGCACACTTGAACTTAACATTTCCTAAGTAAGATTCTGTTTTCCTACTCCCTACCAAACAGGTTTGGGTTCCCACAGAAGACCCTGAAATGAGAATTTGAATCCAAGTATTTTACTTGGAAGATGATCCCAAGAAAATTTGTTCAGGGACTGGAAAGTTAGATAGGCAATGGAAGGCAACAAATAAGGAGTGTATAATCAAGCTGATTACCACGGAGGGTGACTGAAGCAAAACTTCATGGGGGAAACTCTGGTAAATAGTGTTGAAAACATTCCTTGGAGTTATTCCAGCCTCAGGATGAAAAAGCTGGTATTTGTATATCAGCTCCTGTAGGCCATTGCTTGAGTGCTGCTGCCTGGAGTGTTAATTTCTTGGCACATAAAGTCTGCCCTGTATGTAGGCAGAGCAACATTTGTTGGCTTCCGAGAAAACCCTTTAGGCAAAAAATGAAGCAAATCCTTACTGTTAAAATTTGGCATCTAAAATCCAAAAGATACAGAGAACCAACTGTTTCTGCTTTGCTAAACCTCCATGCCCTGATCGTTTCTACTGACACTCTACATTAAGTTCACCCTGAGATATTATTGCCTTCTTCAAAGAACCAGTCAAGTTTTCCTTCAGAAACAGTGTATAAGAGAGTTAGTAGAACAAGCTACATTAGTTGATGTTTTAGTTAATTCCCAAGGCTGCAAGTTAAATTCATCATCTTCTGAACCTTGGGTTTCGTGTGCTTTTCAGACTAAACGTGATGCCTTTTCTCATTTATAGTTGTCATAGAACTTGGAAGCACCAAAGGAGGCCCAGGGAATAGTCCTAGTTCTATGTGTTATCTCCTCTCGTTCATTATGGAAAAGCAGCCTTATCTTCTCCCGCTAGCGTCAATTATCCCTGGAAGTGTAGCCACCCCTTTGATTGCTGGTCTCCGGGCATGAGGATGCGAAACAACTATATAGTAGTATGAGATGGGAATACAAATTTCTCCAAGAGAAAAACTGGAAGTGATGGTAAGTGAAGTCATTCCTACTTGGTTCTTGGATACATGTAATTTACCTATTGAAAGCATACCACTGCATAATGGTGGTCACTACAAAATATACCCTCCAGTTTTGAAACTAGTCGCCCAAACTCTCAGAGAATTATTCCCAAATGAGCATCATGGCTGTGTCTTTAGAAGGCAATTCAGTGTTTCACTAGATTGGCAACTTCTGGTTGATTCAGTATGTGGTCGTATTTGTCTCTAGGCAGTGACTCCCATCTTCATATCTTCATTATCATACATCTTTCATTAGAAATAGGTTCCCTGGTCCAGTATAATATCTGTGACATCACATGCTGATAATCTAGATATTCCCTGATTCTTCCATGCTGTTGCTTGCCAAAATGCTGTCAGCAGGGAAAGCAAACTCATAAAAAATTATGCTTCAATTCCAGTGAGGATTAATAGTCTTTCCTCCAACTTACCAAAAACTGATTCACTGGTCTCAACTGATGGTGCCAAAATTAGGATTTGGCATCAGTCCATGCTATTGATAGCCCATGCAAGGAACTGATGCAAGGCCCCTACTGATACATGTAAGGGCCATCCCTCCATCCCGGACACCATGATTATTCCATTCATTTTTTCACCAAGGTTGCCAAAGGTGGAGACTGGCTTGTTTTCTCCACCATGCATGTCTTCCGATGTGTTTCCAAATACTAGACCTACATTTATATAAGATTCTACCTGATCACCAGTAATGCTTATTAGACTTTTCTCTTAATTGAGTTTTACATATTTCTAAATAAATTCACATTTCCCTTTACTAAAATACAGCTTAAGAAAACCCAGCAATTTTGTATTCTGTACTAGTTTCTGTTCTAGCCTTTCCTATATTCATCATTTAGAAAATATTTCTAACAGAAATACTTAAGTTGAATACCTAGTTATGCATTATAATAAATAACTATTTGATCTTTTCTTTTCTTGTTTTCATGAGCATGGATCATCCATCGTATGAAATGCTGAGTTGGATGATCAGACAGATAAGCTTATTTTTTCCTTGTACAATTCTAATTTCAGTCCTGCAACAGACATTCACCAATGAGGAAGCTGATTTTTAGAAATGGTAAAAATAAAATTGGCAATGGTCCTGAAACTACTATGTGACAAAGGTGGTGTTTGAACTCAGTATTTCTGATTAATAAAACATCCATTACAGGGTGAGGCATACTCAGTTATTCATTAAATATTGGATCATTTTATTTCTGCCATCATCTTCTCCTCTATACAGTCACTCCAATTTAAAGAAATAGGTTAAAACCATGTGTAATGCCTCATGATTCATAAAGCATTTTTATGCATTAGATAAATAAGGAAAGATTTATAGGCAGATGTAATAGTCAGTGGACAAATATAATTAAGAATAAACAAATAGTGTGGATAAAACACTGTGAAGTAGATATTGCTTCTATTTACATTGATGGACCTGCTTAAAACCTTGTCTTTGCATGTCCATACTGGAAAACCCAGAGGGGAGGTGTTCAGGAATCAGCTCATTTTCCTGGAACCCTGAGCACCCCCTCTTAGATTACTTGGTAGAGAAGATGACACTAATGAGAAACCCCAAGTTTCCTGGCACAGAGTTACAGAAGCCTCATGAATGTTATGTTACAAAATACTTAGCTGGATGACAAAGATAAAGTAGTGTCTCTTTGTACCGAGGAAGTGCAATGATCAAGGTTTGCCCATACATGACGTCTTCTGTGATACCCCTTCTCTCTGCTACCCCTGGGTAATCCCAGCACAATCTCTGCCACCCACTCTGCTCTCCCTTCCTCATGTGCTAAACACCAGGGCTGCTGTCCAGAGATGACCTGTCTTGTTCCCCAAGATAATTCTTGCTTGTCATATGACATGGCCGATTTCACTCTAATAAGAGCGATCTATGCACATCTTTCTGTACACTGCACATGAAGGCACCTATTTTTCTTCTCCATTAAATCTTCTGAATGAGGTGCCTCTCTCTGCATTTCAGTCATTATCATTTCTGTAAGTGGACCTGGTTCTCCTCTTCAGAATGAAACTGTAAAGTTTCCATTGTCATACAATGTCTTTGGCCCTGTATTATCTGTCAATCAATCTGCTTCTCAAGGATATGAATTATTTTTTAAGGATGGAAAGAGAAGGTTATTACGTGTGATAATACCACTTAAACTTTCTCAGCCCATTCTAGTTGAAGTGATATGAAATCACATCCTTTTACTAGCCCCTTCTCCTTTTGAAAATAATAAGATTGCATGAGATTTAACAAGAAAATCAGCGTATGTGAATGGTTTGTATATTTGAAAAATAAAAATTCCAGGGCAGACCTGTGTTATGTTGGAATAAATGCAATGAAACAGGAAGGAGCCTCGTTTTACTTCTGGTAGTAACAGGATGTTGTTCAAATGCCAATTAGGAGAGCAAAAAAAAAAAGAAAAGAAAAAACTTCAATGGTGTTTCCGGGAGACCTTGACACAAGAAATAGTGTAAGAATTTTAAGCTGTCTTGTAAAGCTTAACATATCATGTGCTGCCTTGACATCCTGGAGCTTCACAGGGCCCCAAGGGCACAACCACGAGTTCCCTTGCCCTGGCCAGAAATACTTCTCACCCAATGGGAAAGGGTCTTTTCCTGGCTAGTTCCCCATCAGCTATACAACTGCATGTGATCCACTGGGTCCTCAGTCTAATGGTGTTCACTTCCCTGGAAGCTCACAGAATTATTAAAATAAGCCAATCACATCCACCCACAAAAATCTGGTAGCACTTCACCCCCTTGTTACTGCAGGGCCTGCCTCCTACAGCCCTATTGGTTCACTCCTTTCTCCAGCACAACCTCCATGAGGCCCTGTGATGTGGCAATTACACATCCATGGCCTGTGATGTCCTCCTGTGGGATGTCAGTATATGTGACTAATACATTGCTGTGAACTCATCTGTCCATTGTTAGATGTCATGTTTCTGGCCACCTTGGATTATTCAAGATGTGTATCGCTCCCTCACCAACAAGGTGAAAAAGAGGCAATCAAAACATAGCTCATACCTGGGAAGTCAGAATAATAAGATTTTTTTCTTTATTAAAAACTTATTAATTTTTCAAGTGATCACTGTTGCTAATAAGTGGCCAGGTAAAAGATGTATATGAACATTAAAGAATTATATACAACCATTATTGTAACCATAGCATTTTGTGAAGACACATTAAACAGATTAGAATGGTTACTAAGTGGTATGTTAAGTGAATGAGAGGTAAATACAGGGATAAAAGGGAATTTAGAAAACGAACAAAAAGGGAGTCTTGGGTAGAATATATGTAATAATATGTCATGAATTGAGGCCAGGAAAAACAAACCCTATTTGAAAACTCCCTTGAATGTGTGTGCAATGGCAGCTTGTTTTCTATATTGGAAATCTATTTATTTTTATACACCAATTTTGTGACCAACAACATTATTGACCTATTTTATGTTTTCTAATAGCTCAAGGTCCTTTTCTAGGCTAGGGACTGCCAAAAATGTATCCTAATCATCTGCAAATAATGATTTTAATTTTGTTGCCTTGTTGTTCAGTGTGTTCCTTATATTTCTTTCTCATATAATAGAGGTGGCTAGGACCTTTAGAACAATGTTAAATAACGATAGTGCCTCTCTTTGTTTCTGACTTTTATGAGAATGGTTCTAGTGCTTCATGATTAAAAAGGATTCACTTCCCTGAATATTTATAGCAAATATTCAGCATTATACTTAATTATGCAACAATAGAAATATGCTTACATTCATATTAAAGGATTATTTCATTAATATATGTTTTCTCTTTTATAAACTACAAGTGGGAGTTTGATTTATCATATGTAATTTTGTATCTCTGAAATTAGTTGTATATCTTTTCTGCTTTGGCCTCTTGGAGTGACGTATTGGATTTTGTTTATATTATTGTTAGAATGAGCATAGTGTATTTTATAATATAAAATGCATAGTCTGATTCATGCTGTTCTCAAGTTAATTTGTTGAAGAGTATTACCATATGAGCATGCAAGTCTTATTAGAGATAAATAGGCAAGAAACTTTGGATGGCCTTTGATGTATAGTGTTCCAAACTCTTCATTTTGCCTCCCAAAAAGTGATCCCTTTGGGAAACCAGCTCAGACTTCAACTGTATCTCCCTCAGAGTGCATATCACTATTAAAGCATGTTTGCTTGTGTTACAGTTTTATTTCTGTGCAAAGAGCATTAGTTTCTGTTTTCCCAAGAGGACCTGTTTTCATACCTACATGTGGCCCTAATTATGAACCGCATGATATATTCAACTGTGTTTACATTGCACATTTTCTGCCATGTTCTATGATTCGTTCAGAATTTTGATGTTTTGGAGCAATTACTTTGATATAAAACGTGTAAGCTCTGTGAAGGCAGAAACTTCATTCATTGCCTCTCCACAGCCTTCTTAGAATAGTGCTCAGTGTATAGAAAATGCTCCATAAATATTTGACATTTTTGTTTCAATTTGTCTTGAAAAATTTGTTTTTATTGCAAAGGTTATATGGTTATATCTTTAGAAAATATTAATTTGGTGGGAAACACTGTCTTCTGAATGCTGTAAAGAATACTGGTAAGAATCCCACCTCTGGTGTATTTTGGATATAAGGACATTAAAAGTCCTTCCATGGCTTAACTAAGATTTTATTCCTCTTTAAAATGAACAAAGCATTTCAATATATCAATGTATTCTCACCAAAACTCTTTGATGTATTGTTAATACCCTATTTTAAAGATAAAACAAATCTCAGAGATCAGGTAATTTACACAAAAGTGCTGATTTGGTAATCCCTGAAAAACACACAGAATTTTAAGTCCCAGATATCCGAATCTTCCACTAAATGTGTATTTTAAAAAAATATCTATTCCCCTTTTATATTCATATCCAAACATACTGATAAGCACATCCATTTAAAATAAACACTAATGTCAATCTCAAAGCCAAAAGGATAGATGAGATTATAAAGTAAGTTTTTGGCTTGAAGCAACTACATGGAGGATAGTAGAAGTATATTATTTGAAGACAATAAGTGTATTTTGAGATGCTTTCAAATGAGAAAAAAAATATTGTTGAACAATTCCAGTAAAGAAAATCATCCAAAAAAAAATTAATCAGACAATGTATTTATAAAAACTCCTCAGGTAGAGGACACATTTTTCTCTTTGCTCTCCTTACATCTGTATAATTAAATACTCAAAATTGTTTGATCAATGAGAGAATAAATAATCATAATAATTGACTATACTTCCAGTTTTATGTAAAACATGTTGAAAGTCATGGTAAAATTTTAAAATGCATATTCAGTCTTCAGGTGTTTTTTATTAAAAATTGTCACATAGCTGCAATTCACTTAAATGTTGTCAGCTTTTACTTATTTATGTATTCTTAAGGGTGGATGTACAATTCTTGTCATATAGAATCTGATGTTTAGCTCTTGAGTGACTTTTTTTTCTGGACTTTCTGCTCTTAGGGTTCCCACCTGAGAAATTAGATGACATCTGTGATGGCTACTTTTATGTGTCAACTTGACTGGGCTATGAGATGCTCATATATCTGATGAAACATTAATTCTGAGTATGTTTGTGAGGATGTTTCTGGAAAAGATTAGCATTTTGAATTGGTGGACTGAGTAAAGCAGATGGCCCTCCCCAATGTGGGTGGACATCCTCCAATCTACTGAGGGCCTAAATAGAACAAAAAGGTACAGGAAGGTGGGATTTGTCCTCACTCCGCCTGACTGCGTGAGCTGGAACACTTACCTCTTGCCCTCTGTGTCCCTGGTTCTCAGGCCAGACTACACCACTTACTTTCCTAGTCTCACACTGTGCTAGAGGCAGATTATAGGACTTCTTAGCCTCCATAATTACCTGACCCAATGGGTCCATCAATACCTTACAGTAAATAGTAACTCTCTTTTTCTTTCTCTCTGTCTCCCTATGTGTGTGTGTGTGTGTGTGTGTGTGTGTGTGTGTGTGTGTGTGTGTGTATATGGTTCTGTTAGGAGAAATAGACTAACACAACCTTCTTATGACCGTAACTGTTAATGTGACCTTTCTTGTGCCTTATACACCTCATAAAGAGGTATCAGTAAAAATCCAGACTTTGTCCAGTCAACTGGAGATCAACAAACTTCACTTTAGATGTGGTAATTAAATACAGGTACAGATACATCGAATAAAAAGAAATCAGTGTCATTCTATTTAGAATTATATGATCTCAGAATTGAAAGGAAATGTACATTTAGTTTACTCCAACCACTCACAGAATGTGTAATGGTACACTATAATATTCCATGGAATGATTTGGCTTATAATTATTTTCATCTATTAACATGTGTTTATTCTACTTCATTTGATGTTTTAAATTAAGTAATTATTTCTTATTTTAACAAGCCAAACAATTCAGAAGTACAAAGTTAATAATCTGCATTGAGCTCACACCTTACAATATTAATCCCTTAGAGTAATGATTATTAACAATTTGATCTATATATTTTCACATCTTTATGCTCTTAAAAACATTTACAGACATTTAAAATTACTTTCAAGGACAAGTTATTCTATCCTTGGGTATGTAACCATAGAAACTGAGATGTATTTTAATTAATACACTAATTGTTTTTATTAAACAAAGTTTTATTTAAAAGAAATATGCCTTTTGAGTTTATTTATGTAATATCTGACTCAATATAAAGGAAATCTAATTTGACTTACACAAGATTGTAATTACAATTTTACAAAGCAGAGTTTGCTTTAAAATATATTAAGTAAAAATTATAATAAAAAGATTTACCATAGAATCACATGGTTTTATACTACTATACAACTGATTTAGGATCAAGAAAAATATTTAATATTGTTTTGTATTAAGGCAGGAAAAAATACAAGACAGAATTGCAATAATTAACTGTGATCATTACTTTCAGGTGTCAACTTGAATGGATTAAATAATACCAACATAGCTGGTAAAGCATTATTTCTGGTATGTCTGTGAGACTCTTTCCCAAGGGGATTGAGAGGAGCTTGTCATGTGAGACTGAAAATCTGCCCCCAATGTGGGCAGCACCATCCAATAGCTGGTGGCCAGACAGAACACAAATGGCAAGAGGAAGAGGAAAGGTGTATGTGCTCGATCTCTCTTTCTTTCTTTCTTTCCCTTTCTCTCTCTCTCCTGACACACACACTGTCCCCCATTACCTTGATGCCATATCACCACCACCACATGGTTCTCAGGCCTTTGGCCTTGGATTCAGAGTTATACCATCCATGGTTCCAAGGTTTTCAGACTTGGAATGAGCCCCAGGCTACCAGCTTCCCTGGGTTTCCAGCCCTCTGACAACCTGTCGTGGGACCTCTCAGCCTCCACAATCTGCAAGCCAATTCCCCCAATATATCCCCTTTTATCTCTCTCTCTCTCTCTCTCCCCCAACCCTCCATTGTTTCCATCTCTCTGGAGAACCCTAATACAATCACTTTATTAAATTTATGATTTCAGTGAACATTCTAAATTTACATAAAATAACAAAAGTTTAGATATATTATAAAATAACATGAAAAAGTCATCTTTCTGTATATTAGCAAAATTTGATTCAAATTTACAATTAAAATAGACTGAAATCAATATAGTTAATAACAGCAAATAAAACTAGGTACTTAGTGATAAGTTAAATATATGCAAACTTACATGTAAAATATTTTACTAAAATATTTTTTAAATTTATTTTTTATAGACAGTGTCTCACTCTGTCTGCCAGGCTAGAGTGCCAGGATGTGACCATAGCTAACTATAATCTCAAACTCTTGGAGTCAAAGGATCTTCCCACCTCCACCTCCTCACTATCTAGGACTAAACAGGTGTGCCATCAAGCCCTAATCATTCTTAATTTTTTTGTAGAGTTTGGGTCTTGCTATGTTGTCCAGGCTGGCCTCTGACTTCTGGCCTCAAACAGTTCTCTCACCTCAGCCTTCCAATCTGCTGGAATTGCAGGCATCAGCCACCACACCCAGCACTGAAAGATTTTACATAATTTCTGAATATACAAAAGTTTCATGCTCTTGGATGAAAAATATTAAAATCATATAAATGTGAATTATTAATGTATAAAATCAAAATCCCAACATTCTGTTTTCCTTTATAATTTCCCAATTATTTGATATTTATACTAAAGTACAAAGGGCCAAGAATAACCAAGACACTTTTTTTTTTTTTTTTAAGTTCAAGGGTACAAGTGCAGGTTTGTTAAATAGGTAAACTTGTGTCATGGGAGTTTGTTATACATATTATTTCACCTCCCAGGTACTGAGCCTAGTACCCATTAGTTATTTCTCCTGGTCTTTTCCCTCCTCCATCCCTCATCCTCTGAAAGGCTCCTGTGTGTGTTGTTCCTCTCTGTGTGTTCATGTGTTATGATTTAGTTCCCTCTTACAAGTAAGAACATGCAGTATTTGGTTTTCTGTTCTTGTGTTAGTTTGCTAAGGATAATGGCCTCCAGTTCCATCTATGTCTCTGCAAAAGACATGATCCCATTCTTTTTTATGACTACATAGTATTCCATGGTGTGTATGTACCACATTTTCTTTATCTAGTCTATTGTTGATGGACATTTGGGTTGATTTCATGTATTTGCTATTGTGGAGAGTACTGCAATGAACATATGCATTCACATGCCTTTATAATAGAATGATTTATCTTCCCTTGGGTATATACTCAGTAATGGGATTGCTGGGTCAAATGGTATTTCTGTCTTTAAGTCTCTGGGGAAAGACCACACTGTCTTCTACAATGGCTGAACTAATTTACACTCCCACCAACAGTGTATAAGCGTTCCTTTTTCTCGACGACTTCACCAGCATCTGTTATTTGTTTACTTTTTAGTAACAGCCATTCTGACTGGTGTGAGATGGTATCTCATTGTCATTTTGATTTGCATTTTTCTAATGACCAGTGATGTTGAGCTTTTCTTCCTATGATTGTTGGCCACATGTATGTCTTCTTTTGAAAAGTGTCTGTTCATGCCCTTTGCTCACTTTTTTTATGGAGTTGGTTGCTTGTTTCTTGTAAATGTGTTTAAGTTCCTTGTAGATGCTGGATATTAGAGCTTTGTTTTGGATGCATAGGTTGCAATTTTTTCTCCCATTCTGTAGGTTGTCTGTTTACTCTGTGGATAGTTTATTTTCCTGTGCAGAAGCTCTTTAGTTTAATTAGATTGCATTTGCCAATTTTTGTTTTTTCACGTCTTTGCCATAAAATGTTTGCTCATACCTTTGTCCTGCATGGTACTGCCTAGGTTGCCAAGACACTCTTAGAGAATAAGGTAAGAGGGTGTGGTGATATTAACACTACCAAATCTCAAGGCTTAATGAAATGACTAAGATGGCCTGCTATCTAACACATGTTTAGAAAAATGAATTGCAACAAAATAGAGAATTGTATGTGGCAAATTAACAATAAAAGAATAGATTGCATAGTAAATCCTTCTGCTGTGATAACTGTAGATACATAAAGAGAAAAAAGTTAAATTCTCACTATTTAAAAATTTGGGGAGAAAATCTAAACTATTTTAGAATATGCTTTTAAAGTCAGCAACAAAACAATCATAGAATAAATTGTTGATAAAATTGATTACTTCAGTAACTTCTATACATCAAAAGGTTATCTAGAGAGATACTAGATATTTACTGAACAATACTTGTTGTTCAATAACTGTGATAAGATATCAATAATAATATTTACCATTTAGTATGCTAACTTTTGCTAGGAATTGTTTTCTGCACTTCCCAGAGTGAATACTTTTCACATCCTGTTTCAGTACATGTTTCTCCCATCACCACCCCAGTCTCCCTACCTAACCGAAAAACAGTGCCTTGAATGCAAGTAGATTTTATCAGAAGTGATCCTAAGGAACAAGAAATGTAAAGGAGACTGGGAAGAGCCAAAGAGCAGAGAGGAGAAAGTCAATCTAAATGTAATTGCTGTGACTCAGTCTCTCCAGAGATCCCTGCAAAGCCTTCAGTCATCCCCCTGCACTCTATGGTGTTTGTATATGCCATATCCATTAACCTATCTCCCACAGGCCTCCCACATGGTGACATAGCTCATGACATACCCGGTGAAGCTGAAACAAGACCGTTATTAAGCTACATCTCTTTGCAGTAAATGGCTGGGGGCAAAAATATAAATAAATAAATGAGTGCCTAACGCACATCTCAACAAAATAAGTAGTATTATCATCCCCTTTTTAACAATGACTGAATCATTAATCGGAGACACACGGTAACGTGACAAAAGTTACATGTTTGCAAGCAGTGAACTAGATTCCAAGACTGAGCATGATCTTAATAAAGTTAATTCACTTGCTATCCACTCCATCCTGGGACTCGGTTTCCTTACCTGCAAAAATTAATTTCAACTCAATGTTCTCATAATATTTATTTATGTTGGTAAAATACTGATAACACAGACAAGGCTAAAATCTTTTGTGACCATCACTCCCAAATTTTACTTTGTTCCACAGAGTTAGCCACTATTGTTTGTTAGATACATATGTTCCCAGATCCTTTCAAAGCATTGGCCTACATCAATGTGTATGTATATATGCATTAACAGAAGTTTATACACAAATACAAATGCGCATTCATTTATATACTTTAGTATTTAGTAATTGTGTATTTAGACATTCATGGTATTAGACAATACTTTGGAAATCTTATCCCATAATTTTTCCCTGATATTCCATTGTGTCACAATATTACATTTTAATTGGTCTTGTTGATACTTTTGGGTATTTTCAATTTCATTGTTTTATAACTGTTATAAATTTTTTCTGTGTACATGTGCAATAATTTTTACAGGACCATAACAAGAAGTAAAAGAGTTGTGTTTGAGTATTCATTCCTCATTTAAAAGGAATGAATACAACCAAATTACAATTTGCCCTATCCCTGACTCTGCAAATGATAAATAATGTAGTAATGAGAATATACACATATCACATTTTTGTCTTATTTCAAAATACATCTTAGGGACATTAACTTTATATAGAATTGTATATGTCAGGAGAAAACTGAAGAAAACATTCCTTCTGTGCAGTACTGCATTTGATTTCTAAATAAGTATGTGTCTGCTGCTAATGCTAACTCACTTTGAAGTGATCAGAAAAACTAGAAAGTCCGTCTACATAACAGTAATTCAGCTAACAAATTGCTGTGTCATAGCACTATCACCCAGGCTGAACTTACAGTCCACTTTAGGTAGCCACGTTTCATTTATGCTTGATGACTAACACTCACAGAAGATGGACTGTCAGTCTAAAAATTATTGGTGTCCTCCAAACAACAGGCTGCAGTGGAGCAGAAATTACACCCGAAAGCATTACCTAATTATATGTGAAAAGGGGACTGTTAATGACTACAAGCAGGATTTGCTCAAATGCAGTGAATTTAAACCTAGTTTTGCACATAGGACAATAACACAATCAAACATTTCTGATATTTGCTCTGCTGCACACCAAAATAAATTAATGTATTTAATTATGTTTTTCTCTGTTTACTTGAGTTTATCTTCATTAACCATATATTAAGAGACTATTAGAATGAACTTGAAACCAAGAAGAAATAGAATTATTTTTCAAGTTCTTTCCCCCATTAATCTACACAGAAATGCATTATTATAATTGTATCTTAAATTTTTATAAAGCCTTCTCTAAATAAAGGATGTTCTTTCTTAAGAGTAAAGATATTTTTTACTTAGCTTAATTTAGCTAATACAATATCAATCTGTTTTCCCCAATATACTTTTTGGAATTTGTGACTAAACACCTTTTCTTCATTATTTTGGCACTATAAAGGGCAGGGCCAAACATGCATTCCTCTTTCAAGATCGGTAGAAAACCTTATTATGTGCATATTGTACATGAGTATCACTTTTATTTTCTGCTTACATATTGTATCCTATGGCAAAGTCTGTTATCATTAATATTCTAAATTATCTCCAAATATTACAAATAATTATTGGAATGTAGCTATGCTTTATAGTGTGATCAATTGCATTATTGACCCCAATTCTTCATTCTTTTCTGTAACCACACCTTGTTATGTGACTTCGGACTTTCTCCCTTCACTTTGGAATTAACAATGTGTCTTGCTGTTGCAGACATAAGGTAAACATAAAGTATGTTGGTTTATGGTTTAACCTTCAGAGATTTTATCTGTTTCAACATACATTTTTGTGTTTCTGTTAAAGTTATTAGAAGACTATCCCCGGAAAGTCCACTGGTCCAATGTGAATGGGAAATACATAAAGCAGACCTGGTTTCAAAGACCTAGAGCATGAAACAGTCTCTCCAGCTGTTGTAGCCTAGATTAGCTGACCCAGCATCATGTAAGAGAGTTCAGCTGCAATCAAGGGAGACACAATAACCCCCGTTTTATTAAGAGCCCCTGTTAGCCCTCAGGTGAGTGAACTAAACAAAGTCTTAAATTTCATTGACATTTTTGTGATTGTTATGCAGCATTATCATGACAGTAGCTAACTGATGCATACATCAATATACAGTCTCTGTTTTAAAAAATATATGGCTATCAGATTCATCTGATGTATATAGCTCAAATTTATATTTATAAGAAGGAAAATTTATAAGAATTAGGGCATATGTGTTTTAAAAAAAACACTGGATATGAAAGTGTTAGATTACATAAAAAGAAATGTTTCCCACACTTCCATTTAGAAGAGTTTTTGTCACCCTTCTAATCATTATGCTGTATCTACACTGCTTTCTCATATACATAGGCTGCCATCATCTAAAACAGGTATTGTCAACATAAGTTGAATCTGTCTCTTTATTTCTATTATTGCATCTTCATACAACCATAATTATTGCTTACATGTGACTCATAGGAGTCCCCTCCCTGCCACTCTTGCCCCTCTCTAAAGTATTATTAATTAATTTGTTCAAAAAAATTTAATCCAAGCAACACTTTAGATTCTGGAAATAGAGCAAGGAAAAAATAACCAAAATACCTATCCTCATAGAGTAAAAACTCTACTGAATACAGACAGACATTAAATAAGATAAATTAGTAAAATTGAACATGTTAGTGAAGGAGGTGTTATAAAGAAAATGAATGGAAGAGTGTTGGCAGGGGTGAAATGCAATTTTAGCAATGGAGGAGAGGGAAGCCCTTCCTAGAAAGATTACAAACATCGTTGGAGATAAGGGAAAAAACTATGTCAACATCTTAAGAAAAGCATCCATAGGCAGTGGGAATAGGGAGTGAATAATCCTTAAGTGGGAGCAAGAACTCAAGGAAAATCTCAGAGGTTAATGTATTGAGTGAGAAGTAAATAATAAGTGTAGTAGTAGGATATGAGATCAAAAGAGTAGCTAGGGACAAAACTGTGTAGCATCCTATAGGACAGTGTATAAGATTTTGGTTTTACTTCTAGTGGCATTAAAAGTCATTGAAGAGTTTTGAGCGAACAAGTGATATAATATGATTTATGTTTTACTAAGAACACTAGCTTTCATATTTTGGGGATACTGAAGGCTAGTGAGTTCATGAGGCATCATTCAGTCAAGAAAACCACCACCACATAAGGAACTTAAGGCAAAGGGGGTTCAATACTGGGACTCGACTACTAAAAAGTTGAAAAGGATACAAGATCAAAGCTAAGAAGCAGAAGTAACCCAGAGATTTGCATACCTCGCCTAGTGCTGAAGGAAGCAAAGGGAAAAGGTGATGTTACCACAGCCTACAGCATACTTGCTGCTGAAGTTTCCGGCACTGCAGCTAGAACCTCCAAATGTCACATAGAGCACATAGTTACTTACTACTGCCTATGCTGTTACCACTGATGAGCAATTTAGAACCACTACCTGCTCTTGAATACGCCTCCAGAAGCAGAAAGAAAACGGGTCCCTTCCCTCTCTCCAACTTCTAATCTCCCAACAGCCCTTCCCAGTGGCTAAATATAAGCAGAAGCCAGCTGGCAAGGGATTTGGGGAAATGCAGTTTCTAAGGGTCAAGTTTCTTTGCACAAAGCAAAACAAGGTTGGGAAACAACAGACATAAGAGAAAATAGGCAAATAACTAGCACAAGGGGCAGGGGTAGAATAAAAACTATTGCTTCCTTGTGGTTTCAAGTTTTGTGACATCCTAGAGGATAAACAAGGTTAACCACAAGAAATACATAACTGTAAATTCCTATGGTACAAATTGGGTCTAGTGCAATTTGCAGTAATTCCAGATGGCCAATTATGTTAATAGCCATGAGTATTTAGACCAAAAAGAAAATATATAAACACTAGATCTCAGTATGCATAAATGTAAATTTTATTAAAGCATATTCTGTCCTAAATACCTCCCCCTAGTGATAAAAACTACTGCAACAATCTAGGAGAAAGATAAGTGTGACTTAGAAGTACAGAACACAATAAGAAGTGGTGAAATTATAGATATATTTTTAAGTATTTACATACAGATTTGATAAAGCAACTGAAGGTAAGAGAAAAGTCAGGTGTCAGATAATGGCACCTAAGCATTTTGTCATAACTAATTGTAAAAAAAAAAAAAAAAAAAAAAAGAGTAAAAGAGTATCATTAATTGAGATGGGAAACATTTTGGGAGTAGCAGGTTAAGAATGAGGGAGAAAAGATAAGGACATCCATTTAGGACACACTAAATTTGGGATACCTGTGAGATATCCACATACAGATGTTGAGTGGGTAATTAGATGCATGAGATTGGAAGTTGTGGAATAGAGGTCTAGCATGGCTATACAAATTTCAATGTTGTCACCATATAGCTGGCACCTAATGCTATGAGAATGGATAAGATATTTTAAAAAGTGAGGGAACACCACTGAGAGAGCCAGTGACTGATCTTGATGTATTCTAATGTTAATAGGTCATCAAATGAGGAGGAATTAGCAACAATATATGAGAAAAAGTGACAATGCTGTCAGAGAAAAAACTGGAGAGTGATATCCTGGAAACCAAATGAAGAATAAATTTCAAAGAGTAGGAGTGATTGTCTATCAGATGCTACTGATAGCACAAGCTAAATGAGAACTGAGAATTGACCCTTAGATATCATCAGCTACCACCTGGTTATGTTGTTACTGGACCCTACTTTTTGGTGTGTTTGCAGAAGAGGAAGTAGTGCTAGATTCTGAGGACTGAGAATGTTATTTTGCAAGCGTCAGTCTCTGCATTGTCTTCAAGTTAGGGGAAACCCTTGCCTTTACCAGAGAGGAGGAGAGTACTTCTACAAGTACAAAAGATATTGGGAATTCAATGTTCTTCAATATATCAATGTAGATATCTCCTTATCATTCTCAGTGTCTCCTTACCATTTTCTCTCCCAATCGGAGATATATTATATGGCATGGCAAACTTGTAGGGTCTGAAATCCAACCATCTCTGGAATACCCCATATAATTACCCATATAATTTAGTCCTGGTCCTCAACTTTCTTTTGCCATGTAACCACAGGAAATGGAAGTCTCATTATATGTATACTACCAAAGAAGTCCTCTTCTTCTACACTTTACCCTAAATCAGTGAATAATTATTCTAAATTTTTATTGGCTTCTAGCACAGCAATAATCTCCAGCAGCCATCATATGATTTCATAGTCTTTTTTTTTTTTTTTTTTTTTGGCGGAGTCTCGCTCTGTGGCCCAGGCTGGAGTGCAGTGGCCGGATCTCAGCTCACTGCAAGCTCCGCCTCCCGGGTTCACGCCATTCTCCTGCCTCAGCCTCCCGAGTAGCTGGGACTACAGGCGCCCGCTACCTCGCCTGGCTAGATTTTTGTATTTTTTAGTAGAGACGGGGTTTCACTGTGTTAGCCAGGATGGTCTTGATCTCCTGACCTTGTGATCCGCCCGTCTCGGCCTCCCAAAGTGCTGGGATTACAGGCTTGAGCCACCGCGCCCGGCTCATAGTCTTTACAATAACTACTTCTCACATGTCTGAGATATTACACCCACCAATGCATTCCTGCCCACTGATATTCCATCCCAGTTCACCATCGGTGAAAGTTTTAACAATTCCATTGCCACAGCATGTTATGTGATATCCAGAGGCCAACTATCACCAGTTATGGAGTACCCATTACATGGTGATCAGTGGATAATCCACTCCAAAATTTCATTTTAGAGTTAACTACCTCAAACCACTTTGAAAACTATCTCAGACACAAGAAGTTCCCTGATTAACAGAGTCAGACGTGAAATTTATTTCGGGGAGTTCTCAGTATCAACACCTGTGAAAGAATGAGCAAAGCAGGATTAGACTGAGGAAGAAACAGAGCCATGGTGCACTGCAATTGGAAACTCTGCCACCACCAAAGGAATTAATAAAGATAGAACAAACCTTCAGAGGTTTCTCTTCTTGGAGCCACTGGGGCCAGAGCTTTTTAGACCTGCATTGACCATTCACAGGATGCAGTCTGTCACTAGGGAGTAAGCATACCTCAGAAGAAACAGCTCCCTTAAGCCAAGATTAATAGTTGGAAAGGGAATTAGCTATAAACTATCAACTGACAACACCCCAGTGACTGAGAAATGAATGTCTATTCTGAGGGAATGAATAAAGGAATCAAGCCACAGCATTGACTAGAAGCTCCTATCCAAACACTATCCTCTTGCAATTTCTCATGTTGCTGTTTTCTTTATAGCACATATCAAATCTCCATTATAATTACTGTATATATTTAATACTCTCTTTTATCCTCCAAGTAGACTCCAAGTTCTATGATTCCAGGGACAACTCTCATTAACTTCATCACTACAAACCCAGTGTTTCATACTGAATATGTGTAAACATTTGTTTTAAATTAGTAGATTGTGATACCTTCCTTTACTCCTGTATATTTCTCCTAAGCTTATTTGCTGTTGTAAATTCTGTTGCCTACTTATGTGTCACTCATTGTCAACTAAGATATGATTAAATTATTAAATGTTAACTCATTAATGAATGGATTTTACTTGTTACAGATGCGAAATAAAATGACTGTTTCAACTCTTTGTTGCAGAGTTTATCATTCACATGAAGTTATGATCTTGAATGATCTTTTATCACTCTGAACTTCATGCTTGAGTACTTGGCTTCAAGCCCAGCCTCAAGATCCTTAACAGAATAATAGGCTTTGATCAATGATTGATATCTGTCATTGCCACAAGGCTGAAAGAAGTGGCGTATTTGCCAGGTATTTACCTTATCTCCTCTAAATCTAACATAAACCATCACTATTTTACTCAATTCATTTTTATGGCGAACTACATATAACTCCCATACTACATATTACTCAAATGAAGATTTACTTTACAAAACAAATAAAATGTTATAGATAACCAAAGTCAATAATGTTTATGTGAGCACCTGATTTAGAATCTTATTCTTGTAGTATGGTCCATGAAGATTGTTTCATCCATCACTCTTACTTTACACATAAGAACACTGAGAACTCAAAATATTAAATAGTTTTCTTATGGTTATACGTTTATTTAGTAGCAAAACCCAAACTAGAAATATCCTCCTTTTCACTAACCTGGCTCTCTCTAACCAAGAGGCTTCTTTAAATCTCTTGTAGTCTATTTGCAATTTACATTTTACTTACAATGATTTTATGGAGACTCTGTCTTAATTTATAGCCTTTTATTTCAACAGAGTAATGGTAAAGAAAACAAAACTATTGAATATATTTGGGAAATAAACTCACAGTTAATGCATAAACCCATATTTTCTACATTATGAATATAAATAAGCAAAGACTATAGGAAGATAAATGTTTCAATCAAAAGTCCAAGTATTCCATGGTGTCTATGTGCCATATTTTCTTAATCCAGTCTATCATTGATGGACATTTGGGTTGGTTCCAAGTCTTTGCTATTATGAATACTGCCACAATAAACATACATGTGCATGTGTCTTTATAGCAGCATGATTTATAATCCTTTGTTTACATACCCAGTGATGGGATGTCTGGGTCAAATGGTATTTCTAGTTCTAGATCCTTGAGGAATCACCACACTGTCTTCCACAATGGTTGAACTAGTTTAAAGTCCCACCAACAGTGTAAAAGTGTTCCTATTTCTCCACATCCTCTCCAGCACCTGTTGTTTCCTGACTTTTTCATGATCGCCATTCTAACTGGTGTGAGATGGTATCTCATTGTGGTTTTGATTTGCATTTTATGCAGCCATAACAAAGGATGAGTTCATGTCCTTTGTAGGGACATGGATGAACTGGAAACCATCATTCTCAGCAAACTATCACAAGGACAAAAAACCAAACACCGCATGTTCTCATTCATAGGTGGGAATTGAACAAGGAAAACACTAGGACACAGGAAGGGGAACATCACACACTGGGGCCTGTTGTGGGGTGGGGGGAGGGGAGAGGGATAGCATTAGGAGATATACCTAATGTAAATGACGAGTTAATGGGTGCAGCACACCAATATGGCGCATGTATACATATGTAACAAATCTGCACGTTGTGCGCATGTACCCTAGAACTTAAAGTATAATAAAAAAAAGTCCAAGTATTTTATTATCTTTCTTTTTGCTTTAAGTATCTCTCTCATAAAAGCATGTATAAATCTTATTTCAAATGCAGTTCTTTATTTCAGTTTCTAAAGAAAGGGACTATGTAAGAATTCTATATGTGCTTAAATTTATGATTCCTCCATGAGGAAAAAATAGATTCTTACATATATTTTAAAGGTATGAAATAGGACAGCCCCTTAGAATTACTCTAACTCTAAAAATAAGAAGGAAAATAAATTGTTGCAGATTTTAGAATAAAGTGGAGAAAAAAGGATTAACTAACAGTATCACTGCATACCTCATCTGCAATATGGTTTCTCAAATTAACTGAAGAATTGAGTTCATGTCTTCACTTGATCCAATCATGATTTAATGTGAGAAACAAATTTATTGTTAATGGGATGTGGAGATAACCCTCAGGCGAGTTTAAGCAATGAAGCAGCCAACATGTCAGACAGTTTTGTTGACTTCAAGATATAGAAAAATAATTCAAACAGAGAGGACACAGAATCAGGTGTGACACTTGGTTCAAGGAGGTAATGGTGCATCAAACAAGGGGTCAAAACAAAACTATAAGTCAGCATACGCACGTATAAACAGTTGTTTTATGGTGTTAGAGTTCCAAAAGTGTTTTGGCTTACCAGTGAGAGGTTTTGTTTTTATTTTTATTTTTTAATTGTATTCGTATCCAACCATTATTTTCTGATTAATTCTAACAAAAATTACTTCCTTCTCGGTAAAACATGTGCTTGCACACAAGTGAATGTGTGTGTGCATGCACATGCATAAGACAAACGGGTACCTATCTAGCACTGTCCTCCCTACTTCTAGGATCCACCATTTCTATTGATATGACATGAATCCCACAGATATGTTACTGAAAAGGTTCTTTCTTTTGCTCCATGGCCGCCACCTGGAGCCACCGTTAAATCCAACTATCCTATAAATTTATTCTTAATAGCCTGGGAATCTAAACCAGAAAATAAAGAAGGATTTAAACTAAATCAGGACCAAGAGTAGAAAAGTAGTGTAAGAAAATCCAACAGGCCTTTACAAAATACCCAGTATTTGCCTAATGCTGTGTTAAGTGCTGTAAATAGAAAGAGGAAAAGGCACAATTATCTGCCCTCAAAGAGCTTGCAGCACAGCAAGGAAATATCATAGGCTATTCTGATGATGTGCAAGCAGTGTTGATTTAATATATGAAAAGTAGAAGGCCATTTAATTTATAACTAGAAGTCCTTGGGGTAGGATAAAGCAAGATGTTTATCCTCCCTAGCATTTATTGACAGTGACAGAACAGACCAGTGGATGTAAAGTAAGCATCTACCCTTATGGCTAGTCCTAAAAAGGAACTGGGGCTGTCATGTGCATAACCAGCCTATAAATTCCAATCATATCTTCCCTGCCTTTTCAGTCACAAAGTAAATTATTCCTACCTTAACTTGTTCTGCAGATATCTCTTAAATTCATCTTCTGTAATGATTCTCTTTTTAAATATATTTTTAATTATACTTAGAATTATAAAGTATTAGGTATTTATTATACAATGTTTGAACTGTGAAGAAAGTAGAAGAAAAAAACACTTATAATTCCAATACTCAGAGAAAACCAATATTGACATATTCAGTTATTCATTTGGTCATTCATTCATATTTTCAACAAATATTACCAAGAGCCTACTATGTGCAATACATAATAGCCTTCTGGATTTTTTCCTTGGATTAATATACATTAAAATATACCTTTCACAGAACTAGGACCATGTTGTGCTCTCTGTTACATAAGTTTGTATTTTCACTCATCAGTATGTGGTAAATATTTTCATTACTATTAAGTATTTTTGCTAGATCTATTTAAAACATTAAGATATTTTGTTAGTACACTCCCTGACAGTGTGGACTGTCCAGAATCCCATGCCCACAAGGAATGGCTGTGTCTACCAACATTACTTTTGATATCAAAAATTTAGAATGACCTGAGCCAAAAACTCCTTTGTGAAATTAGGTGGAAGCTCCTTGAGAACAAGGAATAGGACTAAAGGATTGTGCAACATATCTTCTTTTGCCTTTTGCTGTATAACATACAAGATTAAGGGTGTAAAAATTCGTAAATGAGGCCGGGTACAGTGGTTCATGCCTGTAATTCCAACACTTTGGGAGGCTGGGGTGGGTGGATCACTTGAGGCCAGCCTGGGCAACATGGTAAAACACCACCTTTACCAAAAATACAAAAAAAATAGCTGGGTTTGGTAGTGCGTGCCTGTGATCTCAGCTACTTGGGAGGCTGAAGCACAAGAATCGCTTGAACCCTGAAGGTAGAGGGTGCAGAGAGGCATGATTGCACCACTGCACTCAAGCATGGGCAACAGAGCAAGACTCTCTCAAATAAATAAACAAATAAATGCGAATCGCTGAATGACTACCAGTTTGTCGTTTAAGTTAATCTTGCTACTACTTCACACTACTCCTATTTTCTTGTATGTGTCATGCATTTTGATCACAAGTAACATTGCTTTAATATTATGTAACACTTACCCTGTTAACTGTCTCTCTTCTTTTTTCCTATCTCCACACAAGACAACATATTCTACATTTCAGGTGATCTTGTTATTTAAAAAGTGACATACTGTCTTCTCACATTCACTTTCCTACTTTGTTATAATCTTCTAATTACCTGTCTGTACTAACCAGTCCTGACTAGATTATAAACTCCACGAGGGCAGGAATCAGGTCCATATTCATTATCACTGCATCTGCAGTGCCTAGTACAATGCCTGGCACATAATAATGTTTAATAATTAATGAAGGGAGAAAGAAATATATTTTCCAGGTGAGAAGTTAGAAAGTTCCGAACCACGGCGGTAGTGGGGCTAGAAAGCTAAGGTGCCATAGGTTTACAAAACATCTGAATGTGGAATTAGGACCCTGTTCACAGGCATCTATCTACACTGAGATACTCCCTAAGCAACTTCCTTCCTTATCTCCACTTCAAGTATTCTAGCCAATCACATTTGGGAAACTTACTCTTCCCCTAAACAAAGGCCTGTACTCGATTTAATTTTAAACAATTTGATTCCATTTCTTTTACTGGATTCCTCTGCTGTGCACACTGTAAACTTTATTTCTGATCTATTGTCTGCTTTGAAGGACAAGAGGCATGCCGCATTGATGCTCAGTGTCAATGTATGAATGCTGGTTTCTAGCTACGTCCTCATTTTCCACAGCTGTGAGTTCTCCCACTCTGTTGTCCTCCTTAATTTGGGAAATAGGAGTGATGTGGGGAAAAGAGAATAAGCTGTAGTGCCGGTAAGCCCTACACGTGAATCTTGGCTTTATCATTATTTATACGTAAGATGAGTTTGTCAACTTTTCCTACCCTAGGCATCATCATCTATCACAATTAAAATAGATAATGTGTGTCTGGTATATAGTAAAAGGCAACTAATATTTATTCACTTTCTGTCCCATGATTACCATTAATATCTGGAGCTATTCGCAGTTCTGCCAGGTCTTTTTCCCCCCTTAAAGTTATTATCTGGAATTAGTCCAGTGAACCTATAACTTACTGCTGCCCACACTTCCAACTCAGTAACAGCTTTGTAAAATTGACTCACTATATCCATATGACATGTTACAAATATTGCCTCAAAAATGAGAGCAAATTACACAAGGCTAATATACCAAAGAAATTGGATGTATTTTAGGAGTGATTACAGATTTCATATTTACCTTCTAAATCAAATAAATCAATAATTTTAGAGCACATTCTAATTAAAATTATAACTTCAAGAGAAGACAATGATTAATGCCATCATAAATCATAAAAAAGTTTGAAAAAGTTCAGTTTTATCATTTCTGTCAATTTTATATTACTACATTTTTATCATTTTAAGTTTATATTTTATATCCAAACTGATATTCAAAATAGGATTTGTTCATGGTGTCAGATGATAATATATATAACATGATTTTGACGGTCTTTGTGTTTGCTTTAAGAATATGGAAAATATACAAGAGTGAATTTGTTTCTGATACTTTTTATTTGAATGTAAAAAGTTAATGAAACTTTGATGAAGGCTCATGGATCTAATTGTCATCATTTAAACATCTTATTAAATACAACTTGAAGTTAGAAAATACACATTTTGAAAGAGGAAAAAAACTCAGTAATTCTGATGGTTAATTTTATGTGCCAATTTAAATGGGCCAAGGATGCTCAGATAGCTCAGAAAACATTTCTGCGTGGGTCTGTGTTTCTGGAAGAGATTAGAATTTGAACTGGTAGACTGGTGAAAAAAGAACACCCTCACCAATGTGGGTGGGCATTATCCAATCTGATCCCTTCCCCCTCCCTCCGATTCTCAGGCCTTCAAAATAAAATTATACCACAGGTTTTCTTGGTTTTCAGCTTGCAAATGGCAGATGGTAGAACTTCTAGGACTCTATAACCTTGTGAGCCAATTCTTATTACACACACACACGTGCGCGCGCACACACACACACCAGTTCTGTTTCTCTGGAAAAGCTTGACAATACAATGATTTAATGCCAAAAGCACAAAAGAGATTTTGAGAGTTGAGCTAATAAATTTTTTTCATCTTCTGTAAGATTCTTAAAGATCATCTAATATACCTTTTTAAAAAACTACCATAAGACTTCTATGACTGAAAAAGTACTCAACCTTTTAATTTTCTAAAAGGGTGAGCCTTGTTAAGGTGATGCAGCTAATTGATGAATAATAGCATATGTAGACAGAGACAGAGCTATCAATACAAGAATATCATTTCTATGTATATAAAATGGCTGTACCAATCTGAGGGAGAAGCAATATGCCCATCTAACAGAAAATATCCTTGCTTCTTGATGCATGCAAGCTTGAGTTAAGCTTTCTGTGCTAAGTCAAACTCTTCCTCATTCTGACCTCATTCTTAATGTCCTTTAGAAGTGCTTTCCAAATATTTCCCCTTCCCAAGCTTTCCCCAAGGTGGAATTAATTGTGATGCTCTGCCCATAATTATTGGAGAACTCATTTCCTTGTTGGCTTTTTGTTTTTCTATAACGCAGTTTGCACAACGCAGCACTGGCTGAACCCTTCCATCTATCTGATTGCATTCTCCTGGATAAAGTCGTAGCCGCCCTCACTCTTGTGTTTAAAATTAGGCAAATATTTTACTATTTGGTTTGTTTTCTCTAATTTTTATATTTGCTTTTTCCCCCCTCTATCTCTGCCTCTATCTCTCCCAGGCTCTGTCTCATGTGCATGGATTTTTTTTTATTAATTACTTTAATTCACGTTAACCTTGGTGCCTGTATTTTTTTTTTTTTTTTTTTTTGAGACAGAGTCTCGCTTAGTCGCCCAGGCTGGAGTGCAGTGGCGCGATCTCGGCTCACTGCAAGCTCCGCCTCCCGGGTTCACGCCATTCTCCTGCCTCAGCCTCCCGAGTAGCTGGGACTACAGGCGCCCGCCGCCTCGCCCAGCTAGGTGCCTGTATTAATCTATATTTCACGCTGTTGATAAAGACATACCTGAGACTGAGCAATTTACAAAAGAAAGAGATGTAATGGACTCACAGTTCCACGCGGCTGGGGAGGCCTCACAATCACGGCAGAAGGTGAAAGGCACAGCTCCTCACACAACGGCAGACAGGAGAAGGATGAAGATGAGGCGAAAGGGGTTTCCCTTATAAAACTATCAGATCTCACGAGACTTACTCACTATCACGAGAACAGAATGGAGGAAACCGCCCCATGATTCAATTCTCTCCCACCAGGTCCCTCCCACAACACGTGGGAATTAGGAGAGCCACAGTTCAAGATGAGATTTAGGTGGGGAAACAGCCAAACCACATCAGTGCCTTTCCTCCTCCTACTTAATAGGTTTCTCCCCTAAGCAATATGTCTCCCTCCCTCAACAGCATCATAAATTGTTAGCTATTTTCAAACTCTTCACTCAAATAGTTATTTAATTTGTGCTCCCACCAACAGTTTATGATAGTGTTTTCCTATACTCTGCTAGAACTACATATTTTCAACCTTTTAACAATTCTAACAATCTGATACGTTAAAAAATAGTATTTCATTGTTTGTTTGAATATAAACAAACTAAATTTGAACTTGGATATAATTTCTGAGAAGATTTATGTTTTCCACACCTTTTTTATATATATTGGTTATTTTTACTTTTCTCAAAATTGTTTCCCATTCTTTGCCCTTTTTTCTATTAAATAGTTTATATTTCTTTTTCTACAAATGTTTATGAGACTGTCATAAATAAATATTGGAAATTAGACCTTTGTAACTTTAAGAAAAATAATGTCTCTGTGACAAATTTTGGTTAGGTTGTTTCCTAGAACGGAGGGTGCCATTTTAAAATGTAGACTTTTTTCTAAAATACTTATTTCTTCCTCATCCAGATTTTGAAGAAAACAATTAAAAACAGGGTTTTGTTTTGTTTTGTTTTTTTTCTAATATATTGTTACCATTCTTTTTGTTCTATGGTTTTTAGAGTATTTTCTTTTCAACTTCAGGGACATTAAAAATCCTTACAATGGTTTGTCATTGTCTCCATTATTATTACCTTTGTTTCTAATACCTGTTGTGCCTTATTCTTCATGTTTTTCCTCCCTGAATTCCATGCAGTTATCTCCAGACTTGTCTTTATAAGTAATTTAATGTTCAAGCATTGCTACTCTGTTCCATGCTCTTTATAAGTTTTTCATCTTGTATGTGTTGTTTTGATCATTGTTTTCTTCACTTTCTCATCTTCATTTACATTTTATTCCACTGATACACACACACTCTCGCTCTCTTGCATGTGCACATATAGCTTAAAAGTTTCTATTTTATTTAATTTATGTCCTCATTAAGTTTAAAATATAAAGTAGCTTCAAGGGATTTCCTTTTTTATTTGTGTTTTGTTGTGATTTTGTTTTGCTTTAAGGCTGTAGTTAGTATCTTTTGGAGTTGGCCATTCTTCTGTCTTTGGCTTACGTTGTATCTTTTTAAGATGAGATTTCACTCTGGTATATTCGAGAAGTTTTAATGGACTTTCTGTTTTTTTTTTTCCTTTGCCAATCCTAATATAACTTTACCAGTGATGTTCAAAAATCATGTCTCAAATAGTTAATTGCAAATCAGTACAATGATAACATGAAAGTATACTTAAGATGTATATGTTTACTATCAGCTCATGAAAATAAAATACAAAATAAAAATATTCATTCCTGACATCAATATCAAAAGCTGACATGCATTTTAGTTCAACTTTATATTCATTTAGGACCCTTGATATAGTTCAATTTTAACCCAGAGAACAGTAGGGGGAATATCTGTATTAATGCTGTTATTTATAAAATATGTTGATTCCAGTCTGCAAAACTAAAACTTTTACTGAGGCTTACTGAGAGCATATGGACAATTAGAGTTTGGTCATTAATCATGGACTACTTTTTCTCTCACCTCAGCATCATTGTGATAAGCTGCCAAGACTGCATAGTTCTTAGTGTATACTTTACATTCATGAATCATAGGGGATCAGGAGGTAGGGATAGTAAATTTTAAGTGAACTGATACTTAAAGAATATAGCTGATCTCCTTTGGAAACGAATTTATTTTATTTCACAGAGCAATGCAGTAAGTATTTTATCTTTCTGGTTAAATAGTCGTACTTATTTTGCTAAGCAGCCCTTTTGCGGTGGTTAGATATTTAGGCAAATTTTTAAAGTATTTCAGAAGGTTTTTTTCTACTTACTATGACTAACAGTTCAAGATGTTCTGAAATAATGATTATTGTGTATATTGGTTTTAATAATCATTAAAAACATTTTGGCCGTTTAAAAATTGAACCAGTTTCATGGCTGAGTTGAAAAATAAGAAATTGTGTCCTCATTCATTTGATTGCTAACTATTCTTGCTCTAATTATAAAAAAATTTAAAGTCCTAGCCTAACTCTGAGGGTAGAAATTATTGTTTTCAATAATTGAGATCATTCTCATTGTAAAACTGAGATCTTGGGCAAATGTATACATAGTACTGGTACCTATAGCAGCCATAGCTCTTAAAGAATTTTTAATTGGAACAATTGAGCACATCAGTTTATCAACCACAAGGACTCAAATTTGGTTCTAGGACTAAAGACAAACCTTTATCTGGCCCTTTTCTGATTTCTGATTTCTGACTACAACTATAGTAACAAAGCTCAGTTTTGAAAAAAATTCATTCTGAAGCTCAACTCATCAGAATCTCAGTCGAGATCATGCCCAAAGCAACACTTTATTCTTGCCTTAATTTGGAGTTAATTTTTTTCTGTCAAGCACAAAAAAACACTAAATATGATTACTCTAAAGAACCACATATTGTTCAATTTACAAAATGTTTACTTTTTTTACAGCTAAACAGAAAGTGAGTTCTAATTTTGACCACTTTTTCCTAATTCTATTGTCCTTTTTTAACTTAAAAAAATTTCAAATCATTTTATTTCAGTTATTCTTGTCTCTCCACCTAGGTGATAAGCTCCTCAAGGACAAATACAACTTCAAATACCTTTGTTTTCAGTGAGGTGAAATTCACATAAAATACAGTTATCCATTTTAAGTGTACAATTCAGTAGCATTTAGTACATTCACAGGGTTGTGCACCCATCACCTCTATATTATGCTAGTGTCAGCTCTGGCTATGAATTTGAATAGAACTAAAGGGTAATTCTAAAATTAATTGTAGTTTTTGGCATTAAAAGTAGTGACAAAAACTGCAACGGCTTTTGCACCAACCTAATAATACCCGCTCCCGCTCTGACCCTGGAATCTCTGCTGGTCTTTTTCTCATCTCATGCCTTGGCTTTAGTCTTGATAGGGCAGTGTCTAGGCACGGGCTCAGTCTTTGGGTTGGCCATGACCTCAGGCTCTATTGTCTAGTCAGAACCATTACCTGGGTTTGGGTCTTTTTTTTTTTTTTGACTGCTGCTTAAGCTTCAATATCCAAGCCTAATCATCAGTTTGGGACATCAGCTTTCTGGCAAACATCTTCGTTTCAGCCAATGGCTAAGTCTGGCATTGGTTTGCCCAGACTTCCATCTGAGTCATTGCCTCTGTCTTGACTAAGCCTCTGCCATTGAGCTCAGTCTCCTCTTAACCTGCTTAGTCTATAACTCAGTATCATATATCAGCACCAGTCCTCACGGATACTCAGCACATCCGCTGTGAATAACTCATTTAACATGCACTGCT
Organism: Macaca fascicularis; assembly: GCF_037993035.2. Classification (NCBI taxonomy): domain Eukaryota; kingdom Metazoa; phylum Chordata; class Mammalia; order Primates; family Cercopithecidae; genus Macaca; species Macaca fascicularis. The sequence continues at coordinate 67,321,292 of NC_088389.1, read as the reverse complement.
AATGGCAAGGACAGAATGTAGAGAGGGGATCTCTCAGGGTGGGATAAAGGGTGATAAGCGAGGATATATATCAGTGGATGGTGGTGATCTTCAGGCACTCAAACTGGCCACCATTGATTGAAAAAATACAATGTCAGGGTAGGATTCTTTCTTTGTTTAGTTTTTACTGCTCAGTGTTTCGCAGTATGTGAATGTGTGTGTGCATGTGTGTTGTATGTGTGTTTGTAATCTTAATGTTATTTAAAGGGAAGAATTCTACAAATACACATACTTGGAAGGAATTAGGTATCACTTTATCACATTAACTTAAATGACTCCAAGATTATGTTTCAATAGAGATGTTTCGAACACATGTTTTTAGACACAGAGGCAAACACATGGGTGTCAGAGATTAAATAAGTTGCTCAATCACAGGAAAGATGTCCTTAGGCAAGGAATGGTTTCCAAGGAAGGTAAAAGAGATGTTGGAGGAAGACTACCAGTGTAGTCGTAGCTGTTTAAGTTGACCACACTGGATCACTGAGTCTCCACTCAGGGCTTTAGGTAAGATTGGTCTAGAACATCAGTCTTCAAATATGTTTCGTTTGTACACCATAAAATAATATTAAAAATGTATGTCCCATCTTTAAAACACATTTTTGAGTTGTCATGTCACAATCGTTACTATAAGTTGAAAGAGTTTCATATTGTTGAATACTGACATTTTTTAAATGAAATAACTACATGCTCTACAGTAAAGCTACTCAGGTCCATGAATCTTTTACTTACTGGCAATGTGACCTTGGGCAAGTTAATCCCAGCTACTCGGGAGGCTAAGGCAGGAGAATCGCTTGAACCCAGGAGGTGGAGGTTACAGTGAGCCGAGATCATGCCATTGCACTCCAGCCTGGGTAACAAGAGCAAAACTCTGTCTCAAAAAAAAAAAGAAAAAAAAAAAAAAAAGAAAGAAAGAAAAGAAAAGAAAAGAAAAGAAAAGGAAAGAAAGTTTAGCTAAATTACCCCAGCACAATTCTCTGTGACAAAAATATCTATACAAATTGAATATTTTATTTTCTCTGCCAATATAGCTCTAATAGTTAAAATATTCTGGAATGAGTTATCATTCCAACAAGTAAATTAATGTATAGTGAGTTTCAATAATTGTTAAATATAAAAATACATCTTTTGATGTAATGTTAATGGGGCTTTCCCTCATTATTTTATGTTTCTATGGAAGAATACTATATATTGCCTGAATAAGACAGGGTTTATTGTTTTAATTTCTATTTTTTCCATATAACAATTTATTTATCCTATAATACATAGATGGGAATGGAAGTTTTATAACAAGGTCAGATCATTCTTTTAAATTCTTCAATTCCTCAAAATTCTATGACAAAAATCTCATTAAAATATATCATCAAAAAAGTTAATAAGAAGTTGATTAAGTTAGTCTTTTTTTTTTTTTTGGATGAGACAAAGAATTGGAACCAAGATGAATTACAAAAGGGTCTTTTGCATGAGGATGTTCAATTGTTTCAGCATCATTTACTGAAAAGACTATTCTTTCCCCCATTATATGACTTTGGTGCTCATTAAAAATCAGTTGACCATAGGTGTGTGGCTTTATCCTTGAACTTTCAGTTCTATTAAATTGTTGTCTTTGTCTAGCCTGTGGCATTACTAAACTTTTTTTTACTCATTCAACATGATGTTAGCTGTGGATTTGTCATAGACGGTCATTATTGTATTGAAGAACATAGCTTCTATGCCTAATTTGTTGAGATTTTATCATGAAGCCATGCTTAATTTTGACAAATGTCTTTTCTGTGTCTATTGAAATGGGTTATATGGTTATTGTCTTTGTGTTAATGTGATGTATCATGTTTCTTGATTTGTGTCTGCTAAACCATCCTGTATCCCTAAGATAGATCCCATTTAATCATAGTAAATGGTCTTTTAATATGCTGTTGGATTCAGTCTTCTAATATTCTGTTGAGCATTTTTGCATCTATGTTCATTAGAAATACTGGCCTGTAGTTTTCCTTTTTTGTTGTGTTCTTGTCTGGTTTTGGAATCAGGGTAATGCTGGCCTTGTAAAATGAGTTTCAGTTTTTTGGTATACTTCAAGCCTCTTCAGTTTTTTGGTATACATTGAGGAAAACTGATGTTAGTTCTTCTTCAAATATTTGGTAGAATTTGTCAGTGAAGCCATCAGGTTCTGGGCTTTTCTTTGATGGAAGACTTTTATTTATTTACTCCTTATTGGTCTGTTCAGATTTTTTATTTACTCATAGTTTAATTTTGGCAGGTTTTATATGTCCAGGATAATATACATTTCTTCTGTATTATCAAATTTGTTGGTGTATGGTTGTTCATATGATCTTTTGTTTTGTGGTATATTGTAATGTCTCTTTTTTATCTCTGGTTTTATTTGTTTCAGTCTTCTCTTTTCGTAGTCTAGCTAAAGGTTTGTCGATTTTGTTTATCTTTTCAAAGAAACAACTCTTCATTTTGTTGGACCTCTGACTTGCTTTTTTTACTTTCTATTTCATTTCTGTTTTGAAATGGTGGCTGCCACTAGGCTGGCTGTTAAGTTGAGCTCAGGTGCAGCAGGGCCAGGCAGCTCTGTATTGGTCTGCCTAGAGAGACAGGGACACCACTGGGCCAGATGTCCAGACTGGCATGCCAGCAGGCATGCATATGGCATGGCGAGGCATCTCTGTGGCAGTGTGTCAGGGGCCAGGGCTGCCACCTGGCTAGCTTTCAGGCTGGGTGCTGGTACACATGGACAAAAGGGACCAGCTGGCTGTGAGGTACAGGTGCACATGGGTGAGGGGCTGGCCAGCTGTTTGGCAGCTTTTATATTATGGCAGTCCACCTGTCCCTGGAGGGGATGGGGTGCCATGTAGGTTCCAACTGAAAATCTCAGTCTTTTCATCCTGCCTAGGCTCCAGAAAGATAAAATCCTAGTGTTGGAAGCACCTGTGTGAGCAGGGTGAAATGATGGCAGGGCTTCAGGGATACATAGAGTCAGTTGCTCCTGGCCCCCGGGCAGGATGTACTCTAGTAGTGAGTTCAATTTCAAGATGGTGCCATGCCATAGCAACGTAGCTGGCAGGGTGGGAGGTGTTCAAAGTGAACTCCTACTCTGGTACCATGCAGCCGTATGAACTCCCATCTACTCTCCAAGAATCCTCACAGGATGAAAGGCCTATGAGGACTGGGGGACCCTTCTGTAGCAACAATTGCTGGTGCCTATGGTGACAATGGGACCTGCTAGGGATCTCTAACTTACCTATTTTCCTGTAAGAACAAGTTCCTTCTGACTTTGGGCTGAACTAGATAGGGAAGACTGTGGCAGAAGTGGATGCCTCACTCTGCTCTTTATAGTGCTATTCTGGGCCTCTGTGCTACGCAGGGATTTTGTCACTTTCTCGATGCTCTGAAGCATAATTCCTCAGTCACTCCAATGGAAATATAATTGCTCGTTAATTGTTTTGGTCTTTTTATTGGGGGAAACAAGCACCAGGCAACTCTAGGTGGCCATCTTGCTGTTGACAATCCGAAGTATCTTCCTTTACAATATTATGCATTTTGTTTTTCTTATTAATTTCCCTAGCCAGAATTTACAGCCCATTGTTGAATACAAGTGCAGAAAGTAGACATTTTTATCTTGTTTATGCTCTTAGGGAAGAGCTTTCAGCCTTTGAACATTAAGTATTATATTGGCTCTAGGTTTTTCATAGGCGCCCTTTACTAGATTGAGGAAGTGACCCTCTATCCTTAATTTGTTGAGTGTTTTATCATTAAAAAGTGTTAGATTTTTCTCAATTGCTCTTTTGCATCTATGAGACAATCATGTAATTTTATTTTATTTTATTTTTTATTCTGTTAATAATACATTACATTGCTTGATTTTCATATGTTGAACAAGGCTTACATACTTAGGATAAAATTCACCTGATCAGCCGGACATGATGGCTCATACCTGTAATCCCAGTACTTCGGGAGGCCAAGGTGGGTGAATCTCTTGAGGCCAGGGGTTCAAGACCAGCCCTGACAACAAATCAAGACCTTGTGTCAATAATAATAATAATAATAATTAGCTAGGCTTGGTGGCCATGCCTGTAGTCTCAGCACCTGGGGAGGCTGAGGTGGGAGGATCACTGGAGTCCAGGAATTCGAGGTTCAGTGAGCTATGACTATGCCACTGTACTCCATATTAAGTGGCAGAGCAAGGCCCTATTTCAAAAGAAAAAGAAAAAAAGAAAACCACCTGATCATCTTGTATAATGCATTTCACATGTTACTGGATTTTGTTTGCTAGTATTCTGTTAAGGATTTTTGCATCTATATTCGTAAGGGACATTGGTCTATAGTTTCTTTTTTTTGTGATGACTTCGGTTTTTGTATCAGAATACTGAGGTTATAAATAAATTAGAAAGTTTTTCCTCCTCTTCTATTTTTTGCAAGAGTTTGAGAGGATTTGTGTTAATTTTTCTTTAAACAGAATTTAATAGTGAAGCCAGAGTCCTGCACTTTTCTTTGTGAAGTCATTTGATTAATAACTCATTCTCTTTACTTATTACAGGTTTAGTCAAATGTTCTATTCTTCTTGAGTTAGTTTGATTAGTTTTTATGTCTTTCCAGAAATTTTTCCGTTTCATATAATTTAATTAGTTGGCATAAAATTGTTCATAACATTTCCTTATTATATCTTTTTCCCTCTGAGGTCTGTAGTAATTATCTCTCTTTTTTTCTCTTTCAGTAATTTTAAACTTCTCTCTTTATTCTTAGTTAATATGTATAGCTAAAAGTTCTTCAGTTTGTTGATCTTTTCAAAATAAACAATGTTTGGTCTTGTCGATTCTTTATTATTTTTCTCTATTTTATTTATTTATGCTCAAATAGTAATTATTTCCGTTCTTTGCTGCCTTAGGGGTTAGTTCTCTTCTTTTTCTGGATGTTTTAGGTAGAAGGTTAAGTTATTGGTTTGAGATTTTTCTTTTCCAATGTAGGTATTTACTACTATAAATTTCCTTTTAAGTATACTTCGTCTCCAAATGTATTGTAACGCTGCATTTTCATCTTTATTCATATTTTATCTTTATTAATAATTTCCCTTATTATTTATTATTTGACCCATTGGTTATTTAGGAATCTATTGTTGTTAATATCCAAATATTTATTAATTTATTAAGATTCTTTCTGTTAATAATTTCTAATTTATTTTTATTACGATCAGAAAACGTGCTTTCCAGAATTTCTTGGCTCTTTCCTGAACATGTGCACAGACCTAGGCATGTAAATGGCTTTCTGGGTGCCCAGAAGTATGATGGAGATTTAAAAGTAAAAGTCCTATAAACATCTCATTTTCTTTTAAGCTTTCTAGTTATCTATTGTTTGCCCCAAATATTGCTCATTGCCTCAGGCAGTGGTAAGTTAAAATACTGGCCAGTGAATGTTTTCTGAGTCTTTTAGCACAGAGCATGTTCTATCAAGTCAAATAAAGACACGCATTTTGCGTAGAATTTTCCATGAAGGCATGAAGCAGGTCAAATAATGCCATCTTTGTGGAAATGAAGCTTAGAAAGAGCTTTAGCTCAATTATACAACCTCTGGTACTGGGAACGTGGGAATTTTTTTTTTTTTCTCAAGGCTATCGCCAAGCTGTGAAATGGGATGGAACTAGGGTGAGTTAAGGTAGCACGAAACTTGTTTTTACTGTGATTTGGTAATTTTTATTGAATACACACTCTCACACTGCTATAAGCCTTTATTTCCAGAGTTCTGAGGTGTATATATATATATATATATATATATATATATATATATATATATTGCCAGCTTTTTCTTTGCTTTTGTGGAGGTTGTGGAGGGGTGAAATTTCTGAGATCTTCATGCTGCCATTTCTGCTGATGACAATCACTTCTGTTAAGGTTTGGATAAGCCTCGAACCACAAGTGCACTGCAGTCTGAACAGGCATCATAATCCTCCAGGAAATTCTGAATGGTCTTGACACAGGTAGGAGTCATTTGATGACAGCCACCTTTAAACCCCACAAAAGACCACTTTGCCTGAGAGTTTAGAACTAGGAGGGAGTCTCAAGTCTGTGAGATGAGATGGATGCTAAAATCTTCTCCCTAAAAGATGCCTCAGAATTTGTGTTTATTTTTATTGGTTCTATTCTTTTCATTTCACCTGGAGCTGTGCCCTCCGGGAGCATCTCAACAGTTACATAAGCCGCTCCACTTGATCTCTGCCGGATAATTTTAAAACTTACATGTAAATAGGGCTTGCAGTATTATATGTAGAACATAAATAATAAATATTTCTGTGGCTTCTGTGGAAGCTAAAAATCATGATATGGTGTTTGAATATGATTTGTCTTTATATTCATCCCAAGGGCTGAATTATTTTTATTGTTATCAGTACATCTTAAGCTGACCTCTTTCTCAGAAAGGCTTACATTTATTTAGGCTGCATCTTTTTTCCCTTATGCTGTCATTTCCCAAGTAGGCACCTCAGTAAAGATTCAAACAAATAAGGAGATATCTGACAGAGAGAGAGAGAGAAACAGTAACAAATGTCTCCAAATAAGAAGTCATTTATCTAAATTGTTTGACCATCAAATAGCAGGGCTTTTTCTTTTTTCCTTTTATCTCACAAGACCGCTGTCTGCTACCTAAAATTTAAAAGGAACAAAAACTCTGAACTTAGGTTGAGGCTCCCCAAACCACAGAGCCATACCTCAACTTCAGAAATTCCTGGCAAACTATGTATTAGCTGGTACCTGATAAAATGAAACCTCCGTACTTGTTACTTCCTTACATGCAGAACTGTTCATATTAAATAACATCACTTTTGTTTTTACTCATGCTTTGTTTTTACTTATACTTAACACATTTCTGAACAAATTATAACAAAGGGGAAAAAAAACCCTTTATTCAGTTCATCCTAATCCCAATAACCAAAACATTATAGACAAATAGACACTTAGGCCAAAGTTTCACTTGGAAGGCGTAACCACAATTAACACATAAATATGAATGCTACTCTGTGACAGTTACAGTGATACCATTCTGCATTTCTGCTCCTACTGCCCTGGCCTGGCTATCATTGTTTCTTACTTAGTCAACTGAAGTAGCCTCTAAATTGATTCACTGAATTCTCTCCCACCACTCTCTACTTCATTTTTCATTATGTAACAAGGGGAAACCTTTAAAACTATACATCTGATCATGTCACCTTCCTGCTTGAAACCCTTCAGAAGATCCTCATTGTTTTTAGTATAAAGATCTAACAAGGGCCGGGCGTGGTGGCTCAAGCCTGTAATCCCAGCACTTTGGGAGGCCGAGACGGGCGGATCACAAGGTCAGGAGATAGAGAGACCATCCTGGCGAACACGGTGAAACCCCGTCTCTACTGAAAAAAAAAAAAAAAACTAACAAGGACATGAATAATCCACCCCAGCTTACTTCACCAGCTTCATTTTATGCCACTCTTCTTGTATTTTCTAACAGCCATCCTCATATTCCCATTTCAGCCTCATATGTCGAATTCTCATAACACATGCTTATATTTCCCACCATTCAATTATGCCTTTCTTCTGCTCAGAGCAGGTTCCTTCTATGAGTAATTCATTCTAACTAAACCTCTAGAGTCCATTTGAAGTACCATTTCCTCAAGGCAGCCTTCACTGTCTGTGTAATCTAGATCAAAATTTTGTCCGTTTTAGCAATAACACAGTTGTAAATAACTGATTATGTGAGTTGATATTAGTATCTGTTTCTCCAAAAAAAATAAATAAAATAAGATCCACAAATTCTGGGACTTCATCTTGGTCATTACTGTATTCCTACTTCCCAGCACAGAGAAGCACTCAATCTCAGTATCTATATGAATGGAGTTTACAAATAAAATTTATAATGAGTATAATTTATAAATGAAATAAAAGCAGGAGTACATAAAATGTTTTCACATAGATTATCTTATTTAATTCTAACAGAAAACTCTATAGTAAATAACGATATTATCATCTTACAGAGGAGAAAATGAGAAAACTGAGTCCTCTACTGTATTATGAGAGTAAGCATATGTGTGTCTTTCTTGGTGAGACCAATGGTTCACTCTGCACAATTTCCCTAATAGTATCAAGAATTGTTTTGTTAATAAATATAATTGCCAACCACTAAGGTAAGTAATACACTTGAATAAACTTATTTTCCTTAGTAATGTGACGTAGATTTATCATAATTTATTGATCCAGGCCCATTTTTAAATAAATCACATATTTATTTAGTCTTAACATAACTTCTTGGGCCTTAGGTCTAGTCCTATTGACTTAAAAGAGAACTTCCTTTCAGTTATCTTAAAACATAATCTTATTTCATAACTGAAATAAATGTAATTGAAATAGTCATTTAATTTTTATTGTTTCTATGTTCAATGGAATACCTCTGTTAATTTAATAGCATAAAATTATTCATATATAATAGAAATTATTTATGCATATATACATGAGTATATAGGCCAAACTACTTCAGGTAAAAAATCAGGGCGGATTTGTTATGGGGCTATGTGTTTGATTGTGTGACTGTGTGTGTGTGTGTGTGTGTTTATGTGCAAATTTATTTTTTTAAACTAAATGTCATCTTTAAGCATTTATTCTATTTCCTTTACTTCCCTAGAGGGATTAAGACAATGTCTCCTTTGGTACCTCTATCAACATGCCTTAAGTAACAGCTTCAGCATGTTAAGTCATGAAATTCTTTCAGTTTGCTCTAAAATCTGTAAAAGAGGCAATTCTAAAGCTTCAAATGCTTAAACCCTCAATATAAGATTTGACATTTAGAAAGTAGGTCAAGTGCCGTAGTGCTGTTTTGGCACACATCAATCTATTATTTAGAAACAATTTTAGTGACTAGGCATCACAAATGAGACTTAAGTCTATTTCTAACACTCCCTGTATGTTTTTCTACTTAAGGGGCTAGGGCTTTAAATAATGTTGAGCATGAAATGAATTTTAAAAGCTTAGTCCTTAGCCTCCTTTCAAGACTTTTAACAAATTCTTTTGTAAGTTCTGTTGGTATTGCAAAGAGGGGGAAATAGAAACCAGAATTAGAGTCCTGTTTCTACCTAATTGTGTTGACTTTTGGCATGTTAGTAATCTCCTTTGTGAATTAATTTCTACATCAAAAAGAAGATAATTACCCAAGGATTTGAAAGGAAAATAGTGCCCCCATGACCACCCAAATTACAATGATCATCACAGTATGCAAGCCGTTTCAAAGATTCAAAACCTAGTTCTGAATTCATTGATCTATCAAAGTGGGATAAATAGTCCTAGGTAACTTATATAAGATCAGAGAAGATTATATATCCTCTCTCTTGTAACTTATATACAACCATCCCCCCACCGTTACTTCTGGCTCATCCTCTCCCAAATGCAGTTTTTTCTTTTCTTACTCAATATTTTCTCAGTCGGTCCTATTCTTTGAGGTAATTAATTTAGATCTATAATACCATTAATTTTCCTATAGACACCAGTCTATTATGTTTTTCTGAAATCCCTTTCTAAGATTGTTTTACGTTTTGTGCTATAATCCCGGAATCACAGGATTTTTTCCATGCTCGCTTTACCTTTTTAAAGAGATTGTTCATTTTATGTAATAATTAAAGCCTTTATGCAATTGCATCTAAAACACACAAAATAAGAGAATGCATGGCTCTCTTAAAATTTGAGATCAAGCATATATGGAGATTGAAAAAAAACTGAAGAAAACCTCTTCTCAGAAAAGATGTAGCAAAAATTAAATCAACATAATCATGTTATTTGAAAACAATGAGAGATTCATGTCCTCTTAAATTTTCTTTTTGCCCTTTATATCTTTTTCTTGCATTATTGTACTAGACAGCACCTACAGCAAACTATTGAATGGAAGTGTTTATAGTGAATATCTTTGCCTTATTCCAGCATGATTTGTGCATGAGAAATCCAAAGCAATCTTAAAACAATCTATTACAATAACAGAATTTAACAAATTTGGAATATACAAAGTCAAAATACAAAAAGCAATTGTATTTGTGTTCCCAAGCAATGTAAACTTTTAAAAAAGGAGATTAAAAATAATGTTTTTTTCAATAGCATCAGTAAGCATCATTGGCCAGGCATGGTGGCTCACACCTGTAATTCCACTACTTTGGGAAGCCAAGACGGGAGGATTTCTTGAGCTCAGGAGTTTGAGACCAGTCTGGAAAACGTAGCAAGACCCCATCTCTATAAAAAATTAAAAAATTAGCCAGGCATGGTGGTGTGCACCTGTAGTCCCAGCTACTCAGGAGGCTGAAGTGGGAGGATCCGTAGAGCTTGGGAGGTTGAGGCTGCAGTGAGCCATGATCATGCCATTGTACTCCAGCCTGGGCAACAGAGACTGTTTCAAAACTAAAAAATAAAAATATAGTTGTACACCAATGTACATCCTTCTGTATAATTTACACACATTCATGCCATGAAATGCTAATCAGCAATAAAACGAACAATTATTGATTCATACACCAACATGAATGAATGTAAGAAGTATTAGATGATGCAAAAGCAATCACACACTGAATGAAACTATATATCCCAATGCTGTTAAATCCAAATATAGGCAACCTAGTCTATTATGATAGTGTTTGATGGAAACAGGAAGCATAAGGAGTTGAGAAAAGTTATAGAATGAAATATTTTGAGGGGATGAAAATTGCCTATGAATCATTTTCTGCAATTGTTGCAAATGAGAAAGGTCCATACAATTGTCAAAACTCATCAAAGTGAACACTTTATCTGTGCATTTATCTAAGTAATAGTTTTTATTTCAGTAAAACAAGATTAAATAATAAATCCTATACAGCATCCAGCACAGGTTCTGGAACAGAGAACTTTTAAAAAGAAAAAAAATAGAGTTTTATCCTTTTCTTTGAAGACTCTAAAGCCCAGCTGGGCACAGTGGCTCACACCTGTAATCCCAGCACTTTGGGAGGCCGGGGCAGGCAGATTGCTTGAGCTTGGGAGATGGAGATCAGCCTGGGCAACATGGTAAAACACCGTCTCTACAAAAAATACAAAAATTAGGCATGGTGGTGCATGACCGTAGTCCCAACTACTTGTGAGGTTGAGGTGGGAGGATCCCTTGAACTCAGGAGGTGCAAAAAAAAAAACTGTAAAAGCCATATGATAAGTTAAATCTGTACTATATCATATACAGATAAAGTAGTTTTAGAGAATGCAGCACTTGGTCAAACAAAATCCACGAGCAAATTCGATTGCTTTATATCATAACCCAGAGAAGTGTTAAAACCTGGTGGCACCACTGTATTTTTTTAAGAGAATGATCACTCTGAAAAATATCACTTTTTATTACCCTGAGGAACATTCTCAAATAACTCCAATTTTATATTTAATGTCCACTTTTATATTTAATGAGCAATTTCTATTTGTAAGCACACATGCCTTGAATAAACAATTCTGGCTCTTATGGGCGTTTGAACTACACTTGCATTAAGAGGATGGCTATAAGATACTGTGACTTATAGTAGTCATTGTCAGAATATGCCTTTTGAAGCCCTCATAAAAATAATAAGCTTCATGACAACATATTTTAGAGTGTTTTATGCATATAATCAGCAAATTAACCTCACGAATAAAGAGTTAGTCATAATAATTGTGCCTGCAATGAATTTGCAAAGTGCTTTCTAGATGTAAACTTATTGCTATTCTAAGCCTATGGGAAGACAAATGTGAAAAGTAGAAGATTCAAGTATTGGGAAATCTCAGAGGAAAGTCCAACTGTGCCATTAGAAAATCTTTAGTGGGTGATATTGGAGCTCCTTCCAGATCCTGTCACAGCCCTCTCTCATTTTTGTGTAAACTCCCACCCCTGTCCAGTCTTAATGTATTCCTCTTTCTCGTCGTAATTCCCAATAGTGGTTTGATATCCTATGAAACATTTATACCTTTGCTGATTAAAATATTTCCCCAAATTAACTAGTTATGCCCCCTTTCCTCTTGATGGTTAACTATTTTTTTAAATAAATATTTTCATGGATATACGCATTCCTCCCGTTATAAGTAATTTTTTTATGCGCTGTGTGAGGAGGTGTGTGTGTTTGAATCTACCCTTTCAGCCAGTGCCTGACATTTAGCTCAGTATCTGTCACTGGCAGGAAGTCAATAAACGCTTGCTGATCTGCGCTGTGTCCCCAGGTGATTTACCTCATCTCTCTGTGTTTAAGGCTACCAATGATAAGGACCCTAAAAAATGGCATAAATAGGTCCTTAGGCTCTTCTGTTTGCCTTCCTCTTTTTTCATGTGGATTATTTGCTTCTAACAATTGTAAACTTTCCCCTTTTTTCTCATATACACTATTTTCTAGTTCCCTTTGCATGAGATTGTCATACAACGTTCATCAAAATTTGTCATTGACAAATACTTCATTTTTATTTTCTTGCCTAGTTGTACCTTTAAGTAACATTTAAAATGCCATAGAAGGATGGGCGCGGTGGCTCACGCCTGTAATCCCAGCACTTTGGGAGGCCAAGGCGGGTAGATCACGAGGTCAGGAGATCGAGACCATCCTGGCTAACACGGTGAAACCCTGTCTCTACTAAAAATACAAAAAAATTAGCCAGGCGTGGTGGCGGGCGCCTGTAGTCCTGGTTACTCTGGAGGTTGCGGCAGGAGAATGGCGTGAACCTGGAAGGCGTGGCTTGCAGTGAGCCGAGATCGCACCACTGCACTCCAGCCTGGGGGACAGGGAGAGCGAGACTCTGTCTCAAAAGAAAAAGAAAAAAAAAAAGTCATAGAAAACTTCTGTTGGAATGCTAATTGGTACAGTATGCAAACTGTAAGTTAACTTGGACAGAATACCTATTTTCACAATACGTTGTGGAAACAGTTTAGAACAAAATACATGTGCCAGCTATCTTTTATTCTCCATGTATTTTTAACCTCAGGGACAAGAAGCTGAATTAAACATAATCCTGTCTTCATCATGTGCTCTTGTCATTGGTGTAATCAAGGCTCAGTTCTTACTTCGTTTCTATTCTATTCATATTAAGTTTCTCCTTCACGCTCCTGCATGGATATCCACTCTCATGTATAAAATATGTGTCCTTCAGCATGTCTCAATTTCGCAGTTTCTTTATATGACTCATCCAGATTACTTATTTCCTATTCCCCCAAATATTATCTTTTTATTATGTTATGAGTGGAATTTCCTTAACAATTATAAAATTTAGGTAGTTATTGCTGGGGTGCAGGATCACTACTGTGGTTTAATTATTTTTTATTATCCAGCCCTTTAGTGAATTTTTTCATTATATCTAATAGTTGTGAGTTGACAACTCAGGATTGCTCAGGTATGTGATCATAGAATCTATAAAGAATTACTTTTTTTACTTGGTAATATTGTTTGTATTCTTACTGTTACATCAACAAAAATTTCTAGAATCACAAAACAAAACATGATGTTATTAACAATTCCTATTCTGTTATTGAATTTCAAAGTGATATATTGAATACTCTACAGTGACATTTGATAATAACTAATGGTTTAGGATAAAATCCTTTTCTAGTTTTGTTGATTTTTAAATATGTCATAGGGATGCTTCTGATTTTCAGCCAAGATCCTAACTATTTCTTATATAAATATCATTATTTCCATTCAAATTAATTAGATATTAATTTTAAACCGCACAATGCTTATTTACCTTCCCAATTTTTCTGTTAGAGTAACTTGGCTTATAATATAATGGTCACTTAAAAAGAGCACATCTGTAAATTCCCTTAGATTTTCAATTGAAACATGAAACAAGAGAAAAACAACATCCTCATTTCAACTTTCAAAGATATTACCATCCACTGAAGAACCACACACACAAAAAATGATTCCATAACAGTTTTGCGGAATCCAACACCAACTTAAGATGTTGACCAGATTGTGTATGCAATTGTTTGGAAGGTGTAACTTCAGCAAGATTGCAGGCATCTTGATTAGCTATTGCAATTTTCCAGGAAGCTGATATTGTCATCCTGTGAAATAATTGTGAATACGCAAGTCTATTAGGTGCTGATGGAATCATCTTCTGCATATGCAAAGACAGGTTCAAAAACATGGGGTTATTATTCATAATTAATTATAATAATTTATTAAATGTCTACTATAAGTTCTGGAAAAGGGTAAAGCTTGATTCCACATTCCATGAATTTTAACCTACAAGATGGTTTATCATGCCTACAGAATAGGATCTCACCATTTAGACATTAGGATACTAGGAAAAACTGCTTTTAAATCTTGTGATGTTGCTTAACACTGGTCCTCACTGTAAGTGGCAGTACTTAATGTCTGTAGTGGGCCTCATAAATATCACCTTTATTTGAATTTGAATTTTTGTAATGTGCTTCCCCCCAAAAATAGGATAGAATCATAACACAACTTGCTTAACAGTATACCACAGATCTAAAATCAGTTTTCAAAAATGATTACTATTTTTTGTAGATACATTTTTTATCTTGGCCTGAGAATAGTTTTCCTCCTATTGTAGTCACATAGTCAAACTACTGTATAATAACATTTTTCTCGTGTATTTAAGATCTACATATTAATAAAACTCATATCTCCTTTAACAAAAAAATAAGTGAAGCTTTACAAAAGGTTGTTTGCATAATTAAACACAATGTAGATTGTTTTAAAATCTCTCATCAGATAATGTCCTCCAAATGTTTTATTTCAGAATATGTAATTTTAAGAATACAATTAAAATTGTGTGACTTGTATCACTAGGCATCTCTAGCAGGAGATATTCTATTTCAAAAAAGTGATTATTTTAATTTTTTTCTGGAGTACATCCATGACCAAGTTTAGCATGCCCTGCACCAGTTAGAAATTTTAGGTAGATTAACTGATGTTAGTTGAAAAAAATTAACTTCTATCATATATGCTTAGTGAAAGCTCCTCTTATCACAAAATATCTTCCTTTCTCATTACAGTACACAAGAGAAATAGAAGGAGTGGAAGCTAAGAATTAGAAATTGTTTCCTGCTTTTAATTATTGCTTTGTATTTTCTTGCAAAAAGTGGTAGATTGGTAAGCACTAAACCTCACTGCCATGCACTTAGTAGTGCTGAGCGAAAGAGGATAAAAGAGACAATCTGCTCATAGGACAGGACTGCAGCAATTGCTATTTGGCTTATTTTGTAAGGGGACCCTGTCATCCAAACTCGGATCCAAAGGAAGCCACTGCCATCGTATCCATATCTAGCCACACTTGGTTTGAAAGCTTCCTGGGCTCTGTGAGTGCTGGCTTTTGGGACCTATTTTTGAGGGGAAAGAATACGGGCATTGCTTCCTTCTGCATACACTGAACCCTCAGTAAAGGACTTGGAGGTGGCTTGTACAACTTTTATTGCTGAAGTAAATAGGCTTTGTTTTAAGCCTGGTATCTAATCAGTTCAGAACTTAGCTATGTTTATATGCCACAGGGAAGTCAAAGCCAATGCATCTTGTAACTGACTGAAAGTAAATAACTACTGTGTAGCTCCCTGTATTCATGCATAAGGCCCTCTAGACTGAAATATATCATGCAAAACGTGGCATACAGAAAGACATCTTGAATATTTCCTGTGACTAGTCAAGACCCTATCAAGAGGTGATTAATATCATCTACACTCTAATTGAATCTCGCATTTATACCCTATCTGAAACTTGCATCCTTTTGTACACTGTTTCTCCTCTATCTTTCTAGTTGGAACATATTCCTTAATACACAGATTTAGGGTTTATCCTCAACAGTGTCACTAGCTGATTGTCTAATGGAATCAACCTCTTTATCTTTATATGAAATTATTTATTTGGATTTCCTCATTATCAGAAACATACTGACCCATGCAATTATTTAAAGACTTGATTTTGTCGAAAATTAGGTTACTCTCATGATGATAAAATAGGATAATGAAATGTGTATCCATATATAATAATAAAATAGAGAACCCAAACCTATTTGTATCTATAATTTATACAGAATAAGTAAGGTAACTGCATTAGTTTCCAAATGCTGCTATAACAAATTTCTAAAAACTTAATGGCTTAAAACAGCACAAATTTATTATGTTACAGTTCTGAAAGGAAGGAGTCTAAAATGAGTTTGCAAGACTGCATTCTTTCTGGAGACTCTAAGGAATAACCTGTGTTCCTGCCTTTTCCAGCTTTTTGAGGCTACTCACATTTCTTAGCTCATGGATCTTTCCTGATATCACTCAGATCTCTGCTTCCATTATCACCCCTCTTTCTCAAACATTGACCTTCCTGCCTCTCTCTTATAAGGACCCTTGTGATTATGTTGGGCTTACCTAAACCATACAGATCATCTCCACATCTCAAAATACTTAACATTATCACACCTAAAAAGTCCCTTCTACCGAGCTTATATATTTACAGGTTTCTGGGACTGGGATATGAACACCTTCAGAGCTATATTCTGCCTACTACAATAAGCAATACCCAAGCTAGTATTTTATTCTGTGCCCAAGGAACTGTATTTTCACATCTCATTTCAGCTATGCTTGGTCATTCTACATCTTTATCATCCAAGGTGCAGATGAAATAAGAGTGTTTTGCTCTACGGAACAGTAGAAAGTACATTGGCTTTGGAGTCAAAAAGTCCAGTTTTCATACTCTGGCTTTTCCATTCAGCCAACTGTATGGCCATGAACAAGACATTTAACTTCTCTGATCCCTGACACTTTGAATACAGTATGGTCCTCAATAAATGGCAGTTGCTTTAACAAAATAATAAATATTGTCAAATTTCAAACCCCAGGCTCCCAGCTTTATACCCATTGACTTTATTCCTTCAGTGAGGGGTTCCCTTCTCTCACAATATTTCCAGAAATACTGTCAATATTGCTGTCATGCTTTTCCCAAGAAAGGAATTTGAATTCACACCACATTGTAAGTGTTGGATCACACGCTCAGGCCATGCCTTTCATCCTGGCGGTAAGGCAGTGTGCACGCTATCTTGCCAGGCTCACTTGCTATCCAGCCCAGCCCCTAATTCACATGAACCTTCATGCTCCCCAACTCTTAGATATAGAGAGCATTTTTATCTTTAACTCATATGAATAATGCCGGCAAAATAATTGCAGGTGAACACTTATTCCAATTAACAGTATTTTAAAGTCTATATTCTAAGAAGATGATTTACTAGATTATAAACTTAATATTGTTCAGAAATAGCACTTCATACACTTTAACAATTTTTCTGCAAACTATCCCCTAAATCATTCCCCTCCCTACAAAATAGAATATGAATACATGTTAGACCATTTTACCAGCATTAAAGTGTTATTATTGTCATTATTATTCATTCATTGTAAAAAATGTTTTCAATGTAGTATTGTACCCTGTGGCTATTTGTATTTTCTGTCTTGCAATTATCTCCTTGTCTTTATTTTCCTAGTGGTTTATTATTTTTCTTATAGGTTAATAGGAGCTGTTTATATAGTATTATGCATTGACTGCATTGAAGGCCCAATTCTTCACCCTCCCTGTTTCCAGAGAACTGTCCTTCTGCCATGTAATTTTGCAGTACCCTCCTACTCAGGAAAAGACGTTATACTCACTCCTTAACATAGTGATCAATTACGTGACCTATGTTGACAAATGGCATGCTAGCAAATGTGACACAGGCAGATACTTGAAAACGCTTCTGCATTTCTATTGGTTTTCATTTCTCTGCCATTGCCATGAGTACTTATCTTTGCTAGCCTGCTGGACGAAAGACACGTGAATAAAACTGAATCATTCCCTATCATCCCAGCCAAGTCTATCCTGTATTAAGTGACAGCCAGCTGGCTCTTAGTCTTGGGAGAGAGCCCAGACAAGATCAGTAGAACTGCCTCACTACCCCTCAGTTGACCACAGGCACATAAATGAGTCCAGAGGAGGTCAGCAAAATGCCATGGACCTGTGAGCTAAATAAAATGTTACTGTTTTTTGCCACTAAGATTTTGTGGGTGGTTGTTATGCAACAACAGTAACTGATGTACCTATAAGGATATTTGGCATATTCACACCCAGCCCTTTCCCAGTTTGTCACTGACCTCTTAAGTATATTTATGTATTTTTAAATATATAGGCTTATACATTTTCATGTCAACTTGTGGTGAAATAAGAAATATATTTGGTGTTTGTCCCCAGTTCCTGGCACAGAGCTGTTAAAACCATTGGAACTTCCTAAGGGATAAGGTTGATAGGAATATCTTTTGTTCCAGTAAAGCAACTCTTGGCAGGCCCCTAGATAGCTTCAGGATGAGGGCTAGTTGCCAGAAAGACCAAGCCTTAATTAGAAACTTGGAATTTTCAGTCCTACCCGCCTCCCCATCACCCACCCCTCCATGCCAACCTTGGGGAAAGAGAGAGAGATGGAGAGTTAATTAATAACCAATGGCCACAATCAAGCTTACATAATGAAATCTCAATTAAAAACTAAAAAACTAAAAATAAAAATAAAAAATAAATGATGGAGTTCTGAGAGCTTCCTAACTGGGGAACACATTCACATGCCAGGAGGGTAGTACACCTCAACCCCATGAGTAACAGAAGGTCCCACCATTAGGACATTTCTGAACCTCTCCCTACCTAACTCTTCACTGACAGTTATTTTTATCCTTTATAATAAACCAGTAAACCTAAGTAAATGGCTTCGTGAGTTCTGTGAGTCATTCTAACAAATTGCAAAACCTGAGGAGGAAGCCATGGGAACCCCCAATTTATAGCCAATCGATTAGAAGTAAAAATTTGCATCTGAAATGATGCTGTGAGATTGAGCTCTTAAACCTATGGAGTCTGACATTAAACCTGAGCAGTTAGTCAGTTTAAATTGAATCATAGGATACCAAGCCAGTGTCATAGAATTGGAGAAGTGGGTTTTGAAAAGAGAATTGGAAAAGATATCACATATTTTGTGTTAGGAGGAAAGAACTCTCTCAATCCATGTTCAGAAATCTCTAGCTATAGCTACATTATAGCAGCAACTAAAAGTGACACCAACAAACTTGATATATATGACAGCTCTCTGGATTCTCTCAGCAAAGCAAATATTGGCAATGCAGCTCCAGGCTGGGTAGAGGTCACCACAGAGATAGATGGGCTCTAAGGAGACCCTGAAGAAGTCAGGCTCCTGCCCCTTGCACGCTGATATTTGTTCTAAACATGGAGTCTCCATATAGAGTTCTCTGTTCTCAGCTCAGTTTAGTCATTCAATGCATGATGACATTTGAAAATTTAAGTGAATAAAGAAGAAACTCACATATTCTTGCTTTTGTGAATAGTTTCAAGGTTTTTTGTTTCTTAACATATTCATGTAATAAGATAAAATAATTCAAGGATTATATTCTAGTTGGACAAAGAATCCTTACAGATGATGACAAATACAAACATTATACAGATGTGTACAGATATGCCAATATAGAGATAGACACAAATGTATATAGATATACAGATACGTATGTACATACAGGCACATAAAGGCAAAATACAGACATATACAGATATGTCAACTAATAGTTATTACCAAGAAGGTGACTGTGAAGTATGGGGTCAGGGCCAAGGTAGTGGTCAGGTCAGAGTTAGTAGCTGTTCACAGAAGGAATTTGATTATATACATTAAAAAGTGGGCAAATAAATGTATTATGGATTATTTATTTAAAAATCCTTTTTTAAAGAAGGCAAAAAATTACCAATAAAGGCAATCTCTCATGTCAAGAGCTGAGCTGAGCTGGAGACAGCTGAACTATGAGGTATTAGGGCAGTAAATTAAAACAACAAGCCAAAATGAATGTACTAGTTGTCCACCAAAAACAGAACTAATAAATGAATTCAGTAAAGTTTCAGTATACAAAATCAACATAAAAAACTTAGCAGTGTTTTCATACAGTAACAAAAAACTTTCTGAAAAAGGGACCAAGAAGCAATCTCATTTATGATAACATCAAAAAAACTTAGAATAAATTTAACCAAGGAGTTAAAAAACCTGTACATTGAAAACTAGAAAAACACTGACAAAAGAAACTGAAAAGGACACAAATAACTGGAAAGATATTTTGTGTTCATGAAGTGGAAAAATTAATATTGTTAAAATGCCAATATGTCTTAAAGCAATCGATAGATTCAATAAAATTCTTATAGAAATTTGAAAGTAATCTCTCATAGAAATAGAAAAAACTAACCTAACAGTCACAAAAACCCAAGAAAGACCCAGAAGAGTCAAAGCTATCTAGAACAAAAAGAATAAAATTGTAGGCATCACATTACCTGAGTTCAAAATATACTACAAACCTTTGCAATAGAAGCATCATGGTACTGGCATAAAAGAGAGATATTGACTAAATAGAACAGAATAAAGAGCTTAAACATAAATCTATACATTTACAGTCAAATGCCAAAAATACACAATAAGGGAAGGACAGGTTTTTTTTAAATAAATGTTGGGAAAACTAGATATTCACATAATTGAGATTAGAGCCTTATCTCACACCATATACAAAAATCAACCCAAAATGAATTAAAGACTTAAATGTAAGATCCGAAACTATAAAAAATACTAGAAGAAAGCCTAGGGAAAACTTGCCTAAACATTGTTCTGGGAAATTTTTTTATATGATCCCCAAAACAAATGGATTTGACAGGCAACAAAACCAAAAAGAAACAAATGGGATTTCATCAAGCTAAAAAGTTTCAGGCATAGTGGCTCAGACCTGTAAACCCAGCACTTTGGGACGCCGAGGCTGGTGGATCACGAGGTCAGGAGTTCGAGACCAGCCTAGCCAAAATGGTGAAACCCCATCTCTACTAAAAAATACAAAAATTAGTTGGGTATGGTGGCAGGTCCCTGTAGTCCCAACTACTCAGGAGGCTGAGGCAGGAGAATAATTTGAAACCGGAAGGTGGAGGTTGCAGTGAGCTGAGATTGTGCCACTGCACTCCAGCCTGGACAACAAGATTGAAACTCCATCTCGAAAAAAAAAGTTTCTGCACAACAAAGGAAACAAGAGAGCGAAGAGAAAACCCACAGAATGAGAGAAAATACTTGCAAACCATACATCTGATAACAGATTAATATCCAAAATATGTAAGAAACTCTAATAACTCAATTGCATAATCAAAAACAAAAACCCCTAAAAAATGGACAAAAGACATAAATAGATATTTCTCAAAAGAACACATAAAAATAGCCAGCAGACATATGAAAAAAAATGTTCAACCTCATTAATCATTGGAGAAATGCAAAGTAAAACCACAGTGAGCTATCAAGGCATACCTATTGGAATGGCTATTATCAAAAAGATGAAAGATAACAAGTGTTGGCAAGAATTTGGAGAAAAGGGGTCCCTGGTACATTGTTGACTGGGATGTAAATTGACATACCCATTATGGAAAACAGTATAAAGTTTCCTTAAAAAAAATTGAAAATAGAACTGTCATATGATCCAGCAATACTGCTTCTTGGTATATATCCAAAAGACATGACATTAGTATCTCAGAGAGATAGCTACACTCCTATGTTCATTATAGCATTATTTATAATAGCCAAGATAAAGAATAAACCAAAGTGTTTTTCAATGAAAATTTTCAAATGAAAATGTTACACACACACACACACATTCACACTCACACACACAGAAACATTATTCCACCTTTTAAAAAAGGAAATCCTGTCATTTGCAAAAAGGTGGATGAACTTGGAAGACATTATGCTAAGTCAAATAATCCAGGCACAGAAAAACAAATACTACATAATCTCACTTATTGTGAAAACTAAAAATGTCAAACATGGAAGCAGAGAGTAGAATGATGGTTGCTAAGGGCTGAGGGTGGAGGAGTGGGGGAAATAGAGAGATGTTGGTCAAAGGGTACAAAGTATTAGTTTGGCAGAATAAATAAGTTCTGAAGATCTAATGTAGCCTCATGATTAGAGTTAATACTGTATTGTATACTTGAAATTTGCTTAAATGTTCTCTCCACACACCCACACAAAATGACGATATGAGGTGATGGATATGTCAATTGGTTTCATTGTGATAATCATCTTACAATGATTTTAAAAGATCACCCTGTACAATGTAAATATACATAATTTGTATTTGTCAAATAAACCTTAAAAAAGTTGGAGGAAAAATCAAACACAAAAGTAACAGTTAAGTCTTTAATCCCTTACTGTGATTAAATACTCTTGTGTATAAGGAAGACACTAACCTGGAGGATGCACTGGCTCTCTGCTGTTCTATTTTTCCCCCATGTAAAAGTGCAGATAAGAGTAAGCTGAATTAGTGCAGATGTAGGGAAATCTGAGTTCCTCGCTCACAATTAAAGACTTCGTTTCAGATATGAAGTTTACTTCCATGGGATATAGTAATAATCTCTAAAATCCAAATGTTTTATAAGACACTTTTATAAAAATAAAAGTTCAAAAGAAACATTTGCAAAATAAAATAATTATTAGTTCTTATAAAAATCTTCAGATTAGAAAGAAGACAATAAATACTTTTGTTAAAGCCATTGATTTGTCTCTTAATTTAAACTAACTTTATAGAAAACAATAATATCAGCTCCGTAGGACAGCTGATTTTCTTTCACCAAGAGTACAAGGGACTATAATTTTAAGAATAGGTGTTGGAATTTCATCAGAGAGACAAAACAAACATAAAGAGAAAATATATAGGGAGAGAGTAAAATGTGATTATAAACAAATGCAATATTGGCATATAATATTTTACAACTATTAAGCTGTCTAATTGATGTATCAGGTGATTCATATGAGCATTCAACACTATTCTAATTGCTAGTCACCTGTATGCTGGTTGGAGCTATGGCACAGTATATTGATATCCTTAGCTATTTGGGTTAAGGATGCACAAAGCCTGAAGCAGCTGGAGCTTCATGTTCTATAATCCAAGTAACAAACTCCAGACATATAGTCGTTAGTTCCTTGGATGACAGATGAGCAGAACAGGGTCTGACCATTTCTCTATATTACCCACTGGTAGTGAACATGCTGTGCCATACCTACTACTCACCATTCTCCGTGATTCAATGTGTGGTCAAAGAAGGGTTAGAATCCCCTACACAACTATTTCAAGAATAGTGTTGATGGCCAGAGTGTGTCATACAGGCCAGAAGAAATTTTTGGTGAATTCATAATTGGACAGTGAACCAGAAATCCTGTCTCCACATATAGCACATACTTCTGTCTATTTGAGGTCAATATGGTAACTTAATGAGATCTAGACCGGCACAGAATGGCATTTCCACAATGCTTGCAAGTGTAAAACATGAGTTCTCCATCTTTTTTTTTTTTTTTTTTTTTTTAGTTGAGACAGAGTCTCACTCTTGTTGCCTAGGCTGGAATAGAGGGGCGTGATCTCGGCTCACTGCAACCTCTACCGCCCAGGTTCAGATGACTCTGTTTCAGCCTCTTGAGTAGCTGGGACTACAGGCACCTGCCACCATGCCTGACTCACTTTGTGTGTGTGTGTGTATTTTTGTATTTTTAGTAGAGACAGGGTTTCACCATATTGGCCATTCAAAGAGATGAATGGATGAAGAAGAGAAGGAAACATAAAGTAAGAAGTGACAGGGCTAATGAGTCAAATCAAAATGTAGGGCTAGTCTTCACTGAAACAAATTAATATGCCAATAGTAATTAGTAAATTTGAGATTTATATGGGCCACAATTAGTTTGTAGGGTAATCTTATTTGGTAGGATGGTTTAGTAGCAACTATCTCTCAGTGTGGATGAAGCTTGAAACCAAACATATAATCCTGTAGTTTCAGGCTGTCGGCCAGGTTTGGAAAATTGTCAGCCAGGAACTAAGAATGTAGAGAAAAAGGGGCAGTCCTTGTAAAGGAGATGCAAGGGACATCCAGTGCTCAAGCATAAGAAAGCAATAGAAAAAATAAGTGACTATGAAAATATAATCCATTTTCTAGTCTTTCCCCATGCAGGTAGCCATAGTGATCTTTCCAAAATGCAAAACGTATCATGTTGCTCAACTGCTTAGGTTCAATATTGTTTCATTTATCTTTATGTCCTTTGCTTATTTGTTTTTGTTTTTACTTCTTTTTGCTGGAATGTTTTAAAGTAAATCAAAGATACATGTCACACATTAACACTTCAGTATGCATCTCTTATTAATAAACATTTACTTTTAAGCTTAGTAGTCATCAACTTTCTGCCACTCTTTTTATCAGCTAAGATCCTCCCATCTTGTTTTTTAGTTTGGGCATTCCAATATGCCTACTGGAAAAAAGGCAGGATAGATAGTATATATAATGTCTAATGTGATTTCTCTCATGTAATTGTTGCTCAATAATTATAATGATGAATTTTTAAAAACCAAGTATTTCACACTGGGGAAAATAATATAGATTTTCTATTCTTCCTATCTGTCTTAGGCTGGGTTTCAACCTTTTGCATAGTGTTCTATCTGGGTGACAATTTGTACTCATCACCATTTGGTATATAAGAAAAATTGAAATAGAGTATGAGCCTCTAAAATTATTTTTTAACTTGAGTATGTAGAGCTTTTCAGCCCTTCTCAATGTCATCAACGAAGTAGATTAAGCTTTAATTGTATATTTAGGTTTAATGAGGATCATTCATCCCTTACTCAGGAGCAATCATTCTAGAATCTGAGTGTATTTACTGAGAGAAAACAAAAGATGAAAATGTATAACATATCAAACAGGATATCAACAACTTAGCCATATCTTAAATTTAGCTTCTCTAAGCAACTCTGGTTCAACAAATCCCTGAACAAAATCCTGGGATTGCCCCTTACACTGGAGAAATGAGGCAAATAGTAGACACATTCATTTATAGCATAAGCCAGGATCAGATAGCGACTATATTGGGCAGAAATATTTCTTTCAGTTTCATCATTCAAGGAGGATAGTAATTCTTCAAATCTACAAATAAATAAGAAGTTCAAAATAAATAAAGCATGTGGTATAGGCTTTTAGATATCACCATTGTTTAAAGTTTTCCTGTAGATATGTTCTGATCTTTGTTAATGCATTCATATACATTAATTCTACAGATGTAGACACACAGTTCAAAGCACAGTCTATTCAAATTTTTAAAAGGAAATTACTCAGTCCCTCTAAATGACTGACACATTGACTTACTGGGAAATTTATTAAAAATCTATCCCGGTTTATTTATTGGAAAATTGTAGTTCAAAAATATTCTCCATGAAGAGCTAATGAGATTTAGACAAAATTATTCTACAAGTAGCCATGGTGAAA
Organism: Macaca fascicularis; assembly: GCF_037993035.2. Classification (NCBI taxonomy): domain Eukaryota; kingdom Metazoa; phylum Chordata; class Mammalia; order Primates; family Cercopithecidae; genus Macaca; species Macaca fascicularis. Next base: position 67,295,962 of record NC_088389.1, on the reverse strand, counting down.
AAAAAAAATCTGATTTTGTAGTCAGAAACCAGTTAATGAGCAATCTGTATAAGTCTTAAAATGCCATATTTTGGCTGATCTTCTCACATAATTCATATCAATATTTAAAACTCACATCAAAATTGTGATTACTGTTTTAAAAAAGATTCTCATGGTGTATAAATCATAATTTAATTTGGTAAAAACATATTTTTTCACTCACCCAACCTCTTTAACTTTTTTCTTACTTTTTAATGAGCTAGATGTACACCACCTGTTATTTGATCATTATATCAAGCCTGTGTTCAGCCAGGAAAGCAGAACCATACCAGGGAATTTAATTCAGCAAACTAGTCACAGAGTTTTCCAAAAAGCCAAAAACAGGGAAAGATGAGATACCCAGAGATAAATCATCTGCAGGAAGCTGCTGTTTGTACTCCTAAAACTGGAGGTACAGAAGCAGAAGGAAATGATGATACCAGAGTCCAGAAGCCAGGCTCACCAGGGGGAAACAAAACCCCAGTGAAGGAGATTCCCAGGAGACCACTAGATGAGCCACATAGAAGAGACCACCAGATGGGAGCTGGAACTCTGTCGGAGGACCATAGGCGGGGTTAGACCCATAGTATGGGCTTCTAAGTGTGATTGAGACCATGAAGGAAGGAACAGGTGACAATAAGGAGCTGTCTAAAAAGAACTAGAATTATAAAGGTAGAGTTACTGCTGAAGATTACATCTGAAGCAGCAAGAGGGGCAGAGAAAGAACTCAGTTGGCCTTCCCACACTCCAGTCTCCTGCCACTTAGGCAGACAGAATCTAAACAGAAGTCAATCAGCCAGGGAACCTGAAAGACACAGTTTTCACAGGTTTACTTTCTGCTATAGAAAGAAGAATCAGAAGGGGGATAGGAAGTACATGCAAAAGTACATAGGCAAATGGCTAGAACAATGATGCAAAGAAGAAAAAAGTAGGTATTAACCTTTAAGAAAATGTCTAGTCTTAAGCAATTGTTTCTCTGTCATTTATTTCCTACTACCAAGTGGAAGTGATTTCTGATATGCTTTAATCTGCATTGGCAGTATAATTATTTATTGATCTCAGTGTTAGAGATCAATCTGTAACAGTTCTATGAAGCGTTTAAACTCCTTCAATAACAATTCACCTAAGCCACTTTCATGTCCTGGGGCAATGACCATTCCAGCCTAACATCTCAGGTAATCTTATTATATGTGGACTGTAACAATATCCTCTTCTCTGTTCTAATTGTAAAAAAATATATACATATGACCATTATCACCAAGATTAATAACGACATCCAAATTTTCTCAAACATGGCTCCTAACAATTGTGAGCAATCAGGAGGCTGAGTTTGTACCTCTTTAAAGGGAAATAAGTATTAGAGATGTTAACTAATTTCATTCAAGTCAAGTAATGAATAGCAAGTAGTAAGACTGGAAATAAAATCCAAAACTTGTAAAGGAAAATATTTTGGTCTTCCTTCTGTACCACTAAATTTCCAATACATAATTAACTCTAGTCACATACAAACTTCAAGAGCCAGAAGTTGGTTCACAAAAGTAATTGAATAAGTCACAATTATTGGGTAAGTGATTTCCGTAACAATATGAATAAGGATGTACTATTAGAAGCAATTTGGACTTTTCAGAAACTACTGGATGGTTTTTTTTTTCTTTTTGTTTTCTTCTGGCCCTAGGCTTTCTTGCGTTGATTCACTTCCTCTTTTAGGGATTATCAATCTGAGAGATATAATTCAAGTTGGTGAATTTTCTATCCCCATCCACCAACTCTCATAGTTAGATTGTGGGCTCTTTGAGAACAGAAATTCTTTTTTATTTCTTTTATTGCTACAAAAAAATTGCACATATTTATGGTATAGATATGAATGTGATATTTTGATACATGCATATAGTGTGCAATGATCAAATCAGAGTATTTAATTTATCACCTCAAACATTTACTATTCTTTTGTTTTGGAACATGTCAGATCTTCTCTTCTAATTGTTTATTTGAAGTATACAATTAATTATTGTTAACTATATCCTGCTACTATGCTATTGAACAGTAGAATTCATTCCTTCTATCTAGCTCTATGTTTGCACCCATGAGACAACTTTTCTTCATTCTCCCCCACCCAAAACTTCCCAGCCTATGATAACTATTATTCTACTCTCTACCTCCATGAGATCAGCTTTTTTTTTAGCCCCCACATATGAACAAGGACATGTAATATTTGCCTTTCTATGCTGGGCTTATTTTACTTAAAATAGTGACTTCCATTTCCATCTATGTGGCAGGAGGTTAAAGGATTTCATTCTTTTTATGACTAAACAATATTCTATTGTGTATATTGCCATATATTCTTCATTAATCCATTCATGGACGCTTATGTTGATTCCAAATCTTTGCTATTGTGAATAGTTCTGCAATAAATGTGGGGGAACAGGTTTCCCTTTAATATATGGATTACTTTACTTCGGATAAATACCCAGTAGTGAAATTGCTGGATTAGATTTTTTAGGTTTTTGAGAAACCTGCATACTGTTTTCCATAATGGCTATACTAATTTACATTCCCATGAAAGATGTATAAGAGTTCCTTTTTCTTCACATCTTCACCAATATTTGTTATTTAGTTGTTTTTAATTTTTTGTAAAAGTCATTCTAACTAGGGTGAGATTATATTTCACTGTGGTTTTGATTTGCATTTCTCTAATTATTAGTGATGTTGAGTAACTGTTTCCCATATTTCTTGCCATTTTGTCTTCTTTTGAGAAATGTCTATACAGGTCTTTTGCCCACTTTCAGTGGGTTTTTCTTTCTGTTGAGCTGTTTGAGTCACTTGTATATTATATTGCAAGATAAATAATTTGTAAATCATTTCTTCCCATTCTCCAGGTTGTGTCTTCATTTTGTTCATTGTTTCCTTTGATGTATAGAATATTTTTATTTTAAAATAGTGATATTTGTTTACTTTTGCTTTTGTTGCTTATACTTTTAAAATCTTAATCGTAAAATCTTTCCCTGGATCAATGTTCTGAAGCATTCCTCCTATGTTTTCTTTTAGTAATTTTACAGTATCAGGTCTTACGTTTAAGTCTTTTTTTATCTTTTTCAACTGATTTATGTTTACGGTGAAAGGGGTCTAGTTTCATGCTTCTGTATGTGGATATTCAGTATTCCCAGCATTATTTATTGAATAGAGTGTCATTTCACCAATGTATGTGCTTGGTGCTTTGTTGAAAATCAATTGGCTCTAAAATGTGAAATTAATTATGTGTTCTCTATTCTGTTACATTGGTCTATATGTCTGTTTTTATGTGAATACCATGCTGTTTTGATTACTACTGATATTACTTTGATTATTCAGGGTCTTTTGTAGTTCCATGTGCATTTTAGAATGTTCTATTTCTTTGAAAAACGCCATTGATATTTTGATCAGTGGTTGCACTGAGTCTGTAGATTGCTTTGGACAGTATGGTCATTTTAACAATATTAATCATTCTGATTTATTAGCATGTAATATATTTACATTTATTTGTGTTCTCTTCAATTTCTTTAATTGGTATCTTATAGTTTTCATTGTAAAAGTCTTTCATCTTCTTCATAATCTTATTTCTAAGTATTTATTGTAGCTATTGGCTATTGTAAATAAGATTGCCTTCTTGATTTCATTTTTAGCTATTTTGTTATTGGTGTATAGAAATACTACCAATTTGTATATGTTGATTTTGTATAATGCAACCTTGCTGAATTTATTTATCAGTTCTAAGACATTTTTGCTGAAGTCCTCAGGTTTTTCTATATATACGATCATGTATTCACAAAGAGGAACAATTTGACTTCCTCTTTTCCAATTTGGATGTCTTTTATTTTCTCTTGACTGATTCTTCTGTCAGAACTTACAGTACTGTGTTGAATAAGAATGGTACAAGTGGGCATCTTGGCCTTATTCCAGTTCTTAGAGGAAACGTTTTCAGCTTTTCCCAATTCAGTATGATGTCATCTGTGGGCATATGCTATATGGACTTCATTATGTTGAGACATGCTCTTTCTATACCTAATTTGTTGAGAGTTTTTATTATAAACAGATGTTGAATTTTATCAAATGCTTTTTTTCTGGTCTATTAAAATCATCATATATTTTTTGTCCTTCATTTTGTTGATGTGACAACTTACATTTGTTGATTTGTCTATGTTGAACCATTCTTCCATCACTGAGGTAAATCTTATTTGATCATTATATTTTATCTTTTTGATGTATTTTTGGTTTCAGTTTTCTGTTTTTTTTTGGGGGGGGGGACTTTTCTGTCTATGTTAATCAGGAATATTGGCCTATTGGCCTGTAGTTTTCTTTCTTTATTGTGTCCTTGGTTTGGGCATCAGGGTAATGTTGACATCATAGAATAAATTAGAAAAAATTCCCACCTCTTCAATTTTTTGATATCAATTTTTTTAAATGGGTGTTACTTTTTCTTACAAGTTTGGGAGAAATCAAAAATAACAATAACAATAATTTTCTATTTCTTCCTAGTTCAATCTTGGTAAGTTGTATATGTCTAGTAATTTATCTGTTTCCTCACGGTTTTCCAATTTGTTAGCCTATAGTTGTTCATAATATCACTATTGAGTCTGTATTTCTGTGGTATCAGTTATAATGTTTCCTTTTCATTTCTGATTTTATTCATTTGGGTCTTCTGTCTAGCTAGCAGTTTATCCATTTTGTTTATCTTTTTAAAAACCAACTTTTGTTGATTTTTTGTATTTTTTAGTCTCTATTTCATTTAGTTCTGCTCTGATTTTTATTATTTCTTTTAGTATATTAATTAGTTTTTGGTTTAGTCTTGCTTTTCCAGTTCTTTGAGATTCATTAGGTTGTTTATTCGAAATCTTTCTACTTTTTTATGTAGTTGTTTATTGCTATACACTTCCTTCTTTGCACTGTTTTTGCTGTATCCCGTAGTTTCAATATGTTGTATTTTCTTTTCCATTAATTTCAATAAATTATTTTATTTACTTCTTAATTTCTGTATTGACTTAGTGGTTGCTTGGGAGCATCTTGTTTAATTTCCAAGTAGTTGTACAGTTTCCAAAATTCCTCTTGTTATTGATATCTGTTTTTATTCAATTGTGGTCTCAGAAGATATTTAATATATTTCAATATTTTTAAATTTGTTGAAACTTGTTATGTGGCCTAATATATGATATCTCCTGGGGAATGTTCTATATGCTGATGAGAAGAATGTGGATTCTGAAACTGTTGGATGTAATGTTCTGTAAATGTCTGTTAGGTACCTGTAATCTTGTCACATTAGTTATATTAAAATTATCTTAATTGTGCAGGTTAAGTCCAATGTACAGAATAAGTTCAATTTTTTAAAATTAGTTTTCTGTACAGTTGATCTATCCAGTGCTGAAGGTGAGGTGTTGAAGTCCTTAACTATTATTCTATTGGGGTCTATCTTTGTTTTTACCTCTATTAGTATTTTTACTATGTATCTGGGAGCTCCAATATTAATGTGTATATATACTTACAGTTGTTATAACTTCTTGGTGAGTTGATCTCTATGATTATACAATAATCATCTTTGTCTCTATTTGTTTTTTACTTCAAGTCTATATTGTGTATATAAGCATAGCTACTCTTGCATGTTTTTTGTTTACATTTACATGGAATACACTTTTCCATCTCTTTACTTTCAGTCTATGTGTGCCTTTATAGGTGAAGTAAATTTGCTGTAGGCAGCATATAGTTGGGTCTTGTTTTATTTTTTTACTTTTTAATTCATTCAGCCAGTCTGTGCCTTTTAATTGGGGAATTTAAACCATTTACATTCAAGGTTGTTAATGACAGGTGGTGACTTATTTCCATCATTTTGTTATTTGTTTATTATTTATTTTCTGATTTTTTGTACAACTTTTGTTTCTTTCCTCTTCTGTTGTTTACCATCTAAAAGAAAAAGTATCCAAGACAGGTCTTAATCAATTTAGAAATTTACTTTGCTGAGGTTATGTACTCAGACAAAAGGATAACAAATCCACAGGAACAATCCGTGCTCCATACTTTTTTCAAAGATTTTGAAGGCTTCAATATTTAAAGGCGGAAAGCAGGCTACAGTAGAAAGAGGGAGGGTATGTGCACATTACTGGACCCACCTGTTTGTTGCAGGAGAAAAGGAACAGGTAGAGGAATAGTCAATTATTTATTCAGCTAGCACTCAGTAAATTGACACTTTACATAAGATAAGGTCAACATAGTGGATCTATCTGTGAAGATATTTAACATTTTATCTATAGATAATGGCTTGAAAACAAAAGGAAATGCAGTTTCTGGCATGACTCAGCTTTCAGCTTAATTTTTTCCATTTTGTATAGTCAATTGAGGTCCCAAGATTTAATATTCCTTTCACAACCTTTATGATTTGATGGTTGTTTTGTAGTGATAATGTCTGCCTTCTTTCTCTTTCTCATTTTTGTATCTTCTTTAATAGTGAGTTTTATACTTTTGTGTGTTCTCATCATAGTGAGGTACCCTTTCACTTCCAGATGTAGGATGCCCTTAAACATTTCTTGTAAAATTGGTCTAATAGTGATGAACTCCTGTAATTTTTGCTTACCTGGAAAAGGCTTTACTTCTACTTCATTTTTAAAGAACAGCTTTGCTGGGTAGCATATGCTTGAGTGACAGATTTCTCTGTTTGTTTGTTTTATTCCGCCCTTTGAATACATCATTCCATTTTCTCATGGCCTGTACGTTTTCAACTGAGAAATCCACTATTAGTCAGATGGAGATTCCCTTATATGTGACTTGATGCATTTCTTTGTTTTTAGATTCTCTCTTTGTGTTTAACTTTTGAAATTCTGACTATAATGTGTCATAGAAAAAAACCTTTTGGAGCTGAATATGTTTGAGGATCTTTGAACTCCTTGTATCTGAATTTCTATATCCTTTGTAAGACTTGGAAAGTTTTCAGCTATTATTTTATTAAATAGGTTGTCCATGCCTTTGCCCATCTCTTCCCCTTGAACTTCCAAAACTCAAATATTTGGTCACTTTTTTATACTCCATATATCATGCAAGCTTTTATTATTCTTTCATATTCTTTTGTTTAGTTTGACTTGGTTCTTTTGAAAGACTTGTCTTCAATTTTGCAAATTCATTCTTCTGCTCAATCTATTCTATTGGTGAATCTCTTGATTATGTTTTATTTCATTTTTAAATTTATTCATTTGCTGGATTTCTAGTTTTTTATGGTATCAACTTCTGTGTTGAATTTCTCATTTAAATCATAAATGGATTACTTCTTTGTGTTGTTTGCCTGTATTCTCTTGTATCTCACTGAGTTTCTCTGTATTAGTCTGTTCTCATGCTGCTAATAAAGACATACTCAAGACTGGGAAAATTATAAAGGAAAGAGGTTTAATTGACTCACAGTTGCACATGGCTGGGGAGGCTTCACAATTATGGCAGGAGGCAAATGAGAAGCAAAGTCACATCTTACATGGTGGCAGGTAAAAGAGTGTGTGCAGGGATCTCCCTTTTATAAAACCACCAGATCTCATGAGACTTATTCACTATCATGAGAACAGCATAGGAGAAAGACCAGCCCCCATAATTCAAGTACCTCCCATTGAGTCCCACCCACAACATGTGGGGATTATGGGAGCTACAATTCAAGATGAGATTTGGGTGGGAACACAGCCAAACAATATAATTCCATCCCTGGTCCCTCCCAATCACATGTCCTCACATTTCAAAAACCAGTCATGCCTTCTCAACAGTCCACCAAAGGCTTAAGTCATTTCAGCGTTAACTCAAAAGTCCACAGCCCAAAGTCTCCTCTGAGACAAGGCAAATCTTTTCTGCCTATGAGAATGTAAAATCAAAAGCAAGTTATTTACTTCTTAGATACAATGGGGGTACAGGTATTGGGTAAATACACCCATTTCAAATGGGAGATACTGGCCAAAATGAAGGGGTTACAGACCCCATGGAAGTATGAAATCCAGCACAGCAGTCAAATGTTAAAGCTCCAAAATGATCTCCTTTGACTCCATGTCTCACATCCAGGTCATGCTGATGTAAGAGGTGGGTTCCCATGGTCTTGGGCAGCTCTGGCCCTGTGGCTTCACAAGGTACAGCCCCTATTCTGGCTGCTTTCATGGGCTGGCATTGAGTGTCCGTGGCTTTTCTAGGAGCATAGTGTAAGCTATCAGTGAATCTGCCATTCTGGGGTCTGGAAGATGGTAGCCATCTTCTCACACTTCCACTAGGCAGTACCCAGTGGGAACTCTGTGGGTGTGCTCCCTCCCCACATTTCCCTTCTGCACTGCCCTAGCAAAGGTTCTCCATGAGGGCTCAACCCCTGCAGCACACCTCTATGTGGACATCCAGCCATTTCCATACATCCTCTGAAATCTAGGCAGAGGTTCCCAAAGCTCAATTCTTGACTTCTGTGCATGTGCAGGCCCAACACCATATGTAAGCCACCAAGGTTTGAGGCTTTCACCATCTGAAGCAATAGTCTGAGCTCTACATTGGCCTCTTTTAGCTATGGCTGGAGTGGCTGGGACACAGGGCACCAAGTCCCCATGCTGCACATAGCAGGGGTTCCTGGACCCTGCCCATGAAACCATTTGTCCCTTCTAGGCCTCTGGGCCTGTGATGGGAGGAGCTGCCATAAAGACCTCTGACATGTCCTGGAGACATTTTCCCCATTGTCTTGGCAATTAACACCTGGTTTCAAATTGCTTATGCAAATTTCTACAGCCAGCTTGAATTTCTCCTCAGAAAATTGGTTTTTCTTTTCTATTGCATGTTCAGACTGCAAATTTTCCAAACTTTTATGCTCGGCTTCCCTTTTAAATGTAACTTCCAGTTCCAAACCCTATCTTTGTGAGTACATAAAACTGAATGCTTTAAACAGCACCCAAGTAACTTTTTGAATTCTTTTCCGATTAGAAATTTCTTCTGCCAGATACACTTAACTATCTCTCTCAAGTTCGAAGTTCCACAAATCTCTAGGGCAGAGGCAAAATGCTGCTAGTCCCTTTGCTAAAACATAACAAGAGTCACCTTTATTCCCAAAAAGTTCCACATCTCCATCTGAAACCGCCTAAACCTGTACTTCATTGTCTATATCACTATCAGCATTTTGGTCAAAGCCATTCAACAAGTCTCTAGGAAGTTCCAAACTTTCCCACATCTTCTTGTCCTCTTCTGAGCCCTCCATTCCAACTTCTGTCTGTTACCCAGTTTGAAAGTCACTTTCACATTTTTGGTTATCTTTACAGCAGCACCCCACTCCACCAATACCAATGTACTATATTAGTCTGTTCTCATGCTGCTAATAAAGACATACCCAAGACTGGGTAATTTATAAAGGAAAGAGGTTTGAATGACTCAGAGTTCCACATGGCAGAAGGTGAATGAGGGGCAAAGTCATATCTTACATGGCAGCAGGCAAGAGAGTGTGTGCAGGTGAACTCCCCTTTATAAAACCATCAGATCTCATAAGACTTATTCACTATCCCAAGAACAGCATGGGAAAGACCCACCCCCAATATTCAATTACCTCCCACAACACATGCGAATTATGGGAACTACAATTCAAGATGAGATTTGGGTAGGGACACAGCCAAACAATATCATTCTATAATATCAATATTTTGAATTTTTTTCAAGCATTTTATAGATTTCTATTTTTTAGATATGTTACTGAAGAATTATTGCATTCATTTGGAAGTGTCAGGTTTAATTGCTTTTTAATGTTTCTCATGTCTTTACATTGATATCTGTGCATCTGGTGTAATAGTCACTTCATCCACTTTTATAAATTGGCTTTTATTGGGAAATTTATTTTTTCTATAGGTGTATCTGTAGTGTCAGTTAAGTAAAGTGCTTTGGCTTTGATTCTGGATTGGAACAGGAATGTAGTCTCTGTATAATTCCTTTGCTGTAATCAGCATCAGACTGATCACTAGATTAGTCTGCAGTTATTAGTGAAGGTTGTGGGGTGTGTGTGTGTGTGTGTATGTGTGCATCTGTGTGTATGTGTAAAAACCACTTTTTGCCTCAGCACTGTCACAGTAGCATTTTGAAAGTGGAAATTTATTACAGAGAATGGAAAATTTCTACCTAGGACTTCTTACCCGGAACATCAGGAGAGATATATATATATAAAAATATATATATATAAATATGTATATATATAAATATGTATATATATATGAAAAATTCAAAAACAACTACACTGAGAACCAAATTATCAATGTTTGGAGCAGAGCTACAAAAACCTGACTCACCAGTGATCTGAAATTGCCCACTCAAACAGAAACCACCAGGTACTGTCCCAGGAAAAGAGCAACTACATCTTTCTTCTCTTAACCTTTTGGCCTCAATTTCATTCTTCCTTACTTTTGGTCTCCTTCTGATATTAAGAGTGCTCATTTATTTGTTTTCAGTATGGTCTCGGAAGAAATGGTGGATGCATACAAGTAGCTAAACAGCAAAACGTGGAATACCACTGATGACCAAAATAATTTACCTGCCACTGGTGATAGGGGAAAGAGGCAGTTGTTTGAGGAAGAGGAGTTGAAAACCAGTGAGGCATTAAAATGATATATAACTTTCCAGTTCGTAAATGTAATATGAATATGTAGGTCTTTATGCCCAAATTAAGGAACAATAGCAATAGCAATAATTATATGATTATATATGTTCTTGGTTTCTGTCTTTCTCTTCATTATTTATGAATTGCTTAATCTTTATTCTTTCTTATTTTCCTTCATTTTTAAATTATGCACTTATGCACATGTCTTTTTTTTTTTTTTTTTCAGTCAGTCTCGCTCTGTCACCCAGGCTGCAGTACAGTGGCATGATCTCGGCTCACTGCAACCTCCGCCTTCCAGATTCAAGCAATTCTCCTGCCCCAGCCTCCCTAGTAGCTGCGATTACAGGCACACACCACCATGTCTGGCTAATTTTTGTATTTTTAGTAGAGATGGGGTTTCACCGATCTACATGTCTTTTAATGTAAACTAGTTCAAGAAATAGTTATTAATAACCTAACATGATTTAATACTGTTACTCCCCTCAACCCCTACCATACTCCCCTCAACCCCTGCCATATTTATTTTTGAACCAAAGATCCCCACAGGTAAGTTTTTTTTTTATTTTCATTGGTCTGTTTGGTTTTTTCCCTCTGTCTAGTTTCAATAATAACTGCACTTAGAAAAATAAAAGCAGTTATTTCTTATTCACTAAATATGGATCATATATGAGTGTTCACATATATTATTTCTATTCCTCCATGAATTTCTATGGAATATTTCTATATTATATTCAGGAATATTTCTATTCCTCCTTTCAGTTCCATGAAAGAAGCAGCTACTATTTCTATTGAGTTTTATAACAGAAATATGAGGAAGGAATGGTAGATATAGGGATCTGTAAATAGTACATGTTAGGAAACTGAGGCTGTAATAAACATGGGGAAAGATATGTTTATCCACGTTCCTTGAATATGTTGATCCAAGTTCCCTGAGGGAAATAAAGTACAGATATCTCAAATCATTTCAATGAAGAGTAACTCTTCTGAGATCTTCTTACACATAAGTTCCAATATTAGGATGTATGTGTAAATTTCCACTATTAGGATGTATTGTGAAGTTCTGCTAAGAAATGTGCAAGTTTGCTTATAGTAGTATTTGTGACAAAAACAATAATTAGGAATTAACCTAAATATTTCATCAGCCAATAACATTATGGTTTATCTGTACATGTAATACTATGAAATTAAATTAACCAGGTATACTTTTATATGTTGATATGAAACATCTCTAAAATATATTGTATCATATGGAACATCTCTAAAATATACTCTGAAAAAAGCAGAGAATGAAACAGTGCACAGAGCATGTCTTTTATGTGATGTTAATACTTCATATAATACAAATCATACTTAATATATTAAAGATTTTTTGTCATCTTTTCATAATGTCTATGACTTCATTATACAGGTATTATATGTATTTATAACATCTAATAAATATACTATTTTACACATACACACACACACACACACACACACACACAGATGGATACCCAAAGCAAAAAGCCTGTAACAGTAATTTTGGAGGGAAAAAAGGTTGGAAAATATAGAGAAGATTATTTTTATTTTGTAACTTTCTATGATTTGAATGTTTTCATCTTGATACATTATTTTTACATAAATGGAAGTTTTTAGGGGTCAGGATATTGGATTATTTATTCAATCATAGTTACTTGTTTTAATTGTGCACAAAATGAATATTATAATGTTATTTAAAATTAAAGACAACAAGATTCATGAACATAAAGCATAAAACTTCTTTAAGAATCCTAAAGGAAAAAAAGTTGATTATTTAAACAAACACAGTTTGAAAGAGCAAACAAGAGAAAGAAAGAAATAAACAAGAGAACCATACAAATAGAAAACATAATAACAAAAGTGACAGGAACTATTTAAATGAATCCCTACTACTCAAAATGAACATGGATTTACTGAGTTTTGCTATTGAAAGATCAGCTTTCAAATTTCTTAAAAACCTAAACATTTGGCTGTTTACAAGAAACACATTAGAACAAACTAAATCATATGCAAATGTGTTTAGACCTTAGAAGGAGGGTAAGCAGCACAGAGCTTCTGTGGAGGCTAGCATGCCAAAGTTTTGTCAACATAAGTCCTTAGATATGATCAACACCTGGGTTCTTTCACTTGACCACCACTGCCTCATACATGTTTGCACCAGCTCCACATATGAAGGGCACCAATGCATAAACATGGAATGTTTGGGGCCCCAGCCTACTTCTCTCACCTCCTGAGAGGCCACCCACATGAAGACATGAACTCTGCAGGCGCATTCAAGTCAGTTTTCATGAATAGACCCATATACAACAGATGCCTCATGGTTCCCCCATCAGAATGGTGTCAGGGTGTCAGGGGAGGCCTACTGGAGACCCAGGACTTTGGGGAGATTGTCTTCTGCTTACTGAAATGCCAGGGGTTTGGTTTACGTTCTGCTGATCACTGCACAAAAAGCCAATCACTGAGAAAATTAGTATTGCCAGAGAAGGCTTCACATGAGTACTGCAGCCAAGGAGCATGAAAGATCAGTCTGAAAACCATCTCCTCACTAAAATTAGGGGCTTATATAACAGAAAGAAATGTAACTACCTGTGGGAAAACAGGAATTTGGGGAGGTAAAGAAGAGAAATTGGTCAACAGGCAGCAGGTGGTCAGTTAGGCAACCATAATGGGTAAGGAGTCTGGTGTCTCATTGCCTAGATGTGGTGATCTGGTATGTTTCATTTTCTTGATACTGTCTGGGAGGTCTGATGCATGGTTTCCTGAGAAAGAAACTCAAACAAGAGGAATTAAAGTTTCTCAAGTTTTAAGACCGAGAGTGTGAATTTTTATGTTTATTCAAAAGAAACCATAAATATCACTTCCAAGGCACAACTGGGCCAGTTTTACTCTCTTAACATAACTCAAACTCTTAGGAAAACAATGGAGTTTTATATAACAAAAATCTTTGTTTGAATCACATCAATTATTCCATTCAGGAATGGTTTCCTGATTCTATTTTCTGTATTTTAACTGAAATCTCTACTAGCCCCTCAATAATTTTGCAAATAATTAATAAGATCATTTTTGATAAAGATACATGAGTGTGTGTACATGTGTGTATGTGTGTGTTTGTGTTTTCTACCCATGTTAGCCAGGCATGTCACTAAGTTATTATATAATATGAACATCATAAAATGCAAGGACTATACGTTGAAGATTTTATTTTAGAGACAATTTCATATGGTATCATTCTACTGGCTTGTACATGGAACCACACAGCCCAATATAAAACTTGCTGACAGAAGTGCATAGGACTATAGAAGCAAAAAACCAATAGATGCTGGTGAGACTACAGAGAAAAGGGAATGTTTGTACACTATTGATGGGAATGCAAATTATTTCAGCCACTGAGAAAATCAATTCAGTGATTTCAAAGAATATAAAACAGAGCTACCATTTGACACAGGAGCTCCAATACTGGGTATATATATGAAAGAAAATAATTCATTCTATCAAAAAGATACATGTATTCTTATGTTTACACAGCGCTATTTATAACAGCCAAGACATAGAATCAACCTAGGTCCTCATCAATGGAGGAATGGATTTTTAAAATGTGATAAACAGACACCATAAAATATTAATAGTATGCAGTCATAAAAAAGAATTGAAATTATGTCCTTTGCAGCAACATGGATGCAGCTGGAGGCCATCACTCAAAATATAATAACACAGGAAAAGAAAAGCAAATACTGCATGGTCTTGCACAAGTGGGAGGTAAACATTGAATACACATAGACATAAATATGGGAACAATAGAACAGCAGGCTACTGGATAGGAAGGAGGGAGGCAGTGTAGGCTAAACAACCACCTATTGGGTATTATGTTTGTTGCGGGAGGTCAGGGACCCCAAATGGAGGGACCGGCTGCAGCTGCAGCAGAGGAACATAAATTGTGAATATTTCATTTTAATATGGACATATATTAGTTCCCAAAAGTAATACTTTTATAATTTCTTATGCCTGTCTTTACTTCAATCTCTGAACATAAATTGTTGTGAAGATTTCATTTTAATATGGACATTTATCAGTTCCCAAAAGTAATACTTTTGTAATTTCTTATGCCTGTCTTTAATCTCTTAATCCTGTTATCTTCGTAAACTGAGAATGTACGTCAGCTCAGGACCACTATTGCATTAACTGTACAAATTGATTATAAAACATATGTGTTTGAACAATATGAAATCAGTGCACCTTGAAAAAGAACAGAATAACAGCAATTTTCAGGGAACAAAGGAAGACAACCATAAGGTCTGACTGCCTGCAGGGTCAGGCAGAATAGAGTCATATTTTTCTTCCTGCAGACAGCCTATAAATGCATGTGCAACTAGGGAAGATATCACTAAATTCTTTTCCTAGCAAGGAACATTAAATATTAAGACCCTGGGAAAGGAATTGCATTCCTCAGGGGAGGTCTATAAATGGCCACTCTGGGAGTGTCTGTATCATGCAGTTGAGATAAGGACTGAAATATGCCTCGGTCTCCTGCAGTACCCTCAGGCTTACTGGGATTGGGAAACCCCGCCCTGATAAATTTGAGGTCAGACCGGTTCTCTTCTCTCAAACCCTATTTTCTGTTGTTTAAGATGTTTATCAAGACAATACGTGCACAGCTGAACACAGACCCTTATCAGTAGTTCTGAATTTACCCTTGTCCTGTTTCCTCAGAAGCATGTGATCTTTGTTCTCCTTTTTGCCCTTTGAAGCATGTGATCTTGTGACTTACTCCCTATTCTTGCACCCCCTCCCCTTTTGAAATCCTTAGTAAAACTTGCTGGCTTTAAGGCTCAGGTGGGCATCACGATCCTACCGATATGTGATGTCACCCCCAGAGGCCCAGCTGTAAAATTTCTCTCTTTGTATTCTTTCTCTTCATTTCTCAGCCAGCTGACCCTTATGGAAAATACAAAGAACCTACATTGAAATATTGGGGGTGGGTTCCCCCAATATCTGATGCCCAACATGGTTTTCTTTTTCCTAAGTGCATGTGGGAACCCGATTCCCTTTGGTAGGTACGGAGAAACATTCATTGGTCTGGTCCACAAAAATGCTTGTTCAGCTCCCTGACGATTGGTGAGTTGTCCGTATGTTGTCCAGGGTAACTATGGGTCATGCAGAGTCTAAACATCATCCTTATCTCTGCTATATTAAACTCCTATTAAAACAGGGTAGTGTTTGAATGCCTATGGAAAATATGGTCACTCTATTCAGGGCAGCGGAGGAACACTGTCTTTGGTTTCCTGAAAAGGGAACGTTAGATGTGGAACTATGGGATCATGTTGGTGCAAAATTTCAGGAACTGGTCCCGACAGGAAACTATGTTCCCATCACTGTTTGGGGTGATTGGGCCTTGGTACATGCCGTCCTAATGACATACCAATTCCGTGACCCCCTACAGTTACCACAGTTTTCTGAATCTGGTGGCCCTCTACCTCTTCCTCAGCTTTCCTCTCCTGCTTGACCTTCGTTATCTGCTCAGCCTCTCCCTTTGCCTACTCCTCCCCCACCTGATGACATTGAGGATTCAATATCTAACTCCGGTGACTTTGGCTTAATGTCATCCCTTGATGATCTCATTTCTTTTCACGAAGAGCCAATACTTGTAGCTCCTGTGGCCCCAACTTGGACAGCCTGGGACCATATCTATGTTCATTCTTCCCTTCCAAACCTTGGCAGTCTTTGGCTCCAGAGCCACCTAATGGCTCCAGGACCAAACTACAATTTACCTGTAATTCTGCAGGCCCTCCTCCATCCACTGCAGCCCCTCACCCTCCTGTCATTTCGGTCCCTCAACTGGTCACTTTGCCATCCACTCAACCTGCTTCTCTGTACCCTTCTTCACGCATAGACACCAATAATCACCAGTATGCTTCTGCCTCTTCTGCTCCCCCAATGCCCCTTTCTCACACTCTCATACCGGTCCAACCTCCTGAACCTGTTTCCCTTATCTACACATACTTTTCCTGTCACTTCTATGCCGACTGTCTCTCATGTGCTGGCTCTTGAAACTTCCATGCAATGCTTATTACACCACAACAAAAGAAACAAGTGGATTAGAGGCATGGGCTTATCCAGTCACGCTGGAACCTCCAAATGCTCAAGGGGTACAAGTGCGTCGATATGCGCCACTTAATCTAACCTTTTTAAAAGAATTCAAGGATGTTTGTACTCAGTATGGTCCTACTTCTCCATATGTTAAAATGGTATTACAGACTCTTTGTACGGAGGTCATTTTGCTTCCTTTAGACTGGGACTTTTTGGCAAGGTATGTTATGGAACAAGTAACAAAGGTGTGTATGAGAGCTTGGGATAAATTACATGCCCCAGGCCAAACTCCTGTTTCTTTGACTACTGTTAAACAGGATCACAAGGAATTATATCCTGATTTTTTGGCCAAATTAAAAGATGCTGTTCAAAAATCTGTCTCTGATAGCACGCTCAAGGCATTCTCCTTTGTATGTTAACTTTTGAGAATGCAAACCATGAGTGTAAAATGGCCATGCGTTCCATCCAACGACAACATTTACCTGATCACAAGGTGTTGCCTGCTGCACATATTAAAGCTTGTAAAGGCATTGGATCAGAGACCCACAAAGTTATTCTGTGGGCACGAGCCATGAAGGACAGCAATCAAACTGGTTCAACTGATTCCTTTCTTAGAGCCTGCTATAATTGTGGTCAACTTGCTCATACTAAAAAAAAATTGCACTGTTAAAAACTTAAAAACGGCCAAGCCAGTTCAACCATCACAGCCAAATGCTCCTGCTACTGTGTGCCCACGTTGTCGTAAAGGTAAACATTGGGCAAGTACTTGCCACTCTAAATATGATATAGATAGATGGAAATCCCTTGCCACAGAACCAGGGAAACAGGAAGCAGGGCCAATCCCAGGCCCCAATATCAAATGGGACACCTCAGACTCAGACCAATGTTGCATTTCCACTTCGAGCGGTTGCAACGCAGCCCCCAGCACAAACAAATTTACCTACAGTCAACCCAGATGGGTCCCAGCCTCTTCTTCTGTCTCAGTACAATGCTTGTCTATCTCCACAGTAGGGGGCAGGGCAGTCGATCCCTGTAGTACCATTACTCTAAATTTACTAACTAATTCTTTGCCTTTAATTGTTCCCACAGGGGTTACTGACCCTTTACCTCAACGTTTGGTGGGCCTGGTGTTAGGTAAGGCATTCACCTCTGCTAAAGGAATCATGGTTCATACTGGTTTCATTCATTCTGATTCCTCTGATGAGATTAAACTTATGGTGTGTGCCAAGGTTCCTGTTTCCATTCTGGCTGGTGAGTCAATTGCTCAATTACTTTTACTATCTAATATTGTTTTAAACAAAGGAGATAAGATACGGGGCCCTGGGATGGGCACCGGCAGTGAAAAAGTCGCTTATTAGATTAATGTAATTTCTAAACAACAGCCTGCCTGCACCAAACACATTCAAGGAAAAAAGTGTGAGGGCTTAGTAGATACTGGGGCTGATGTTTCTATTATTTCCTCTAATTTATGGCCTTCCTCCCGGCTTAAACATCCCACTATGATGGGACAAGAAGGTGTTGGAAAAGCTGATGAAGTTCACCAGAGCACATTTATCTTGCCTTGCACTGGCCCTGATGGTCAAAAGAGTACAATTCAGCCTTATGTCACACCAATCCCCATTAATCTTTTGGGAAGAGATATGCTGGCACAATGTGGGGGCTGAAATTAATATTCCACATAACTCATAGTGCTCCCAGTCAACATATAATGGAAAACATGGGGTTTGTTCCCGGACTCAGTCTGGGTCCAAAACATGAAGGAATTACTAACCCCCTTCAAGTTACTGTAAAACAAGACAGGACTGGTTTAGGTTATCCTTTTTAATGGTGGCCACTGCCATGCCTCCTAATCCTATTGGTTTAAACTGGAAATCAGAAACACCTGTTGTGAGCAGTGGCCACTCTCTAAAGAAAAACTGGAGGCTTTAACTCACTTGGTTTCTGAACAGTTACAACTTGGAAATGTTGGACTTTCTCTTTTCCCCTGGAATTCTCCTGTATTTCTAGTAAAAAAGAAATCAGGCAAGTGGCAGATGGTAACTGATTTAAGGGCCACTGATGTGGTAATTAAACCTCTGGGAGCCGTCCAACCCGGCATGACTTCCCCTGCTTTAATACCTAAGAATTGGCCTCTCATATTTATTGATCTTAAAGATTTTTTTATATTGCTTTGCATAAATCAGATTGTGAAAAATTTGCCTTTACTGTACCATCTATCAATAATCAGGAGCCTGCAGCTCATCATCAATGGAAAGTACTTCCTCAGGGAATGCTGAATAGCTCTACCATCTGCCAGCTTTATTATGTTGGACAGGTGCTTTCACCAGTTCAAACTCAATTTTCCCAGGCCTATATTCTTCATTATATTGGTGATATAATAATTGCTGCCCCCACTGATAAAGAATTAATTGACTGTTATCAATTTTTGAGCCACTGTGCTACAGAGGCTGGATTACACATCGCTCAGGATAAAATTCAACAGACCACTCCTGTTCAATATTTAGGAATGGTAGTCGATAAAGAATGTATTCAACCTCAAAAGTTTCAGATTAGGAGAGATTCTTTGAAAACTTTAAATGATTTCCAAAGACTTTTGGGTAACATTAATGATTTAAGACCTACTTTAGGCATTCCAACATATGCGCTGTCTAACTTGTTTTCTACGCTGCATGGAGATTCCAATCTCCGCAGTCCCAAGACTTTGACCCCTGAGGCTTCATTGGAACTGGAATTCATAGAGGAAAGAATCCAAACTGCCCAGTTGTCTAGGGTACAGCCATCTCAGCCTTTTCAGCTTCTGGTTTTGGCTTCATTACACTCCCCTACTGGGCCAATAGTTCAACATAATGATTTAGTGAAGTGGTGTTTTCTTCCTCATTCTGTGTCAAAAACTTTGTCTGTTTATCTGGACCAAATAGCCATCCTAATTGGACAAGCTTGGTGTAGAATACTTAAAATTTCTGGATTTGATCCCAATTTAATTGTGGTTCCTTTAAGTCAGCTTGAAGTTCAAGCCACTTTTCAACATTCCATACTGTGGCAAATCCACTTGGCTGATTTTATCGGTGTTATTGACAATCGTTATCCAAAAAACAAATTGTTTGATTTTATAAAAATGACATCTTGGGTAGTCCCTGATTGACCAAAGATCAGCCCATTCCTGAGACCGTTACAGTGTTTACTGATGGCTCCAGTAATGGAAATGCTGCTTATGTGGGTCCTACAGACAAGCTTATTTCTACCCCTTACACATCTGATCAAAAGGCAGAGTTAATTGCTATAATTACCGCCTTACAGGATTTCCCCAAACCTTTAAATATTGTCTCTGATTCTGCTTATGTTGTACATGCCACTAAAAATATAGAAACCACTACTATCAAACATATTGATAATTCTGAATTGGGTTCTTTATTGTCAAGGTTACAACAGGCGGTTCACCAACATAGACACCCTTTCTGTATGACACATATTAGATCTCATACCACTTTACCAGGACCCATGTCTACTGGCAACCAAAAGGTCAACTGTTTGGTCTCTTTTGCAACCCAAGAAGCTCAGGAGTTCCATAATCTCACTCATATCAATGCTGTTGCATTAAAAGATGAATTTGCTCTCACCTGGAAAGAGGCGAAGCTTATTGTCCACTGCTGCCCTCAGTGCCAAGTTTTTGTACTTCCACATCAGGAACCTGGCATTGATCCCAGTGGCCTAACTCCTAATGATTTATGGCAAATGGATGTAACTCATGTTAACTCCTTTGGCAGACTTTCATATGTACATGTTTCTGTAGACACCTCTTCAGGCTTTATCTGGGCTACTTGCCAAACGGAAAGGTATGGCCCATGTTAAAAGACATTCGTATTCTTGCTTTGCAGTTATGGGGCTTCCATATCAAATGAAAACAGACAACACCCCTGGATATGTTAGTAAGGCTTTTGATTTATTTACGCAACAATGGGGAATTTCCCATATTACCGGAATCTCTTACAATCCTCAAGGACAGGCTGTGGTGGGATGGGCCAATCACACTTTAAAAACCCAATTGTCCAAACAGTCTGAACAACAAAAGCATAATTCGACCACTCCCCACTCCCAATTACATTTAGCATTGTTCACTTTAAACTTTCTAAATGTTCCTAAAGACAATACTCTGACTGCAGCTGAACACCATTATACAGGCAAAAAATTCTCCCTAAATGAAGGCAAACCAGTGTTATGGAAAAATTCCCAGACCAATACCTGGGAACCTGGAACAATTATAACGTGGGGAAGAGGGTATGCTTGTGTTTCACCAGGAGATCATCAATCCCCTTAGTGGGTACCCACTAGGAGACTTAAACTTCGTATGAATACTGATAACGAAAACCACAAGAAAAAGACATCTGTGTCAGAGACCACCCTCATACATGGTGAGATCTGTGCCGACTCCTCAAAAACTGGCATGCCAAATCAAAATGGATCTGGTTTGATCCTCCCTAATGGCAATGGAGACCCCTCTAACTAATCCCACTTCTCCTAATTCCCTTTCTTTTTCTCCTTACAAACCTAAAAATCTCACCATTTCTATTAACCTGAAAATAACATCCCGTTCTTGTCTTCCGCCTTCAGCACTGAATCTCGTTTACAATAGGTTTCATTTAGTGATTCTCCTCCTTATACTTTCTGTCTCACCTGTTTCTTCTTTATGTAGTAGATTTACCTACTACATAAAATTATTCTTATTGGGCGTATGTGCCTTTTCCTCCACTTATTTGACCTCTCACCTGGATGGATGCTCCTGTAGAAATCTATACTAAAGATAGTGTGTGGATGCCTGGAGCTACAGATCACCATTGTTCTGCTGAATCAGGAGACGAAGGCACTGCATTTAATGTTACTATGGGTTATAAAAACCCTTCTCTGTGCCTTGGATATACACCTGGTTGTATCCATCTAGAAACTCAAGTCTGGGCCGCTTATCTTCTGGAGAGATTAGCTACAGACAGACTGGGACATTTGGTCTCCGGCCTCTCCCTTTCTCCTTCAAGAGAAATGAAAAGGGGAGTATTAGGAGATACTCCATATTTTCAATATAAATCTGTAGGAAAACCATGTGTCCTAAACATTTTGAGGGCCCATTAAAACTTTAATTTGGGAAGATTGTGTTAACTGACATGCAGTAGTATTTAAAAAATGACTCATATGGTTCAGTAATAGACTCGGCACCAAAGGGCTATTTAAAAAAACAATTGCTTCTCTGGCAGAAGGGAATGCCTGGAGGCTACTTATTTTATTTCTTATTGGGAGGATGAGGAGGATCATCCTACTTTGCTTAGGAGGTTCAGCTCATTCTTTCCCTTAAAATCGGAAGATAAGGGCATTACCCGCTCCCCGGGCCAGAGGCCTCCTATGATATTCCCCATTCTGAGCCCAGAACACCCAGAACTTTGGAAATTGGCTATTGCCATGTCCGGACTGTGAGTTTGGGAAGGGGAAAATTTTCTGTCTGTTGTCCCCTCTACCGCCCCTTGCATCCAAAATTCTGAACGCCATGATAAATCCCCTTTGAACCCCTTTCCTCTTTTTGATGTCAGTCCTCCTTTATGGCACTCCAATTGGCATTTTGATAATTATTCTCGGCCCAGGTATGCCCCTCTACCTCTTTGGCATCCCCAGGCACCTCGGATCGCTTCCTTACTGGGGAGAACATCAGGCGTGGCCACCGCTGCTCCTCTCCCTTAGTATCAGTGTAGATTCAGACATTCTGCTTTGTTTACCTCAGCCTGACTATTCCTATACAAAGTTATGTTAAGCCTCCTTACATGCTGTTAGTGGGAAATATCAAAATTTGGGCTAACAATCAAACTGTCCAGTGCATTAATTGTCATTTATATACTTGTGTTAACTCCCGTTTTGAAAAGTATAATGTTCGTTCGAGCTCGAGAAGGAATCTGGATACCGATAACCTATCTATCATACAAATGGAAAATAAAGAATAGCAGGGGCCACTCTTTTTATGTTAGATAAAATGACTTTAAACCAACACTATTAAAAACAAACAAATAAAGAAGGAAACTACATAAAGTTTTCTATTTTACAAGAAGATGTAACTGTCATAAATATATATTTACCCCAAATTGGAGGACACAGATTCATAAAATAAGTACTTCTAGACCTACCAAAAGACCTATACACCCCCATATAATAGTGGAGGACCTCAAAACCCACTGATAGCAGTAGAGAGACCATCAAGGCAGAAAACTAACAAATGAATTCTAGACTTAAATTTGGCACTTGACCAGTTTGACCTAGTTGACACCTACAGAACATTATATCTATCAATATACATTCTTCTCGTCTGTACATGGAACATACTCCCAGGTCAACCACATGCTCAGCCATAAAGTAAGTCTCAAGAAATTTTAAAAAAATCAAAATTATACCAACCATAGTCTCAGACCACAGTAGACTAAAAATAGAAATTGATACTAGGAATATCACCAAAACCCTCACAGTTACACAGAAACTAAACAACTTGCTCCTGAATGATTTTGAAGTAAACAATGAAATTAAGACAGAAATCAAAAAATGTTTTTAAAAAACTTTGAAATAAATGAAAACAGAAGCACAACATACAAAAACCTTTTGGATGCAGATAAAGCAGCGTTAAGAGAAGTTTATAGAACTAAATGCCTACCTTATAAAGTTAAAAAGATCTCAAATTAACAATATAATATCCTACACCTAGGAGAACTAGAAAACTGAGAACAAACTAACCCCAAAACAAGCAGGAAAAAACAAAGAAATAACTAAAGTCAACAACATTTACATGTGAAAAACCATACTGAGAATCAAGAAAACCCTAAAGTTGGTTATTTGAAAGGACAAACAATATTGATAGATTAAAAGCTAAATTTAACAAACAAAAAATAGGGAAGAGCTAAATAAGCACCGTCAGAAACAACAACAGCAACATTACAATGAATCCCACAGGCATACAAATGATCTAGACTATTATTAACATCTGTATGCAGACAAACAAGAAATTCAAGAGAAAATGAATAAATTCCTGGAAACAGTCAACCTCCCAAGATTCGACCAGGAAGAAATTGAAACCCTGAATAGACCGATATGGAGTTCTGAAATTGAATCATTAAAAAAAATAACTACCAACCAAAAATGGTCCTAGACCAAATGAGTTCACAGATGAATCCTAACAGACATACAAAGAAGAATTGGTACCAATTCTACTGAAACTATTCCAAAAAAATTTTAAAGGAAGAACTTTTCCCTAACTCATCTACAAAGCAAGCATCACCCTGATACCAAAATCTGGTAGCACAGACACATGAAAAAAGAAAACTTCTGGCCAATATTCCTGATAAATATAGATGCAAAAATAATCACCAAAATACTAGCAAACCAAAACCAGCAGCATACCAAAAAGTTAATTCAGTATGAGCAGGTAGCTTTATTCCTGGGGTGTAAGGTTGGTACAACATATGCAAATCAATAAGTGGGATTCACCATTTAAACAGAATTAAAAGCAAAAACCATATGACTATCTCAATAGACATGGAAAAAGTCTCCAATGAAATCCAACATTCTTCATGATAAAAACCCTCAACAAGCTAATCACGAAGGAATGTGCTGCAAAATAATAAGAGACATCTATGACCAACACACAGCCAACATCGTACTGAATGGGCAAAAGCTGGAAGCATTCCTTTTGAGAACTAAAACAAGATAAGATGCCTACCCATGCAAATTCAAAGTTCAACAAGGCAGTCATTAAATTTTAAAGCTCCAAAATGATCTCCTTTGACTCCATGTCTCACATCCAGGTCACACTGATGCAAGATGTGGGCTCCCATGGTTTGGGGTATCTCTGCCCCTGTGGCTTTGCAGGGTACAGCCCCAATCCCATCTGCTTTCACAAGCTGGCATTGAGTGTCTGTGGCTATTCCAGGTAGACGGTGCAGCTGTCAGTGGATCTTCATTCTGGGGTCTGGAGGATGGTGGCCCTCTTCTCACAGCTCCACTAGGCAGTGTCTCAATGGGGACTCCATGTGGGGGCTCCAATCCCTCATTTTCCTTCCTCATTGCCCTAGCAGATATTCTTCATGAGGGCTCCACTCATGCAGCAAACTTCTGCCTAGACATCCAGGCATTTTCATACATCCTGGCATTTTCATACATTCTCTGAAATCTAGGCAGAGGTTTTCAAACTTCAGTTCTTGACTTACGTGCACCTGTAGGTACAACACCATGTAAAAGCTGCCAAGGCTTATTGCTTGCACCCTCTGAAGCTATGGCCTGAGCTATATCTTAGCTCCTTTTAGCCATGGCTGGGATGCAGGGCACCAAGTCCCAAAACTGCACAAAGCAGCAAGGCCCTGGGCCCAGCCATGAAACCATTTTTTTTTCCTCCTAGACCTCCAGAACTACATGGAAGGGGCTGCTGTGAAGATCTCTGTCATGCCTTGGAGACATTTTCCCCATTGTCTTGACAATTCACATTTGGTTCCTCATTACTTATGTAAATTTCTGCAGTAGGCTTGAATTCATCCCCAGAAAATGGGTTTTCCTCTTCTATCACACCATCAGGCTGCAAATTTCCCAGACTTTTATGATCTGCTTCCTTTTTAAATATAATTTCTAACTTCGAACCATCTCTTTGTGAATGTATAAGGCTGAATGCTTTCAAAATTACCAGGTTACCTCTTGAATGCTTTGCTGCTTAGAATTTCTTCCACCAGATACGCTAAATCACCTTTCTCAAATTCAAAGTTCCACAGATCTCTAGGGCAAGGGCAAAAGGCCACAAGTCTCTTTGCCAAAGCACAGCAAGAGTGACCTTTGCTCTAGTTTCCAATAAGTTTCTCATCTCTATTTGAGACCCCCTCACCCTGGACTTCACTGTCCACATCATTATCAGCATTTTGGTCAAAGCCATTCAACAAGTCTCTACGAAGTTCCAGATTTTCCCACATCTTCCTGTTTTCTTCTGAGCCCTCCAAACTGTTTCAAATTCTGCCTGTTATCCAGTTCCAAAGTGACTTCCAGATTTTCAAATATCTTTATAGCAGTATACCACTGCCTTGGTACCAATTTACTGTATTTGTCTGTTTTCACACTGCTATAAATAAATACCTGAGACTGGGTAATTTATAAAGGAAAGAGGTTCAACTGACTCACAGTTCTTCATGGCTGGGGAGGCTTCAGGAAACTTAAAGTCATGCAGAAGGGGAAGCAAACACATCCTCCTTTGCAAGGCAGCAGGAGAGGGAAGAGTGAGTAGTGAAGGAAGAACAGTCCCTTATAAAACCCTCATAACTTGTGAGAACTCACTCACTATCATGAGAACAGCATGGGCAAAACTGCCCCCATGATCCAATCACCTCCCACCAGGTCTCTCCCTAGACATGTGGGAATTATGGGAATTATAACTAAAGATGAGATTTGGGTGGGGGCACAAAAACTAATCATATCTGACACTGTGGAATACAATGCAGCTGTAAAAAAGAACAAAATCATGTCTTTTGCAGCAACATGGACATAGCTATAGGCCATTATCCTGAGTGAATTATGGCAGGTACAGAAAACCAAATATCATGTTTTCAGTTATAAGTAGGAGCTAAATATTAGATTCTCATGCATATAAAGATGGGAAAAATAGACCCTGGTGACTAATAGAAGTTGGAGAGAGGGAAGAGGAAGGAACTAACTGCTGAGTAATATGCAAACTATCTGGGTAACAGGTTCATCTGTACCCCAAATCTCAGCATCATGCAATATATCCATGTAACAAACCTGCACATGTACCTCCTGCATCTAAAATAAAAGTTGAAATTTTAAAAATAATTCAAAATAAAAAACTACATGTTCTCACTTACATGTGGGAGCTAAACAACAGATATACAGAGAGGAAAAATAGACATTGAAAACTCCAAAAGCTGGGAGGGTGGAAGGTGGCTGAAAGATGAAATATTACCTATTGAGTACAATATATACTATTTAGATAATGGGTACACTTAAAGCCCAGACTTCACTGCTATGTAATATACTCATGTAACACAACTGCATTTGTGTCCCCTAAATCTATCAAAATAAATGAACAAATAAATACATATATCAGAAAAAAAGAATGGCAATGAACACATATTGCCAGTATGCAAGGACTCATATATGTTACTTCTCATATACTCTTCCTAGGAAGCCATTGAAGATGTATTTCTAATAAAACTGAAGATGTTAAAAAAAAATCTGAGAAGTTTCTATCTATTCCTCTCTGACTGATTATCAACCTCTGTTCATTAACCAGTGCTTTCCTGCCAATCTTCAGGAGTTTGACACAGCTATTCGAGACTGTATCAGTTCCTTAAATTTGCCTTAGTTTGCTAGACCTTTCTATTCCTTAAGTATTTGTCCAAAGGATTTTTTCCCCCGAGTTCTTTGGCTGCAAGTAACTAGTGCTGGGAGAGACCATGTCTCTTACATGACACATAAGATTTAGAAAAGATTGTTGCATAATAGCTACTGCATTAAATGAGCTAAAAATTCTGTTAAAATCAGCATAGGGTAGAATCTGTATTGTGTATATTAAAGTAGGACAAAAGAAAATAAATGTGAAAGTTACGTGGAACGTTGAAGAGTGAAATAAAGAGATGACAGGACCATCCACTCCATCTTACTATCTAAACCATGTTTCTGTGCTTCACCGAGATGCAGACAATTAGGAATAATACTTAATGCTTCATAAACAAGATGATAGATCTGCCAAACTGATCTTAGCTATCTGACCTTTTAAGATTATATATTATCAGAGGAAAAGAAACACTAACTTGCACAAGACTGATAAGCACACAGGTGGTCAAGGGTATTGCCTCTTGATTGCATAAGAAAGAATGCCCCAAAATAGATAAGATTTACTAGGTTGTATCTCAAATTAAGAGAATGATCATAAAGTTGTAATCCTTCTCAGCCAAGATAGACAGTTATGCTAATGTAACAAATAAACCCAAAACCTGAATCTAGAAAAAATTAAGTTCTTGTTTATGCTACAAGCCCAGTGAAGATTATTTGGAGGACAGGATTCTGCCTTTTCAGTTCCTCAGTGTATTAGTCTGTTTTCACACTGCTATGAAGAAATATCCGAGACTTGGTAATTTACAGAGAAAAGAGGTTTAATTGACTAACAGTTCCACATGGCTAGGGAGGCCTAAGAAAACTTACAATTATGGTGGATGGGGAAGCAAATACATCCTTCTTCACATGATGGCAGGAGAGAGAAGTGCTGAGCAAAGGAGGAAAAGCCACTTATAAAACCATCAGATCTCATGAGAACTCATTAACTGTTGGGAGCAGCATGGTAGTAACCACCTCCATGATTCAGTTATCTCCCACTGGGTCCCTCCCACAACATCTGGGGATTATGAAAACTACAATTCAAGATGAGATTTTGGTGAGGACACAGCCAAACCATATCACTCAGAAACCCCAGATTACAAAGGTTTCATGAGCAACTGGGTAACTTGCACATGCTTTTATAGCATTCTGATCGAAATAATGTATGTCACTTCCACTCACTTTTTGTTGGTCAAAGCAAGTTACATGACTATGTCTAACTTATAAAGGAGCAGAGAAGTGCAATCATATACATGCCAGAAACAGTGGTGAAGAGGATAGTTGTGAGAGCCCTCCTCATTGCTATATAATTGTATAAAATTCTAAATACAATGTAAGATAAATAAATGTCTAGACTACTAAGGAGAAAAAAACATGCTACGTATGGAAAATAAAAAGTAAAGTTAAAATATTCTGAGAAAAAGTGGGCATATTTTAAGAATTGTCTGTGTCATACTGCCTTTCATATATACAGGTAAAAAAAGAATTATGATGTATGTCTTTAGACAGCCATAAAATATGTCCTTTCACCAAAATTTTCTGAAGGAAATATTTCCAGGTCTTGAAGGCCAAGTTTCAAAATAAATTTTGGAACAGAGATATTGTTGATGAAAATGGATGCTGACAGATACATTTATTGAAGAGGTCAGTAAATAAGAACACTGAAAGCAATACCTGCAGCTAGTTAGAATTATCC
Source organism: Macaca fascicularis (assembly GCF_037993035.2). Lineage (NCBI taxonomy): Eukaryota > Metazoa > Chordata > Mammalia > Primates > Cercopithecidae > Macaca > Macaca fascicularis. The sequence continues at coordinate 67,267,169 of NC_088389.1, read as the reverse complement.
AAGAATTGAAACAAACACATTAGAAAAAATATACAATATAAAAACACACAGCAATGTCTTCACAGTTCTAATTAGATTACTAGGATGGCAGAGGACTGAAAAGATAAAGATATAAAATATACTCTTCTCTTTCCCATGTATTAAATCCAAAGTTATTGTGTAGGCTATTAGACTTATATAAAGGATTAATAATAGAGAAGTTTTAAGATGAAAAAGATGACAAGATATATATATACATATATATATATACACACACACATATATGTGTGTATAACATTAATGCTACAAATTGATTTTATTTCTAAATTTAAAAAATCATACTTAATTCAATAAAACATTAAAATGCTCAATAAAACCTATACTCAGTATCATTTATATAGTATCCTTAGTGCTTAGCAAAATTCTTGGTCACATAAGGGGCATTGAAGAAGACACACACTTCTTATTTGTTGAGATAGGTAAAAGGCAAGTTACAAAAAGTAGAAAGGCAGAAACTAGACCAAAATAAAGTAATATATCTAAATTTTTTCTTACATAAAGGATGTTTAAAGCAAAATATAGTTGGTCCTTTGTATTGTGGGTTCTACATTCTTGAATCCTACCATTCAAAGTTAAAAATAATTAGGAAACAATTCCACAAAATTACGAAAAGCAAAACTTGAATTTTCAGACACCAAGAACTATATTAAATCCATGCAAATAAGTAATTTGTAGGCTTTATATTGGTACTATAAGTAATCAGAGATGATTAAAGCATACAGGAGGATGTTCATAAGTTATATGCAAATACTACACACCATTTTATGTAAGAGACTTGAGCATCTGCAGATTTTAGTATTTGTTGGGGTCCTAGAAACAATCCCCCAAGGATACTGAATGATGACTAGCCAAAGTTAAGAATAAAACACCAGACAAACTGATCTGCCTAATAATTATATTGCCACCACTGTTCTCCCACTTCCATATTTAAATTTAAGGGAAATATCAGGTGAAAGATGAAAGCAGATATATAATGATGAAAGGTGCAGACAGACATGAAAAGACTGAGTCTGTTTATATACAATAAATAGCAAGGCATTTCAATATACAAAGCAAAATTTCATTACAAATCCTAAAAATAATGAAAAAACACACTTGTAATGATATTTTTATTTAGTGTTACCACTATGTAGCAGTTAACATAGAAAAAAAGTAGTGACAAAAAGTCAGAAATAAATAAATTATAGGATTTGATTCTATATATATGCTTTTTCTTTACTTTTATTACTTGTCTCTATTTTAGCTAAGGAGCAAGTCATTTGAGTGCTTTGTGCATAGCAGAGCTTTCTCAAACACAGTAACAAGATTTAGCTGATAATAATATCAGTGCCCTTTTCGTGTATAACAAAAATTTCCAAAACCAGAAGTCTTTTAAAAATTATTTCAAAGCCAAAAGTGTATGTTCCTGCATATGCCCATTTAAATAGTTTCCATATTGTTTGATCAACATTCTATTCCTCTTTCTATTCAAGTGTTAAAAACATGTATTATAATCATTATTCTTTTCACAATCTGTTTACTACATTATTTGGTTGTGATCTTGGATTGAATTATTTCTTATGAGAGATCTTTTAAAAGCCTGAAGATATAGCATTCTATATTTCCAAGAAGATTACATTTTCAGGATTAGTAGCTAGAGAGCCAAAAGGCATTAATGTACTTGATGTCCCATTGTTTTAAATAGCATTATTGCTTTGTGATATTGAATTTAATCTTGGTAAATTTGCAGTAGTTTACATATGTTAGATTCAAACTCCTCATGTGTGAAAAAAAAGACAATTAATGTACTGTAAATAAATGAATATAAACTAAGTTGTTGGGATTCATAATGAGAGATGAAATTAAGGACTTAGCCTCTTAGCAGTGAAATGAGTTCTAGTCAATTGAATAATTTTTCAGTAAAAGTTTTACAAAAGTTTAAATTAGAAAACAAACTAAGCCAGATTAGAAATCATATACAAAATGTAAATGCAAATTTATTTTTGGAAAGTAAACTACTGTTTGATTGATTGAAAACTTAAGCATGGGAGATTATGATTTTTAATTCCTTAAATGTTATGAGTTAAATGGTAATATGCTTTCATTCCAGTGAAAAATATACTATGAACAGAAATTTTCAGGGTCCAGTTATATTTTAATCATTGTAAAGTCTAAGTCCTAATTTTTTCTATGGGCAACAGAGGCTGGGAGAAGTTACGTCCCTCCAAGGACACAGAGTCATCATGAAGATGGGAACTCCTGCTTTTACGATGTAAACTTTTTCTTTCCAAAGATCTACAGATCATTGCCATCTCTTTTTATCTGACTCATTAATCATATTTTTTACTAACATATTTTAAAACTACCTTTGGAGATACTGAAACTGTATTTTATCAGAAACACTAAATGATAAGAAAGCAAAAGAGCCTTAATGCTGGTATGGAGAAAGTTTTAGTGGTCTGGGGATATCAAACCAGACACATTTCCTCAGGCCAAAACCTAATCTAGAACAAAGCCCTAGCTCCCTTCAATTTTGTGAATGCTGAGAGAGGTGAGGAAACTGCAAAAGAAAGGTTTTAAGCTAGCAGATGTTGGTTCATGAGATTTAAGGAAAGAAGCCATCTCCATAATTTGAGAGTACAAGGTGGAGCAGTAAGTGCTGCCATAGAGGTTGCAGCAAGTTATCCAAAAGATCTAGCTAAGATCATGATGAAGGTGGCTATGCTTAATGACAGATTTTTAATGGAAATGATACAGCCTTAGAATGAAAGAATATGCCATCCAGGAGTTTCATAGCTAGAGAGGAGAAGCCAATGCCTGGCATCAAAGCTTCAAAGGACACCCTGACCCTCTCGTTAGGGGCTAATGCAGCTGGTGGCTTTAAGATAAAGCCAATGCTCATTTTCCATTTTAAAAATCCTAAAGTCCTTAATAGTTGTGCTAACTCTATTCAGTCTTCGCTCTATAAATGAAACAACAAAGCCTGAATGACAGCACATGTACTATGGCAAGATTTACTGAATATTTTAAGCTTGCTCTTGAGACCTAGTGCTCAGGAAAAAGACAGTCCTTTCAAAATATCATTGGCCAAAATATCACTGACCATTGACAATGGCACCTGGTCATGGAGATGTACAAGGAGATAAGTGTTGTTTTCATGCCTGCTAGCACAATGTCTATTTTGCAGCCCATGGATCAAGGAGTAATGTCAACTTTTAAGTCTTGCTATTTAAGAAATGCATGTTGTAAGTTATAGAGACCATAGAGAGTGATTCCACTGATGATTCTATGGGCAAAGCAAATTGAAAACTTCTGGAAAGGATTCGCCATTATAGATGTCATTAAGAGCATTCATAATATATGGGAGGAGGTCAAAATACTAACACTAACAGGAGTTTGAAATAAGTTGATTTCAGCTCTAATGGATGACTTTCAGGAGTTCAAGACTTCAGTGGGGAATGTAAATGCAGGTATAGTGAATAGCAAGAAAACTAGAATTAAAAGTGAACCCTGAATTAATATGACTGAATTGCTGCAATCTCATGATCAAACTTTAATGGATGAAGAGTTGCTTCATACTGATGAGCAAGATAAGTGGTTTATTGAGATGAACTCTTCTCCTTGTGTAAATATTGTGAGCATTGTTGAAATGACAACAAAGAATTTAGAATATTACATAAAATTAGTTGATAAAGCAGCAGCAGGACTTGAGAGGATTTACTCCAATATTCAAAGAGTTCTGTGGGCAAAACACTGTCAAACAGCATGTCATGCTACGGAGCAATCTCCCATAAAAAGAAAAGTCAATTGTTGTGGCAAACATCATTGTTGTCTTATTTTAAGAAATTGCAATAGCCACTCTGACTTTCAACAACTGCCACCCTGATCAGTCTGCAGTGATCAACGTCGAGGCAAGACCCCCCACCAGCTAAAGTCATGACTCGCTGAAGGCTCAGATACTCATTTTTTATCAATAAAGCATTTTTAACCAAGGTGTATACATTGATTTTTAGACATATGCTATTTCACATTGAATAGACTATAGTTTATTGTAAATATAACTTTTAAATGCACTGGGAAACAAAAAAAAAATGCATGTGACTCACTTGATTGCAATATGTGCTTTATTGTGGTGGTCTGGAACCAAACCTGCAATATCTCAGAGGTATGCCTGTAACACACAAAAATGCTTTGTGTTGAAGAAAGCTGCAGGTGTCCTTTGAGGAATGTGTGGCGTAGCTATGCTCTATGTTTGATGGCCATGCCCTAGGAAAGGTTGTGATTACAAGAACTAATAAGGAGTTAGAAGTGACATGACTAGGTACTGATATGTCCATGTAAGTAGGATTATTTATGATTAGGATAATGGAAATGAATAACAAATTTTCCCTCAGTGTTGGTAGTTTTCTGTCTTGTATTATGTGAATTTGGGACAAGGTCTGAACAGGTGTGTCTTATGCTGTGAGATCATTGCAAGGCACTGAAAGACACATGTTTGCCTCATAAGATGAAGGACTTAATTGTTGTCTAGTGGTTTTATTGCTCTGAAGGAAACATGAAGGTTGAGGGACAGACAATAATTTTCATTGGTTGATTGACCCTCTTTAAGGAACATCAGTCACTTAAATTCCTAGAATTTGGTTTTGCCTTTTTTCTTTTCTGTTTTAGGTACAGAGCGGGGAAGAACATAAGTTTTCTTTGACTGAGTTTATTTCTTTTCTCAATTAACTGTGTCAGGCAAATAAAATACAAAGAATGAGACACACAAAGAGCGGTTCCCATAGACAGAAAAAGATAAATGAACACCGAGAGAAGACTGCATATAGAGATACAGAGGGACAAAGAGTAAACACACACAGAGATACATACTCGCAAACACAAACACATAAAGTCAGGGAAAGACACAACCATAGAAAGATACACTACACATCCAGAGGGAAACACAGAGACAATAGACAAAGGGTAACACAGAGGTACAAAGATATGCAGAGGGAAATGAAAGACAAAAAAAAAGCACCAAAGAAGATTCACAGAGACACATCTACATACAGACATATACACAGGCACACAGAAAGACTCATGGAGAGACAGAGATATGCACACAGAAACACACAGAGGGCAGAGGCAACACAAATATTGAATCATACATGAAGAGATACCCCAGGAAGACACATATGGAGAAACACAAATACAGAATCACCTATATTTTACAGAAGTTGCCTTTATCACAGGCATTTATATCTGAACTTCCGTTGTTTTGAACAGTCCATAACACTGTGCATTCCAGGACTTCACTAATGCCTGCCTTATCAGAATCACCAGGGCTGAAACTAGAAACGTGTTGTTTCTAAAAACTGCATAGATATGTCTGTTATGTACCCTTAGCTGGAAGCATCTCTTATATTGTAAGGAAAATGGATGTGCTGCAGTTAAGAATTGGCCAAGGCAGATACCCAGTCCTACATGACTCAATGAGTTTGGAGCGCAGGCACACAACTCCACTCATTATGTAACCACTCCATGTGAGGCACATTAGTTAATCACCTAGGTGAGCTTGTGCTTGGCTCAGAGCCACCATTGTCTGTAAAAGATATAATTACCCTGATAACGCTGTATATATGGTTTGTGCACACAGCTCATGCCCAGGATCCCTCACAACCAGACAGAGAGAGTAAAGCCATGTCAAAACTGTCTACTATTCCTCGAGTGTTTTTCCAGCTACTGCCACTCACCCATCAACTCCCCTCGGACCTCAGTTAGAACTTGACATATATTAAGTCTTCAACACTCCTAAAGTAGTGTGCATGCCAACTTTTCCCTTGCAACTGAAAGAGCCTTACTAATACACTGGAACATGGTGCTTTTTCAAAAATAAGGTTTGCTACTTTCGCCAATTTTAGGATTTTTTAACCAAATTAATTTGTAATATTTAATTATTTTCTACTTACACTTTCAATTTTATATATTTTAGCTAATATTTTAGGTTCCCTGGTTTTAACCTTTTCTATTATTATTATTTTTGTTCACATTCTTTAAAAATATTATTGCCTTTTATTATTTTAATCCTTAGGTTAGCTGTTTTTATTGTCAGGAGTTAATTATTAAATTATTAGAATGTCTTTCATGACAAGCAATGGAAAAGTCAAATCAAACTGGCTTAACCAATAAGAACATTTAGAACTCTTGCATATGTAAGTCCATATACAAGATGGACTTTAGGATTTACTTAATCTAATGACTCTGTCTTTATTTTCCCTGTGATTCTTGGGGAGGAGAGAGAGCAGATGACATCTCTATGTAGTACCTTCATCTACAGGCTGGTCATCAGGTATCTAGAGTTGTCGTAGTATATTTCCCAATGCCCAGCAGGAGAGAGCTCTCCTAAGATTTCCCCTTAAGAATAAGAAAAAAGTTTCTCAGAATCCTTTTTTCAAAATTCCCCTTACATTTCAATGATCCAGATCTGGTTTTGTGTCCTTTCCAGAATCAATCTCTGTTGACAAGGAGTTCCCAAATCTGCTTAGCATACATTTGGATTCCTAAACCAATCACTGACTGGGAGATGTGATTTTGTTAGTTGACTTAAACTAATTAGATCTGGAACCAATGTCCCAAATCACATGGTTGCTACAAATCAAGAGGGTAGACACCAGAAGGAAAATTAGGATGTTAGCAGGGAAAAGAAAATGGTAAAACAGCTGCTGGTTATGCAACCAGTAATATCCATCATCATCATCATCACCATCATTCATCATCACTATTATCTTTACCTTCATTTTTCTGTAGGTCTTAACACAAACAAAAATCACAGGTGTAAAATGCTTCGCATTTGTTTTAATTGTTTTAATTAAAATGACAGCTCTATCCTGGGTTTACCTTTTGTTTTAACTAGGAAATTGAGAGATATGGTAAACCATTTTCTCTCTGTGAAATCTGCTCTGATTCTTAGCCAACAGGCAAAATTAATGATTCTTCTATAATACTTCCTTTATGTTTTTGGCATAGTGCTTATCAATTTATATTAGATTATAACAGACCATTATGTTAGAGGTGGAATGGGGCATTCATTGTTGAAGCTCCAGGACCTATTATAATGCCTGGAATACATTAAGTACACAATTAACATTTACCTAATTGATTTAACTGTCAGGCAATTGGAATGCTTATGGAGCATATTCACTGAAATAAAATATATTGCAAAGGATAATTCCAGATCATGATGATTTTGAAGAAAACTGCGTAAGTGCTATATTGTTCTGCCTTAAGCCATTTTAGAAAAATTCACTTTTCAGATTTTGACAAAAAGCCTACCAAAAAATCATATATTGAGAAATAGCTTTAAGTTACAAGAATAATATGCTGGGACAGGAAAGTGTTGTTATAGTTGTTATACATCCTGAGCCAATAAACTATGATTTTGGATTCTTACATAATGTCTCAGATCCATTTTTAAAACTTTTTATTAAAACACCTCTCAAAATGTCAGTGAGACATGGAAGATGGCTCTAAGAACCTGCTTATCAACTTATGAGCAGAAGTTGAAGAAATTATTTTGAAAAAATATGTATGATACATTTATAATTATATCTGTATATATACATATATGTATATCTTACCAAGCATTATTTTAGTACAGTGTAATAGTTAGAAAACACTAAGTTACATATAAGCAAAGACTGAGAATTATCTCCTAATTCTCACAATTATAAAATTAGAGTTTAAGACTGATTTTATGAAGCAGAAAATCGTAAAGACAACTTCAAGTAGAATTATAAATAAAACATGACCCTCTTGGAATAGATGCTGTGGACTGGCCACTCCATTTCTATCCCACCTGTCTTCCATGATAACTTTCTATACAGATCCCAGAGAGGAAAGCAATGCATTTTCCAGGTTCCTTCACAGCTGGAGATTTGGTTAAATTCTCACCAATCAAGTAAAAGTACAGAAACTTTGGAAAGCAGAAGTGAATTAAAGATTATATCTGGCCCATTTTTCTGTTTTAGCTGTTGGCAATCAAAGGTGTAGAGATACAGCTTTCCTGCAAAAGCAGTCCAGTGTCCATTCCCCAGTTTCTCAGACAATTGTGGTGGTGATGTTAGCATCAGCGGTAAGCTGTAAGGTCCGTGGTAATTCCTGATTTCCACTCCTACACCTTGGATATCAGCTCAAACACTATATTCTTAAGCTCAATATTTCCAAAGTGACTTAAAAGATAATAGTTCCTTTGATGGATCGATTCTTTCATGTTCAAGAAATACTTCCTGGAGGCCCAGGATAATTTGTTTCTCTAGATATCCTAACAATTTTGTATCAAATGCCTTCCTGCTTTCTACTTAATACATGGATGCTGTTAGAATATGCCTATAAAAACAAGAAAACTTTAGAGCAAAAAAATTATGGGAAATAGGAAAAAAAAGAATGTACAGAATTAGAAAATATTAAATAAAATAACAAAATTTAAGATAAAACATAGGAGTTATGGTAATAAATAAAATATCTAAGTTATTTCTTCCTTTTTAAATGAAAAACACTACTATGTCAAGTTAATGTATAAATGTTGATGATTATAAAAAACCTACCTATAGTTATGAAAAAAAAAATGGCAAATGTAGAATAATTAGCAAAAATATATTTGATAAATTAAAAAGAAAAAAGGTTGCTTGCTTTCTTGCAGTGGTTCAGTGTTTACATCAGAGAAAATAAAATTCAATTTTAAACACATTAAATAGAAAAAAATTATATCCTCAATGAAAATGAGTCAAAAACATTTATGTTCCAAGTAACATTGATTTTTAAAACGTGGAGTCATGTTTTATGAAAATTCAAATCTTTAAAACTCTGCAACAGTAACTCAATACCATGCTGAAGTCAGATGTCAGGAGACAAAGTTTCAAAATGAACAAAGTTTGTCTCTTCCATAACATCCTTTCCTGCTTAATACAGGTGTCCCAGTCATCAAATCAACTTTGTTAAATCAAAGTTATTCTAAAGTGAATTTCAAACATTGAAAAAAATGTGTCATTCATGAAATGGATGAAAGTACTACTGGAGATCTGCTGAAATCTGACTAAAAGACAGTGTCTTAAGAGAGTCTTCTAGAATGAGACCAATTTCAACAGTCATATAATATGACAGATGCTACAGAAGAGAATGATTTGAAAATTGAGGGACTAAAGGAGGACCTTGGAGAAATTGGCAAAGCCCTGAAATATTGTCTTTTTTCTGATATTATTGCCAATGACAGTGCCCAGGGAGGCTGTTACATTGTGCTATTGCCAAAAAAATTAAGTCTATCTCAAACTCAAGATGTTTTTTTCTTTCTTTTTTCACTTTTTGTAATACAGTTCCACCTCCATGTGCAAAGATACTATGTTCTTTGTAACACAGCCTATGATGAACAGATTTCATTTTTTAAAATCAAATTGCTGTATAATTTTCAACTTTTTGTTTTTCAATGTAAGTATTAATCAAAATATTGGTTCTCAATACCCTATGAAATTTTGGTTCTGATTTCAAGCGGTTGCAGTTTAAGTAGTCTTTTCCTGATATCACTCATTCCGAGGTAATTGTGACCTTTTATCTGGTAAAGTAAAATCTCTTAAATATACAAATAAAAAATGACAGAAACACAGATGCAGCTGTATACCTAAATAGGTACATAAAGTACCATAATAACATAATTTATAAACGTAAAAAATATATGTTTTCAAAAACTTTGTTTTGTTTTAAGTTTTACAAAACAAACTTCAGAAATCACATTATTAAAAAGTGAACTGCAATCAAAATGCTCAAGTGAATTATTGAACTTAATTCTCTAAGTTTAGTTAAGACTTCATATGCTTTAAATAACAGGTATCTTTAAGAAAAAATTTAGTTTATTTATTATTGAATCTATCAGCTGATGTACTTTTTAAAACTATATTAATATTCATTGTTTAATAACTCATTTAGTTGTCTGAACATTTTAAAGCATTTGAAAAAGCAAAAGCAAAGATCTTTCAATGCAGACAATACTATTTTAAATATTAAATTAGAATAATATTATTTTCTTAAGAGACGCTGAAAAAATGATGTCTTCAGTATGATCAAGGCAAGAAATAACATTATTTTGAAACTTATCTCTTTCATTTTTAACTAAATAGCAAAATTTTTAAAAATGTGATATTTTTCCATGACTTTGTTATACATCTGTCTTTATTATATTCACAAGAAGCAGAAATGATATCTTCATTTCAAGTTTCCACAACATAACTTCAAAACATTTCAAAAACCAGAAAAAGTAGATGTCTCATTCTATAACTTCAGTGATCTAAGTAAAGATAAATAACACAATTTGCAAACTGAATTTGGGAGGACTGCTGTCAGCACAATGCAGATTAGGAAGTTCCAGGTTATGGTTTTCCCAGGAAAACACAAAAACAGTATGGTCCTGACACAAAGACAGACAAAACAACCAACACAATAAAATGGAGCTCAGAAAGAAATCCTTGTATATATTGTAAAATAATTTTTAACAAGGATTCCAAGACCATTCAATGGGAAAAGGAGAGTCTTTTCAACAAATGTTATTGGGGAAACTGGGTATCTACATGCAAAAATACTGTTGAACCCTTATACTATTAAAAAAAACCTCAAAATTGATAAAATTAACTCAAAATGGATCAAAGGCCTAAACACTGATAACTAGAATTATAAAACTCTTAGAAGAACACATAGGAGAAAAAAACTTCATGACAGTGGGCTTAGGGGATTTCTTGGATCTGAAAAAGCACAGGCAACAAAAGAAAATAGATAAGTTGGACTTCATCAAATTTAAAACTTTTGTGCATCAAAAACATTGACAGAATAAAGAGGAAACCCACATAATAAGATAAAATACTGGCAAATCATATATCGATAAGAAATTTATATCTAGAATGTATAAAGAACTTCTACAACTCAACAGCAACAACAACAACAAAAAAACCAAACAACTTGATTAAAAAATGAAGAAAATACTTGGATAGACATTTTTCCAAAGAAGACATCCAAATTTGTATCTCCAGACAATATATGCAAGTGGCCAAAAAACACACACACACAAAGTTTAACACTACTAATTTTTAGGGAAATTTAAATGGAAACCACAATGAGATATCACTTTACATTCATTAGAATGGCTATTACAAAAATACACACAGATATATACACACACAGAAAATAACAATTGCTGGTGAGGATATAAAGAAATTGGAACCTTTATACATTTCTGGTAAGAATATAAAACTTTCCAGCCACTGTAGAAGATGTTATGGCAATTCTTCAAAAAGATATTAAACTTAGAATTATCATATGATCCAGCACACTATTTCTGGTTATATACTCAAAAGAATTGAAAGCAGGGTCTTGAATAGATTATTATACATTTTTGCTCATGGCAGCATTACTCACAATAGCCAAAAGATAGAAGCAATCCAAGTGTCCAACAACAGATAAATGGATAAACAAAAAGTGGTATAAACGCAAAATGGAATATTATTCAGCCCTTAAAAAGAGAAAGATTCTGACACATGCTACAACATGCATGAACTTTGAAGGCATTATGCTAAATGAAATAAATCAGTCATGAAAGGACAAATACTGTGTGATTCCACTTACATGAGGTACCTAGAATATTTATAGAATCAGAAAGTAGAGTGGTGTGATTGCCAGGGATTGAGGGGTGTGGAGAATGGAGAGTTAATGTTTAATAGATACAGTATTTCAGTATTTCAAATGAGAAAAATGAAAGCATTCTGGAGATGGATGATGATCACGGTTGCACAATAATGTGAATGTATTTAATACCACAAAACTGTACCCTTAAAATGGTTTATAAGGTAAACTTTATGCTATATATATTTTACCAAAACAAAATATTACTTAGAAATGTAAAAAGGATGCTGGGCACGGTGGTTCATACCTGTAATCACAGGTCTTAGGGAGGCAGAGGTGGAAGGATAGCTTGAGCCCAGGAGTTCGAGATCTGCCATGGGAATATAGAAAGACTCCATTCTCCACAAAAAGGAGAAAAAAAAGATAAAAAAGAGAAATGTAAAAAGGAAAACAGATAAAGCTCTTAACTCTTAATAAGAAATTAAAGAATAACAAAAAATATCCAGAAAATGAAGGCAATGGAGAAAAATACCTGTGGGATGCAGCCAAAAAGAAAATTTTAGAGTTTTAAATGCCTTCGAATTAAACATCAAAAATTATAGTAATTACATATTTACCTTAAAATTATAAAATGTGTACATAACTCTTAACAAAACAGAATAAAGAATTAATAAAATTACGAACCCAAAATTAATGACAACAAAATATTGGTAGAATTAATGAACACATCCAAGACATTTCTCTGAAAAGGCCAATAAGATAAATTTTGACAAAGCAATTAAAATAATTTAAAAAATAGAAAAAGTGGTATTACATATTTCCATTATGAATGAAACCTGAAAATATATATCAATGTGGAAAAAAAAGTTGAACATTTCACAAAATGTTTCACAATATTATACACATTATGTTGTATATAATACATATAACATTTTAAAATATTATATATGACTCTGAGATAGGAAATATAAAAATATTTGTCAATAAGCATCATTGAATATACAGCATTCTTAAGGGATACTCTTTTTTAAACCCAGAAAAGTGCTAAGAGTTTTTTCCCCTATTTTTTCTTACTATTTTATATCTACTACTATAAATTGCTCCCCGAATATCAAATGTTCTTTTTCTCTAAATCAAATAGGATCTGACTCTGAGCCCTCTAATAATTTTGAAAGGTGGGAAGAGTCAGGTGGAGAGTAATTTTTTTTTTTCCAAGTGAGTTTTAACCAACATGACTTTAACTTCCCACAACAGCTTGGCAGAACGTTAGTCAGGTTTCTTCCTGACTATGGACCCCCAAACTCTTTTTTCCTAGAGCATTTTATACAGAAAACATCACAAATACTTTATTTGCCCCTTTGAGATATACGTTTTCTCACAGCTTCTTGCCGATATTACAAACCACAAACGCATTTCTCAAGGAGCTGAAAAAGCATCCTTTTAAAATGTAATCACTAAGAGAAATAAGAACCCCTATCTCTTTCAGTCTCTATAGGAAGGTAAGAACCTAAATGCCATGAGCACCAGTTAGCAAATACAGATGGCCTAATCACATATGATCAACTTCCTTCTTGACATTCTCCCCTATTGGAATAATCTTCAATAAAGTCTTGTTTAACTCTGTCCTCCAAATTTTTCTTTGACGATCTACAGCAGGAAACAGGTTCCAACACACAGCAACATAATAAGAACTAGAAAACACTAATTAACATTGTAACTTACCATGAGGGAACTGGATTTTTGTTTCATGTAACTTTTTAAAAAGGGAATTTGAGACAATATGGGTAAATATCTTTATTAAAAATAAATATTGGGATTGTTGATTCTCAGATATGTTCTAGATTCTTGGTTTAAAAGCACAGATTATTTAAAACTTACTTAAAACTAAGAAAAAAGAGAAATGAATGAAGAAAAAAGAATTACAACTCCAGTATCTGATAACAGAAGACTTATATGGCATCTGTAGGTCAAGAGTATTTAGAAGACGAAGAAACTTTCATCAAATAAAGGAGAGTTAAGCAAGAATGTTTACACATGAGATGTAAATACTATTTTAAGAAGAATTTTATTATTATAGGAATCTTTAATTCTTATAATACCAAACTGTATAAAACATTTTATAGCAATATATAGCTGCCTATTTCTGCTGTATTAAGTAGTGATATAACAAAACAAAACAAAAAGACTTCCCAGTCTCTTTCATTAAAATGAAAATTGCATTGAATCTAAATCAGAAAGGTTTTGCATAAATTTGTAAATCAGATATTTGGGCATGTAAGGAAGAGTCTAAATATTTTAATATGCATTGTGTCCACCAACTCCTGGGTTCTGCCTGTTTACATTAAACCTTATTTTTAACATGAAAATTGATTGAAAAATGTAACCCAAACAACTGAATACATTAGTATACTGTAAAACAAATGTCCTAGTTTGAACACAGTTCTGTAGTCTACATCTACATAAAATACAGCACTTAAATGTCAAAAATATTTTTGAAAGTTAAAGAAATGAGAACCAAATGGCATAGTAGAAGTGAGTTTGCTTCACTCCTCCACCCACAGAAAACCAAAACCAAATATATAGTGCTGAGATTATCACCCGCAATATTCCAGAACTCAAATATGAAAATGAGACAGTTTTTGGAGCCACAGAAAGGTTAAAAAAAATCATGTAGACTGTTGGATCCACAACACCTTTCCCCCAATCTGCTAGGCCCCAAGAGTGCAGAAAAATTTCCCCTGACTCACAGTGACTATACTAAAAAAAAAAATGAGATAGAGATGGACAACCAGTTTACCCACCATGTTGAATTTGCTGGCAAAAGGCCTGTCCTACTGACAGAAAGCCTTGCAAGTGCCTAAAAGGATAAAAATTTCTGATGACAGCCGGAGACAAAGGGGAGATGGGACTACCGTCTCCAAACTGGAAAACCCTGCTCTATATCTCAGCCAAAGAAACCACCAAATCAGAGTAGCCGTTAGTAGCACCATGCTATAGGCACTATGTTCCACAAGTTCCCTGAACATAAACCCCTCATCAGCCTTTCCACACTGCCAAGATATTCCCTTTGGGACCTCCCCAATTCAGGATGAACAGCACTTTGAAATTTACTGGAGTAGAGGCAAACCTGAACTTAAAATGCCATCTAGTGCTGAAAAGGAGGCAGTGACTTAGCAAAAAAAGATATTCAATGGTACCTTGCAACGGTATGTTGCGAAGAAATCTCTTAACTAATAAAAAGAAAAACAAGAGAACACTAGAATAAATAACTTATACCTGCATAGAATAAATAACATATTCCTGCATGTGAAGGCATAGACATATATCCACAATAAACAATAACAAACAGAGAACTGTGATCTCTCAAAGTAGACAAAGCAAGAAACCAGTGACAGACTATAATGAGATGGTGACAGGCAATCTCTCTCGTCAAGAATTCAAAATAGAAACTTCAAGAAAACTCAGTGATCTCTAAAATTACACAGAAAAGCAACTCAGAAATCTATCAGAGAAATTTAACAAAGAGGTTTAAATAAAATAGTCAAAAATGCTGGAAATAAGAAATACATTTGCTATACAGAAAAATTTCTCAGAAGATATCCAAAGCAGACTGGATCAAGCAAACAATCAGTGAACTCAAAGACAAGCTATTGGAAAATACACAGTGAGAGGGAAAAAAAGAACACCATGGAAAGGAATGAGGAATGCCTACAAGATATAGACAACTACCTCAAAAGAGCAAATCTAAGAATTATTGTTGTTCAAGTGGGATTAGAATAAGAGCAAAGGGGGGAAAGCTTGTTTAAAGAAATAATAACAGAAAATTTTTTGAAACTTAAGAAAGTTATAAACCTACAGGAAGGACATAGATCACCAAATAGATTAAACCCAAATGAGACTAATCTAAGGCATATCATAATCGAGCTCTCAAAGATCAAGAACAAAGAGAGAATCTTAAAAGCAAGAGGAAAGAAGCAAATAACATATAAAGAACATCTAATTCATCTGACAACAGACTTCTCAACAACAACCATACAGGCCAGGCGGGAGTGGGATGAAATATTCAAAGTGCTGGAAGCAAAATCAAACCCCGCCCAAATGAGACTTTTGGACCCTACAAAATAACACTTCAAAGATGGAAGAGAAATAAAATCTTTTTCAGACAAACAAAAGCTGAGGGAATACATCACTACCAGACTCATTTTACAAGAAATGCTAAAGGTAATTCTTCACTCTCAAAGACAAAAATGCTAATGTGCAAAAATGAAAAGATTTGAAGGTATTAAACCCACTGGTAAAAGTAAGTACGCAAAGAAATTCAAAATAGGCTGACACTGTAATTATAATATGCAATCCACTCATAAATCTAGTATAAGAACTAAAGGTCATTCTTGCTATGCAAAGAGACTGGTGGCATTTAACCCCTGACCTAGAGATCTGTGGAACTTTGAACTTGAGAGAGATGATATAGGGTATCTAGCAAAATAAATTTCTAAGTGTTAAAGTGTTCAAGAGGAAGCAGAGCATAAAAGTTTGGAAAATTTGCATGATGCAGTAGAAAAGAAAACTCTGCCTTCTGGGGAGAAATTCAAGCCAGCTGCAGAAATTTGCATAAGTAATGAGGAACCAAATGTTAATCATCAAGACATTGGGGAAAATGTCTCCAGGGAATGTAAGAGCTCTTCAAGGCCACTCCACCCATCACAATTCCGGAGGCCTAGAAGGGACAAATGGTTTCCTGGGCCGAGTTCAGGGCTCCTCTTCTGTGTGCAGCCTTGGGACTTGGTGCCCTGTGTCCCAGCCACTTCAGCTGTGACTAAAAGAGGCCAACCTACATCTCAGGCTATTGCTTCAGAGGGTACAAGCCCCAAGTCTTGGTGGCTTACACATGGTGTTGGGCCTGCAGGTGCACAGAAGTCAAGAATTTAGGTTTGGGAACCTCCACTTAGATTTTAGAGGATGTATGGAAATGCCTGGATATCCAGGCAGGGGGGTGCTGCAGGGGCAAAGTCCTCATGGAGAACCTCTGCTAGGGCAGTGCTGAAGGAAACTGAGGGGTGGGAGCCCACACACAGAGTCCCCACTGGGGCACTGCCTAGTGGAGCTGTGAGAAGAGGACTACCGTCCTCCAGATTCCAGAATGGTAGATCCACTGACAGCTTGCACTATGCACCTGAAAAAGCCACAGACTCTCAGTGATAGCCCTTGAAAACAGCCAGGAAGGGGGTTGTACCCTACAAAGCCACAGAGGAAGAGCTGCCCAAGACCATGGGAGCCTACCTTTGCATCAGCATGATCTGGACATGAGACAAGGAGTCAAAGCAGATCATTTTGGAAGTTTAAGGTTTAATGATTGCCCTGCTGGATTTTGGATTTGCATGGGGCCTGTGGCCCCTTTGTTTTGACCAATTTCTCCCATTTGGAATGGGTGTATTTACCCAATGCTTGTACTCCCAGTCTGTTTAGGAAGAAACTAATTTGCTTTTGACTTTACAGGCTCATAGGTGGAAGGGACTGGCCTTGTCTCAGATGAGACTTTGGATTTAGACTTTTGAGTTAATGCTGGGATGAGTTAAGACTTTGGGGGACTGTTGGAAGGATATGTCGTGTTTTGAATTGTGAGGACCTGAAATTTGGGAGGGGCCAGGTGTGGAATAATATGGTTAGGCTTTGAATCCCCACCTAATTCTCATCTTGAATTGTAGCTCCCATAATCCCCATGTGGCATGGAAGGGACCCAGTGGGAGGTAATTGAATCATTGAGGCAGGTTTTTCTCATATTGTTCTCATGATAGTGAATAAGTCTCATAAGCTCTGATTTTATAAGCATTTTATAAAGGACGGTTCGCTTGTACACGCTCTCTGCCTGCTGCCATTTAAGACGTACCTTTGCTCCTCTTTTGCCTTCCACCACGGTTGTGAGGCCTCCCCAGCTATGTGGAACTGTGAGTCCATTAAACCTCTTTTTCTTTATAAATTACCCAGTCTCAGGTATGTCTTTATTAGCAGCATGAGAATAGACTAATACAGTTGTCACCAGTTTAAAATAATCTGTTGTATCTCTAACATAGTTTTATAAGCATCATGATAACCATAAAACAAGAACTTATAATAAATACACTAAAAAAGCAATGAATTAAATCATACTCCCAGAGAATACCACTTAAACACAAAGGAAGAAATGAAGAAAGAGGAGTTACTAAACAACCAGAAAGCAAGTAACAAAATGATAGTAGTAATTCTGTACTTATCAATATTAATATTGAATGTAAATGAACTCAGTTCTCCAAGTAAAACACATAGAATGGCTAAACGGAAAAGAAAACGAGACCCAAATATATGCTGCGTCACCTCTAAAGACACATAGACTGAAAGTGAAGGGGTGGAGACAGCTATTTAATGCAACCTAAAACCAGAGGAGAACAGGCGTAGCTATATTTTTATCAGTTAAATACACTACAACCCTAAGATTGTAAAACTACATAAAGAAAGTCGCTATATAATGATAAAGGGCTCAATTCAGCAAGAGGATATAACAATAATAAATATCTCTGCACTCAGCTCCAGAGCTCTCAAATATATGAGGCAAATATTAACATATCTAAAGGGAGTGATAGACTGCAATACAATAGTTAGGAACCTCAAAACCCTACTCTTACTGATGGACAGATAATCCAGACAGAAATCTGTAAGAAACATCAGGGTTAAACTACATGCTAGACAATGTTAGGCCTGACATTTACAGAGCATTTTATCCAACTGTGGCAGAATACACATTTTTCTTATGATCACATGAACATTCTTTAAAATAAATTTATTTAAAGCCACAAAACAAATCTTGACACTTGTTTCACACTTCAAGCCTTGATTACTACTTTTCAGAAAAGTAAAACTTATATAAAATATGTTTGCTGACCACAATGAAATGAAAGTGGAAATCAATAACAAGAGGAACCTTAGAAACTACACAAACACATAGAAATTAACATGCTCCTGAACAATCAATGGATCAATGAAGATATTAAGAAGGAAATTTAAACTTTGTTAAAACAAATGAAAGTAGAAATAAAACATACCAAAATGTATAGGGTATTATATAAAGTAGTACTAAGAGCGAAGTTTATAGCAGTAAATGCCTATCTCAAACAAGTAGAAATACTTCAAATTAACAACCTAAAATTTCACCTCAAGGAACTAGTAAAACAAGAACAAACCAAACCAAGGTTAGAGGGAAAGAAATAATAAAGATCAGAGCAGATATAAATAAAATTGAGACTAAAATAATATAAAATCTCAACAAAAATAAAGTTTGCTTTTTGAAAAGATAAAGGCTGAGCATCGTGGCTCATGCCTGTAATCTCAGCACTTTGGGAGGCCAAAGTGAGAGGATCACTTGAGCTCAGGAGTTCAAGACCAGCCTGAACAATATGGTGAAACCTTGTCTCTACAAAAGACACAAAAATTTGCCAGGTGTGGTGGTGCACACCTGTAGTCCCAGTTACTTGGAAGTTTGAGGCAGAAGGATCACTTGAGCCCTGGAGGTGCAGGTTACAATGAGCCGACATCATGCCTTTTCACTACTCCAGCCTAGGTGACAGAGCAAGATTCTGTCTCAAAAATAATAATAACAATAATAAGATAAAATCAACCAAACTTTTGCCAGATTAAAAAAAAGACCGTAAGAAATAAAACCAAAAATGAAAAAGAACACATAAGGCAAAGACTATGGAAATACTGAAAATCATTAGAGACCATTATGAACAACTATACACCAACTAATTGGAAAACTTAGAGAAAATGAATAAATTCCTGGACACGTACAATTTAGAAACAACATATACAAATAGAAATCCTGAACAAACCAATAACTAGTAAGAGTAGTGATATTAAAACCATAATAAAACATCTTCCATAAAAACAGCCCAGGACATCATAACTTCATTGCTGAGTTATATAAAACATCTCAAGAAATGATATCCATTCTTCTCAAACTTTTCAAAAAAACAAAAACAAAAAACAAAACGAGAGGGAATACTTCCAAACTCATTCTATGAATCCAGAATTACTCTGATACCAAAACCAATCAAGAACACAACAAAGAAAGAAAACTACAGGCCAATATGCTTGAAGAACATTGATGCGAAACCTTAGCAAAATACTAGCAAACCAAATTCAATAACACATTAAAAAGACTAGTCACCATAATCAAATGAGATTCATCCCAGAAATGCCGGGATGGCACACCATACACAAATCAATAAATGTGCTATACCTCATTAACAGAAGCAAAAACAAAAATCATTTGATCATTTTAATAGATTCTGAATAAGTATTTAAGAAAATTCAACATCTCCTCATGATTAAAAAAAAAAAAAAAAAACCACTCAACAAACAGCGTATAGAAAGAACATACCTCAAAACAATACAAACCATATATGACAAATCCACAGCTAATATCATACTGAATAGGGAAAAATTGTAAGCCTTTATTCTAAGATCTGGAACAAGACAAGGATGCTCACTTGTATCACTTTTGTTCAACATAATACTTACATAGTTGTAAGAAAAAAAATTTTACAGTATTGTAAGAAAAATACAACTACCAAAAGTGACATAAGAAAAAATGAAAAATCTGAAGGATCCTAAATGGTTTTAAAAATTAAATTTATAAATTAAAAAAAACTTATCACAAAGAAAACTGCAGATTCAGATTGCTCATCAGAAAATTATAACAAATGTCTATGTAAGAATTAGTGCAAATGTCAGTTCTACCCAGAGCTGACAAGAGAAAGAAAGAGCATTCAGATTGGAAAGAAAAAAGTCAAATTTGCTTTGTTTGCAGATGACATGACCTTATTTTGAGAAAACACTGAATACTTTACCAAAAACTGTTAGAATTAATAAATGAACTCAGTAAACTTGCAGAATACAAAATCAACATACAAAAATCAGTAGCATTTATATAGGCCAACAGGAAGCAATCTGAAAAATAAATAAAGAATGTGATCCTATAGACAATTGCTACAAAACATATGAAGCTTAAGATTTCTACAAGCAAAATTATAAAACTCTGATGAAAAAAATGGAAGAGGATGCAAAAATGGCATGATGTTCCAAGCTCATGGATTGGAAGAATATTGTTAAAATATCAATACTATCCAAACTGATCTATGGATTTAGTGCAATCCTGTCAAAATGCAATGCCATTCTTCATGGAAATAGAGAAAACATTCTAAAAATGTACATGAAACCACAAAAGAAAGACTTTATTTTCTGAAATAAATAAACTGAAGACTTTGCCTGTTCATTTTTTAAATATTATTTTCAGGTCCTTTGCTTACCAATCCTAAGCAAAAGGAAAAGCTGGAGGCATCACACTACCTGAATTCAAAATATACAGTGCTGCAGTAATCAAAACAGCATGGTGCTGACCAAAAACCAGAAACATAGTTCAGTGGAACACAATACAGAACCCAAAAATAAATCTATGCATTTACAACCAACTCATTTTCAACAAAGTCGCCAAGAATATACCTTGAGGAAAGCACAGTCTCTTTAATAAATGGTGTCAGGAAAACCAGATAATTACATGCAAAACAATGAGACTTGACCCCTATCTCTCACCACATACAAAAATAGAATCAAAATGGATTCAAGAATTAAATCTTAAAAAAACAAACAACCCCATCAAAAAGTGGGCAAAGGATATGAACAGACACTTCTCAAAAGAAGACATTTATACAGCCAACAGACACATGAAAAAATGCTCATCATCACTTGCCATCAGAGAAATACAAATCAAAACCACAATAAGATACCATCTCACACCAGTGAGAATGGCAATCATTAAAAAGTCAGGAAATAACAGGTGCTGGAGAGGATGTGGAGAAATAGGAACACTTTTACACTGTTGGTGGGACTGTAAACTAGTTCAACCATTGTGGAAAACAGTGTGGCGATTCCTCAAGGATCTAGAACTAGAAATACCATTTGACCCAGCCATCCCATTACTGGGTATGTAAACAAAGGATTATAAATCATGCTGCTATAAAGACACATGCACACCTATGTTTATTGTGGCACTATTCACAATAGCAAAGACTTGGAATCAACCCAAATGTCCATCAGTGACAGACTGGATTAAGAAAATGTGGCACATACACACTATGGAATACTATGCAGCCATAAAAAAGGATGAGTTTGTGTCCTTTGTAGGGACATGGATGCAGCTGGAAACCATCATTCTCAGCAAACTATCGTAAGGACAGAAAACCAAACACCACATGTTCTCACTCAAAGGTGGGAATTGAACAATGAGATCACTTGGACACAGGGCGGGGAACATCACACACCGGGGCCTGTCGTGGGGTGGGAGAATGGGGGAAGGATAGCATTAGGAGATATACCTAATGTAAATGACAAGTTAATGGGTGCAGCACACCAACATGGCACATGTATACATATGTAACAAACCTGCACGTTGTGCACATGTACCCTAGAACTTAAAGTATAATAATAAAAAAATTAAATCTAAGACATGAAACTATTAGAAGAAACCATTGGGAAAATAATCCAAGACATTGGTATGCGCACAGATTTTTTAGTAAGACCTCAAAAGCACCAGCAACAAAAGCAAAAATAGGCAAATGGGACTAAATCAAGCTAAAAAGCATCTACACTACATGAGAAACAATCAGCAAAGTGAAGAGACAACCCAAGGAGTGTGTGAAAATATTTGCAAACCATTCATCTGACAAGGGATTAATAATAATATATAAGTAACACAAAAAACTCAGCAAAAAAAAAAAAAACCTAATTTAAAATGAGCAAAAGACCTTAATAAACATCTCTCAAAAGGATACATACAAATGACAAAAAACGTCTATGGGGGAAAAAGTGCTCAAAATCACTAATCTCAGAGAAATGCAAATCAAAACCACAATGAAATATTTCGCCCCAGAGAAACTGGCTTTTATCAAAAAGACAAGAAATAACTAATGTTGGTGAGGATGTGAAGAAAAAGTAATGCTTGTACACTGTTGTTAGGAATATAAATTATTACAGTCACTATGGAAACAGTATGGAGGTTCCTGAAAAATCTACAAATAGTACTACCATATGACCTAGCAATCCCACTACTGGGTATATATCCAAAAGAAAGAGAATCAATATATTGATGAGGTATCTGCTCTCACATTTTTATTACAACACTATTCACAATAGTCGAGATATAGCATCAACCTAAGTGTCTATCAACAGATGAATGGATAAAGAAACTGTGGTAGATATGCACAATGGAATATGATTAAGCCACAAAAAATGAATGAAATCTTGTCATTGCAGCAACATGGATGGGATTGGAGGCCATTATGTTAAGTAAAATAAGCCAAGCACAGCAAGACAAATGTCACATGTTCTCACTCATATGTAGGAGCTATTGAAATGGGAAAAGTTCCTTTGTCCCCCTCACAAAGCATGTGACACGGGGAGTGGCTCGCTTCTTCAGTGCCTCTTGCCTGGCTTTGGATCCTTCAGACCTGATTTTTCTTCCTAGTCCCTCAGCCTGAAGCTTTGAGTCGAGTTTGAGATTGAAAAGGTAATTTTAGAGGCTGTTTGTATCTGTTTAGAGTGTCACACGTGCCCTGCCAAACTTGCAGTTACCGGCCAGCAGGGGTTGCTCCTCCGTTAACTTCCCTATCAGAAATAAGAGTGCTGGTAGCTGGGGAGTCCTCTCATTTAGAACAGTAAAAAGAGAGAGAAAAACAGTTTAAGGGTCAAAGGGGGGGCCCTGGGGGAAGAACTTATTGCTCAGTGAAAGTGGGCCCCTTTAATCCTTATATCTTTTCCCTGGTTCAGACCAGGTTGAATTCCTTGGCCAGGGGAGAAACGTCCTGTTGGCGCAGTGGGTGAGAGGCAGCCACCTGTTGGCCCGGTGGAATCGCGGCTACCGCTGTGGCTTTCTCCCACCCCGCCACGTGGCTGTTTGGCTTGGCCTTTGCCTGCTGCAGGCACGCCCAGGTGCCCGAGATGGGAGGGGAAAAGATAAGGAGAGGTGTCTTGAGCCTTGCGTGCCTGCGGCTGTCGAGGTGGAGGCATACGTGGTTGCTTTTTAGTCTCTTGTTTTGGGGATCTGGCAAGAGTACCCTTACCTAGGTTGATGGTAAAGTTAGAGATGGGCACAGTTGGTCTGATTTGCATCTTTGGTGGCTGAGGCAAATGCTCTTTTTACTTAGTAACTTTGCCATAGCCTGCAGCAAAACTTTTAACATTATAAAGGAAGAGATAAGGGCGATTTCAAACCCTGAGAGAGAGAAGAGGCGAAGTGTGGAATTTTGACCAGCCTGATTAGGGCAGTTTAAAACTCCCTGAAGGGAAACAGAGCCTATTACCCGCAGGAAAGAGAGAAATGGCAGGGTGTTGTTAGAGAGGCATACCAGACAATTTCGCATTGGCTCATACTCACCTTCTGCAATCCTAGACAAGCCCCAGTTGAAACTGGAAAAGTTCACTTGTCCCCCTCGAGTGCGACAGGGGAAGTGGCTTGCTTCTTCAGTGCCCCGTTGCTCAAACCTCTAGGGGGAACAAGGAGATGGGCAGGTTGTGGGGCTCTGACCACAGCAGCATCTAGGGTTGAATGTTTATAGCTCCTGAATCCCCAGTAGGCGTGTGTTACAGGCTACTCTTCTAGTTTTGCCATCCACAGGTGGCTTGTGTTAGTCAGCTCAATTAGACCCCTTTCTTATCTCAAAAACAGAGGGTTTTCTGTATCCCGGGGTTCTTGCTTTGGTGTATGGGAAGAATTGGATCACAGGTGGGCTTGGAGAATGAATGCAAGGTTTTAATGAGTGGAGGTAGCGCTCAGCAAATGGGGGAGCAAGAAGGGAGATGGAATGGGAAGGTGGTTTTTCCCTGGAGTCGGGCCGCTCAGGGACCCGGGCTCTCCTCTGACCGCCCCATCCAAACTCCGTGTGATTCCACCGGTCGGTGGCCTGACGGCCTGCTGGTGCCAGTCAGTGTGCTCTTCTGCGGAGGTGCTCTTCTGCCGAGGTGCTCCTCGGGACATCCTCGCAATGTCCAGTCGCTTGTGTGTTCTTCCGCTGGTGTATTCCTCCTGACGTCCAGCCACTTATGTGCATGCCCGCTAGGATCTAAAGGTTTTTATAGGCACAAGATGGGGGTGTGGCGGACCAGGTTGGTCTTGGGAAATGCAACATTTGGACAGGAAAACAGAAATGCCTGTCCTCACCTAGGTCTGCGGGCACAGGCCCAGGAGTGGAGCCCTAGCCAGGGACCTGACTTTCTCTACCCAGCACTTCCCTGACCTCCTCCAGTATCACTATGAAAGTGGATTTTATGAAGATAGAGAGTAAATCAGTGATTACCAGAGGAAGGGAAGGGTAGTGAGAGGGGAGTGAAGATAGATTAATGAATACAAAGATACAGTTAGATAGAAGAAACAAGATGTAGTGTTTGATAAATCAGTACAGTGATTATAGCAAAAATCATCTATTGTACGTTTCAAAATAACTGATAGAGAATAATTTGAATGTTCACAGGATAAAGAATAGATAACTGTTTCAGGTGATGGACATTTCAATTATTCTGATTTGGTTATTACACATTATATGAATATATCAAGATATAACTCACATATACCCTTAAAATATGTGCATCTATCACCTATCAGTAAAAAGAAAGAGAGAAAAAATGAGTTTTAAGAAATAAGCTCTAATTTTCTATCTGTTTGGCAAAGATATTATAGTTTGCAAAGATTTGGCAATGCCGTTGTTGCAGAGAAAGAGACCCAACCATGAGCTGTAGACAAGAGGAAAATCTGGTAAAATTGTAATGAAAAATTATTGAAAATATCTACGAAAACCTTTAATGAACCCAGACTTTACCCTAGAAAAATATTAATGTGCATGCTCCCTCATCTTCATCCCAGTACTTTTCATTAAAAGTACATTTTATCAACACATTATGTCTGAAATGTAATGGAAATCTATGCAATCATTAAAATGGGGAATAATAAGAATATTTAATAACATACAAAATGTTCAGAATGTATTGTTATTAAAGCTGCAAGTGAGTAAAATAGTACGTGTTGTAATTTTTGGATAAAAATGCATGCTTAAATTATTGCAAATTCATATATATCTCAAAATGCTAACAGTTGTTATCGGCCAGATGAATTATAGATAAGGCTTATTTTAGACTATATTGTATTCCTATAAGGAACTCATTGCTTTTATAGTCAGTCAACAGTAATTAAAAAGAAACTACTGGGAAACTATATAGAATTTTTAACTTTTTATTTTTGGATTTAACTCTTATTTTCATCTTTTTTTTATACCTTTCCCAAAATTTGAACAATATTTGCATTATTTTCATATGAGAAAATTTGTTTCAAAAATCACATAGGATTAACATTTCACACATTGTCATTATCCTTCATGGTGACCTTATTAAGAAGTTTTTAGCATTCTTTTCCTGAATAATTTAAATAATGCAATTATATTTTTCTATTATGTTTTTATTGTCATTCATGGCTTAATTTGTTCCAGCTTATATGCCTTTGGGACATAATTTCTAAGCCTTCTTGCTCAGAGAGAGGGAATGAAAAGGTCTGTAGACTTTATAAATACAACTTAAATAATATATTTCTGTATCTCCATCCCTCCTTCCATCCTTTGACTATGATTTTTTCAGGTTGAATGATTTTTAAAAATACCTTTTATAAAATTAAATTCCTTATTGACCATTCAAACAATTAAGAGTGAATGTTAAGTATTTTTCACTTCTCTACATTCTAGCTAGACGATTATTTTCCTGTCACACTGAGTTTATATTCTCTCAACAAGATCCATGCTACAACCCAATGTCTTGGGAGTCATTAAGGCCCCTTGAAAAATTTAAGACTCTCCTTCCGGCATTTTGTAATTATAATACACAGGTGACACATGCTCACAGTTCTCCCTCTATCAAAGCTACAAGCCTAAACACCACTGCACAGAACAGACAGCAAATGTAAAATTTATTTTGATTCAAATTTGTTTCATAC
Source organism: Macaca fascicularis (assembly GCF_037993035.2). NCBI lineage: Eukaryota > Metazoa > Chordata > Mammalia > Primates > Cercopithecidae > Macaca > Macaca fascicularis. The sequence continues at coordinate 67,240,453 of NC_088389.1, read as the reverse complement.
ATCTTGGTATTTTAAAGTTTTTAATATTGATATAGCAAATAGACTATATTTAAAGATAGTTAACATACTAAATATATATGTATTTGGAAAGGGGAGAAGAGAAATATGATAATCTCTCTGGAGGACTTTCACAGTGAAGAATGTTTTGCAGTTGTAGAGCTGCAAATTTGGTGAGCCGAAGGTTCTCAGGTATTTACTATCGGTTCATCTTAATTTTTAAAAAATAATCCACAATTTTGTTAAAATTCCTTTCAAATCAGTGCAAGAATTATCAAACAAAATGTTGCAAAGATGCTTTTTATTTTCTTAATTTTGTAAGCAATCAGGTAGCTAAGTAGAAGACTTTACTTAATTCCCAAATCAGTGCAGGAATACCTTGGAGATATTGGGGGTTTGGTTCCAGACCACAATAAAGCACATATTGCAATAAAGCGAGTTGCATGAAGTTTTTGGTTTCAAAGTGCACATGAAAGTTATGTTTGTAGACTATTCTGTAGTGTACAAAGTATGCAATAGCATTATTCTATAAAAACAATGTAATACCATAACTAAAAATAATTCATTATTAAAAGATGCTAACAATTATCTGAGGCTTGAGCAAGTCATAATCTCTTCACTGGTGGAGGGTTTTGTTTCAACGTTGATGGCTGACTTTTCGGGGTGGTGGCTGATGAAAGCTGGGGTGGCTGTGGCAATTTTAAAAAATAAGACAACAATGATGTTTGCCCTATCAATTGACTTTTCCTTTCACATAAGATTTCTCTGAAGTGTGCAATGATGTTTGATAGCATTTTGCCAACAGTAGAACTTCTTTCAACATTTGGCATCAATCCTCCCAAATCTTGCTGCTTTATCAACTACGTTTATGTAATATTTTAAATTCTTTGTTGTCATTTAAATAATGTTCACAGCATCTTCACCAGGAGAAGGTTCCATCTCAATAAACCACTTTCTTTGCTTATCTATAAGAAGCAACTCTTTATCCATTAAAATTTGATCCTGGGATTGCAGCAATTCAGTCACATCTTCAGGTTCCACTTTAAATTCTAGTTCTCTTGCTATTTCCACTATATCTGCAGTGACTTCCTCCACTGAAGCCTTGAGGTCTTCAAAGTCAACCCTGAGGGTTGCAGTCAACTTTTTCCAGACTCTCATGTTAATGTTGATATTTTGGCCTCCTCCCATGAATTATGAATGTTCTAAATGGCATCTGGAGTGGTGAATCCTTTCCAGAGGTTTTCTTCAATTTACTTTTCTCATATTCATCAGAGAAATCACTATCTATGGCAGTTAAACTTATTAAGTGATTTTTTTCAGAGATAAGGTCTCCCTCTGTGTGCAGTGTCACCATCACAGATGCCTGGTACTCTTGAGCGTTCCTCCCACCTCAGGATCCCAAATCACTGGTACTACAAGCATGCACCACTACAGCTGGCTACTATTTTTTATATTTTGCAGAAACAATCTTGCTTTGTTGCCCAGGCTGGTCTCAAGCTTCTTCAAGTGATCCTTCTGACTCAGCCTCCAGAAGTGCTGGGATTACATGCATGAGTCACACTGTTCCCAGCCTGAAATGTATTTCTTAAATAATAAGATGTAACAGTCAAATTTACTCCTTGATCCATGGACTCCACGATGAATGTTGTATTAGAAGGCATATAAACAACATTAATCTCCTTGTACATCTCCATCAGAACTCTTAGGCGTATTGTCAATGAGCAGTGATATTTTGAAAGGTCTCTTTTTTCTGAGCAGTAAGTCTCAACAATAGGTTTAAAATATTCAGTATATCATGTTACAAACAGATATGCTGTCATTCAGGCTTTGTTGTTCAAACTTTATAGAGAACAGGCTGAGTATATACAGCATAGTTCTTAAGGTCCCTAGTATTTTTAGAGTGGAAAATGAGCATTGGCTTCAACTTAAAGCCACTAGCTTTAAGACCCTAACAAGAGAGTCAGCCTGTCCTCTGAAGTTTTAAAGCCAGGCCTTGACTTCTCCTCTCTTGCTATGAAACTTCTAGATGGCATATTGTTCCAATATGAGGCTGTTTAATCTCCATTTAAAATCTGTTGTTTCATGTACCTTCATCAATGATCTTAACTAGATCTTCTGGATAATTTGCTGCAGCTTCTACATCAGAATTTGTTGCTTCACCTTGTAGTTTTACATTATAGAGATAGATTCTTTCCTTAAACCTCAGGAACCAACTTCTGCTAGCTTCAAATATTTTTCTGCAAGTTTTCTCACCTCTCTCAGCCTTCACAGAATTGAAGAGAGGTAAGACTAAGACTTTGTTCTTGATTAGGTTTGAGCCTGAGGGAATGCTGTGGCTGGTTTGATCTTCTCCCCAGACCACTAAAACTTTCTCCATATCAGCATTAAGGCTGTTTTGCTTTCTTATCATTTGTGTGTTCCCTAGAGTAACACTGTGAATTTCCTTCAAGAACTTTCTCTTTGCTTTCACAACCTGGCTAACTGTTGTAAGAGATGTGACCTTCACCTGTCTTGGCTTTCAGCATGCCTTTCTCACTAAGCTTAATCATTTCTAGGTTTTGAATTACAGTGAGAGACATGCAACTCTTCCTTTCATGTGAACACTTAGAAGCCATTGTAGGGTTATTAATTGGCCTCATTTTAATATTAGCATATTTCAGGGAATAGGAAGGCATGAGGGGAAAGAAAGAGGTGGGGAATGGCTGGTTAGTTGAACAGTTAGAACACACAGAACATTTATCAATTAAGTTTGTCAACTTTCATGATGTGGTTTGGGGTACATTTAAACAATTACAATAGTAACATCACAGATCACTGATCACAGATGAACATAAGTGATATAAAAATAATGAAAAAGTTTTCAACATTGTGATATTACCAAAATATGACACAGAGACATAAAGTAAGCACATGCTGTTGGAAAAGTGGCACGGATAGACATGTTCATCACAGGGTGGTCACAATCCTTCAATTTATTAAAAAACTGCAAAGTGCAATAAAGTGAAGTGCATTAAAGTAAGATATGCCTTTTCTTGGAGGCAATTGAAACCATAATTAGAATTCACATGGATACCAAATAATCTATGAAATTATTGTATGGCAGATCCAACATTCCACCTCAGTTTGTACCTCAGCCATCAGCATAAATTAAGACAACCAGAATCTATTAAATAATCCAGACACACTTAGGAAGAGAAGTACAGCATGACTAAAATCTTCAAGGAGTACAGATTACTTTCACATTGTGTTGATATTTTTGATGCATCATTATCAGTTAATATTTGGAAATTTGGGAAATATTCTTTCATCCTGGGGAGCAAAATGCCTAAAAACAACTCTCCAAAAAATTTTTTCACCCGAATTCCAATGGGAACCATCAGCCCAGTTAATTCCAAGTATTCCTCTCCTCTACACTCCACATTGGGCACATTGCATTGACAAAATTGTGCACTTCTGAATCCTTCCATCAATTCTGATTAGAACATCTTCTTTGTGTATTCTCTTTTTACCTCTGAACCTCCTTTATGTTCCTAATTTTACTTGCACCCTCCAGAACTACATTTGACCATAATCAAACTCCCCTTCTACAGTATATCTGATTATTCATTTATTTATTTTACTCCTGTGGGAGTGGCATACTTCTTCACTCTATTGATATTGGACTTGTCTGTCTGACTTGCTTTGGACAATGAGATCTTAGTGGTCATATATAAAGCAGCAGAAGCACAATGTATACTTTTTCCACTGGGCTACTGTTCCCTTGCACATCTGGCATTGCTCTGAGAACAGCATACTTGTAACATATGTGCCTTGTACCATAGGTCCGTCATTCTCTGTCTAAGGGGGAGGATAATATACATATGGTACAAGAATGTCCTATATAAGTTGACTGAGCCACGTCCAGCATAGATAAGCCAACCCTATCCACCAGAGGCACATATATTAAATAAATCCTTACTAATGTATACTTTTAGATTTTTGAAATCCATTGTTATTCAGCAATAGCTAATTTATTCATCTACTCTTAACTCTTTCTTTACCATCTGGCCTTAGGTGACACACATTTCTTACCTCAATGATACCACTTCTGCTGAAGTGTTCTGAATTAAAAACTGATTTTCCTAATGTGGATGATGCATTGATGGGTGCAGCAAACCACCATGACACATGTATACCTATGTAACAAACCTGCACGTTCTGCACATGTACCCCAGAAGTATAATAATTTTTAAAAAGCCCCCCCCAAAAAAACAAACTGATTTTCCTTTGGGTTGTATACTACAGGGAAAGAAGGCTCATTTAGAGTTCTTGAAGTCCAATGTTAATTCTAGATAATTGAAGTTTTTCAACCCCTTGTAAAAGCTCCTCTTCCTTCCTTATTATTTGTATTGTGTCCCTTGTCATACACACAATTTGCTGCTGCTATGAAGAGGGCCAGCTCATTCTCAGTTACTCATTACAACACTTGGCATATGTTACAGTCTTTCTCTTTCTCTCAAAATCCTGCCATTGTCCTGGGTGACTTTGGCATCAAAATAAATAATTTAGCCACGTTCCTAGATTTCAGTATCTTAAGCTCGTCATCTTCAGTGGCTAAAACAAAACAGATACACAATAAATATGAGTTATTTTCATTTTCCTTTTTATTTCTTATAATAGCCTTTATTTCTACTTTACTTGAGCTACCCAATCCTTGATCCTTAACCCTATTTTCTATATTCCTAATATGATTCTCTGTTTCTATCTTTGCTACCAATGGCACCTGCCCTTCCAATCTATCAAGAGCTCCTGTCTCTATATTTACTCCTTTATCCACTACTGTCAGGCTCCTGTATCACTTCTTTCCCTGTTCAGCCTGGAATACATGTTTTATCACTTCAACTGTCTCTTAATAAGGTCCCTTTTTCTCTTTTTCTTTTCTATTATACCCATTCCACATTGCAAATGCTCATTTGTAAACCCGGATTAAAGCACACACACTCACTTCCTCCAGGAGAGTGTTGGCAGAAATCACAGAGGCTTAAAGATTGGTGACATTTCAAGTAAACAGTTTCGAACCTCTTCTGGGTTTTTAAACCCTTCGGTAATCCTGTTACTTGCACCTGATCCATTTCTTTACTCCTTACTATCACCAGAATTTCTCAATCTTTTTCACATTCTCAAGTCTTTCCCAATCTCAGTTGCCCTCACTTTCAAGGGAGATGATTTTACTGCCCACTTTATAGAAAATATATCACTTCCGTCAGGAGCATCCCCATTGTCCTTCCCATGCCCCAATCACCAACCTCTCCACTGGACTATTAGCTTCTTAGGGGCATAAATAGGGATTAATAATCTTTGTGTCTATGCAGCTGAAAACAGTGGCCTCACACTTAGCCTCTTAATACATATTTGCTCAATTGCTTTGAACTCAAAAACAGGTTCATCTTTCTGCATATGTTTTATTCTATCCAAGCATAGTTGTTCTATCTATTCTTTGGATCCCATTCTCTTACATCTCTTCCAAATTTGCTTCATCTCCTATATTTGCAAAGAGCCACTCATGCTTACTCTCCCCCTTCCCACAATGAAAATACTTGAATTTTCTTCATTCTAAAAAATCTAGCCCATTCTTGACCCTACATCTCTTTCTATTAACTATCCTGACCTTTCTTCTTGCCTCCTTTCATTAACAGCAAAGTTTTTCAAAAAATATTGTATGCTTGAGGACTTCAGCTCATATTATTTTGCTCACTTCTCAACATAAAGGAAATCCAGTCTCATCCTTAATAATCCATGAAATCTCTGGCTAAACTCACCAAAGGCTACCTGATGGATAAATACAAAGGTTGTATTTATTCTTCCTCTTATTCTGTCCTCAGTGTCCCTCCACTACTCTCTTGGTCTGGAAAATTCATTTTTTTCAGCATAAACATTAGTATTTGTTTCCATTTCCACCCCCACCACATCTGTCTAATCATTAATTCTGGTATACCTTGCTGGATCTTCTTCTCTCCCTCTCACCTTTCTGTCACCATCTTGTGGATCTCACCATCTAAAGCTGTAAATGGGCATCTCCAGGGCATCTAAATAAGGCTGTTTACTTTTCCATTCTAACTCTGTATATTCTTCCTTGGTGATCTTGTCTATGTCCATGGTTTTAACCATCATCAACAATTCTTAAATAGTTACTTCCAATCCTGCATTCTCCTAGCATAGTTCAATCCACTTGAGCATTCAGTGGGAACATTAAGCATATTACAGATAAATTTTTTACTTTTATTAGCAAAATTTATCATTTTAATTAAGATACTGCCTAAATTTCCATGGCCTTTTAGGAGGGAGTCAAGTGCTGGTCAGGTTCATTTTTCCCATAGAGCTAAGGGACAGGAAATGAGATCAGAGTGCCTCTACCAGAGTCATGTGTAGGACCACATAAAATAATTCAGAAATTTTAAATATTAAGATGAAAATGATAGAAAAAATAGGCAAAGAAAAATTTGCCTACATACAAATAATCTCTAAATACGAAAAAATTAATATCTCCAACAAGTCAATAACTGGAATCAGAAACAATGCTAATCATTCAATGTGGGTAAGGTGGCAGTGCAATGTACAGACTGAAACTTGGTTACTAGAAGTGTAATTTGGTAGAATATTTCATCTTCCCATGGCTTATGTCTATTCAATAATTTAAACTCTTTCTTTTTCTCTCTCCTCCTTCACCACAGTCCTAATTTAGACTCATTATTTCTTCCGTGAACCGCCACAGTAACCACTTTCCTCCTCGTTTCCATTCCTTTTCTCTCTCAAGTCCATCCTTCACTTCTCCGGGACACTCTTTCTAATATACAAATCCGATTATGCAGATCCCTTGCAAAAATCCCCCATCAGTGGTGCCCCATTATCTCCAAGCCAAAGGCAGATTCCTTAGCATGAAATTTATGCCCTTTTTGATTTGGTTCCTGTCTGACCTTTTCGGCCTAATCTCCTACCAGATTATCTAGGTTCAAATCCTGGCTCCTGCCCCTACCAGCCATGTGACCTTTGGCAAGTTGCATAATATCTGCCTTACTTCAGTGTCATCTTCCTGTAAAATAGGATTTTAATAGGACCAATACACAAGCACGCAAAGATTGTATGTGTAAATGTACCCAACATGATCAATAGCAGTGCAGGGGACATAGTCAGCCCTATGGCAATATTTGCTATTATTTGACATTATTATTATTGTTATTACAATCACTCTTCTACAATGACTCTGTGAGATAAAGCATGTGACAACATGTGAGATAGATTTTTTTTTCTTTTTATTCCTAACTTTGTCTACGTTGTTAAGCACTCATTCTTCATACTTTTCCTTGTAAATTTGTGTGAGAAGGACAGTTCATTTTTCCCCTGCTCCCAAGGGACTCATTTTCAAGTGAGAAGACAAATAAATAAGAAGTTAATATATACTTTATATTTTGGAATAATAATTGCTATGGAGAAAATAAGAGCTTGTTAGAAGAATTCACAACTGTGTAAGTGACTTCTTTAGTCCAAATAATACATCGTTAATTATTTTTTAACTAATTATTCTGTCTATTATAGATATGAGTTGCCAAGTTTACTTACTTCTGTATCTCCAGGGCTTGGCACTTTGCTGAATGTATGAAAAGTATGGGAGGTACTTAATAAGGACTTACTGGTCAGATGTGGTGGCTCATGCCTGTAATCCCAATACTTCGGGAGGCCAAGATGGGTGGATCATGAGGTCACGAGTTTGAGACCAGCCTGGCCCATATGGTGAAACCACTTCTTTACTAAAAATACAAAACTTAGCTGGGCATGGTGGCCAATGCCTGTTGTCCCAGCTCCTCAGGAGGCTGAGGCAGAAGAATCATTTGAACCTGTGAGGCGGAGGTTAGAGTGACCCAAGATCATGCCACTGCACTCCAGCCTGGGTGACAGAGCAAGACTCCATCTCAAAAAAATAAATAAATAAATAAAAATAAGGACTTACTAAATGTGCACGTGAATGCATGAAGAAAATGATGTCTGAGGGTATTTGTAATATTTATCTCTTTTTCATTTATACTTTATCTCAGAATACAAAACCTTGTAATTACATTGTCATGTTTGTCTTTATTGCAGAGATAGTAGAAATTTAAATTCACATATTAGATATATACAATTCAGTCTGAAACCCCTGATTTACAGATATATTTTACAAAACTATAGCTGGGAATCAACTGCATATAAGCACTGAGAGAATTCCCCTTTCTCTTCAGAGTTGGAATGCCTAGGGACCTCTCTGCCACAACTAATATGTCCTAGTCCTTCCTCACACATCAAGAATTTTTAAAACCTGAATCTGCATACTATGGTTGCCACAGCCTTTTTAAGAGGTGGGAAGAGGGATTTCTTCCAGCTCATGGAAATCCACCTAAGTTGGTTCTATACCTGGTGTCCTGAAGTGTTGCAAGGCATGAGTTTTGTAAAAAAAAAAAAAGCTACACATGATCAAACTTGTTTTTGTGTCTAATTTGTCATATTTTATAGAGAACTGGCTTTTTTTCAAGGTATCCTGGGCACATCAACCTATTCAGAATGAGGTTTCTGTGGAGTAAACTATTGCAACTGCTAACTAGCCAACTTAAAAAAGGGAATTTGGAATTCTGCCTGTTCATAAATTGGGGTTTGTCTTCACTACTGAACCAGACTTACTTCAAAACATTCCTGCTCCATTCAGTCCTCTCTCCAATTATATAACTAATTTATCTTCAGAGACTTTCACATTGCTCAGATCAAAGTGGAATACATTCTATAGCAAATGTAAATTAGAATTAAATATCTGAAGACTCTTTCTTTTTAATAGTATAACATTTAGGATTCCTATTGATGGTGGTGGCCACCCATTGGGAGTGGCTGCTGCCAGGATGAGAAAAGCACAGCTGGAACTCTGCATTCCATGGAGCCCGTCAGGGCTGGCAACAGGTGGGAACCCTGCCTCCTACCAAGTTAGTGGCCAGGAGCCCTTCACTCTATAGGGGCAGCTGCAGCCACACAGCCACAGCTCCAGAGCTGGGCATCCCTGCACTCTTGGGGGCCCAGGAAGCACCTCTTGGCCCTGCAGGCTCAGAAGTGCCTGCTCAAACTCCTTGGCCTCTCCCCACACCTGGTACCTGCTCCAGCACAAAGCAAAGTAGTAGCTGAGCCCAGACACCGTCGCAACCCCACTGAGTGGAAACATGCTCAGGGAACTGCTGGCATGCCACCTCAAGCCCCTCTGGACTTTGGGTGCTAACAAGCTCGGGAAGGAGACTGGGGAGGGGGTGCTGAGGGCAGCTCAGTGCAAGCCTGAAGGTGCCCCTTGGCACCAACAGCCTGAGTGTCATGAATGGCATGTTGATGGCAGGAGGCCAACAGGTTCCTGGGTGGAAAGGGGCAGGTCCTGCTCATCTTCAAGTGAGGGACAACCTGAAGCATGGGGACAAGCTGCCAGTTCCAGGTGGAGTCCATGGCCCTGAGTGAGAATGTATGGTATTTTTTTCAGGCCCACCTATGGCCACCCAGGGACCAGTTAGCATGTACTTCCTTTTGAGTTCATAAAAACCCCAGACTCAGCCAGACACAGAGATGACCTGCCTGCAGATGGGAGCTACCCACTCTGTCTCCACTAAGGACTGCACAGACATCGGGATGACCTGCCTGCAGATAGGAGCTACCCACTCTGGGTCTCCTCTCCACTGAGGGCTGCAAGCTCAACCAGGATGACCTGCCTGCAGTTAGGTGCTGCCTGCTAAGGGTCTCCTCTCTGCTGAGAGCTGCATACTCATTGGGATGACTTGCCTGTGGAAAGGAGCTACCCACTTCAGGTCTCCTGAGAACTGTACTGTTGCTCAATAAAGCTTCTCTTCCCCTTGCTCACCCTCCAGTTGTCCATAAGCCTCATTCTTCCTGGACACGGGGCAAGAACTCAGGACCCACCAAATGGCAGGACTGAAAAAGCCATAACACAAACAGGGCTGAAACATGCACCCCATCCCCCTGCTCACCACACTGTGGGCAATGGGAAGGAGAGAAGAACTGTGACTCTTCTAGGATCCCAAACCTAGGAGCTCCCTGAGCCAGGGCTGTGACAGCTTCTTGGGAACTCTGCAGTTTCTGGCATCTCCAAGCTTCCAGACGCCACCAGGTTCCCCTTATCCAACCACAGGCTGCGTGAAGCTGGTGCTTGTGCCAGTGCCTGGAGCTGCCCGCCCCACTGCAGCAGCCAGTGTGCCTGGCTGTGTGCAGTGGCCAGACCTGCCACTTGTTCGCTCACACGCCCTTTGCTGCTTTGTGCCTGGCTCACTCTTGGCAGGCATGAGATCTGGGCCAGTAGCATGAGCTGAACGCAGCTTCCCAGACCAAGTGAACAGAATGAGCCCAGTGAGCCTGAGCAAAACTCAGGCAAAGGCACCACTGGCCACAGAAGCTTCCAGCTGGAGAAGTCAACACCCTAAGGATCTTGTGACACTATTGTTACAAATTATAGCAATGCTTTTCAAATTAATTTAGCAATTCTCTTCTCAGAGATAATTTTTTTAAGAGGCCCAAGTAACCATGGAAAGGGATGCAGTCATTTATGAGGGACTCAAGTGCTACCAGGGCTCTCTCTCTCCATCCCTCAACTCCATTCCTCCCTCTGTGCTTGCTTCTTTCTCTCAAAACAGCTTGCTTAAATTTGAACGGCATGACACTGTCAGCAACCTCTGTGTCACCAAAACAGAACTGGCCATTCTCTCCTTTATTTTGTTCCTAAAAGAGGAATCTCATTTGCCTATATTGGGTGATATGCTCATCCCAAGATCAATTATAGTAATTGTTCCTAAACATGTGTAATTGCTTTTTCTCTCCCAATTCCCAAATTTTCCTTTCCAATTGCTTGTTATTTTCAAATAAATGAATGACAACTGTCAAATTAAAATCACTATGTTCAAACCCAAACTCACTTCTCTTCTTACATAATTTCTTGCTCTTCTTTTATTATCTATTAATAATGTGATTAATTTAATAGTCTTCTAGGCATCTGGACTTGAAACTTACCCACTTGTCCTAAATTCAATTAGGTATTAAGTAATTAGCTTTTGCTTCTACCAGAACTTTCTTTATCTGCTTTCTCATTTTCCTTCTCATTCTTGCCTCCCCAATTGAAGTATACTTTCCCCTCTTCCTAGACTAATGAAATAACTTTCTATGTAGGCATCATACTCCTATTCTTTATTCTAAACTAGATTTCACATTGTTATTAGAATTACCACTTTACAATAAAGCTTAACATCACATCTGTTGCTCATTTGGGGGCTGCCAGGGGCTTCTAATAGCTGCAGAATGTAATGCAACCTCATCATCTTGAATTTAACATCCACAATTTGGATATGTACCTGCCAGTTTCAAGAAGCTGCTCCCCCATACATCCATACTCTTTGCTCTTGCACAGTTTCCTCAATTTCAAATGCTATTTCCTCTTCCCCAACCACAGCCTCTTTCTACTTGTGAAAACCCTATCCATCTGTTTAGGCTTATACCAAATGCCATATTATTTTTGAAAATTTTCCCATTTCCATCTGATTATGAATTTTCCTTCCTGATGATTCTTATACTTATCCTTTACATTCTTCATTTATACTTTACTTATCACACTTGATCTATAGTCATGTATATGCTTTACTTATTTACTTCAACTGGCTAAGTAGTTCACCTGAAAACAGAGTATGAGTCTTATTTATCTTCATAAATCATTCTGTAAAATGGCTACATATGCTTGGTATACCCACTTTAAACTTTTATAAAGATGGATAAAATCACAAATAGCAGTGACCCTGCATATTAAATATATGGAAAATCTGCCCAAATCTGGGCAGAATTTCTAACTACTACTTATGAATGAAGAAACAATGAGGAACACCTTCTTAAACTCTGCACTCTGTGATGATCTAAAGCAAGTCAGAATTTACTAAGGAAGGTGAAGAAACACTGACTCACCCCTACCTGGTTTCAGGATTTACAACCTACATGCATCATAAAAGGAGGTTATAACCTCCAACACAAAAAATCATCTTGTCTACCAAACTAATTCTGCAAATTGTCTTTTCTGGGATGTGTAAATTCCTGGCCCCTTTGATACTCTTTCTCTCTTCACTTTCACTCAGGGATGCCCAACATAAAAAATGGCAGAAAGTATGGGACAGCTCAGAGCACGTACCATTATGAGATGCTTAACTACTTAGGAAAAACCATAGTGATACTAATTTTTTCTGTCAAATTAGCAAATATTTCAAAGCCAGCATTCAATATTAATGCAGGTTTAGCAAAGTGGGCATCTACTGTACTGTCAGTGGAATGTAAACTGGTATGAGAGTCCTGGAAAGAAATTTGTAATGTGAATCAAGAGATTTTTTTAAATACACATACTCTTTCACCTCGTAACTTGCCTTCTATGGAATAGTCAGATACACGAATGAAGATTTAAGGCTCCTCTGTATAAGACAGTATAATAATAAGAAGATAAGGGACAGAATCTTGTAAATTGTGCAGTCTTAGAATATATGAGAAAGAAGAGGATTTGGGGGGAGGGTCTGATAGAGGACTTCAGATAACAGGATGCATGGGAAGTCAATGGAAGAGAAAGTTTTAAGAAATTATAGTGGTCAAATGTTAAATACTACACTAAGGCCAGATAATATGAAGACTCCATTCAGGCTATTTAAATTTAGTTATTAAATAAAATGACTGCATTTTTAAGTAAAATAATAACATATTTTGTTGTAAAGAGATTGTAAGTTTGGAGGGCAGTTTCACTGAGGGCAGAGCTGGATAACAAGAGGCTATAGAGTAAGTGAGTGTGTGTTAAAGAATAACAGTTATGAGTTGTAAATCGCACTTCCAAATACTTGACAGTGAAGAATTCTGCCAGTAACCATTTAAGGAGAACGTACTCTGCGAATGGCGGTGAGGGGCAGTGAGGACACAAAAATGAATGAGACTCACCTCTTTCCCTCAAGGGGTCTGCAGTCTGCTAAGTCTCTTGGAGGCTGGCTTTAGTGAGGGCAGTGTATTGCTCAGTAGCCTCCTTTGTATCAATGGTTAAGGTTCTCCATTTTCTTCCCAATATGGAACACACATAAATTTATTTTCCTGAATTATTCATTCTCTAGTGGTCTTCTAATCCATCGCTGCTTCTACTTGCAGAATTTATAGCTAAGCTGTTTCACTAAGTGCTCTTGCTTGTGCAAAGCAAAAAAAAAAAAAGCAAACAGAAAACCAGTTTGATTTTCTGGACATCCTGAGTTGCTATGACACCTTGAATTAACAAACAAAGACTATTCACCTATGTGGTTTTTTTATTTTGCTTTGTTTTTGGTTTTGGTTTTGTTAAAAAAAAAATAGTCAATTCATCTCTCAGACCTGAGTGGTGAAACGTGAATTTAATGACCCTGTCAACTCATAAGTGTGTGACTTCATATGACAGAGTCTGGCATGAGGCATGAGGCTTATTTGCTTTTCCAAGAGACAACAATGATTTCACGAGAGGCCAGTCACACTCTCTGTCTAGTTCTTCTCTGATCATGGTTTGCACTTAAGAGACAATAGGTATGGATGGTCAAAGTTTTAAAACCAAAATATTGCTTCATTTCACACATAGGAGAAATGGGAATAGCCATTATCACTACTGATAGAAGCAGCCTTTGGTGAAAGGGACTGTGGAGGGTATTTATCTGAGAGAAGTAAAAGTCATCCAAGGTTAAAGAAAGTTTCCTGATTTCCCAAGGCTTACACTCTAAGAAGGAAAGGCCTGTAAGGCTAATTGTAATCCATTGACAATAATTACGGGAAAGAATGACACATTATAATTTGGAATCTTCGAACCATGTTGCTTGTGCTTTGCTGTTGCTTTTCAGTGCTGTTGGGAGTTATTTCCTTGTTTGCCTGAGCCATTCTGCCTGCCGTTTCTTTGAAACTAGCCCTTGCACTCATTCTATTCCTTCTACACTTTTTTATTACTGTGAGAGAACAGTAATAGGTTTTATATAAAGGCTGATAGGTTTACTTAATTGCTAATTGTGCTATTCCCGTTATTTCTCATCTACAGAGCTTGGCAAGCAAACAGATGCCATTATCAGAGCTATTTCTTTGTTACTCAAGGTCTATTGTTGCCATCATTCCAAAAGTAATGCTTTAAGAGCAGAGCCTTGGGTTCTTCTAATTACTGAAGTCAACACAGTTTTCAACTTCTTCAAATTACTTTTGGACTCATTCTTCCTCTTACTTTCTCTCTTTTCCTTCCTTCTTCTCTCCCTTTTACCACCCCATCACTCTCACACTTGCTTATTAAGTCCCGGGCAGCATGCTAAATGCTGGAGACACAGAGATAAGAAAGCTTTGTTACGGTAGGGCATAGTGGCTCACACCTGTAATCCCAGCACTTTGGGAGGTTGAGGCGGGCAGATCACAAGGTCAAGAGATCCATCCAGACCATCCTGGCCAACATGGTAAAACCCTGTCTCTACTAAAAATACAAAAATTAGTTGGATGTGGTGGCGCACACCTGTAGTCCCAGCTACTCCGGAGACTGAGACAGGAGAATTGCTTGAACCTGGGAGGCAGAGGTTGAAGTAAGCCGAGATCATGCCACTGCACTGCAGGCTGGGCAACAACAGTGAAACTCTGTCAAAAAGGAAAAAAAAAAAAAGAAAAAAAGGAAAAAAAAACCAAAAAACTTTGTTACTAAGTCTGAGGGGACTTGGAATCCCTGGGTAAGAAGTCATCACACTTTTGATTTCTTGTTCAAATTTGGGTGTTTTCAAGAGGCTAAGTACTGTGGGTATGTGGAATTGAGATTGATAAACAGGTCTGTAAAGAAATGGAAGCCTTCATTAGAGAAATAACATTTAAAATGTGACCTGAAGGATAAAGGGGTCATATTTATATGTGATTATAGTAAGAACAGATGTTGTTCTCATGACTACATTTTTAAGTCTCTTGCTGCCTCTATTTCTCTCTTTTAAAAAAGCCTCTGGCCAGACATGGTGGCTCAGATCTGTAATCCCAGCACTTTGAGAGGCCAAGACAGGTGGTTTACCTGGGGTCAGGAGTTCGAGACCAGCCTGGCCAACATGGGGAAACCCCGTCTCTATTAAAAATACAAAAATTAGCCAAGTGTGGTGGTGGGTGCCTGTAATCCCAGCTACTCTGGAGGCTGAGGCAAGAGAATCTTTAGAACCCGGAAGGCGGATGTTGCAGTGAGCCGAGATCGTACCACGGCACTCCAGCCTGGACAACAGAGCAAGACTTCCACCTAAAAA
The DNA here is from genome assembly GCF_037993035.2 of Macaca fascicularis. Classification (NCBI taxonomy): domain Eukaryota; kingdom Metazoa; phylum Chordata; class Mammalia; order Primates; family Cercopithecidae; genus Macaca; species Macaca fascicularis. The sequence continues at coordinate 67,225,145 of NC_088389.1, read as the reverse complement.
AAAAAAAAAAAAAAAAAAAAAAAAAAGCCTCTGCACAGCAAAAGAGACAACCAACGAAGTGAAAAAACAATCCACAGAATGGGATAAAATATTTGCAAATCTACCCATCTGACGAAGGATTAATAACCAGAACACATAAGGAGCTCAAACAACTATGTAGGAAAAAATCTAATAATCTGAACAAAAAATTGGCAAAAGATTTGAATAGACATTTCTAAAAGAAGACATACAAATGACAAACAGGCACATGAAACAGTGTTCAACATCATCAATCATTAGAGAAATGCAAATCAAAACTATAATGAGATGTCATTTCACCCCAGTTAAAATGGCTTATATACAAAAGACAGCCATCAACAAATGCCAGCGAGGATGTGGAGAAAAGGGAATCCTCATACCCTATTAGCAGGAAAGTCAATTAGTACAACCACTATGAAGAACAGTTTGGAGGTTCCTCAAAAAACTAAAAATAGAACTACCATACGATTCAGCAGCCCCATTGCTGTGTTTATACCCAAAAGAAAGAAAATCAGTATATCTAAGAGATATCTGCCCTACCACGTTTGTTGCAGCACTGTTCACAATACATAAGGATTGGAAGCAATGTAAGTGTCCATCAAGAGATGACTGAATAAAGAAAATGTGGCACATATACACAATGGAGTACTATTCAGGCATAAAAAAATGAGATCCTGTCATTTGTAACAACATGGAAGGAAATGGAGATCATTATGTCACGTAAAATAAGCCAGGTGGAGAAACACGAACATCACATGTTTTCACTTATTGGTGGAATCTAAAAATCAAAACAATTGACCTCATGGAGTTAGAAGGTAGAGGGAAGGTTACCGGAGGCTGGGAAGTGTAGTGGAGGTTTGTGGGGGAGGTGGGGATGGTTAATGTGTACAAAACACAATAATTAGAAGAAAGAATAAGACCTACTATTTTATAGCACAGCAAGGGGACTATAGTCAAATAATAACTTAATTGTACATGATAAAATAACTAAAAGAGGGTAACTGGATTGTTTGTAATAGAAAGGATAAATGCTTTAGGGGATGGATACCTCATTCTCCATTATGTGATTACTATGCATTACATTCCTGTGTCAAAACATCTCAAATACCCCATAAATATATATATATATATATATATATATATATATATATATATCTCTACTATATACCCACAAAAATGAAAAATGAAGAAAAAAAAAAAAAAGCTTTAACCTTAACCATCTAATGTGCTTGTTACAGTGCTTTGGGACCAAAGGAGGATTCAGGGATTTAGAAAGAAACCATTAACAATGGTTAAAAACAAAAAAAAAGCAATTACCACAATATCAGATATACATTAGTTAAACAGTCAAGAAACTACTTATAATATGAGTGTACTGGCTCAGAAACCCTGAGGAACTTCTGCAAAAATGATATCACAATGGGCCTAAACACAGAATTAATTGACCAATGAGAGGCAAAATGAATATTAAGAAAGACATAAGATAATTTACCAATCAGAAAAAAATAATACCAAGCACCATACTGTGCAAGTTTCTTATAGAAACAAACAGGATGTGAATTTTTAGGGAAATAATTTTTTAAAATCATGGATGGCACACGAATGTGGGGCCTTTGGTCAAAGTCTAGGATCTCTGTGTGGAAGGAAGGGAGGACAAACTACAGGCAAGCTGTGGTATCTCCACTGAAAAGCCTTTTAAAAAGTAGACAGACATTTTGTCAGCTTTATGTCCTAGGAATGTCTTTCTGAAATACCTGGGAGTTATCCCTTTGAAATGTCAGCAACGAGAGAGAGAGAGTAACCCTATTTCCCAGTTTCTGTGGGAGGGTAGAAGTCTAACTTCAGTAGGCACCTTATTCCAAGTTGCAAAAATACCTCTTGCCATAAAGATATGAGAAGTTTGTTTTTTTCCTCTGGATGAAGCCAATTAGTTAACACAGATTGTTGTTCCAATTGCCATAACAAAGTTACGATGAACAATGTGTAACAAATGGTGCTGTCAAGTCCTCTTACTTAAGGATTTATTGTTTATCTTGAAAATAGGTATGCAATGAGTTGTATCTGCTTGATTGTGTAAGAGGGAGATATTCTTTTCTATTTTTGCAATCTCTTAGCACATTGCCTGTGATGGACATCACATTGATTTAATGCCTATTCAGTAATAAATATATTTTTTTCTACTACCTTGGTGGGAGGAATACTGGGTGGAAAGAATGTTTTGTTTTTCATAGTATTTCCCTGACACTCTGTATACACAGTCAGGCCATTATACTGTGCTCTTTATTTCTGGTCTATTTCCCAAACCCAATTCATCCTCCACACTGCAGCCAGAGTGAGATTTCTATAAGATAGCTTTAGCAATGGCATTCCCTCCTAAAACTTTTTACTGACTTACCACCTGCTCTGAGAAAACAACTATATTTAATGAGCTTTTCTGTGTCTCAGGTACTACAGTAAGGGCTCACATGTATTAGCTCACTTAATTATCACAGTAATCCTGTGAAGTAAGTACTATTTTTACACACAAGTGGACAGAAAAACGGCCCTAGTTCCTACAAATGACATGGGTTTCAGTTAGGCCTGGAAGCCAGGTAGCATGTATTCAAAATACTTCTAGATTAGACTGCTCAATCTCTGGTCTCTCACTACCTTTTTGTTCTATACTTCATAAATGTTGAAGTGTCTATTCTTTACTTAACCTATCTGTTCTTTTTTTTTTTCATAGTATAGACCTCTCCAATTTTAAAACTATATAAATAAGTGACACAAAAGGTAGGATTCAGAAAATTACTGACACATACAAAAATACAGTATGTTACTTAGAATACACAGGATAAGTGCAATATTTTAAGAGATGTACAATAAGAAACAAAGAACTATTTAGTAGCACCTGTTATCATTCAATAAAATTCAAGAATCATTCTAAAATTTGTCTGCGAGAAGAATATGTAACAATGATTTTTTAAGAAAAAAAATTGAGATAACTTACCCTACTAGATAGTATAATAAAATGTGTGTAAAGTTGCAATGATTAAAACACTGTGATATAGTAAATGAAAAGAAGGATTTATAAAATCACATAGAGCCTGATATTACCTTACATATATTTGAGATTAGGATATAGATAATTTTAACTAAAAAGCTTTCTGCATAGTAAAATAGATAATTAACTGAATGAACAGAAACTGAATGAACAGAAATTCTCCTATAGAATGGGAGAAAATATTTGCAAACTATGCATGTGACAGGGGATTAATATCCAAAATTTATAAGGAACTCAACTCAACAACAAAAAAAGACCAATAATCCCATTAAAAAGTGGGCAAAGAACAGGAATAGACATTTTTCAAAAGAAGACATGAAAATGGTTAGCAGAAATATGAAAAAATGCTCAATATCACTATTCATCAGAGAACTGCAAATTAAAACCACAATGAAATATCATCTTACACCAGTCAGAATGCCTATTACTAAAAAGAAAAAAATTAAAGATATTGTCAAAGATGTGGAGAAAAGGGAATTCTTATACACTGTTGGTGGGAATATAAATTAGTACAAACTCTATGGTAAACAGTATGGAGATTTCTCATAGAACTCAAGATAGAACTACCACTCAATCCAGCCATCCCTCTACTGAGTATCTACCCAGAGGAAAAGACATCATTATATCAAAAAGATACCTGTACCTGTATATTTATCACATCATTATTCACAATAGCACAGAGATAAAACCAACCAAAGTGTCCATCAATGCATAATCGGATAAAGAAAATGTGGTATATAGATAATACTACTCAAGCACAAAAAAGAATGAAATAATACCTTTTGCAGCAACATGAATGGAACTAGAGGCCATTCTCTTAAGTGAAAAAAATGAGACAGAAAGACAAATATCACGTGTTCTCATCTATAAGTGGGAGATAAATAATGTGTACACATAGACGTAGAGTATGGAATGATAGACAATGGAGACGTGGAAGGGTAAGGTGATGGGAGGGGTTGGATGATGAGAGATTACTTAATGGTTACAATGTACATTATTTGGGCAATGAGTACCCTAAAAGGCCTGACTTCTCTACTTTTCAATCTATGTGTTTAACAAAATTATACTCATACCCCATACATTTATACAAATAAATAAGTAAATGTGGAAGGAATTGACTTTTTTGGTTCAGCACCCCTTTAATCAAAGTCTCTATTTTGACTACTAATCATAATAGGCATTTTTTTTTCATAATCCCTGTAAGCACTAAGACATGGTATGAAATGATGGATAAAGATCAGAACATTCTCTGGAGAAGTCACTCTTTGTTCATTTTCAATCTAGACTCTGAGCACCCAATTCCTTTTCTCACAATTAATTTCTGAGGCAAAGTGGCATTTTTATAAGGGTTTTCATAATGAAAACCTGGTGAAAGATTAGTAATAGCAAATGGAAGAGGCATTGTTTTATTAAGAAAATCGTGTCTGTTTCTCTGTATCTGTTTGCTTTCAGAAATGTTTTTAAATCAAAGCATAGAGCACATACATCTAAGGGGATTGAGATGTTCTTTGAGGAAAGAGGAAACCTTAAAATTTAGAATAATCAACTAAATTTTAAGATTACATCATTAAATTTAAAGTTGAAATTTACTGTACTTCTATCTTACAGTCCAGAGGTTCCCAAACTTTCTCAGTTCATAACATTCTTAGTATCTCAGTATTTCTTTTCATGACATTCTCAGTTTTTTATTAAATAATTAGTTTCCAACTACTTAATAAATATCTATATCTTAACAAATTTGTAGCTATTTGAAAAGCTAATACACATATACTCAAAAAATGTTTTATTTCATCCTTAATAATCATGACAACATACTGATGGAAGGTGTGTACCTGCTAGTCACTGTAAATTTTTCAAATTGGATTCCATCACACCCTTCCTCGTTTCCTCTTCCATGTTAGTTTCTGTATACTTGCTTTTTCTTCCCTATGCGCCTAAAATACTACCTGACATAAAGAAAATGCCCAGTAAATGGATCAGCAGAAGCATTCGAGTTGGAGAGAGCTGAGTTTCCCTCCTGGCTTTACTATAAACCATTATATAACTTTGGACTTAGCTTCTGTGAGTCTCAGTTTTTATTTTGTTTAAACAGAGATAGTAAAAGTGAATGACTATCTGGATTACTTTAATGATTTAATGAGCAACTAAAATGCTCAGCACAGTGTCTGACATGTTTTACTGCTTTTAAGTGATACTTTTTAATACTATCACTACTACTCCAGAGTTTTGCTTTCACAGTTATAAAGTTTTCTAGAAAGCAAATTTTAAAATCTGACAACCATAAATACCTATCATCAAAATGCTAAAAGGAAATAGAGGATTATAATTAGATTTAAGGATTATAAGAATTATAATTTATTCCTGCAAGTTCTGTTCCAGATAAGAATTCAAAGGGGTTATAGAAATAGCACAGAAAATTTGGCTTAAATCAGACTTTTGCTTCTCATCAGCTTTGCTGCTACTTAGAATTGCTAACCCTCAGCTTCTCTTTCTGTTAAGTAAAAGAAAATAATACTGCTCAGAGCGATGATGTTAAGAAAACTGGAAGAAATATTCTCCTTTATCTCCATGAGGAGAAGAGGCTACAAATTTCTGCCTGGTAAAATTTTGGGTTCCAAGGCTGACAATTGAGTGGTCTCTCAACACTATATATTATAGTGTGTGGATAAAATTGCTTAAGTGAGTATCCAAAGGGGTTTCCTATTTAGTCTTGACATACACTATCTAAAACTTGGCTACATTATTAATCAGAGTTTGGTCTGGAAAATTAAAATCATTCTAAGTATTTTACCCAGAAAAGAATTGAATACCAACTGTCAGAGGCTCACAAAGCAATTGGAAGAGCTGTTGGATGTTGGAGAGTAAAAGTCAAGACAGCCTCTGCTAGCTTTCAGCTAGCTGAAAGCACAAGAATCGTGGGGAACCAGCACTGCTGAATCATGTCTGGACATTCCCAAACTACTGTCAAAACCACATAATTGCTGCTTGCTAGAGCCCATGTACCTGCTGACCACTGCTGGGGAAATAATTGCTTCTTCTCTCCAACCTTCTAAACATCATGTGAGAACCTCTTATTGATTCCTACCCAAACCAGAAATCTGCTAGCAAGGAAGCATAGGAAAAGTATTTTCTAGGCTTCTAGCCTCTGAAATATGAGAGAGAATGTAGAAGGGAGCAGAAATGCTAACGAGAAGCCCAAATCAAAGACTAACAAAAAATAAAAATAAAAAAAAAAATCATGCAAGCAAATAAAATGACTCACAGGGCAAGGAAAAAAGGATAAGACAAGAGCATTAAAATATACGACAAGAGCATTAAATAAAGGAAACTAAGGCAGAGCTATGGTGAAGGACAAAGCTAGGACAGCCTCCAGGATATTTTCTGTGCTGGTCAGAAAACTCCTTTTCCCTTTTGGGGACACCCAGGGACAGCCAAAGTGGTGTCTTGATACACAGTGCAGTTAGGTGAGGGGTTTTCCAGATAATATGTACAGCCACCTTACTTGGTCAGCCTGCCCAGTATTTCATATCTCCAAGGCAGCCCCTGGGTTAACCTGGATCTTACTGTGACCATGTTGCTGAGATCAGAGAAAGGCAGCAAGCATTGTAGCTAGAAGGTATTCCACTGTGAACACTCATCAAATAGGGTCACTCTGCTAGTCCCTGGTGTATCAATATTACGCAGAAATAAAGGAACAAAACTATAAGTTTCCTCCATTTATCCATATCCACAGTGGCAAAGTTTCCCTAAAATCTGAGTTAAATTCCATTTTATAGCATTGAAATGCCTCTTAACTCTCCTCTCACCATATATTTAAGGATCTTTTCCTTTTTTTCAAGAAAGCAATAAATGGTAATACCTTTTCTTCAGAAAATCACATCAAGATTTGTATATACCTGTTTTCAGAAGGATAAATTTCCTGTTGTTGTAGTAAATGGAATATATGTTTGCAAAGTTCCTTGGAGACCCTTAGTTCAAAATCCTGCCAGCTTACTTTTCAATGCCAACCTCAAAAAAGGGAACGGCTTACTGATCTCGACTTATTTCTTTCCTCGGGAATAATAAAACAAGTCAGAAAACGGTTTACTTAGAATTATCCTATGGTAGACAAGTTTGTCTCTGGGTTTTCACCCACAAATGCAGGAAATGAGCAAACTCATTTTCCCTTTTGGGAACAAAGGAAAACCTGCTAGCACTTTTGGAAGAATTCACCTCACATGCAGTGAGCTAAAACCAATGTGATAATACCCGAGTGTTGTGTGATGCTATTGCGAATAGAGAATAAAAGGCAGCAGAAGAATTCCTTGAATGGCTCCCAGATGCACTAAAATTTCTGTCTCATTGCTTATCCCAAAAGAATTTGGCCTAGTCAAAACAAGGGACTTACTTACCCCTGCCTTTAGCAAACTCCTAATGAGTCTTCTAAGAGTGAAAGTTCTCTATCCGATCTCTCAGCTGAAAATATTTGCCTTCCCAAGCTGCTGTTAAGGGAACAGAAAAATAGTTAACATAAATTGCACCAGGAGATGGTAAAACACAAGTGTTTAGCAATGGGGGCTATTTAATGGGCTTCAGCTGTTCCAGCTCTACTCATTGCCATGACCTGAGGGTATAGGTACCATGGGATCCTTTAATATTCAATGCCAGTCACTATTACACATTTCTAATACTTTAAACAGGGCTATAAATATTGTTAGTGTTATTATTTTCATCTCACAGTTGTGACAACTGAGGAACAAGGCAGCTAAGTACCTTGCCCACACAGATACTAAGTGGGCAAATTGGGATTAACACCCAAGCAGTCTGACTCCAGAGCCCATGCTGGGACCCCTTGGGGCACTTGCCCAGGTTGTTAAAGCAGCATGCACCCACCCACAAACTTAAGGCAGATGCTATACATCATTTGCCAAAAGCAAGTTCCCCACCGCCTAGCCTAGGTACTTGGTAGTAGCTGATGGCAGGCCGTGAATGATTATTTGCTTTGTAAGATGAACTCCAGAAGACTTCCGGTAAAACCCATCAATTCCTAAAGACTCGAGACCTGGGTCCACATGTATTCACTACCAGACAACTCTTCTTGTTTAATGTACTCAGTAAGTCTCCTGACCTATTTTATTACAAGTAAGATCAGAACATATTGTAGCAGAGAGGCCAGTGATGCTGCCAGACTGTAGGCAGTAGCATGGCCCATGTTCTACAGAGTGCTCTTTGGGGCAATCTAACCTGCTCTTTGCTGACGCCAAGAGGTCCAGGCAGTATGTAAAAATGAAGCTATCCAGCTGGACAGAGTGCAGTGCTAAGGAGATCATATGTCTCAGTTTATCTGGGAAAGTCTTGGTTTAGTCCTGCTATCCCAGTGTAGTTATGAATAGTGTTTCCTTTCACTTTCAAGTCTTCCAGTGTGAACTGTGGATAGCTACATGACTCTGGGCATCTTCCACCTCTTTATACCTATAGCCAGGCAGGAGCCCCAAGAATCTGGCTTCTTTGAGAGAGATGAGCTACTGGTTTCATCTTCTAGATATCAGGGACTCAGGAGTCCCATGGATACTCACGCCTAATCAGAAAGCCTGATGACATCAAAGAGTTCATCAATTGTGTGTCGATTTTTGTCTTCTACAGTTTTTTCAGAGAGTTTCAGATTAAGTATGAACCATTCAGAATAATTTTTGTATATATATTTCTCTCATCACACATGCAAAGCTGCTTTAAAAAAACCACTATTGGTTACTCTCTTCTTCAGGAAGTCTTCATAGCATAACATGAAAAGGACATGCACATAGCCTGATTATATATTCATATGAAAAGTAAGTCACTCGAGGAAATTAGGAACAGATTTTATTGACAGGGATAAATAAAAATAACACCTGAGCCTCTCCCCTCATCAGTCACAAGTCTTAGCGGCCACTGGCCAAATGTATCATCTGTTACTAGCAGTCATTTGACTTTTGACATTCATTTCTTTCAGTATAGAAATCTTTGAAGGAAGATCTCCAAGCATGCCTTACTGACATTCTGGAAAACGTTGCAGCTTAAACCATTATCTAATATCTTATTCATTTTTAGTTAGGTAAGTGGCAAAAATGATACACTAGGTTAGAAGGAGTAGAAGGATGACAAAGGACAGGCCAGTTTAAGAAAGGCTTTGTTGTTAGAGAAAAGTAGAAGAGATCAAATCTAAGCATTGTCTGTTTCAAAAATGTGATTAAGCTCATGTGTGCCAGGCACAATCTCAGTCTCAGCCTATAAATTCTGTTACTGACTCCTGCACAATGTCAACCCCTCTCCTCACCTTCCAGCCTGCATCGGAAGTAACCTCTATATCCACATAGTGTCTAGCTCCTACTCAACTGGTAATGTGGAGGAGGTGTCGAGCAGCTTTCCATCTGAATGCCCAACCAATGGAATTTACTCACTCAGACATTTAAAAAGCCCAAAGCATCATTGACCAGCTTACATCAAAAATCTTTTGATCTGTGGCTTTAGAAAATTAGTGTAGGTGTCAAACCCTGAAGAATGACTTAAGCATGCATTTGATTTAATTTCTACAACCCTCAGGTCTGAGACTAAGATGGACAAAAGCAATAGGCAACACCGAGTCTCACCAATATGTACCACTGGGGTAAGAAGCCTTCAGCACTTACCCTGTCTATACACCCCCAGCACTGAGGCCATCAATCCCTTGGGCTTCACTTACCTCTGCTTTCCTCACCTCATTCCACCCAGCATTCTGTTAAACGCCCTGTGAAGCTCCTCCAAAGAAGCCCGAACTCTGGATGCTTTTGCTAGGAGATGCTCCTTGAGGAGGAAGCCAGGACTTTGATTCTGAAAAAAAGGGAAAAAAAGTCTTCCGTATACTGGAGTTGGTGCCCAGTACTTCCATTGCCTCAGCCAGACTTTATGGGACATTGCTTTTTCTTTTATCCTAAGACTGAATTTTAAATCTGACTTGTGTAAAGATTGGTGTTTTTATCAAATGTTTTATCCCTTTTTGACCCACACCAGAAATCATTTTCCATGTTCTTATTGGAGAAGTTTATGGGTCTTCTTCCTTTAGGTTTAATGGTGAGTAATAACTGTGAGGCCCAGCTGTTCTCCAGTCCTTGTTGCCCAGACTATTTTATTTCTGTAGCAATCAGGAAGAAATGCTTTCTGTTCAGGCTCTCTCACTCTCAACTCAGATATGCAGGAGATAAAGTACAGTCAATACATCACTGTTAATTCCTCTCTTCTAGAATAGCCCTCACTCATACCTTCTAGCTTCAGTGTGAGAAACTCCATTAAATTCCAGCCATTCTTGCTTAGTGTCCCCACTGCCTCTTATTCCCTAGGATGTGTAAAAGAATTAAATACCTCCATACCTTGAGGCACTGAGTTTTTCTTTTCCAGTTTGAAACTGTCTTGTCCAGTATTTTTTCATCAGGTTGACTCTAAAAGGCTAAAAATCATAAGACAAACCTGCCCCTCAACTTCTAAGAGGACTCAGACCTTGGGGCTCCTCATTGGTTTCCCTGCTTTTTCGGGGACCAACATCCCTTTTGAACATCCAAAGCAAACAAAAATGTAAATGTTTTACTCTCATTTGAACAAGAAAATAGCTATATACGTAGAAAAGATTTCTCATATGAATGTGCAATTAAAGATTAAGGGATTAAAGTAATATTTCATGAACGTAATATTTAATTTGAGCTTGAGCCTTGAGGAGGAGGTGGTGTTTCACTCTATAGTAAGAAATAATTTTGCCTGTCATTTGTTTAAAATAATAAAAAGAAGAAACAAATTAGTGAACAATTTTCTTTAGTGTTTACAAATACATTAGAGTCTATTGTTTCTGAATATGAAGTATACTGATTCTGAATATGGAGGATGTTTCTGCAGCAGCAGCTGTGACTGTCCTGCTTGTATTCAGACTTTGAAGAACAAGTGGCTATTGTAGGTATTGATTCTATGAAGCTATATAATTTATGAAACCCAAATATTAAAATTATGACAATAAACCTCGGTCTACACTTGACCCTGTGCCCATTAACAAGAAGATGGATGAACTGAAAATGAATGGAGGAAACCTGGGTCATTCACTTTCCTACTACACAAGGAGCCTTAATCCTAGGCGATTTGAACAGAAAATGCTCTTTGCAACTCTTCTAGTCCAAATATAACAGCTAGGTTTCATTTCACGTTTTAACTTTTAGGGAAGGAAGAAGCAGAGGAAAAACATTTAGGAAAAAGTCATTTACTCAAAAAGATGGTTTGCAAGGGAGTCAGATTTTTGAAAAATCGTTTCATCAAATAAAGACAGAACATCTGTTTAAAGGAAAAACAAAACTGCAAAATTATCAGGTTATCAAATTTACAGTTAGTCTGTTTATGGTGGAAAAAAAAACAATGTTTTCCCATTATTATCATATCCAAGAATATCCTGACATGGTGTCAATTGTCAGCATTATGAAAGTCAAGGGTGAAGGTGTTTGCATTAGGAAGTCAAAACTTAGGAAGTCAAAAACTCAGTGAACATCTGAGCTTTCCCTAATTTTGAGACTAGAATTAAACATAATAACTCGGTTATTTTGGCTTGTGTTGAGGTGCAAACTTTTGTTTTTGTTTGGTTGGTTCCCTGGTCTTGAGATGTGATGTAAATTCTTACCTAATATGGAGGCCTGCCAAGAAGTCAATCTTGCTTTCACCCTCCAGACTATCAATAACAGTTGTTCAAGCATGAAAGATTCTAAGATGCCTCATTTGGGATAAGTATATGTTGTAATATTTGAACAGAATTTTCTCCCATAAACATGAAAAAAGTTAAGCAGGACCATTTCTACCATTTTATTTTTTAACTTCTGCTCAATTTGAATGCCCTTCTTTTACATATAAGGAGAGGAGTAACCTGGTAAAAATCATACATCAGATAATATAACTCTGACTTGAAACTAGGTGTTCTAATAAGTGGTCCAGCAAACACATGGTAGAGAGTGAGGAGGAAAGGGACACTTATAAATATTTGTAGGATAAACAAATTCTCTTTTCATTTCACCAAGCTGAATGCACTACAAAAATTAAAATTGCCATATCACACTCTGGAGCTTATCCATTCAGAGTAATTATACCTACTCTACTGTAATGATTTCTTTTCCAATGTAGAGAGAATTGATTTTTGTCAAATACCCCGTTGAATAATCCTTGTGTGCAATATGATCATTGAGTGTTCGCTGTATGAAGGAACTCATGTGGTTTGCCAGAAATCTCAGTGTGACTCTGGCTAAGTGGTAAGAGGTAGAATGCATGAATTATGTGAAGTAAATGCTGTGTGCTCATTACATGATTCCACACAAGGTTGCTATTTCTGTCCGACTTCTTATGTAAAGGGTCATTTTTTTAATTTCCAAACTTTTGGTTTTTTATTCCTATTTGGTTTCTTGATAGTTTTTTCCCCCTGTAATGCATCATTAGCTTAGCCAAGAGTTTTTAACTAGTTTTGCCTTAGAGTGCACAGATTTTCCTGAAAATTCACTCAAATAACATGTTCCTTGCATCTTTTCCTCAGAGATGAATTGCCTTTTTCAGTTTGAGTCTGGCAAACCTAGGGCTTCTTACTCAGCTCCAGTCCCACCCCTTAGCAGTGGAAAGAGGCCAGAATACATATTTTGCAGACTCTTGCCAAATCAGCTGCTGATGTAGTTCACTTACTTTTCAGGCCTCACCACAGATGGCAAATCCTACAGCAAAGAATGTGTTGAGACCAGAGGGCCCACAATAACTGGCAATTCACTGTAGTGTACTCAAAATCAACTGTGAACCCTGAACATCCTCTGCATGAAGTAATTCTATTTTTAAAGTATTACTATGAGATTTAAGAACTTTAATGCTTAACTCCTTTTGCACATTAATATTTAAACATTAAATAATAATTGCATTCAAAAGAAAGCCACTTCTAACAAGAAAAATACACTTTGTTTTGAAAAGGGGTAAGAATCTCTTTGGAAGAATAATGAGAAAATGAACAGGAGTAAGAGAAAACTGTAGCCTGAAAGCCAGTTTCATTGACTCTGCATGAGACTAGAACATACTTAATGAATTTGTTTCTTTACAGACAGCTAATTAAAGTCCATTGACAGATTATAGTGTTCTTGATGTTGGAGTGAACATACATAGAAAAAATTATACAATGGACTTCAAGTCTACTATTTTTTTCTTTAAAAATGTGTAAGAAATTAAGGTAGCATTTTTTTGCTTTGATAATACCCATGCTATTTTAAAATGTAATAAAAAATTAAGAGAAGAGTTTTGCTGCACTCTTAGAAGACATACTCTATTTTCTAAATATGAATATAGCAGTTTGTTCTATAAATTCTATTTCCATAAACAAATATTTAATATTTATATGTGAATGTTTCATCAAAAAGTCCTGCATTTGTGAGGTCCTGGAAAAATATATAAGAAATATCTTCTCTGAATCTTTATTCTAATTATAAAACCCACTGAAAAATGTATTGTTCATTGAGCTTTTCATTTATTATTAAAATACATACTATATGTTAATTTATGTAAAAGATGACATTATGAGAACAAGACTGTGACTCTCAACCTGTCCCCTATGATGACTGGAATTAACAAAGGGATATTAAAATAAGAAAAATTATCTAGCTCACTGTGATGAAAGCATTCTATGAAGATTATGTCAAAAGATTAAGGAGTAAATGCTCCCAAACCAGGCAACACTGTGGATTAATTTTCCTCACAGAAAGTATTTTTAGTGATATGAAAAATGACTCTCAGCTCACCAAGATTTTCACCATTGTGACTGGACATTCTCACCACAGAAACAAGGTTGTAGAAAATTAAATCAGCAATGTGACATATATTCTGGGAATGCAAAGAAAGATCAGAAAGATGCAGTAATAACCAAAATTAACACATTAGGTCTGAAGGCCAGAAATTGAAGCCCTATTTTATGGAGACTTCATTTTTCTAAACATGAAGTCAGAAAAAATGGAAGATAAAAATATTTCAAGATAAAAATAATAGACTGAATTAGCAGAACAAGTAGGGGTGCTCGCAGGGGAAGACTTGAATTCTAAACTCAAAAGGCATACTGAACACTTGCAGAAAATAATAAAAAGAATAACTACATATATTTTGGAAGAATTCTTTAATTATACAAATTAAGAAAAACCCTACAAATATTCATTCAGAAAAAGTTGTATATAATCTAGGAAAGAAATTTCTTCCCACCCTCAAAAACAAATCTAAAATACCATAAGACAATGGAGCAACATCTGAAGAGTTTTAACATGGAATACTTTTTCAAGATTTTTCTTCATGTGTGCAAGCACAAGAAATATCTTCCTCGTTCTTACATATTTCAGCATGTCTATTACTCTTACATCTTTCCTAGTACACATATTAAAGCCTGCAAGGAAAACTAAATTAAAGAAAAAAGAAGATGCAATGATTTCATCTATTCAAAATAAATCACCCTCAAACTAAGCAAATATATTTAATAAAAAATATATCATGACCAAAAACACTAACTACTTTAAAATAGGTCATAAAAGAAAATTACGTTATCTAAGTCAATGTCAAAATAATTTTAGAAAATTTAATTCCCATGCTGTGTATAATCGAAATGAAAAAAGTTATTTCTTGACATGTTAAAACATAACCATTCTGAATTGGATCATCATGCCTAATGAAGAAATTATTGAAGCATTTTAATTAAATTTAGTAAAATAAAAAATAAAACCAAACCAAAATATAAACATAAAGTTACTCATAACTAAATCATTAGTAAATATTTTTCTGATAATACTAGCCTAAACAAAAAATAAGAAAAAAATAAGGTATACATTTTGGAATGAGTGAAAGGAATTCATGAGCGAAAGCTTTATCTTGTATCAAAGGAATGTATCCCTCACTCCACAATTGTACCCCTTGAAAACCTATTTCATGGCATAATTTTTGTTCTATTACTAGAATGAAATAAAAACATGGAAATAAAACCAATCTCAGACCATTATTTTTTGAATATGCTGAGACATTTCAGGACAACCAGTAACTAAGCAATGCCTAAAAATAGGAAAAGGTCATTAAGGAACAGCAACTGTGTATTTCTGGTATTTCATTTGCCACGGGTGGGGGATTTTCCAGCAGGCACATGAAAGAGGAAGGAAAAATGACACAAGAACTATAACTGCCACCTGACCCAGAAACTTTATGAATTATTCTGAGAATGGTTCGTGGGTTATCTTTTTAACAATGATTTAGGAACATGTAGCACGTCACTTTTAAATGCTGAGTGAATCTGACATGATCAATTCTCAACATTAAGAAAAAAATTATATTTGGACAAATTGCATCTCATCTATTGCTTCTCAACAGTACCGGCACCAGCAATATTAAAGCTTTTAGCAAATTGACCTACAGTCCTGTGTCAGTTACCTGGCAGACATCAGAATGGAGGCCAAACAGTGGCCATTGTTTTATGTATTTTGACTTTTTAATCCCTGTGACTGTTTTGTACTCCAGGTATTTAATGTTAATTCCATAACCATAACCCTTCTATATTCCAGCGTGCAACAAATGTCTAATATTTTTTACTTGATAGACTCTGAAGAATCAAGTACCTAAATAAATTTAAACTGATTTTGCTAACAGCAACATCAGAGAAATTACCTTTGTTTCTTGGTAATTTTAGTTTATTATAAAATATGCCCAGTGCAGTAAACCATTTTACTAATTTTTACATCAGGCTGAAGGGCAGCCTCATCTCCTAAGCCACGATGATGAGCTAAGAACTCAGGACTCTTAGATGCACAGTTTTCTCCAATTGCTGGCTTTACTGAGGTCATCACAATCAGTTGAGAAATCCTCTGGGTAAGCTTGCTTTGCTACAAGATTATAGATGCAAGAAAAGTGGGATTTGTGTACCTATCCTTACTATTGTACTTCCTCTAAGAAGGTCATTTGCTGGTTTCCTGGGCCATCTGCATCCAATTAGATGAAGGAATTCTTCATATTCAATTCTTTTGGGTTCTGTTCGATTCCGGGTCAATTAGTGTTTTTGCCGTATTAGGCATAGACAATTGTACTTACATCTAGAAAGTTTTCTTTTCTACACTGCATGTGTCTAGGCTGAGATTTACACATCTTTTGCAGGATGTGCTTTTTACTTACTTCCTATTACAAGGCCAGATGTTCTCATGTTTGCGTAACAGATTAGGTTCCTCATAGAATTCCTGGTATTCTTTTCTGGATAGATGAATTGAGTCAAATAGAAATTCCCTTAATGTTGATGGTTCAAGCTGTTTTAAGGCTTACAATGCAGTGACATATACAGTAATATTTTGCAAAGTTAATTTTGATATAAAAAAATGAGGGACAGAGTGGTTAGGTGGCTTCCCAAGGTCACAAAATCAATAAGGAGTACAGCAGGAATTAAAATGGCATGGTAGTTTAGAATCTATATGCCTAAATACACTGAGATTCAATGAGTTTTACTCATCATGTCTCTGTCATCATTCCATTATCTTGTACTATCTTAACATATTTTTACCAGGACTTTCCTGGGGTTGTGTAGGCGGAATCATTTTGTTTCTATTAAGCACAAAAGATATTTGGCAGGGACACATTAAGAAAATAATAAGTTAAATAATGGAGAATAGTCACCCAGACTTGAAGCAGGCTGAATAGGTATATCTCAAAGCAGATGTATCCCATCAAGTATCAATTTCATCAATCTATTCTACTGATCATAAATAGGCTAGACAACATTTCATTGTTTCACAGGGACACAATACAATTTTCAGCAGACTGTGAAGTCTAGTGAGCTGCCTGTGGCCCACAGTGTGGCAATCAGAAGCTGTATAGGTTTGAGCAAGTCACTTAACTACTCTGGGGTTCAGACGAAAGAAGGGAGTTGAGCTTGATGGGTTCTACCAATCTTTCCACTTTTAATCATCATTTTTGCTTAGACAAAGTTAGTATTTTTCATTATGATGTTACTGTAATGGAACATTAGAATAGGAACCCTTCATTATAAATGAAAGAGATTTTACTGAAAATGCCACAAAAAAAAGGGTAAAGGAACACCCTTTGAAATGCTTTTTCAAAACCCTATCTTTTACTAATCTTAGAGTTATATCTTCTTAAGGATAATTGTATTTTCTTCAAAATTAAGTAGAATCTCTTTCAAGAAAAGAAGGTTATTCTCATGGATAAAATATAGTGAGTGTTTTAAAATTTGAATTTCTTTTTTTTTTTTTTTTTGAGACGGAGTCTCGCTCTGTCACCCAGGCTGGAGTGCAGTGGCCGGATCTCAGCTCACTGCAAGCTCCGCCTCCCGGGTTCACGCCATTCTCCTGCCTCAGCCTCCCGAGTAGCTGGGACTACAGGCGCCTGCCACCTCGCCCGGCTAAGTTTTTGTATTTTTAGTAGAGACGGGGTTTCACTGTGTTACCCAGGATGGTCTCGATCTCCTGACCTCGTGATCCGCCCATCTCGGCCTCCCAAAGTGCTGGGATTACAGGCTTGAGCCACCGCGCCCGGCCAAAATTTGAATTTCTTAGAAGAAAAATTGCTACAGTGTAATGAAAAGAGTTGGAGCCTTTCTCTGAAAGAGCATTAATTGTTCCCCACCCCTTCTATCTGACAGTCAATAACTAAGAAATAAAATTATGCATTTAAGTAAATAATTTTTTGAAAATGATCTTTCAAATTACTACTTATATTATTGGCCTTCAAATTATAAGTGTAAAATTATTTTAATAAAGTTATTTTATAAAATAGTTATATTTTTTACACCGTGTAAAAACTAGAATACTATCCACATTATATACTATCCACATTTACAATCTTAGGCAGTATAAATGAATGTAGAAATTGCTTAATATTAATTAGCCAACATAAATACTGTTATTATCTATGATTCTTAATTGAAGACAATCCATAGTAAAAAATTAAAAAAAAAAAAAACCATTGTCTTAAGAAGTAGTATAACTGGAGTCTCCTTTCTAACCCCATGTTGTACATAGTGAGGCATAAGCCCCAGATTTCCATAAATTAGAGTCTTGAGCCTTTTATGGCAAGTATAAATACTCTGGGGTATTCTGGTTTAAAATTTCCTAAGACCATACTTCCTGCGTCAGCCTCTTCCAATTTTTCACTAAAACTCTAATGGAGCCCTGAAAAGAAGAAAGTTCTTAGTAATACTGACAACAAAAATATACATCTGGTCTACTGGCCACACCAGAGAAATTTGTGCCAACCACAAAACCTTTGGAGCTAAGTTGACGACCATAATCAGACTTCTCAATCTTAGGATTAAAAAGATGAAAAGACAGTTGGGCTTTTACTAACTCCCTTTTTCCTGATTTGATAATTCAGGTTGTATCAACCCAAACACCAAGCTACCATCTCTTTATTATGATTCCATTCCCTACCTCCCTGATGGTGTCTTTCTTCATGCATCCAACTAGAAAGTTTAACTTCCAAGGAAGAAAAAAAAATTGAAGGAAATTGGGGGATGACACATTACATTCTGGGAAGTAAAGTCCCAGCAGATAAAGCACTTTGTGAAAACATACTCAAAAAAACACTAGTAGCAATTCATGGAGGTGATCATTCTTATAAATTATTTAATGTGTTTGTTGTATCACAGAAACAGAATGTAGGAGGTGAAGAAATTCCCATCAAAATCTATCAATGCTACACTAAATGCATTCCTGTTAGAAAGTGTAAATTACCTTGAGAGTTGAACTCATTATCTTGCCCTTCAGCTATTGGTATGAGAAGGAAATTACAATATTGTGATACTGTAGCAAAGACAGAGTACCTGCTCAAGATGAAGTTCCAGCTTATTTATTGGTAGGCATTGAGTCTGTTTGAATCTCTTCATGTTCTAGGACAAGGATGAGTATGTAAGAAGGTAGGTATATTGATTGATACATGATAAATTAGATAGAAATCAATAAATAAGAAAAAATGAAAGTTAACATGTACATTATTCTAAAGAGTTAGAGAAAACAAGTATTAATACATCGGAAAAGAATTTGCTATAGAACAAAAGGAAATCTTTAAGCATACTCACACACCTTTGTTAGGAAGTTAGAAAACAGCATTCAATGAAAGAGTAGCAGAAAGATTAGATAAAACTGGATTACAAGGAAACTCAAAATTTAATAAAGAATTAAAGAGTTTATTTGAAGCAAAGAAGAGTACATCCAGGTAAAAATGAAATCAGTCATTCAGAGGACAAAATAGAAATAATTCTTCCATATCATTTTAGAGTGCTTGTGTTTTTGTTTGTGTGCACAAAACTGTGACTGCACAAAATAAGGCAGAAATGTTATCAGTGATGATGAAATCATTCATGGGTTTTATTTTTCTCTTTTTATACTGTGTTTTATTTTATAAATATTTTGAAAACAGCCAGTGCTATTCAAATAATCAAAATAAATACACATTATAAAAAATGTGACAGTAGTGCAAACTCATAGAGATCAATTGTCAGAGCAAAACACATGGAACAGATTTTAGTACAGCTGTAAGAAAAAACTGCCAGCTAATGAAAAACTGCATACATTTTTTAATGTTCAGAAGAAAATTAAGTTAAATTATTATCTTACCTTATACATGTAAATACATAGTAAATGAATCAATTAATTAAATGGACATAAGCCATAAAAAGCTAGAATAAAACATATTATACTATTTGACTAATCACTCTTGAGGTAGAATTGTAAAGCATAAATACAGTAAAAAAGATGGCGTCAAGCAAAAGGAAAAAATATATATAAATATATATTACATATATTTTAATAAAATAATATATCGTTAAAATTGCTAAATATAGAAAATCAGAAATCATGATAATCATTAACAAATATTATAAAATTAAAGAAAATGATATTAACATGAAATATTAATATTCATGTATGATATTGGCAAAAATTTTAAAATCATTTTTCAGAAATTGGGCATAAAGCTTCTAGTGGAAACGGATATTGGTGAAACCATCTAGAAAAATAAACTGGTGAAATGTATAAACAGCAATTAAAAATTTCTATCATTTTGAACCAGTAATCCAACATTAAATGTTTTATACTTAAAAGATATTCAGAGGTATCCACAAAAATTTATATTTTTAAATGTTTATACAACATTATTTATGATGGTAAAAAGTAAAAATAATATAAATGTCCAAGTATAAGAAAATAATTACCTGTTAGTATAGTCAAATGTTGGAATCAGGTAATAATTAGAAACTAATTTTTCAAAGAATATTAGGTATAAAATTTTTATAAGGTGATATTACATGACAAAACAGCAATATAGAAACAGCATACAGATGGTCCTCCACTTACAATGAGGTTATATCTCCATTATAAGTTGAATATACAGTTAGGTTGAAAATGCATTTAATACACTTGCCCCACAAAACATTATAGCTCAGCCTAGACTACGTTAAAAGTGCTTGAATACTTACATCAGCAAAATCATCTAACATCTGTTTTTTGATAAGGTATTAAATATCTTATATCTTATGTAATTTATTGAATAGCCGGGCGCGGTGGCTCACACCTGTAATCCCAGCTCTCAGGCAGAGGCGGGAGGATAGCTTGAGCCCAGGAGTTCGAGACCTGCCTGGGTAACATAGTGAGACCCCGTTCTCCACAAAAAGGAAAAAAAAAAAAAAAAAGACAAAAAAAATTTATTGAATAATGTACTGAAAGTGAAAAACAAAATGGTTGTATTGGTCCTCAAAGTACACTTTCTACTGAATGTGTATCACTGTAAAGGTAAAAAATTGTAAGTCAAACCATCTTAAGTTGGGGACCATCTGTGTAAAATACAGTAGTTCTTGCTTATCTGTTGTTTTACTTTTTGTGGTTTCAGTTACCCGTCGTCAACCATGACCTGAAAATATTAAAGGAAAATCCAAAAATAAAAAATTCACAATTTTAGATTGTGGATCTTTCTGAGTAGCCTAATGAAATCTCTTGCTGTCCCTCTCCACCTCACCCAGGACATGAATCATCCCTTTGTTCAGCGTATTCATGCTGTATACACCGCCTGCACTTTGGTCACTAAGTAGCCATCTTGGATACAAGATCATCGGTCATGGTATCACATTGCTTGTCTTCAAGTAACTCTTATTTTAGTTAATAATGGCCCTGAAGCAAAAGAGTAGTGATTATGGCAATTCAGACATGCCAAAGAGAAGCTGTAAAGGCCTGCTTTTAAGTAAAAAGGTGAAAGTTCTTAGTAAGCAAAGAAAACAAAATCATTTGCTGAGGTTTCTAAGATCTAAAAGAAGAATGAACTTTCTATAAAATTGTGAAAAAGAAAGAAATGTGTGCTAGTTTTGCTGTCACACCTCAAACTGCAAAAGTTACAGCCACAGTGTATAATAAGTGTTTAGTTAAGATGGATAAGGCATTTAATTTCTGAGTATGAGGCAGCCAGGTACGTACCAGCGGGCGCCCGGGAAAACTCCAGCCGGCCTGAGTACTGGGGGCAGCTTTGGGAAGTTCCTGCCCTTTGCCGCGGAGAAGAGCCTGGCTCCTCCTCTTCCTGTGTGGAACCTGGGATTCAAACCGCCAGGCAAAGCGGCCTAGCAGGGACTCTGACCTAGTGAGTGTCAGTTTCCCGCTTTTCTTTCTTTCCACCCAATAAAACCGTGTCTTACTCATCATTCAAATTGTCTGCGAGCCTGAAATTTTGTGGCCGTGGGACAAAGAACTCCGTCTTTAGCTGAACTAAGGAAAAGCCCTGCAACAATTTTGGCGCGCAACGTGGGGACTTGAGAAGCGGTGAGTGAAATGGAGACTCAAACACTCTCACTGTGGTTTCTAAGCCTTTTCTTCCTGGGACTTGTGAGGGTGGGGGAAACCATCCCCCACCCCCTGTTACTCCAAGGTCTTTTCGTGGCCTTTTCCTTCCTTTTTCGAGTCAGATCGGTGAGCAGCGGCTCCCCTCCACCCTTCCATCCTTGCCATGGCTGGGACTTAGGGCCCAAGGGTCCCACACAGCTGGCGGGCTGGCGTTTTCCACCACATCTCCTGAGGCTTCCCCTTCCCCAGCCAACGGGTTTTACTCCATCAGACAGTGATTAAGCTTTTCTCCTGGTAGAGGAAACAGTTCTATAAGAATAAGAGGTTCTTCTCTAGGCATTTTTAAACCTTTTTTTTTTCCCCTCTTCTCTACCCTGTCAGCAGTTAACCTTATTTTTTCCTTTTGGAAGACATTTTACTAGGCCAGGCTCCGCAGCTATCACTGTTTGTACTCTCGGCAAAGTTTTGGTTGTCCTACTGTGGGGTAAGACATAGTAAAATTATAATATTTTGGTCTGAGACAGCATTTGAAAGCCCAGGGTGGCCAGGCGCGCTGGCCTCTGCCTGTAATCCCAGCACTTTGGGAGTCCAAGGCGGGTGGATCACGAGGTCCAGAGATTGAGACCATCCTGGCCAACATGGTGAAACCCCATCTCTACTGAAAATATAAAAATTAACCAGGCCTGGTGACACGGGCCTGTAGTCCTAGCTACTCGGGAGGCTGAGGCAGGAGAATCGCTTGAACCCGGGAGGCGGAGCTTGCAGTGAGCCGAGATCGCGCCATTGCACTCCAGCTTGGCGACAGCAAGACTCCGTCTCAAAAAAAAAAAAAAAAAAAGGCCCAGGGTTTAGATGGCACTTTTACTCTAGTTCAGGACCTTGTAATAGACAACTCAAGGGAACGAGTGAGGCATTCTGCTTCCTATGAGCCCTCAAGAATGATGTCCTTCTAACATTCACAGTTCCACTGTTTTGTGGGTCTGCCTCATCATCATCAGACTGTTTTAAATGTTTGCTGCTTCTTCTACATCCTCTTCCCACATCTGAATTAAACTATCCTTAGTGCCTCTTCCCCTTTCCCTTTGGCAAGACAATACTTTTTTTCTTCCTTGCACAACTTTACCGTCGTCTTCTAGGGTCATCTAACTCCATGAGTGTGGCCAGTGACAGCACCCCATCCCCTAAGCCATAGAGGCAGACCTGTGCCTGAGATCTGAGCATTCATGGGAATGACTACCGCCCTTGCTTTTTTGATGGGTTCAAATGCCAACAAATCAATCAAAACACTTCACTGAAATTTTTCTGATTGAAGTGAATGGAGGAGAATTTCCCCACCCACCATTTCTGGGTGAGTTTGAAAATATATAAGCATTGATTCTATACTCCTGAGGTTATTCCATGTGAGAGAACACAGAGGAAGCACAGATAAATAAACAGCAAGAAAGAGACTGCTGACAGCTTTTGGAGGCTGGAACTATTTATACCAGGGTTATCTATCTCATCTTTTTCTACAGATTATTTCCTTAGATCAGTTTTTTGTTGTTGTTGTTTTACTTAAACAGGTTTAAATTTTCAGATGAATACTGTCCAGTATAACACACAACCTCATCACGCTTAATTCTACCAAGTTGTGTATGTTAACTACGGCTATTCTATTTAGACATAGGAAAGTTTGAAACTCACCCTCCTAGCCCATGCTGGCAATTTTTCCAATATAAATAAACATTTCTGCTCTCTCTCTTTAGCCTAGAGAATTTTCATAACCAGAAAGAAATGTTCTTTTGGCTATAAAGTATCTATAGGTTATAATGGCAAGAACAGTATAAATAAGACAACATACGTTTATTTTCAACAGTAGTAATCAGAAGATTCAATATACATTTCTAACACTTTGGAGGATAAATTATAATAAAATGGCTAGGGAGAATGTAGATGATACATATAAATCTAGTGAATAAACTGCATTAAATATTATAAATTGCAAAAAGATTTGGAAAGTAACTTCTTTTCTAGTGCCCATGGATCACTTATAAAAATTGATTGTGTATCAGAGAAGAGAGAACTCCTCAGTAATTACTTCAGAGCAGGTTTTAAATACTGAGGTTTATGCAATAAGTAACTACTTATGAAATGTAAAAATATTCAATCATTTATATATTTTGAATCAATATCCTATATAACTTTTTGTTCTAAAAGAAATCAAAATGGCAATTCTTGGCATTAGGATAAGGATAATAGTACACAACAAAATCTGTGGTTCTAGTAAAAGCAAAAATCTATGAAAAAGTACACCATTAAATACATTAATATTAGCAAAAAAGAGGAATTATCTAGATGTTCAATTAAAGTAGAACAAAGTATTATTGGAGATAAAGTAAGGCTGATGAAGTGGAAAACAGAGAATTCATATAGTTATTTGCTCCCACTCATATACCTAACAATAGGCAGGGCCAAAACATCTTCAAACACCATACTTTGAAATGCTTCATTATACCTCATCTAGTACAATCAGCAAAAGAAAGGGTACATGTATACAAAGACAGTCATGGAAAAGTCAAATAAAGAAAAATATTTGTTGATTTAAAAAGAATAGGCTCTCCTTTACAACATATAAAGAAGTAAATTCCAGGTAATTTTTTGTATTATATATATAATTATATACAATTATATATGATTACATATACAATTATGAATGTAATCTATAATTATAGAAAACATTAAATATATATAATTTAGAAAATAATATTTTCATACATTAAGGTGAGTGAAAATTTCTTATGGAGGGAATAAAATCCAAAAGTCTTAAATGAAAAAAAGGAATATTGTGTAAAAATAAATATTCTTCCATGGCAAAAGACATTGAACATGATTGTTAAGAAAAAAGGAGCTGATATAATGGGGAAATTTTTTGACATGTATGTAGACAAAGGGTTAGCAGTTCTATACACCAACTGTAAATTCATTGTAAAGGAAGCAACTTGAAGAAGTATAATTGGGAAAAGAAAATAGAAAACAAATTCATGTGAGTGGAAATGTAAATAATGGAAAGGGACAATAAGTAATGAAAAAATATGTTCAGGCTTGCTGATAATCAGAAGAATGCAAATTATAAAATGAGAATTTGTTTTTTATCCATCAAACTGGCAAAATTTAAAAGTATGGTAATATTAAGATTTAATATTGGATATAAGGAAATGGACAGTCTCAGACATTACCATAGTGTGAATGAAGTATCTGGCAAAGCATACATAAATGAAGACAATTAAGTGAAAATATGTACCTGGTAGTACAAGCTGGAAATTCCCACAAACAGAATGTTAGATATGTAACTAGACATTTAAGTCATAATATTGAGGAATGGCAAAAAAACAGCAATCACCTACACACAATATATAACCTAAAATATATGATTTTACTGGACAACTTTATGGTAATACAATGGAAAAATCTTCCCAAAGGATAACTTTCTTGGAAAATGCAAATAATCATTTTAGAAATATACACCTGAGCAGATGAATTAATGAGAGAATAAAATTTAAAAAGACTTTATCAAATAATTAGTTTTATAAGAACATCTAAGTTCAGAGAGTTGCATGAATGGATTTGTCATATCTTCAGGGAATAGTTACTTCCCATGGGATTTAAACTGTTCCAGGAATTAATAAACAATGTAAATATTTTAAATTTTTTATGATATAGATACACACATTCAGAAGAGTACCTGTATCCTAAATGATAAATATTAAGTGAGTGCCTCTGTAACCATTAGACAAGTCACAAGACGGAATGTTTTCTGTACTCCTGAGGCTCTCCAGGTATATCTTCCCCTCATGGTCTTTTCACTCTCCCAAGGCCATAACCAGTATGGTAACTTTTGAAAATAACTTTCTTCTATTTGTTTATGGTTTTAACTTATAAGAGTGTCATCAAATGATATAGCTTAGTTTTTCATCATTTTAAACTTTATATAAATGTATGCATTCTGACTGAATTCTTTTATTCCACATTTTGTTTGTAAAATTTATTTGCATTGTTATTATTATATGTGGCCCTAGTACATTCACTTTTGTCGTATAAAGGACATTGTATGGAAAGTCTACAAGTAAGCTATCCAGTTTATTGTGGATATTTTTTACTTTTTTTTTCTGTTTTTAGTTTATTTCAAATAATACTGTTATGAACATCTTTGTACATGTTTCCTGGCATATGGGCATATATTTCTTCAGGGCATACTCTCAGATCTGAAATTGATCAGTTATGAGATATGCCTGTCATTAAACTTACTAGAGAATGTTATGTTGCTTTCCAAAGTTGTATTCCAATTTGCCTGTTATGTAGTAGGGTATGGAAATTTCTGTTGCTCTGCAAATTCGTCAACACCTAGTATTGACAGACATTTTTTATTGTTTGGCAATATGGTGGTTGTGATTTTAAATTTGACTTACTATTGGGATTCAGTATTTTTACCTACATTTATTAATTATTTGGATTTCCTCTTTTGTTAAATCCCCATTCAATTATTTGGCCCAGGAAGGAGCCAAGATGGCTGATTGTACACAGCTAGGAAGAGTGTCTCCCACTGATATACTAGACCATCAAAAAACCTGGAATACTCCAGGCATATCTTTAGAAGGAAGGCATTGAGAACGAACAGAGGGAGGATACAGATCCTGGGCTGAAGAGTAAGGCAGCTGGGAAACATGCACAGGGCTACTGTGTACTGGGACTCATTCCTGGACCTCAGTGGTTCCTGGTGAAGAGGTGAGTTAAATGAGTAAGGAGAGAGCATATTATATTATACTGCCAAAGATCTCCAGAATCCTAGCTGCAGGAGACCTAACAACCCCCACGGACACAAGCTGAAAGGGAAAGCAGTTTGGAGAGGTAGCAGGGACAGGACTTTAGCCTGTGCAAAGCCCAAAGGGTGTGGCATGGGAATGGCTGCAGTGGAGCATGAGCTGGAATAGCCATCCCCAAAGGCCTGCCACACTCTTCTAGGTGGTTTTGGCCTTTGTTGATGGTTGGACCTGGATGGAGTTGGGCTCTCTTGCCTGTGAGATGAAGCCAGTCTGATCTGAACTCCATTCTGTCTTCCAGGCTCTCATGGAGTCCCTGCCTGGCCACACCCACTTGTAGCCTCAGGTGCCCAACAAGGTGCTTCCTAGCAGCCAACAACAAGGCTACTTCACTGGCAGACTGCACATGACCATCATAGAACTCCATCAGAAGGAACCCTGTCAATGCACAACCACCCACCCGTAGCCTCCCCCCACCATTTTGTTGTCACGCACTCATCTGCAGCCCTTGTGCACTGCATTGCTGTCATGTGTGCAAGTAAAACACACCACCCCTCCACCACCACCATTGACACACATGTACTCCACTGCCACCCCGTCTCCCTTTGGAACCACATGCCCACTGACACATGTGCACCCTGCCATGCCACTGCCACTACTGGCATGTGCATATGAGCTCAGACCCTGTGCCACTGCCCCAGTGAAGCATGTTAGCTTGCACTCCC
The DNA here is from genome assembly GCF_037993035.2 of Macaca fascicularis. Classification (NCBI taxonomy): domain Eukaryota; kingdom Metazoa; phylum Chordata; class Mammalia; order Primates; family Cercopithecidae; genus Macaca; species Macaca fascicularis. The sequence continues at coordinate 67,197,736 of NC_088389.1, read as the reverse complement.
CATTGGAGTGTTGTTGCCAGTGGACCAGGAATACTCAGCCCCTACAGTTCAGCAGGTGCTTAACCTTGAGGGGCCAGGGAACAAACCCATAGGCTTGGTACCAGCCCCCACTGTTAGAATCCACAGCTCATGAGTGCCAAGCAAAGCCTTGGCCCTCTGGAATCTTCCAGAAACAAAGCTAGTCAATTCAACCTACCTTATACCACAGTCAAACCCTCAAGGTAATTAAATAATAGAAAAAAAAACATCCAAAGAAAAGCGATTTCAAAGACCAAATGACCATCAGCCCACTCAGATGAAAGAGAAACAGTTCAAGAACTCAGGGAACTTAAAAAGCCATAGTGTCTTCTTATATCAAAACATCCACACTACTCCCCCTGCAATGGTTCTTATCCAGGCTGAAATGGTCAAATGACAGGCATAGAATTCAAATTCTGGATAGGAACAAAGATCATTGAGATTCAGGAGAAAGTTGAAACCCAATCCAAGGAATCTGAGGAATCCAGTACAATGATACAACAGCTGAAAAATTAAATAGCCATTTTGAAAAAGAACGAAACTGATCTGATAGAGTTGAAAAACTCACTACAAGAACTTCATAATACAATTGGAAGTATTAACAGCAGAGTAGACCAAGCTGAGGAAAGAACCTCAGAGCTCGAGGAACAATTTTACAAATCAATTTAGTCTGATAATAAACACAAAGGAATTAAAAATAATGAACAAAACCTCAAAGAAATATTGGATTATATAGGGACAATCTATGACTCATTGGTGTCCCTGAAAGAGAGGGGGAGAGAGCTGCCAATGTGCAAAACATGTTTGAGAATATTGTTCATGAATCTTTCCACAATCTCAATAGAGAGGATAACATTCAAATTCAGGAAACGCTGAGAATAGGTATGAGATACTATACAAGATGGCCATCTGCAAAACATATAGTCATCCGATTCTCTGAGGTCAGTAAGTAAGAAAAAATATTAAAGTCAGTTAGAGAGAAGGAGCAGGTCATCTACAAAGGGAACCCCATCAGGCTAATAGGAGACATTTCAGCAGAAACCCTACAAGCCAGAAGAGATTGGGGGCCTATATTCAGCATTCTTACAGAAGAGAAATTCCAACCAAAAATTTTATATCCAGTCAAAGTAAGCTTCATAAGTGAAGGAGAAATAAAACCCTTTCAGGCAAGTGAATGCTAAGGGAATTCATTACCATCAGACTGCCTTACCAGAGGCCCTTATGAGAGTGCCAAACATGGAAACAAAAGACAATTACAAGCCACCATAAAAACACACTTAACTACATAGATAACTGGCACTACAAAGCAACTACCCAATCAAGTCTTCATAACAACTAGCTAACAAAATAATGACAGGATCGAATCTGCATATATCAATATTAAAATTGAGCGTAAATGAGCTACATATCCCCACAGAAAAGGCACAGAATGGCAAGTTTGATAAAGAAGCAAGACCATATGCTGTTTACGAAACACCCATCTCATATGCAAGGACACCCATAGGTTCAAAGTAAAGGGATGGAGACAGATCTATAAAACAAACAGAAAACACAAAGAGCAAGGGGTTGCTATTCTAATTTTAAACAAACAAACCTTAAACCAATAACAATGAAAAAAGGACAAAGAAGGGCATTATATAATTATAAATAGTTCAATTCAACAAGATTTAACTATCTTAAATATATGTGCACCCAACACTAGAGGAGCCCGATTTATAAAATAAGTTCTTAGAGACCTACAAAGAGACGTACATAACCACAGAATAATAGTAGGAGATGTCAACACCCCACTGACAGTGTCAGATCATTGAGGCAGAAAATTCTCAAAGATGTTTGGTACCTGAACTTAACACTTGACCAAATGAACCTAACAGTACACTCCACGTCCAACAGAGTGTACATTCCTCTCATCTACACATAGGACATACTCTGAAATTGAACCCACAATTGGCCATAAGACAGTTACTGACAAACTCAAAAAAACTGAAGTCATGCCAACCACACTGTCAGACCACAGTGCAATAAAAATAGAAATCAATTCTTAGAAACTCTCTCAAAGCCATATGATTACATGGAAATTAAACAGCCTGCTCCTGATGCTTTTGGGTAAACAATAAAATTAAGGCAGATAGCAAGGAATTCTTTGAAACTAATGACAACAAAGATACAGAATACCAGAAGCTCTGAGACACAGCTAAAGCAATGTTAAGAATAAAGTTTTGCTAAACGCCAACATGGAAAAGTTAGACCTAGCATCACACCTAGAGGAAGGAGAAAAACAAGAGCAAACCAGCCTCAAAACTAGTAGAAAACAATAAATAACCAAAATTATAGCTGATCTGAATGAAATCGAGATGCAAAAAGGCAGGCAAAAGATGGATGAAACTAAAAGTTCTTTGAAAGAATAAATTCAATAGAATTAAAAGAATAAATAAATAATAAATAGACTAAAAAAGCAGAAGTAAGTTCTTTGAATGAATGAAGAAAAAATAAATAAAATTGATAGACTGCTGGCTAGACTAAAAAAGAAAAAAAAAAAGAGAAGATCCAAATAAACACAATCAGAAATGACAAAGAGGACATTATTATCAATGCCACATAAAAATAAAATTAAAAAACCTCTCAAAGACTAAAGACCTACATGCAAACAAATTAGAGAATCTAGAAGAAATGAAAAAATTCCTGGAAATATACAATGTCCCAAGATTGAGCAAGGAAGAAATTGAAACCCAGAATAGACCAACAACAAGTTCCAAAATTGAAGCAGTAACAAAAAGGCTACCAACCAGAAAAAGTCCTGTACCAGACAAATTCACAGCTGAATCCTACCAAACATATAAAGAAGAGCTGGTACCAGTCCTGCTGAAACTATTCCAAAAAATTGAGGAGGGTCGCTTCCCTAACTCATTATATGGGGCCAGTGTCATTCTGATACCAAAACCTGACAGAGACACAAGAAGGGAATATTTTAGACCAATATCCCTGATGAACATAGATGCAAAAATCCTCAACAAAATCATAGCAAACCGAATCCAGCAGTACACCAAAAAGCTAATCCACCATGATCAAGTAGCCTTTATCCCTGAGATGCAAGGTTGCTTCAACACAGGCAAATCAATAAATGTGATTCCTCACATAAACAAAGCTAAAAATAAAGACTATGTGATCATCTCAATAGATGGAGAAGACTTTCAAATCTTCAATAGCCCTTCATGTTTTAAACCCTCAACAAACTAGGCATTGAAGGAATATACCTCAATATAATAAGAGCTATCTCGGCCGGGCGCGGTGGCTCAAGCCTGTAATCCCAGCACTTTGGGAGGCCGAGACGGGTGGATCACGAGGTCAGGAGATCGAGACCATCCTGGATAACACGGTGAAACCCCGTCTCTACTAAGAAATACAAAAAAAAAAAAAAAAAAAAACTAGCCGGGCGAGGTGGCGGGCGCCTGTAGTCCCAGCTATTCGGGAGGCTGAGGCCGGAGAATGGCGTGAACCCGGGAGGCGGAGCTTGCAGTGAGCTGAGATCCGGCCACTGCACTCCAGCCTGGGCTACAGAGCGAGACTCCGTCTCAAAAAAAAAAAAAAAAAAAAAAAAAAAAAAAGAGCCATCTGTGACAAACCCACAGGCAACATAATACTGAATGAGAAGAAGCTGTAAACATTCCCCTTGAGAACCAGAACAAGACAAGAATGCTCACTCTAATCAATCCTGTTCAACACAGTACTGAAAGTCCTAGCCAGAGCAATCAGGTGAGAGAAAGGAATAAAAGGCATCCAAATAACAGAGAACATCAAACTATATCTCTTCACTACATCTCTTCACAGATATATCATATCTTCACAGATAATATGATTTTATTATACCTAGAAAACCCGGTACTCTGCCCAAAAGCTTCTAGATCTGATAAACAACTTCAACAAAGTTTCAGGATACAAAATCAATGTACCAAAAGTCAATAGCATTTATATCTACCAACAATGTCCAATCTAAATGCCAAATCAAGAATGCATATCCCATTGCAATAGCCACAAAATATAAAATGCTTAGGAATACAGCTAACCAGGGAGGTGAAAGATATCTACAATGAGAATTACAAAGCACTGCTGAAATAAATCAGAGAGAACACAAACAGATGAAAAAATATTCCATGCTTATGGATAGGAAGAATCAATACTGTTAAAATGACCATACTACTCAGACCTATTACAGACTCAATGCTATTCCTATAAAACTACCAATGACATTTTTAACAGAATTAGAAAAAAATTCTAAAATTTATATGGAACCGAAAAAGACCCTGAAAATCCAAATTCAAAGCAATCCTAAGCAAAAAGAATGAAGGCCTCACAGAAACCAAAACAGCATGGGGTACAAAAACAGACACACAGATCAATGCAACAAAATAGAGACCCCATAAATAAAGCCACACACCTAAAAACATCTGATCTTTGACAAAGTCACCAAAAAGCAATGGGTAAAGAACTCCTTATTCAATAAATGGTGCTGAGATAACTGGCTAGCCATATGCAGAAGATTGAAACTGGACCTCTTCCTTTCATTATAGACAAAAGTCAACTCAAGATAGACTAAATATTGACATTTAAAATAGAAAACTATATAAATTCTAGAAGAAAACCTAATAAATACCATTCTGGGCATAGGCTCTTGCAAATATTATGAAGATTCTAAATGCAATTGCAACAAAAACAAAAATTGACAAACGAGACTTGATTTAACTAAAGAGCTTCTGCAGACCAAGAGAAACTATCAAGAGTTAACCAACAACCTACAGAATGGGAGAAAATATTCACAAAATATGCATTTGACAAAGGTCTAATGTCCAGAATCTATAAGGAACTCAAACAAATTAACAGGCAAAAAACAACCCTATTTTAAAAAGGTCAAAGGGCATAAACAGACATCTCTTAAAAGAAGACACACACACATGGCTAACAAGCATATGAAAAAAAATATTCAACATCACTAATCATTAGAAACATGCAAATCAAAACCACAGTGAGATACCATCTTATACCAGTAAGAATAACAATTATTAAAAATTTAAAAGTAACAGACACTAGCAAGGTCACACAAAAAAGGTAATGCTTATACACTGTTGGTGGGAATGTAAATTAGTTCAGCTACTGTAAAAAGCAGTTTGGAGATTTCTCAAAGAACTTAAAAACAGAGCAACCATTTGACCCAGCAGTCCCATTACTGGGTATGTATCCCACAGAATATAAATCATTCTGCCAGAAAGACACATGCAGGCATATGTTTATTGCAGCACTATTCAAAATAGCAAAGACATGGAATCAACCTAGATGCCCATCAGTGATGGACTAGATAAAGAAAATGTAGTACATATACTTTATGGAATACTATGCAGCCATAAAAAGAACAAAATTATATCCTTTGCAGCAAAATGGGTGGAGTTGGAGTGCATTGTCCTAAGCATATTAATACAGGAACAGAAAACCAAATAACCGCATGTTCTCCCTTATAAGTTACCCTAGAACTTAAAGTATAATAATAATAAATAAATTTAAAAAAAAAATAAGTGGTAGCTAAACATAAGTACACAGGGATGTGAAAAAGGGGACATTAGACACTGGGTCCTACCTGAGGATGGAAGGTGGGAGGAGGGTGAGGATTTTTAAAACTATTGGGTACTGTGCTTATTACCTGAGTAATGAAATAACCTGTACACCAAACTCCTGTGACATGCAATTTACCTATATAACAAACCTGCACATGTACTCCTGAACCTAAAAGTTGGGAAGAAAATAAAGAAAAAATTCTATCTAGCCAAAAAAAAATTTTTTAAGCAAAAAATAAAATTTTGTGCACATTTCTATTGTGCTTTTTAAAAGTAGTGATTTGCAAATGTTCTTTACACAAATTTTCTATTAATCACATATAAATATTCTTCCTCATTCTTTGGCTTGTATCTCTTTGTGGTATCTTCTGTGATTTAGTATAGTTGGATTTATCATTTTCCTTAATATACAGACATTTTGGTCCTGTGTATGATAGCTTTTTATCCCCTAGTTAAGGATATTCTATATAATCTTCTAAAAGCCTTGTAGTTTGCCTTTTCCATTTAGGTCTACATGTATTCATTGGTTTTTGTGTATTGTATGATGTCTAATGCCATTTTCTCTATATAGAGGTCTTATTGTCCAGTATCACTTATTGAATACCTTTGTATATAATGAGTATGCATGTAATCAGGATCTATTTCTAGTCCCTTTATTCTGTTGTGTCTAGCTCTGCACTGTCTTAATTACTGGGACTTTATAATAAATCTTGAAAATTGTAGGAAAAGCTCTCACACCTCGACTAAGCTTTTTTAACCTTTTACATCTTCATATAAATTTGGATTTTGATTAGGATTGCAATTAATCTTTAAAACAATTTGTAAAATGAAATACATTAAGAACATGCATCTAAGGTATCTTCTTGTCTTCTGAGGAATTATTTTATGAAAAAAATGCTTTCTATTGACTCTTATGCTTTAAAGATTCTCCGTTAAAAAGATCCATCCATTTCAATCTTCATGTATTACAAGTCTATGTTTCTCAGACTCATGATTTATATATAAGAAACAGATGGAATTTTATAAGGCTATTCTAATATTGGCACTATAACAATATTCATCATGTTTAGAATGAATTATTTTTATGTAATGAGGCTTTTAGGGGAGTTTTTCTCGGTTATTGACTCTGTATAAAGAAACTCTGTGTGCCAAGTTCTGCAGAATAAATTTAGTCCCTTGATTTTAGATAAATATATTTAAATATTACATGAAATTGAGAACTGGTGCAAACTGATATTTTGAAGGCTCTTACAGCACTTCTGAATTATGTAATGTGGGAATTTATATCCTTCATTAATATGTTTTAGCATTTTTTATAGATATAATATGTTAATTATAGATAATTTAGAAAGAATAGCATAGAGAAATAAAAAAGAACAATTAAAAAACCACCCAAATGGCTTCACCTAAAATTAATATTTTTAAATATTACAATAAACCAAATTTCCTTCCTGAATTTATATACAGCTATATACCTCTATCTCCTACATGTCCATATATCTTAAAATCAGTATAAAATAATCATTTCAATAAATTGGCACCAAAGATCCTTTGATAGTTTTAAAAACAATATTTCATATTTTCAAAAACAGGCGATTTTAATTCTGTATAATTTTCTTTGGAGCACAGGAAAAGATGAAAGACTATTCAATTTATTTTCTGAAGTTAGAAAAACCTTGAAGTCAAAATATGACAATCAGTGCAAGTAAAAAAAAGACAAAATTCTTTTAAGAATTTAGAAGCAAGTATGTAAATGAAGTACCAGAAAATACATTATAACATCATATTAAAAGACCAATCTACCATAATCAAGTAGAGCTTATCTTAGTGATGAGAGGATGTTTTAAATTTAGGAAATTTATAAAAATATTTTGCAAGGCCGGGCGCGGTGGCTCAAGCCTGTAATCCCAGCACTTTGGGAGGCCGAGACGGGCGGATCACGAGGTCAGGAGATCGAGACCATCCTGGCTGACACGGTGAAACCCCGTCTCTACTAAAAAATACAAAAAACTAGCCGGGCGAGGTGGCGGGCGCCTGTAATCCCAGCTACGCGGGAGGCTGAGGCCGGAGAATGGCGTGAACCCGGGAGGCGGAGCTTGCAGTGAGCTGAGATCCGGCCACTGCACTCCAGCCTGGGCGGCAGAGCGAGACTCCGTCTCAAAAAAAAAAAAAAAAAAAAAAAAAAAAATATATATATATATATATATATATATATATATTTTGCAATATCACCAAGTCAAATAGGAAAACAAGAGAAACATTGGCTAATAGTGAATAAAATCATAAATCACAAATACTGGACAAATTATACAATTTCATCACTCAGCAACTGTCATGATTATATATCAAAAACTTGAGACAAAAACCAAGTATACTTAATACAAGAATGGACTCTGAATGAAATCTGTAAGACATGTAGGAATCAATAACTTTTCTATGTCCTAGAAAAAAGTTTATAACATGTAACCAAAATTTCATTTATAAAAACGTAAAAATTATAAGACATATATAAATAATGTTAACAAGAAATGTGGATAATCCAGATAAAGAAAATTAATTATTCAAGCCATCTTTTATGTCTGTTACTTAAACTCTGTAGGAAAACATACCATGTTCCTGAATAGTAAAGTTGAATATTGTAAAATGTTGATTGTTCTTCAGTCAGTTTTATTGGTTTAATTTAATGTGAAAAATAATCCTATTATGTTTTTGTGATATTTTTTGAAATATATGTTAATTGACATAATAATAGTACATATTCATGGGGTACACAGTATTTCAATACATATAATGTGCAGTAATCAGATTAGGGTAATGAGCACATCATTTATTTATTTGTGTTGAGAAACATTTATTTCTTTGTATTGAGAAGATTCAGTATCTTCCTTCTAGCTATCGTAAACCTTGTATTATTGTTAACTATATTCAATCTATAGTGGTTTAGAACACTAGAACTTATTCCTTCCATTTAGCTGTCATTTTGTGTCCTTTAACAAATCCCTATGTATTTTACCCTTCCCCTTCCTTCCCAACCTGTAGTGTCTTCTATTCTACTTTTCACTTCTATATCAGCTTTTCTTTAAGTTTCTACCTATGAGTGAGAATATGTGTTTAGCTTTCTGTTCCTGGTATACTTTACTTGACAATAATGTCCTCTAGTTCCATCCATAATGTTATGAATGACAGAATTTCATTCATTTTTATATCTGAATAGTATTCCATTGTGTTTACATACATTTTCTTTATCAGTCTCTTCATGGACACCTAGATTGATTCCATATCTTGGCTATGGGGAACAGTTCAAAATAAACATGGGGCTGCAGGAATTCATGTGATATATTGATTACTTTTTGGAGGGTAAATACCCAGTAGCAGTGGGATTACTAGATCGTATGGTAGCTCTATTTTTGTGTGTGTGTGTGTGTTTTTTTTTCCAGAAATCTCCGTACTGTTTATCACAGTAGTTGTATAATTTGCATTCCCAACACCACTGTATTTGAGTTCACTATTCTCTGCATTCTGACTAGCATTTGTTATTTTTTTGTCTTTTTAGTAATAGCCATTTCCACAGGGGTAAGATATCTCATTTTGATTTTCATTTTCCTGATGATTAGTAATGTTGAGCATTTTTATATGCCTGTTGGCTGTGTGTATGTCTTCTCTTGAGAAATGTGTATTTATGTCCTTTATCCACTTTTAATGGGATTATTGGTTTTTTATTGTTCAGTTGTTTGAGTTCCTTGTATATACTAAATATTAGTCCCTTGTCAAATGAATGATTTGCAAATATTTTCTCTCATTCAATAGATTGTGTCTTCACTCTGTCAATTGTTTCCTTCACTGTGAAGAAGCTTTTTAGTGTAATATAGTCCTATTTGTCTCTTCTGTTTTTGTTGCCTATGTTTTTGAGGTCTTAGCCATAAAATATTTACCTGGACGAATGTACTGATCTAGTGGTTTTATAGCATCAGGTCTTATATTTAAGTCTTTAATTTATCTTGAGTTGATTTTTGTATATAGTGAGAGATGGGTACAGTTTCATTCCTCCGCATATGGATATCCAATTTTCCGAACAACGCTATTGAAGAGGATGTTCTTTCCCCAATGTATGTTATTGGTGCCTTTATTTAAATTCAGTTGGCTGGAAGTATGTAGATTTATTTCTGGGTTGTATTTTCTGTTTCATTGAATCTGTGTTGCTGTTTTTATACCAATACCATGCTATTTCATTACTATGGCCTTGTAATAAATTTTGAAGTAAGGTAATGTGATGGCTCTAGTTTTGTTCTTTTTACTCAGCATTGCATTGGCTATTCAGGCTACTTTTTGGTTTCATATAAATTTTAGAATTTTATTTCTGTGAAAAATGACATTCATATTTTGATAGAGATTGCGTTAAATATGTAGATTGCTTTGGATATAGTTGTCATGTTAACTATATTAAGTCTTTCAATCCTTGAGCGTGAGATGTCTTTCCAATTGTTTGTGGCCTTCTCAGTTTCTTTCATCAGTGTTTTGTAGTTTTCTTTGTAGAGTTTTCTAATCTCTTTGGTGAAATTTACTCGTAGATATTTTAATTTTTTTGTAGATATTGTACATGGGATTGCCTTCTTTCTCTGCTGGTTCATTATTAGTGTATAGAAATGTTACTGATTTTTGTATGTTGATTTTGTATCCTGCAACTTTGCCAAGCTGATTTATCGGATGTAAGAGTTTTTTGGAGTTTTTAGGTTTTTCTAGATACAAGATCATGTCATCTGCAAAAAAGGAACATTTAACTTTCTCTTTTCCAATTTGAATGTCTTTTTTTTCTCTCTCTCCTGTTTGATTTCTCTGGCTAGAACTTCCAGTGCTGTGTGGAATAGGATTGGTGAAAGTGAGCATCCTTGTCTTAAGCCAGTACTTAAAGAGAAAGCTTTCAGCTTTTCCCAATCCAGTGGAATGTTAGCTGGGGGTTTATTGTATATGCCCTTTATTATGTTGAGGTATGTTCCTTCCGTGCCTAGTTTGTTGAGAGTTTTTATCATAAAGGATGTTGAATTTTATTAATTGCTTTTTCTGTATCTATTGAGATTATCATAGAGTTTTGTCCTTCATTCTGTTAATGTTATACATTATATTTATTGATTTCATTTCTAAATTTATTCATTTGGGTCTTCTCTCTTTTTTCTTGGTGAATCTGTCTAGCAGTTTCATCAATGTGGTTTGTCTTTTCAAAAAACAACCGTCATTTCATTTGTCCTTTATATGCTTTATTCTTCATTTTCTTTAGTTCTGCTCTGATTTTATTATTGCTTATCATCTGCTAATTTTGGCTGTGGATTGCTCTTGCTTTTCTACTTCTTTCAAGTGCATCATTAGATTATTTTAAATGTGTCTACCTTTTTAAGGTAGACACTTATTACTGTAAAATTCCCTCTTAGCAGTACTTTTGCTGTATTCCTTAGGTTTTGGTATGTTGTGTTTTTATTTTTATTTGTTTCAAGAAAATTTCTTATTTCCTCTTTAATTTCTTCCTTCACCAAGTAGTCGTTCAGAAGCATGTTGCTTAATTTCCATGTGTTTGTACAATTTTCCAAGTTCCTCTTGTCATTGAATTCTTGTTTTATTCCACTGTGGTTTGAGAAAATACTTGATATTATTGAGATTTTAAAAAAATTTTGAGACTTGTCTGGTATACTAACATATGGTTAACCCTAGAGAATATTCTCTGTGCTGTTGAGAAGAATGTGTGTCCTGTAGCTGTGGGATAAAATATTCTGTACATATCTATTAGGTTTATGTGGTCTAATGTGTAGTTTAAATCCAATGTTTATTTGTTAATTTTATGTCTAGATGATCTATCTAATGCTGAGAGTGAGAGGTTGAAGTCTCCAACTATTATTGTATTGGAGTATTTTCTTTTAGACCTAATAATATATGCTTCATATATCTGGGTACATATGTTCATAATCATTATATCCTCTTGCTGAATTGATCTTTTTATCATAATAAAATGATCTTCTTTTTCTCTTTTTTACAGCTTTTAACATAAATTCTGTTTCATCTGATATAAGCATAGCTGCTCTTGCTCACGTTTGGTTTCTATTTGCGTGGAATATCTTTTTCTATCCCTTTACATTCAGTCTACATGTGTCTTTAGAGGTGAGATGAGTTTCTTATAGCAAGCATATAGTTGGGTCATTTTTTATCCATTCAACCATTCCATATCTTTTAAGAGGAAAGTTTAATCTGTTTACATTTTAAGATTATTACTAATATGTGAGGGCTCATTCTTGTCATTTGATTAATTGATTTATGGTTATTTAGTATATCCTTTGTTTCTTTCCCTCTTATTGTTTATCATTGTGGTTTGGTAGTTTTCTTTAACATTTGAGTTCTTTCTCTTCCTTTGTGTGTTTTCTTTACCAGTGGGTTTTAACTTTCATGTATTTTCATAGTGGCATATATTGTCTTTTCACTTCCAGGTGTGGACTGCCTTAAGCACTTTTTGTAAGGCCCTTTTAGTGGTTTTGAATTCCATCAGATTTTGCTTGTCTGGTAAATACTTTATTTCTCCTTCATTTATGAAGGATAACTTTGCTGTGTATAGTATCTTGATTGACAGTATTTTTTAATTTTTATTTTAGATACACACACACACACACACACACACACACACACACACACACACCCCAGTCTCTCCTGGCCTGAAAGATTTGTGCTGAGAAATCCACCATTAGTCTGATGGGTGTTCCCTTATAGGTGACTAGATGTTTTTCTCTTGCTATTCTTAGAATTCTCTTTGCCTGTGACTTCTGACAGTTTGACTGTAATGTGCTGTGAAGAGATTTTTGAATTTTCTGTCCCTTTCACTTTATCTTCTGGGACACCTAAAATTTTTATATCAGGTGACATTTTGAGTCCCATATGTCACATAGGTTTTGTTCATTCTTTCTTATTCTTTGCTTTTTATGTTTGTCTGGCAGTGTTGTTTCAAAAGATTTGCCTTCAAGTTTTGAAATTTTTTCTTCTGCTTGATCCAGTCTATTGTTGAGGCTTTTCAATGTACGTTGTATTTTATTTTACAATTCTCAAGTTCTACAATTTGTTTGGTTCTTTTTTATGATGTGTAACTTTGCTAAAGTTTTTATTCATATCCTGAATTGTTTTTATAATTTTTTGTGTTTTTTTTTAATATTATATCTCACTGAGCATCTTTAGTGTCATTATCTTGAATCCTTTTCTTTCCTAGAATTATAAAATTTCTTTTTCTTTGGAATCTGTTTCTGGAGAATTATTGTGTTGCTTTGGAGGTTTCACATTTCTTTGTCTTTTCATGTTTCTTATGTCCTTATGTCGATATCTGCACATGTGGTATATCTTTTTCAATTTTTTATAGTTGCCTTTGTAGGGGAGGATGTTTTTCTAAAGATATATTTATAGTGTTGGTTAAGTAAGGCACTAGATTCTGAGTATGTCCACAAATGCAGCCTCCATATCATTTATTTGACTGTAAGCAGCATCAGTGATGTTTGTTAGGGTGCTGTGGTTAATGGAGGCTGTGGTGAAGTTTTGCTGGGGACAGGGCACTAGATGGGCCTGTACTCATGCCCATTGGTGGCAGTAGTGGGCCAATTATGCCAATTTTTTGGCCCTAAAGTGTCATACACTGGCACCAGTGTTAGAGGGTCCAGTCAGGCTAATTCTTGGGCCTCCAGGCAGCTCGTTCAGGCATTGGTAGTGACAGTGATGGGCCAGGCAGGTGGGCATGTTCTTGGACCCATGAGCAGTGGATGTGGAATGGATAATGGCAACGCAGTGGGAGGGCAACCCTCTGGCTTCTGAGTAGTTCACTCTGGTGTTTACAGTGGCTGTGAAAGGCTGGGAAAGCCAGTCCCCAGGCTCATAGGTAGCTCATGTGGGTGGGTGTCATCTGTACCAGTAGCAGCAGATTGGATGAGCCTAACTTCAGGTACCCAGGAGGAGTGCTTCAGTCCAACAGTGGTGGACAGGGCTGGACATTCCCCAGGTCTCTGGATGGCATGCTTGGGCTGTAGGTAGGTGGATCTGGGCCAGGTAGACCTGTCTTCAGGCGCCCCAGCATTGCATGCATGTCCTGGCCATGGTAGGTAGTGGCGGTGTAATCCCCAGGACCCCAGCAGAATGCTTGAGTAGCGGCAGTGGCAACTGCACTGCATTCTGCTATTGGTGAGGGTGGGGTTGCTTTCAGTGGCAGCAGTTGGCTGAGAAGCATGCACTCTTTGCTGTTGCTTTGGCCTTAGCTGCAGCATCCTGCAGTGGCAGCATCTGTTGGTAGGAGAGTTTGTCCTTGGAGCATGTAAAAATGTGCACTGGCTTTGCTGCTGGAGAGCAAGAAGGCCATTGTCAATGTTTTGTGCTTCAGTTTTTACGGCAGCAGCCAGCTATGGCAGTGTCTTGGGTGAGGATGTCAATAGAGCTCCAGGGATGTGGAGATGCAGGGGTTGTTGGGCCCCCCAGGCAGGATGCAATCTGGTGTGGGCTGGGGTCTCAATATGGCACCTTGCTGTAGCTACTTAGAACTCAGAGAGTGTATAGGACCCAGTGTAAGTTTGCTCTCTGGAGCAGTCTGTTGCACAGTCTCCAGGTACCACCATATGTTAGTCTCAGGACCTCTGAGGGCCCAGGGGCTTTCCTGTGGCTAGGATTGTAGGGGTCTACAGTGAAAATGTAGACTACTTGGGATCTTGCACTTACCCCTTCTTCACATTGGGGAACCTCTCCAGCCTCCCAGCCAATCCTGGCTGAACAAGCTGCCTTGCTTCTCTCTCCTTCCTTGTGAAAGGTGTTTTATTGTTACTTCTCTGTGAAATTGCAGTGTTTTCTCTTAGATTATTTGAAGTATGATTATCTATTCACTATTTTGGTTTTTCTTTGGAAGATCAGTAACAGATTCCTTTAGTCAGTCATCTTGAAGCCCGTTCTAAGCATGCTCAACATTTTCTTCTTTCATATCACAAAGTTTGAATCAAAGCCTCTTTATACTTAGAGACTAAATTTTTGTGAATCACTTTGGCCACAGGCAGCAATATCAGCATCACAGAGGCTTGCTCCTTTTCCTATTTCCTCATCAGGAGTTTGGCCCTTTAGGGCCCTTTATGCTCAGTGGTGCAAGTTCAAGAAAAAACAAAATAAACTGGAATTTCAAGTCCGTTTTAGAATTTATTGAAGGCCTGGGACATTTTTGTTTGTTTTGTTTTGTTTTGTAATTGCATACCAATGCAGAACATTAAAAAGCCTTCCCTGGAAGCCTGATAGAAGATTTTGACAGATGATGTTTGGCACTGGAGTGACATCTATGAAAATTCCAGGATCCTGTTTGATGTAATAATTTCTACTGTCTTTAATTGTATCACTGTGTGTGTGACAGGGTTTGCAGTATAAAATAACTTTTAATATCAATGTTTTATTCCAGCATAATCTTTCGGAAGATAGTTTGGCAATATTAAAAATGCACATTTAAATATTAAATGCCCGAGATAGTACAAATGAGCATAATGGACCTGCTAATTGGTCAACAAACTCCTTTTATGTACTAGAATGTTCTCATACAGGCAGGTAATCACAACTACGTCTCAACTCACTCCCTTGCTTGGTGGCTGCCAAAAATCTTTTGACATATGTCATAAGACACACCTGATTTCAGAAATTTGGACAAAACATGCATTTGAATTAGGGATTTTCAGAAATAGAGTGTATGCACACTTTATATTATTTTACAAAAGTGATGTTTTCATAAGACATGCTATTTCACTTGGGGCAATTTATTGGGACTGTTTTTCAATGCCATTAACTACTGCTTTCAAACATAATTATTTAAGGAGAGAATAATATTCATTTGTAGTTATGACATTTTTAAAATACTTTTTATAGTTATATTAGTTGTTTATAATTCTATGTTATTGTAAATGACAGTGAAATGTAGCTAAATCTTTGTGAATACCCAGAACCATTTCTCCGGATAAATATGCAGAAACAGAGTTCTGGGGTCAAAAGATATATATATATCTTTCTAAAGGATTTGAATGCAAAAGCTTAAGTGCTCTACAGAAAAACCATATGCTGTCCTTCAGTCCTCAGAATGCATCATACCACCTCCTGCCTCTGATTTTCATGGTGCTGTTGGTTTTGGTACAACTAATTCCTGGCACTATTGATACCTCACAGAGAAAGGGCTTTCATGGGGAGACCGCCACATACTCTATCTTTGCAAATTAAAGGGAGTGTGTGGCATTTGCCAGGATCTCCTCTGCTTACTTCTTGTATTACTATAGCCTCTTCTCCAGGAAGGAATTGTAAGAATTAACCAACGGTCTGTTTGTTCCATCTGGCCCCATCTAGAAACTAACTAGCAAGAGATTTTCGAAGTCCATGACGTGTGGGGAGCATTGATCTTCGGCTTTTAACTTCGAGATCATTTATCAATTGATCTCTTAATAGCCTTTGGAAATTTGGGGGTTTTAGATAAGAATGTTTCAACAAAAGTTTTAACAAAAAGTTTTTGGTGGTGGTTGGCTCGCTTTATTAAAGTGTATGAATATAAGAAGTGACATATCTATAGTAATAAGGTTAAAATGAAATAACTGGAGACCTAGAAAATCAGTATTTATCCTTTTTCTAATAGCATCTCCTAGGTCTTCTTTGAGCCTTTGTAACTCATTTTTCCATGCACTGTCAGTGCCTAATCCTCAAGAACATACATGGTAACACTGTCAGGAAAGTGTTCCTGAAAAGGAAATAAGTGTCCTGTACAAGGGCCAGTGAAGGAGACCAGATACACACTTCTAGTGGATACCCCTCTCACAGATTCTCCCACAGAGCTGAACCTGGGTGGTAGTGGACCCTGAGGTGTGATATTTCCTGCTGCCTTTCCACCTTTATCTAAGGTAGGACATATGACCATCTGATGTTCCATAGATGCTGCCCTTATCTTGCCCTCAAATAGCAATTTTATAAAATGCCAAATCAAGCCCTGCTAATAAAGCAAGAGATGAAATCCTACTAACATTATTACAGGGTTCCGATCAGTTCCCAAAAGGAAATCACTGGCAACACCATCACAAATAAAACCCCAAATTTTGTTTTTTCAATTTTTAGATTTCAGAAAGGTCATGTTTATTGTCAGCAGATGCATTAGAGCAAAGTTCTCTTATTCTCTTAGTCACGTCTTTATCAAGTAGCACTGGATGAACATCAGCTTTCAGTTATGATGAATAAATTGAAATTCTAGAGATCTGGTTTATCACCTCAATGAATAAGATGAGTAAGTTCTAAAAATCTGGTTTACAAGCTTGTTCCTATGGTTAACAATACTGTATTGTGCATTTAAAAATGTGTTAAGTAGAAAGACCTCACATTAAACATTTTTTTTTTTTTTGTAAAAAAGTAGTATTGGATGGTCTCATGGTATGATCACAGCTGCTTCTGCTTGCCTCAGTCAGTCTAGGCCAGCAGTTCTCCACCCAGGAGCATGTCTCCACCCAGGAGCATGTCCTACAGAGATTTGTGAAAGTGCTGATCCTCTGGCCCCACATCCAGAGATTCTGATTTAATTGCTATAAGCAGGTGTAATAAACTTAAAACTTAGTCACGTGCTTAAAACTCAGTCACGGGAATTAAAAGAACCAAAAAGAGAATGGTGTAGACACACGGAAAACTAATTAGATGTTAAATAAAACAGATACTCAATTTTACACTCCCTTACCAAACCACATAGCAAACCATATTTGTGGAAATGTAAGCAATTTAATTTCATGCTTTGTGCCTTTCCCTCCTTTTCACCTTCTTCTTCCTCCCCTTCCTCTCTTTCCTCTTTTAATTCCTCCTCCCCTTCCTCCTTTTCTTCCTTTTTCTTCTTCTTTTTCTTTTCATCTAATTGCTACAGATTAGATTAAACTTTGCCCCCTTTTGAAAACCTTTCTTATGTTCCCAAAATGATTAGATGACCCTGCTTTTGTTCTTTCATATCGCATTGACCGTAGGGCTCTTATAGATTTCTTCTCCCTGTGTGTGTGCATGTTTATAATCGTCTTCATTCTAAGCAGGGTTTGAGTCTATGGTGTGCTTAATTATTCATTTACACTTTTGTGTTTTTACCTGGACTCAGTTCTGACTGCCAAGGTCCCTGGATTATTAATCTTTGTATCCCCAGCACCTAACACTCCATAAATTATCTGTAAATGCTACTGAATTAATTCAGAAGAAAAAAGTGACTGCTTTTGTTTGTTGTTTGTTTTTTAGCTAATACATAGTTTACATCCTGTTTCTTTTTCTTTTGAGGCTTCCTGGGATTTTAATTGACCTAGGCACATTAATTTCAAAAAAGAAAGAAAAATAACTATATAGCTTCAATGTTCTAACCTTCAACATTAAGTTAATGTGCTCTAACAGTAACTTAGCAATTGCTATTGGGCTAACTGAAACAATCAGAAAGAAGGAAGAAAATGGTTATATATACTTGAGTTAAGAAACTTGCATTTATACTTAAAATATCAAGGAAGATATTTTCCCCCAGAAAGCATCCATTTATAGGAAATGCACACAGGATTGAAGTTCTTATCCCCAACCCTTTTCCTGAATTAGAGGGAAAAATTATTCATCACCATTAAACTGTTTACATAAAAATATAGAACTGTGTTTAAGAGATGAACGTTTTTCTTCCTCATGTGGTTGTGAGAACACCAGATTGCCAGTCCATTCTTTTGACAGGTGTCTCTTGGAATGAGCCATTGAGAGGCCTGGCATGATTTGACGCCACTTTGACAGGACACTGTCTCTTATGCATGGTCGCTGAGCAAATTGGCTTAAGAATCTCTCTTAACAAATTCTAAGTCAGAGTGATTTGAGGCAGCACGTCAGTTTAGATTATTCTCTCCCACAGCCTCCAGAGAAAACATGGCTTCCCTGTCAGCTCTCTGTAGACATGCTGCATGGTTAGCTTCAAATTTTAAAAAGTAAAGGAAGTGAATTTACTTTATTACATTTCAAAAAGCAAAAGGATTTTCATAAGCATTCTTCATGGGAGCATTGGGTTACTTGAATCTAAATTCAACCTCTTCTGTTTACTAGCTACTGAACGTAAACAATGTACTTGATTTATTTAAACCCATATTTCTTCATCTGAAAAATGGGGATGATAATAATATCTACCTCTTGGATCTACTGTGTAGAAGAAATGAGCTAATTCATATAAAGTTCTTAGGATGTTGCCTGGTCCATAATTAGGGCTCAATAATGTCAACTATCATTATTCCAAAGCCTTCCTTACCTTGTGGCAGTTGGGAATGATGACCTTTATAGTCATTTGAAGAATCATTTTGTATGTAAATCCATTACCACTTAGGCATAAAACATAATGCATCTACATCCTAGCAGAGCCCCAGGCAATCTTAAGAGAATAAAAACAAATGTGCATGGAAATTCTTCCTACCTTGCCATTCTCAGCTTTATTATACATGTATAACATTTATAGAGGTATCACTTTTTATTACCAAAGTAAAATATATTTCTTATGAAAACTTGAAAAGCACAAAGAACCTTGAGTGTGCACATAACAGTAATTCCATGATCCAGATATAAATGCAGATAACGTGAAGGTATTTATATTACCCTTCTAGTATTTTGCGAATGCATAAAATGTACGCAAATAAAATGTTTACATAATTAAGATTATGTTGTTCTTATTTTGATTATTTAATATTACTTTGTAAAAATTTGTTAATATCTTTAAATATCCCTCTAAAACTCTAGCTACACAAGTTTATTTCAGTAATCTATTGGCATTTATGTTATTTCTATATTTTTTTGGAAACTCATACTTTATTTTTAAAAACAATTATTTGGTCCTCAGAGATTAAGACTTCTAAAAATTGAGAGATCATTAAGAAGTTGGGGTAGTCATTTATAACTTTGTGTCTTTCTTAATTTCCATGAGTTTATTTTATTTTCATTAATAATACTTGGTCAATAGTCTCCTAAAAAGCAGATTATATCACTAATGTCTAAACACCAAGCTAAAACTTCCTGAATTTTTTAAATTAACTAATTCAAAAAATATCTATCAAGCAACGACAGTCTGGTAGGCATAGTTTTCAGAAGTGGAGATGCAATAATTGTCAGTGCAGATAAAGCCTTTGCCTGTGCAACTTACATTCATTTTAGAAATAAGATTAAATTTTCATATATAAATCTAAATTTAGAAATAGTAATAGGGAAAGATTGATCTGAAATTTCTATTAGTGACAAATGATATTTTAAAAATATATAATGGCATATTTATTATATTTAATACATCATAAATAAATAAAAATTACATAATACATTATAAATTAAATAAAAATTACAAACTATAAATGATTTTCTTTCTCAGTAGACCCCCTCTTCCATCTGCAATTTCTTCAATGGTATATGTGTGCTGTTGTTTTTCCAGAAAACTCTGATATATTCTGTTAACTGCTTCATGTCAGACCATACATAGCTTGTTTTATTTATGAACCATAGCTCTCTTTAGGAATTTTTTCTTTTCCAAATTTCCACTTATGTTTGTTTATTTGTTTTTTAATTTTAAGTTCAAGGATATATGTGCAGGATGTGCAGGTTTGTTACATAGGTAAACGTGTGCCATGTGGTTTGCTGCACAGATTATTCCATCACGTAGGTATTAAGCCCAGCATTCATTAGCTATTCTTCCTGATGCTCTCCCTCTTCTGCTGCTTACTCTCTGACAGACCTCAGTGTGTGTTGTTCCACCCCATGTGTCCGTGTGTTCTCATCATTCAGCTCCCACTTATACGTGAGATCTGATATATGGTATTTGGTTTTCTGTTCTTGTGTCACTTTGCTGAAGAAAATAGCCTCCAGCTCCATCTATGTCCCTGCAAAGGACATGATCTTTTTCCTTTTTATGGCTGCGTAGTAATCCATGTTATATATGTACTACATTTTCTTTATCCAGTCTATCATTGATGGGCATTTAGTTGATTCTGTGTCTTTGCTATTGTGAATAATGCTGCAATGAACATACACACATGCATGTATCTTTATGATAGAATAATTTATATTCCTTTGGGTATATGCCTAGTAATGGGATTGCTGGGTCAAATGATATTTTTGCCTCTAGGTCTTTGAGTAATTGCCACTCTGTCTTCCACAATGGTTGAACTAACTTACCAACAGGGTAAAAGCGTTCCTTTTTCTCCACAACCTCGTCAGCATCTGTTATTTTTTTACTCCATTCTGACTGGTATGAGATGGTATCTCATTGTGGTTTTGATTTGCTTTTCTCTAATGATGAGTAAGGTTGAGTTTTTTTTGTTGTTTTTTTTTTTCATATGTTTGTTGGCCCCATGTTTGTCTTCTTTTAAGAAGTGTCTCTTTATGTGGTTTGCCCATTTCAATGGGGTTGTTTGTTTTTTTCTTGTAAATTTGTTTAAGTTCCTTGTACATGCTGGATATTAGACCTTTGTCATATGGATAGATTATAAAAATTTTCTCCCATTCTTTAGGTTGTCTGTTCTTGCTGATGATACTTTATTTTGCTGTGCACAAAGCTCTTTAGTTTAATTAGATCCCATTTGTCAATTTTTGCTTTTGTTGCAATTGCTTTTGGCATCTTCATCATGAAATCTTTGCCTGTGCCTGTGTCCTGAATGGTATTGCCTAGATTGTCTAGTAGAGTTTTATAGTTTTTAATTTTACATTTAAGTATTTAGTCCATCTTGAGTTGATTTTTGTATATCGTGTAACAATGCGGTCCAGTTTCAATTTTCTGCATATGGCTAGCCAGTTTTTAGCACCATTTATTAAATAGGGAATCCTTTCCCCATTGCTTTTTTTGGTCAAGTTTGTCAAAGTTCCAATGGTCATAGGTGTGTGGTGTTATTTCTGGGTTCTCTGTTCTGCTCCATTGGTCTGTATGTGTCTGTTCTTGTACCAGTACCATGCTGTTTTGATTACTGTAGCCCTGTAGTATAGCATGATGTCTCCATCTGTGTTCTTTTTGCTTAGGATTGTCTCAGATATTTGTACTCTTTTTTGGTTCCATATGAATTAAAAATTTTTTTTTTCTAATTCTGTGAAGAATATCAATGGTAGCTCAATGGGAATAACATTGAATATATAAATTGCTTTGGGCAGTATGCCCATTTTCAACAATATTGATTCTTCTTATCCATGAGCATTGAATGTTTCTTCATTTTTCTATCATGGCTGATTTGTTTGAGCAGTGGTTGTAGTTCTACTTGAAGAGGTCCTTCACTTCCCTTGTTAGCTGTATTCCTAGGTAATTTATTCTTTTTGTGGCAATTATGAGTGGGAGTTCATTCATGATTTGGCTTTTGGCTTGCCTGTTGTTGGTGTATAGGAATGCTAGTAATATTTGCACATGATTTTGTATTCTGAGACTTTACTGAAGTTGCTTATCAGCTTAAGAAGCTTTTGGGCTGAGATGATGGGGTTTTCTAGATACAGAATCATGTCATCTGCAAAAAAAGAGAGTTTGACTTCTTCTCTTCCTATTTAAATACGCTTTATTTCTTTCTCTTGGCCAATTGCCCTGGCCAGAACTTCCAATACTATATTGAATGGGAATGGTGAGAGTGGTGTCCTTGTCTTGTACCAGTTTTCAAGGGGAATGCTTCCAGCTTTTTCCTATTCAATATGATATTGGCTGTTGGTTTGTCACATATGGCTCTTACTATTTTGAGATATTTCCTTCAATACCTAGTTTATTGAGAGTTTTTCATGTGAAGGGATGTTCAATTTTATCAAAGGCCTTTTCTGAATCTATTGAGATAATCATGTGGTTTGTGTCTGTAGTTTTAATCTATTCTAAATTATCACTAAATGTGCTTTCATACACATCTTTACAAAATGAATGAAATTAATGATCCTTAGAATAGTATGAGATTTTCATAAATACAAGCAAATATCTCTAAGTATTTTTAATAGTTTATACTCAGAGCAGCAGAATATAAGAATATCTTTCTCACCTCTGGTAGCATTGAATATTAACATGTAAACGTTTTGTGTGTCCTTACATATTAAAAAGATAAAAATTTATTTCCTGCTCTGATTTGCATTTTAAAAAATCTAGTTTCAGTGGATACTTTGTTTCTGCAATTTTGACTTAAAATATATATTGAGTGCCTATTTGTTGCAAAATGTATTGCCAACAAGATATGCCATTTATTTATTCATTTACTTACTTATTTAGGTCTTGCTATTAAACATTATTTGTATTTTTCTTGTTGTGGTTTCCAGTTTTTTGTTGCACTTTTTAATTAAAATATTTGTCTTTTCCTTGAATGTTTTGTAAAAATCCCTATTACAGAATACCAACTCTTTGTCCCTCATACAGGCTAGCCTGCCATTATGTTTCTTGTTTTATGTGTTTTTCAGTAATATTTATATGTTAATATTTTTGTTTTTTAAATTTCATGTTTTTAGAAAGTTAAACAATACAGAAAGCTAAATAGCACAAAATAAATTCCCTGAATTCTCTATGCCTAGAAATTTCCACTAAATTTGTTTTAATTTTAACTTTTAAATTTTTTTTTTTTTTTTTGTAGAGTTGGGGTCTTAATATATTGCCCAGGCTGTTGCTGACCTCAAGGAGCTCCTGGCCCCAAGTGATCCTACTGCCTTTCCTCCCAAAGTGCTAGAATTATGGGCATGATCCACCATGTGCAGCCTAGAAATCTTTTTACAAATATGTTTTATACACATTTACCTATGTAACACATAGGTAAATTTAAATTTAGATTACATTTTGCACTTAAGTACTAGACACTGATACTCTTTTTTATTGATAACTTTTCCCATTCTTGAGAACTTATTTTAAATCATCAAATCATCATTCCATTACCTGAGATGCAACGTTTAGTAATTTCTATATGAAACACAGAATTGTGTATTTAACATTATATTGCTATTGTTTTCATATATAAATGACCCGTGTTGTTTATGTACAGAAGATCATATGTCATTTTTCAATATTTTATAATAAATAACATGTTTTGTGAGTCTCTCCGTTTCAAGAAATATAGATCTTCATCTTTATAATGACTGCATTGTAATATAGACATATGTCATACTTTGCTTAGTTAATTCTTTAATAATGAATTTTAGGCTGTTTCTAATTTTTCACTACAATAAGCAACACTACCATAAACTTCTCAGCACATTTATTATTTTTTGTACTGACCTGATTGCTTCACTGTTGAGCATATAATTAAAGCAATCCATAGAGACTTTGATCAAGATTGAAATTGATAACTTCACTGGGAATTAAAATTTTGAGGTTACAGACTTTTTATTTGAATACAAGCATAATGTCACATTTTAAAAGTCTGTCAGTGAATTTCATATAGTTTTCTCTTCATAGCCCCAAAGTATCATGGAGATAATTTTCCTTTTTATCTTTCTGAGCCAATTTTTAAAGTTATGTACATTTTATCATGTTATATTAATGAAGAATATTAATGTACTAATAACAAATGAAATTATTACATGTATTATTAAATTAACATAAGTAATAATAGTAGCTAGTACTGTTATATTATCATTTTCAACATTGGAATTATATTTTCAAATTACTAACCAAAAACAATCAGTGCAATTACTCTGACCTGCATCAACTGAATTCAGAAAGTTACTTCTTCACATCTTTATTCTCTCAGCTATTGTTTTATTGAGAGATATACAGTCTCAGATTTTTTATTTGTTTTTAATATTTGTTATGTGAGTATACTCTTTCAGGACTTACGGCATTTGGATTTTTAGTTGTAATTATATTTAAAATTAGATTACATTTTGCACTTAAGTACTAG
Source organism: Macaca fascicularis (assembly GCF_037993035.2). NCBI lineage: Eukaryota > Metazoa > Chordata > Mammalia > Primates > Cercopithecidae > Macaca > Macaca fascicularis. Next base: position 67,173,267 of record NC_088389.1, on the reverse strand, counting down.
ACACTGATACTCTTTTTTATTGATAACTTTTCCCATTCTTGAGAACTTATTTTAAAACATCATTCCATTGCCTGAGATGCAACGTTTAGTAGTTTGTATATGAAGCATAGAATTGTGTATTTAATATTATATTGCTGTTGTTTTCATATATAAATGACAATTTGACTGGGTAAAGCACTTTCTAGCCACAGACCTATTTCATTCTCAAAACTCTATAGATACATTTTTTACTCCTTCCTTTTTTTTTAAATTATACCTTAAGTTCTAGGGTACATATGTACAATGTGCAGGTTTGTTACATAGGTATACATGTGCCATGTTGGTTTGCTGCACCCATCAACTCGTCATTTACACTAGGTATTTCCTTATTTTTAATGATGTAAATTGAGGATGGTCTAGTATTTCTTCTTTTAATAAAACTGCTTTTTGCGGTATAGAGGGAGGGACCAGGGGACTCAGTGCTCCTGAATGCTCATAAGTTGGGTTTTTTAAATAAAATAATAATAATTATTAATTATTAATAATAAATTATCATAATTATATAATTAACATGTAATCAATAATGATAATGTTTTATAATTAACAATTTTTGGCTATAATTATCATATAATTGATTAATTATACTTATTGTTGTTTAACATATATATGTATGAGCCCTGCTTATTTAATTTTTCTGGAACTACTGCAAGCCATTTTAACTTGGCAAATTTATCTTCACATCAGAAAACCTTTCTTCCAGTACATCTTAGATCATTTTCTTGTTTTCCTTTTGCTATCTCTTCTTCATGACTCCTAATGTTGGATGTATTGATGCCCTTTGCCATATATACATATAATCTCTTCTCATATTATTTTTACCTCTCTCAAATTTATATTCCACATCATTTCTGAAATTTTATTTGGTATAAGTTTTTCTTTATTCATGTGAATGTTATTTAAAATTCTATTTTTAAGTTATAATTAGTTCACCTTCCTTAACTACAGTCATCTTCCTTTTTATTTTATTGTCATTGGTATGAATTCATTTTCACTCTTTTTTATTAGAGTTAATATTATATTCAGTTTTACAGTTTTATTGATTGCACACAACAGGACCTATTTATTCTAGATTTTTAGTTTTGTTTAGTTTTGCTGGGTGGTTGGTTGGCTTGTGTAACACCTTTCCAGAAGATCATATATGCATACTGAAGCTTCCCCCTTTTTCATTATAGTAATTTTTGAGAGACAATAAACTCCATGCTAAACATTCCTTCCACTCATTCTTGCACAAAAACTCTAGGCAGGCATTGCATTCATGGGAAAACTATGTAGGTGGATTCTCTTCAGTCATGCTCACTCTCCTCCTAAATGCTGCCAGGATCTTCTTGAAGCTTATGTGTGAGAGTTTGCCACTATAGCACAAAGTAGCCACACGATGAATTTAGCACCCTACAGGAAGTGGGGTGTGTGTAGAGGGACAATGAAATAACTTGTTTTTTAATGCTTTCTCCTCTGCATATGACAAAGCTGTAGCCAAGAGGAAGTTTTCCCATGGTACAGTTTCTCGTTTCCCCTGGTACAGTTTCAGCTAAGGGAACAGCTTGAAGCTAAGCTCCCCCTTCCTCCTGACTCTATTTCCTTTTTGCTATGCTGAACTTCAAATGCCTACATGCATGTTCTTTTCTTTAATTTTTAATTTTTATGGGTACATAGTAGGTATATACATGGGATAAATGAGATTTTTAAAGCAGGCATATAACACATCAGAGTAAATGGGGTATCCATTTTTCAATAACTAAAATAGTACATTTGGAATGTTTGTAACACAAAGAAATGATAAGTGCTTGAGGTAATGGATACTCTATTTACCCTGATGTGATTATTACCTGCATTTTCTTCAAGTGGCATTTCCTAACCCTGAGAGAACAAATCCAGATGCTTCGGAACAATCAAAGAACTTTTCAGTAAAAGTGTTCCAGTAGCTCATTTGACTCACGAATCACCTTGGTCCTTAGCCTTCACTCTGAAAAATGGAAAATGTTAATACGTGTTTGCTTAATTTCTTCTGCTTAGATCTGTGGCATTCCAACATGCTTTCATAGAAAATAAATGTACTGAAATCATCTGTCATCCTTATATTTAATAAAGTAATGCATTGTGAACAGTGGAAGCCTTGTTTCAGAATTTCTCTTAGAAATGGATATGTACTCTTTTGTAATAACATGGAGCCCATGGTCAGATTATGAAGTATCAGGCTGGAGGCAGAATGCTTTATTTGAACTCAGAGGCGAATTTACAACAGGTATTTTGGTAGGTGTTAAATAGAAAAGCTTCAACATGATGGCTGTCTGCTGTCACGTAACAGAGTCTAGTAGGAAATATAGATAAATAACTTATTAATTAAAGTTCTATGTGATAAATGGTAAGGTTGGGAAAGTTTATTCAGTTATACTATTTAAAAGTTCCTGCTGTCTAAGGTTCAACATAGGTAGTGATGGATATCTTAATTAATTTGATTATGGTAATCATTTAACAATTTATATGTATATAACATCACTACATTGTATACCTTGAATATATACAATCTTGTAAAAGTTTTTCTTTACATTTTTAACATAAGTAAGTATTTTTTAAATGTAGGAAAAGTTTATAGTGCAATGACAACATAGCATAGAAGTGTTAGAGAACACAGTGTTCTATGTGTTGGAGTGTAAGAGAACATAGAGAAGTTTATAGTGCATAGAGAATATATCATGTAATTCAGATTTGTGACATCAAAAGCAGTTTCACAATTTCAGACCTGATGAGTCAAAGGTAGTCAAGTTGAGCAGAGTAAGGGTGTTTTAGGATGTGACAAACAGGCCTTGCAAGGTCTTACCACAAAGTTCTGAGATTCTTTGTAGTAATTATCCCTTCATATGCAAATGTTGGACATAATAAAGAGCATATTCTTATGAGTCTTGGGCCATTCCATCACAAGAGAAAATGTATAAAGCTCTTACATTTTTATTACTTTTTTCTTTTCTGGAACTTCCATTAAATTCTTTTTTTATGTGATTCAGGTATCTGATGAAATACTAAACTGTGTCATATAATTTCTTAGACATGCTAATTGTGGTCATTTTAAAATCAATCAAAGTCTTCTGTGGATATGTTTCTATTTTCTCTTGGTTTTTTGCCAATTGTTCTTTTCTCCTGGCATGCCAGGTAATTTTCCAGTAAATGCTGAGCACTATAAATTTCAGAAAATTACAGAGATAATTTAAGCTCTGGGTAAGATCATCTTTGCTAGAGAAGATGTGTTTTGTTTCTGGCAGGCAATTAGCTAGTGGCAGGTAATCTTAATCCAGTCTGGGATTGAGCTGATTTAAAGCTTAGTTTCATTCTTGATGGGTGCTAGTCTATTTCTAGTTTATCCACATTCCAATGGATTCCCCTTTGTTTGCCCAGCTGAAGCCTGTACTGTTTTCTATGGTTTCTTCTAGTTGGCCTTCCCAAAACTCCGATTTTTGCTTTCTCTGCTCTGTGAGATTGCCAGCAGTTACTGCTCAGTGTCTTAGTATCTAGATTACCACTTATAAATTGGCATATATTATAAAGGGAAAAATGTAGGTGAATATCAAGTTTAACTTAACACATGATTTAAGCGCTTTCAAACATGCAGATTTTAATATTCTCCATCCAACTTTTCTAGTGGGTTTTAGTAGTAGTGTTATTGGTGAAGGAAAATCACAGTCTCTTCCCCTTATGGTTTTTCAATTAACATTGATTCAATTAAGTATTAACTTATTGTCCTTTTTATATGGGTCATTACACAGTGGAAGTCCAGGATCCCCTCATTCTGTTTCCTTGAACCATTGGTTTGGATTCTACTATGTCCTCATCCCCATATTCCTGGTTAACACTATGAGATATAATGCCAAAGTGTGAATAAATGGAGATATCCCAGCTCTAGAAAAGGCACGAACGTAGCCAATGGTACCTCCCTTCAGCAACCTTCAAGATCACCATTTCCATCTCCCTAATCTGCCCTACTGTCTACCTTGCTCTTTTTTTTCTTGAGACAGAGTCTCACTTTGTCACCCAAGCTTGAGTGCAGTGGCCTGATCTCAGCTCACTGCAACTTCCACCTGCTGGGTTTAGCGATTCTCTGTCTCAGCCTCCTGAGTAGCTTGGATTACAGATGTCCGCCACCACACCAGGTTAATTTTTATATTTTTAGTAGAGATGGGGTTCTACCATGTTGGTCAGGCTGGTCTTGAACTCCTGACTTCGAGTGATCCACCTGCCTTGGCCTCCCAAAGTGCTGGGATTACAGGTGTGACCCACCGCGCCTAGCCTGCCTTGCTCTTTTAAAGCAATGACTCTGCATCCAAAAATGAAGCATAGGAGGGTTTTTTTCTACTTTATCAATGTCTTTATTAAGTTGCACTAGGTTTTGAATAGTTTTCCCTTTATACCACACATCTGTTCTCTCTATTATATACAAATCCTTGAATTGTTCATTCATATGTGTGGAACCTTGAAAAGGGATATTGCTGGTATAATATTGACCTGGTCAGGAGTGTTGGGATGAGTGTTTTGGGACAGTCTCCAGACTCTAAATGTGTGTTGATTTACAGCAGGTTATCAGGATATCAGGGTCATGGGATACTAGCACCAAAACCAAGAACTGAGACTCAGCAAGGTTAAAAAATGTCCCTGGCTAATAAACAGTGGATCCCGGATCAGAAATTGGGTCTGATTCTAAGCCTCACACTTAACTCATGTTCTACTTCCTTAAAATCACTTCTTGACACAGTTTTTGACTTTCTGACAGACCAGTATTTGCACTGCAGCTATTCTTGTGGAATATTTCTGCAAGAAAAAACTATTTGCAACTGGCTGCTGCAGAACTCACATCCCTGGAGGCTTCAGCTTCAAATTATATTCCAGGTTTTCAAAGTCTATTAGGTTTAAAAACAGCCTGGGCTTTTTCTCCCATCTATGTTTAGGATAGCATACATTAACTGAATATTCTAACACATTTGCAAATGCAGTCATCCAGGTGGTATATTACTGGAGGAGCATACCCAGACAGCTATGCAAATGAAAAATACATCTACTTTTAAATGACCAGTAGACCTCTAATGACTTACTGTCAAATAAGCGCTGTTGGTGTGTGGGCTTCTCTAAAAGGATCCCAGCACTCTAAATTTGTGAAACTAAACTTGACGTCTCCAGTGGTAATATGAGTATAGTATGGTGATTACAATTAGTTTAGATTTATTTAACTGCATAGGCACTCAACTTATGAATTTTTCCTCATGCTAAAGAGCAAAATGTGATGCTTCTTACAATGTCATTTTGATTCAACTTGGTTTAACCCTGTCTTTTCAAGCCTAGCCTTCCCCTTTTCATCAGGGGTGTATGCTAATAAGTGCAGGCAAACTGTCTAAATATTTGTAGGAAACTCTAAATATTTGTAGGAAACATTTTTAGCAAGTATGAATTCCACAACATCAAGTGAAAGGATGCTGTCTTAATGATCTATACTGCAAAAGGCTAAGAGACATATCACTTTATTTTAAACACAAGACTAGTAATTTTACTTTATTTGAACTTTACTTAGATTCCTGGAAGGTGATACTTTTTCAATTCTGTAGTTAAGAAGACTATTAAAAATTTTTGCTGACACTGAAAGAAAGTTATTTGCTATTTAAGATATTTGAGTGTAAGTAATGTGACATCTAAGCTGAGCATATGCAGAAAGGAAACATTTGCAGAAGCAAGAATGAGCGTAGTATTCTGTACTTACCTGTATTCACCTATATTCAGGAAGGTAACATAACAGAAAGGTAAGAAGGCTGCTCTAGTCACCTTAATGGTATGTAACTGGCTACCTTCTATATATTTGAGAACTTTTGCACCATGGATGTGTTTGAATGCAATCATTTTTAACACAGCAGTCATTCCGACGCCATAGGATTCATATGAGCAAACCTAACAGTAGCAGCTAGGCGAGTCTGAAAAAAAATGAAGTAGGTCCATTGAGATGAAAACTAACTTGGGTATAAACCTCTATAAGTAAAATGAAAACAAAAACAATTCTGAGATGAATAGAACAAGAGGGCAAGGCATTAAAGGTTTCAGAAATCTCATGCAATTATCCCAGGGAATTGAGTATTCTTGCTTTATTGGGATATAAATCATTATATTTTACGTTGAGAGAGAAGATCATCTTAATTAGTACAATTTTTCATCTATAGGAACATTTGGAATTCCATGGTATCTATGAGAGGCTAAGGTCTCCTTGTAAATTATTATCATTATCATTATTAAACATGTTCCTATGTAACCTAAAGAAGCAGAAGGTTTTACTGAGAAAATTGGACAACACTTTCCTATGTGAGTCAACCATTTGTCCTTCAACTTAGAACAGAATTTCTCAGGGAAAAGACACGGGACTTGCCCATTTTATGTAAATCTCTAGGGTAGATACACTACCCTAGATAAAAGGTATGATGGAATCTTTTATTTATACCTCCACCTTCTCTCTATTTTTCTGGGAAGGCAAGGCTTTTAGAGATGAGTAAATTTTCATGTGAGTAAAATAGGAATGGGATAAAGATTGGGATCATTTCTTTTGGGAAATGTAATTTTATAATTACCCATTTTGATGGTTGGTCCATTACCAAATGAACAAGAGTGAAGGAGGGAGACTGGTTGGGAGACTCCTGCAGTAGTTTAATCAACAGATGATAGTGCTTTACACTATGCTTTTAGTAGTGGAGATGGCGAGACATGGTCTGATTTGGGATAGATTTTGAAACTGGCACTTTTGAACTAAGTTTCAAAATCTTAGTTCTTTGTTCCAAGAACTAAGATTTACTGATAGAATGAGTATACACCGTTGAATCTTTAGTACCTAGCACAATATACATGACATAAATAGGCAATGGGTATGAAAGATGGTTCAAAATGAGGAAATCTATCAAGTCAAAGGGTAAAAAAATCCACACAATCATCTTGATCAATAAAATTGACAGTTTGCATATATGAAATGCAAAAGGACTATAAATAATTGAAAAGAGTGAAGCTTCACTAGCAGGTGAGATAAATTTAATTATCACCCATAAACTAGAAAACAACTGTGTTGCTTTCTGGATTTATTATCCAAAATGACGAATTGTTGGCTAGAATATAGAGAAGTCTCTTCCTTATCTTTTATAAATCTGTCCTTGACCTTAATTTTTTCACAATAAACATATAAAATCTCTTTAATATAAAGGAAGTTGTTTTGTAAAAAGTGAACAAAATATTATTAGTATTGAGATTTTGAAAAGTTATAAATATCTGAATATGTTTGATTTGTTTTCGTTTAAGAGTTTATAGGGATGGACAATCGGAATCAATAAAGTATTTAATGGGGTCATAAGATTCTAAAACACACGTGTAATTTCTCCCTCTGTATCCTTTTCTCTAATGTTACTACTTTCTTTTACTTTTACATGTGTATTTCCTTAGAGTTCTTGGGAAACCATAAGACTAAAACCTTGATAAATACTCTACATACTCTGAAACTTGAACCTTTCTAATGGGAAAAAAGAGGTTGGGGGGCAGAATTTGTAACCGTTTCTTCTTCAGATTTATGATATAGTAAATATACGATTTTCTTTTTCCTATTAAAGACAATTAGAGATCTGGAGTGGGCATCTGGCCAAGTGGTCTGGTTTTAGCTCTTTCTTTCAACTTCTCTCTTACCACATTTATCACCCTCCATGATTCCCCAGTGCAGATAGCATGTGACCTGAGAGAAGAGTGAGTATCCCCAACTTCTGCAACGTGTTAGGCTGCTGCACCCCCACTTTTGTGAGTAATCGCATTGCAGCCACAAAACTTCCACCTTCATGTTTAGACATAGTTTTGTTTTGTTTTCTTGGAAATCTCCAGCCTTCTGTGAGTAGAACTTTCTCTGATAGGGCTCAAGCTTCAGAGTATTCCAGACTCAATATGTCTTACTCTGAGATATGAGCATAACTCTCATATCTGTTATGCTCCTTCCCTGGGAAAGTAACCTTTAATTTCAAAGCCTCTGTACAAAAGACTTCTCTCATGTCCCAAAGAGAAAATGTGCAAACCCTTGTCAAGTCATTTGAATTGCCTCCTTATGTAACAGTAAAGCAGGAACTTCAACATTGAATGAAGTTACAAATGATACTTAGTGCTTGTGAAATGGTGAGCCCTCCTTAAATAGTTTGTGAGGTGTGTGAGTGAGTGAGTAAATACACAATGGTATGACCTTCATACTCTATGTATAACAAGATATAGCCATCTCTGTAAAGCACCCCCAAAGATATTTCTATATGAAACCGCAGGATTAGAGCCTTGGCTCAGGAGGTAATATAAATCTGAGGTTAGATCTGGGCTCTGCTACTGGCCAACAAAATGACCACAGTCAGTTGCCTAGCTTTTCTAAGACTCAGTTCAGAGTCTTTTTGTAAAAGTTCAATAGGATAATATGTTAAACTCAGCATAGTCCTACACTAATAGCACATATTCAGTAAATTATAATAGTTATTACTGGGTTCACTTAAATAAATCTTTTTTTAAATTTTACTTTTAGTTCTGGGGTACATGTGCAGAATATGCTGGTTTGTTACATAGGTATACATGTGCCATGGTGATTTGCTGCATCTATCAATCTGTCACCTACATTAGGTATTTCTCGTAATGTTATCTCTCCCCTAGCCCCCCCATTCCCCTGACAGGCCACCGTGTGTGATGTTCCCCTCCCTCTGTCCATGTGTTCTCATTGTTCACTCCCACTTATGAGTGAGAGAGAACATGTGGTGTTTGGTTTTCTGTGAAGTTTGCTGAGAATGATGGTTTCCAGCTTCATCCATGTCCCTGCAAAGGACATGAACTCATCCCTTTTTATGGCTGCATAGTATTCCATGGTGTATATGTGCCACATTTTCTTTATCCAGTCCATTATTGATGGACATTTGGGTTGGTTCCAAGTCTTTGCTATTGTGAATAGTGCTGCAATAAACATATGTATGTATGTGTCTTTATAGTAGAATGATTTATAATCCTTTGGGTATATAGCCAGTAATAGGATTGCTGGTCAAATGGTATTTCTAGTTCTAGATCCTTGAGGAATCGCCACACTGTCTTCCACAATGGTTGAACTAATTTAGACTCCCACCAACAGGGTAAAAGCATTCCTGTTTCTCCACATCCTCTCCAGCATCTGCTGTTTCCTGACTTTTGAATGATCACCATTCTAACTGGCGTGTGATGGTATCTCATTGTGGTTTTGATTTGCATTTCTCTGATGAGAAGTGATGATGAGCATTTTTTCATGTGTCTGTTGGCTGCATAAATGTCTTCTTTTGAGAAGTGTCTGTTCATATCCTTTGCCGACTTTTTGATGGGGTTGTTTGGTTTTTTCCTTGTAAATTTGTTTAAGTTCTTTGTAGATTCTGGATATTAGCCCTTTGTCAGATGGATAGATTGCAAAAGTTTTCTCACACTCTGTGGGTTGCCTGTTCACTCTGATGATAATTTCTTTTGCTGTGCAGAAGCTTTTTAGTTTAATTAGATCCCATTTGCCAATTTTGGCTTTTGTTTTCATTGCTTTTGGTGTTTTAGACGTGAAGTCTTTGCCCATGCCTATGTCTTGAATGGTATTGCCCAAGTTTTCTTCTAGGATTTTTATGGTCCTAGGTCTTACGTTTAAGTCTTTCATCCCTCTTCAGTTGATTTTTGTATAAGGTGTAAGGAAGGGGTCCAGTTTCAGTTTTCTGCATATGGCTAGCCAGTTTTCCCAACAACATGTATTAAATAGAGAATCTTTTCCCCATTGCTTGTTTGTGTCAGGTTTGTCAAAGATCAGATGTTTGTAGATGTGGGTGTGATTTCTGAGGTTTCTGTTCTGTTCCATTGGTCTATATATCTGTTTTGGTACCAGTACCATGCTGTTTTGGTTACTGTAGACTTGTAGTATAGTTTGATTTGAAGTCAGGTAGCATGATGCCGCCAACTTTGTTCTTCTTGCCTAGGATTGGCTATGCAGGCTCTTTTTTGGTTCAAAGTAGTTTTTTCCAATTCTGTGAAGGAAGTCAGTGGTAGCTTGATGGTGATGGCATTGAATCTATAAATTACTTTGGGCAGTATGGCTGTTTTCACGATATTGATTCTTCCTATACATGAGCATGGAATGTTTTCCCATTTGTTTGTGTCCTCTCTTATTTCCTTGAGCAGTAATTTGTAGTTCTCCTTGAAGAGGTCCTTCACATCCCTTGTAAGTTGTATTCCTAGGTATTTCATTCTCTTAGTAGCAATTGTGAATGGGAGTTCACTCATGATTTGGCTTTCTGTTTGTCTGTTATTGGTGTATAGAAATGCCTGTGACTTTTGCACATTGATTTTGTATCCTGAGACTTCGCTGAAGTTGCTTATCAGCTTAAGGAGATGTTGGGCTGAGACAATGGGGTTTTCAAAATATACAATTGTGTCATCTGCGGACAGAGACGGTTTGACTTCCTCTCTTCCTATTTGAATACCCTTTATTTCCTTCTTTTGGCTGATTGCTCTGGCCAGAACTTCCAATACTATGTTCAGTAGAAAAGTTTCTAATGATGTCTTGATGGCCTATGAGTGATATAATCAATTAAATCAGGAAAAATACAGATTAACTTGAGAAATTTTTTTTTTTCATCATTATAACTGTTACCTTTACCTACAGACTCATGGTCCAGAGTCAATATATTTTCTAAACTGTAATAAGATGACTAATGGGTGGGAGTGGATAAAATAAGTTCATTTGAACTCTATATAATGATATGCAAATTTGTTATTTTAGCAGGGTAGCTTTGCTGAAGCTTCATCTGACTGAAAAATATGAAACATGATGTGTAATCATCATTTTGGCCTCTGCTATAGAGTGGTCATGATTGTAATTAAAGTTAATCACCAGTTATACTGCAAAACAGGAAACATTGTGATGGAGATAGACTGTGCTAGAAATGCCGGGATTTAATCACTGGATGCTGAGGCACTGATGTGAGGGGATTGAGAGAGCTGGCTTAGAAAAAAAAAATGAAAGTGAAGGACTTGCACATGTCAAGTCCCTAGAAGATAAAGTGTACAATGAATTTTGTTTATTGCATAAGTGGAGATGTCAAGCTGAGAAGTATCAGAGTCACAATTAATGAAAAGTGACATTTCAAAATGGAAGAATTTTTTTTTAATATTCATGGAAATATTCATCTTGAGATTCATTGCACACCAGCGTAACTACAGTCAATAATAATGTATTATGTATTTCGAAATAACTAAGAGAATACATTTCAAATATCTCATTATTAAAAATGATAGGTGATGGATATGTTAAGCAGCTTGATTTAATCAAACTATATCATATACATATATCAAAGCATCACATTTTACCCCGTAAATCTATACAACTATGATTTGTCAATTTAAACAGGTATCATGGTAGTAAGGGAAAATGGTCCATGATCTAAATACCTAAAAATAATGAAATTATTAATGAATTCCAATAAAAGCACATGTTGGAAATTATATAGCCATAGAGTGATGCATATGGCAACTATAGTAATATGAGGAAATACTTATGTTTAAATGCTAAATGAAGAAAATCATTATTGATTTTGAAGATGTTATAATTATATAAACAATACAAATTTTAAATAAATTTTAAATATTTGGTTTTTTCTTTGAATCAGGACTCAAAATAATATGTTTCCTTAAATTGTATCATTTATTTTTAGTAAGCACATATTAATTTATTCATCACAATCTACAATGGAGAAGGCAGGAAATGTTCTACGTTGTGAAATTCAATTGAATATTTCTTTCTAGAGTATCAGATAGAGTTCTTTAGGTGTGAAAGAATAATTTCAACTCAAAAAAGAATTTATAAAAAAGACTAATTTGGGCCACCTGGATCATGAAAATTTAGTTAAACACATGATATATCTAAAAGTTGTCTTAAATTATTTACAATAAATGTTAAAATCTTTTTAAAATGTGCATTTCTGTATTGTTAAAATCATAGAGATTCACTCTAGATATATTTGAGATAAAAGCATGATTCATAGAGTGGGTAGTATTTTATTTGTAAATGAAATCAAATATGGGTACTAGAAAGTGAAACAATATTATCATATGAAAATCTATAAAAACAACTGTTGAATTGTTTTTGGACTAGATGATGACCTTTGACTGTATTTTCCATTTCTGAGCATTGTCATAACTCAGTCAAATAACTATGCCTATGACCCTGGTGATCAAATGGACAATTTAACAGCTAATTTGGTTAGTTTTAAGTGAACTCCACTAGGCTCTCTGCTGGAAAATTACATTTAAAGCAAAATATGAATTTTATGTGGTGTAAAAAGTAGGAAGTTGTTTCTTTTTAGTTAATTTGAAGGGTAAAGGGAATTTGGTGGGTGCATTGAACTATAAATAGTTAGGCTGTCACCTAAATTAGCAGTATTCCATGTAGGTAAAGCAAAATATGAAGCGCCAAAGGGCAAGTCTTTGACAACAATAAAGTACCACTACATAGAGAAGGCAACTCTCTTGACTCATTGTTCAGAAATCAAATATCAAGACTAGGTTAAGGTCGTATTATATTAAATAAAACAGGGAGGGATCACAGAAAATTAACTATTTTAGTCTTTGGGGCTGATTTGCCTTCAGTGTATTACCAGGCAGGCAGTTCAGGTTAAAATATGTTTCTTTGGGTCACTCCTTTGGAGTGACTTTTCCTAGATAGTTGGTATCCTTGCTGGCTATTCTGACAGACTTCCGAGAATAGTTTAATAAGAGCTGCTTGCATTTGCATGAACAGCCAAGCACTCCTCAATCTGGGCTCTGCTACTTATAGCCTATGGGACCTTAGACAAATCACATAAATTACCTGAGCCTCAGTTTACCACCTGCAAAATAGTTAAAAGGATCTGTCTTTTATGGAGTTGCTGTGTTAATTAAATTAAATGCCATGTGGAAAATACTTAGGATAATATCTGGCTACCAAATAGGTATCTGTATCATTATATATTGTTTTGTAATAAATTACCACACATTTCATGACTTATCATAACCCTTATTTATTAACTCATTGTTCTTTAGGTGAGAAGTTCAGGGGGAGTTACTTGGATTCTCTGCTTAGGGTTTCACCAGACTAAAATCAAAGTGTCAGCCAACTACATTTTCATCTGAAGCTTGGAGTCCTTTTCCGGGCTCATTTATCTTATAGGAGTCAGTTCCTTGTGGTTGTCCCAGTTATCTTTTTGACTGTTGGCTGAAGATCACTCTAGGCTCCTAGACCTCCTTATATGAGGTCCCTCTTCACATTCTTTGATTCTCTCTGACTTTCTCTTCTTTCACCAGACAGAAAAAGATATGTATTATGGTATTAAATGGCTCATGTGATTAGATTAAGCTCGCCCTGATAATCTCCTGTTTAATTAACTCAAAGTAAACTGATTTGTAACGTTAATATATTTGCCAAATCCCTTTTGCCATGAAAGGTAGCATAATAACACTTATGATTTCTGATCATATTCCTTTTTTTTTGGCACAGTGCTTACTTTTATTTGTTTTATTTTATTGTATTTTTTATTTCCATAGGTTTTTGGGGAACAGGTAGTATTTGGTTACATGAGTAAGTTCTTTTATGGTGATTTGTGAGATTTTGGTGCACCCATCACCCAAGCAGTATACACTGAACCCAATTTGTAGTCTTTTATCTGTCACCCCCCTCTCACCCTTTCTGCTGAGTCCCCAAAGTCCATTGTATCATTCTTATGCCTTTGCATCCTCACAGCTTAGCTCCCACTTATGAGTGAGAAATACAATGTTTGGTTTTCCATTCCTAAGTTACTTTACTTAGAATCATAGTGTTCAATTTCATCCAGGTGACTGTGAGTGTCATTAACTCGTTCCTTTTTATGACTGAGTAGTATTTTGTCATATATATACACACGACCATTTTGGGAATAATTGGCAAGCCACATGTAGGAGAATTAAACTGGATCCTCATCTCTCACCTTAACACAAATATCAGCTTAAGATAGATCAAGGACTTAAATCTAAGACCTAAAACTATGAAAATTCTACAAGATAACCTCGGAAAAACTCTTCTAGACATTGGCTTAGGCAAAGACTTCATGACCAAGAACCCAAAAGCAAATGCAACAAAAACAAAGATAAATAAGTGGGAGTTAATTAAACTGAAGAGCTTCTGCACAACAAAAGGAACAGTCAGCAGAGTAAACAGACAACCCACAGAGTGGGATAAAATATTCACAAACTATACATCTGACAAAGGACTAATATCCAAAATCTAGAAGAAACTCAAACAAAATTAGCAAGAAAAAAGCAACAAACAGTCCCATCAAAAAGTGGGCTAAGGACATGAATAGACTGTTCTCAAAAAAAGATATACAAACGAAAAACAGTGAAGAAATTCCTTAAAGAAGTAAAAGTAGACTTACCATTGATCCAGCAATCCCACTATTGGGTATCTACCCAGAGGAAAAGAAGTCATTATATGAAAAAAATACTTCCACATGCATGTTTATAGCAGCACAATTCACAGTTGGAAAACTGTGAAACCAGCCCAAATGCCCGTCAATCAATGAGTGGATAAAGATGCTTCTCATCATTTTCACAGTACCGGGTATTAAGTTGGGAAAACCTTATAGGAGCGTTTTAGAACTCTGTCTAAACGTTTTAGACACTCAATAAATGTTGTTAGTTCATCCTGCTGCTATTTCCGAAAGAAGCTAAGCTTGTTCTGTGCTAATTTTTATGTACATACGACATCTTAATATTATTCATGAAAATATTCACTATCTACACAGTCCCTGAAAGATCTGGGAAATCCAGAACTGGCATCTTAAAAGTCCAAGCCTCAGAGCCAACTGATGGATCTGCTAAATCAATAAGGAATACCCACAGAGTGACATCAGAAATTCTGAAAAAATACATAAAACACCTGTGTATCATCACTTCAATTAAATCCAGTAATAGGTGTTCACTTATGAGTTGAGAGCTAAAGATTGCACGAGTCTGGTCTGAGCAAGGAAAACATAAAATACAATGAAAACAAGGAGGAAAATAATGTAGGCACTCCCTATAAACTGCATCCTTATTTCTATGATAGGTAGAATTTATGCTGAAGTAACAATTGTTTTAAAACTAGTTAAAGTGGCCGGGCATGGTGGCTCACACCTGTAATCCTAGCACTTTGGGAGGCCGAGGTGGGCGGATCATGAGGTCAGGAGTTTGAGACCAGCCTGACCAACATAGTGAAATTTGTCTCTACTAAAAAATACAAAAAATTAGCTGGGTGTGGTGGTGGGCGTGTGTAATCCCAGCTACTTGGGAGGCTGAAGCAGGAGAATCACTTCAACCCGGGAGGCGGAGGTTGCAGTGAGCCGAGATTACACCACTGCACTCCAGCCGGGATGACAGTGCAAGACTCCATCTCAAAATAAATAAATAAAAGTGGTTAAAGTATTGATTTAAGTGTCAGAGAGAACAGTGAGTACAATCAGAGATCAAATCTTGGGCTCTAGACCTTACTCTTACACACATTATTAAGAAGATCAAAAAAATTAGCATGTTCTCAGTAAGTATGAGAGGTCAAGAAAGAGAATGAAAAACCCCTTATCCTCCTCTGATCAAAGAGTCCTAACTCAGTGAGGTCAGAACGACTGACAGCCAACTTTCTGATACAGTTTGGATGTTTGTCCCCTCCAAATCTCATGTTGGGATGTGTTCCTCAGCGTTGGAGGTGGGGACTGGTGGGGTGGTGTTTGGGTCAGCAGGGAAGGTCTCTCATGAATGACTTGTTGCCCTCCTCCTGGTAATGAGTGAGTTCTCACTGTTGGTTCACATGATACCTGGTTGTTGAAGAGTCTGGCACTTCTCTCTCATGCTTCCTTTCTCATCATGTGACATGCTGGTTCCCCTTGCCTTACTCCATGAATAAAAGCTTCCTGAAGCCCTCATCAGAAGCTGAGCAGATGCTGGCACCACGCTTCTTGTACACCCTGCAGATTTGTGAGCCAAATAAATGTCTTTGTTGTTGTTGTTTGTTTGTTGTTGTTGTTTTTGAGATAGAGACCCAGGCTGGAATACAGCAGTGTTATCACAGCTCACTGCAGCTTGAACCACCCAAGCTCAAGTCATTCTCCCACTTCAGCCTGTTGAGTGGATGGGACTACAGGAGAGGGCCTCCACACCCAGCTGATTTTTTTTTTTCTTTTCTTTTCTTTTCTTTTCTTTTCTTTTTTTTTTTTTTTTTTTTTTTTTAATGTAGAGAGAGGGTCTACTAACCCAGTCTGTTCTTGAACTTCTGGCCTGAAACGATCCTCCCACCAAGACCTCCTGAAGTGCTGAGATTACGAGTATGACCCACTAAGCCTGGCCAAACCTCTTTATAAATTACTGTGCCTCAGGTATCCCTTTATAGCAATGCAAACACACTAATACTGTTTCCTACTACATGGAAGAACCTGAGAGAAAAATGTCAAGGCATGCATCACATGTGCCTTCCTTATATGCTATTCCTCTTCAGAATAACCCCTTAAAATTTTACAAATTAGAAAACAGAAGTTTAAGAAGTTAAATAGTTATATAAAATATCACAGTTGGTAAGGTGGCAGAGGCGGTTTTCAAACCATATCCGTTCCACTATAAATACTTAAAAAATATTATGCCACCTCCTACATTGGTTACATAAAAATGAGTGTTTCTCTTGAATGAAATTTTATTTCTCTGCATATTCGCTAACTGAACACACATAAACCTGTGTATGTAAGTGTATACCCATCTTGCCCAAACTTAATCTTTGAAAAATGTTTAAACAGATTAGTCTATTTACTCGGTATCTAGAATCATGATAGCAGTCCCAGAATTATTACATGATTGGCAGGAAACTTAATCAACCTTAACTCAAAGTAATTGGCTAAACTTTCAACTCTTGACTTGAGACCAATTACTATTCAGCCGGTGGCACTCCAAGTTGGCTCAAGTTTCACCTTTGACTTGCAAACCAAAGTACTAGGAATAAGTTGAATATGAATTGTTAGAGAACTTTATGCCTCATATCTTGGTATCCATTATGGGCTAGAATTGAGAAAAAAAATCCAATTTATGAGTTATAGTGATAGTTGACGAGCTAAAAAACAAAAATTGCCGAAAATGTCTCATAATGTTTTAAGAAAGTTTACCAATTTGTGTTATGCCACATTCAAAGCCATCCTGAGCCTCATGCAGCCTGCGGGCAACAGATTGGACAAGGTTGTTTTAGGGTTTTCTATATATAAACTCATGTCATTAACAAAACAATTTCATTTCTTCCTTTCCTATTAAGATGTCTTTTCCTGGCCTTAGAAAAATAGCTTTCAATTATTCATCATTAAGTATAATGCTAGCTGTGGGCTTGCCATATAGGGCCTTTATTGTGCTAAGGTATATTCCTTGTATACCTAATCTGAGAGTGTCTATAATGAAAGGATATTGAGTTTTGTCAAATGCTTTTTTTGTGTTTATTGAGATAATAATATGGTTTTATCTTACATTCTGTTAATGCGATGTATCACATTTATTGATTTATGTATGTTAAAGCACACTTGCATCCCAGGGATCAATCCCACTTGATTATGGTGAATGATTCTTTAAATACGTTGCTAAATTTGGTTTGCTAGTATTTTTCTGAGGATTGGGCATCAATGTTCATCAGGAATATTGGCCTATAGTTTGTTTGTTTGTTTTTCCGTATAGTGTCCTCATCTGGTTTTGGTATCGGGGTAATACTGGCCTCATAAAATATGTATGAAAGTATTCCCTCTTTAACTTTTTGGAACAGTTTGAGAAGAATTGGTATCTACTCTTCTTTAAATGTTTGGTAGAATTCACTTGTGAGTCCATCCAGCCCTGAGCTTTTCCTTGACGGGCAAATTTTTATTACTGATTCAATCTGCTTACTCGTGTGTGTGTGTGTGTGTGTGTGTGTATTTATATATATTTATATATTTATAACATATATATAATTTTTTTTTTCCAAATTACCCTTCCTTTCTTGTCTTCTTCTGGGACTCTGATGACATAAAGATTAGACCTTTCGGCATTTTACCACAATACCCTAGGGAGAGGTGTTGTTCATTTTTTTCAATGCTTTTCTTTCTTGTTCAAATTGGATAGTTTCTGTTGATCTAGGTTCAAGTTCACCGATTCCACTTTCAGTCATCTTACTCTCATTTTGCTAGTGAGTCTATCAGGTGTTACAGGCTGAGAAAGAGAGGGTCGTGATCAACTCAGTATACCACTGGAGGCTATGTGAGTAAACAGCACACTGTTCTCATAAAAGCAGGATGTTGGCAAACTGACAAGCTGCATCTGCTGCCCAGAAGGAATGCTGAGGGCAGTCACGCCCCAAGCTCAGTGTTTCTTGTGATTTAGGCACATCCAAAGCCTGTTAGCAATAATGTGAACCTGTGATCAATTAAGCAGCTGACCAATCATTACCTCCTCCTCCCTGCTCTTTCTACCCAATAAATACAAAGAGCTGTAGAAGCTCAGGGCTTCTGCCTTTGCTCACTAGAAACAGGGAGGCCTCTTCTTCTTCCCCTGGCTCTTTCCTTTAAAATAGTTACTTTTGTTTTAAGTTTTCATTTCTGCTTTCGTCCCCCTTCGTTCAGTTGCATAGTAACCGTGACAAACTGCAGCAATCAAGTATAATTCAAATTTTGGATATGTGTGTGTAAGTTCTAAATTTCCATTATTTTCATTTATACCTTTTATTTCCCTGCTAAGATGTTCTTTCCATTTGTTTTGAGGGTATTAGACCCTAGCTTGTAGATTCCATTATCATAGCTAATTTGGAAGTCATTGTTTCATAATTTCAATATTTGAATTATCTTGGGATTAGCATTCATCTTCAGACCATAGTTCCCATGGTCAGAGAGAAGGATTCACCTTCCCGAAAGTTTTAGGTATTTGTTATGCTCACCACACGCTACTCCTCAGCTGACATACATCTTCAAAACTGAAACACACCCGCAATCTGGGTAGAACAGAAAAACGAAATGAAACAAAAACCTAAGGATACTGTCTCTGTCCCATAAAGGTTCCTATTCCTGCTTTTCTGATGAAAAAAATAGAGACAGACAGATATTCTTTTGGAGGTATTTCTGTCCATGCTTATAGTTTTAGGGTTTGACTGCACTTGAGACTGTATTATATAGAAGAAAACAAAACAAAACAAAATGAAAACAGAAAATGTACCACTTGAGTTTTTAGTATTTTCAATTCTAATTTTCTTACCCAATCTACCTGCTACAATTTACTGTTGAGAGTCCTCAGATTGCTGTCTACTGCATTCGATCTAGGCTTCTATTTGTATTTCTTGGGAGAGGAGGGATAATGTGCTTATTTTACCACCACTCCACTTCCATGCTTGAAAAGAAGACTGAAAGATTTAAATCTTATTCCATCTTTAATCTTATTCAGTCTTATTTAATCTTATAGTTCTGGATGCTGGGTAGTCCAAGATCAATCAGTCACATCTGGTGAGGACCTCTTGCAGTGGGAACACTGCAGAGACCCCAGGTGGCACAGGGCATCACATGGTGAGGGGACTCCCAAGACATGGCAAAACTGGCCTTTTATAACAGTCTCACTCTTGTGATGATTAACCCATTCCCCATTAGTAACCCATTAATTCATTAATCCATTCATTTGTGAATGGATTTATCTATGCTTATTCAATCTTATTTAAACCCAAAACTCTACTATTTATTTTTTTAATTAGTTTGGCCCTTATATTTCCATTTTCAAAATTCTTTACTCTTTTCTGATTATTTGTTTGTCATAGCATTCATTTTCCCTTTATGTATGTAATTTAACTTTGTCTCTCTAATGATTTCAATTAGAGGGTTATAATTTGAGATTTTCAAATATGATATCCCTTGTTCTATTTGCTTTGACTTTTTTTGGAAAGCTTTCCTCAAATTTCTGGTGACTGCTTGGTTTTCTACTTCTTATTTACTAAAGTTTACTAAGTAGGAATTTTGTGTTAGTGGAAAAAAATGTCATTATGGGGTAATTAGAAAATGCGCTGACAGTTCATTGGGGGAACTCCACAGTGTAAATATGGGAGAATCTGTTAAATCTTTCAGTCTTCTTTTCAAGCATGGAAGTGGAGTAGTGGTAAAATATGTTGATCCTCTGAACACACCAACATTCAGTGTGAAGACATTCTAGACTGTCACAGTCCCCTGGAATTCCGCCATGCGTATATCCCCTCTGTTTTCAGACACTGGCCTTTATTCCTGCCTTATTTTAATGTTGTTTGTCCAGACTTTCTTTAGGTCAGTTTCTCCAGAGAGTAAAAATTTGATCCCTTGCCCAGGAGTGGGACATGGATAAAGAAGAGTTAACTACTTGGCCTTTTAAAGTAAGAGAGAGTTCAGGGACTCTCTCTGCTTTATATATTGTTTTCAAGCAATTCTTCTGTTTAATTCTTGCCAACTTGAGTACCTTGTGTCTCCAAGTCCTAGGCATAATATTCATAAATGAATTTGCCCACTTGTCAATAGTATTCTTGTCAGGAGGCACTTCAGGTTGGGCTCTCTTTACCTTGAGAAGTCAGTTATATCTCCCCATGCACCCACTTCTCCCAAATACAAGCTTTTATGCTGCAATATTATTTTCTGTATTTGTCTATGTGGATTTCTATGGTTTGAACATGTCCCCCAAAAGTTCATGTGCTGGAAACTTGATCCCCATTGCATCAGTGCTGAGAGGTGGGACCTTTGGAAGGCAGAGCCCTCATGAACAGATAAATCCATTCACAAATGAATGGATTAATGAATTAATGGGTTACTAATGGGGAATGGGTTAATCATCACAAGAGTGAGACTGTTATAAAAGGCCAGTTTTGCCATGTCTTGGGAGTCCCCTCACCATGTGATGCCCTGTGCCACCTGGGGTCTCTGCAGTGTTCCCACCGCAAGAGGTCCTCACCAGATGTGACTGATTGATCTTGGACTACCCAGCATCCAGAACTATAAGAAATACATTTCTTTTCCTCATAATTATCCTGTCTGTGATATTCTGTTGTAGCAACAGAAAAAAGACTAAGATGTGAACTTAAAGCTTCATTGTCATTCCTGTAATAGCATTTAGTGCACTCCTAGAAGAAAGAGGAGAGAAACAAGATTTTTAATTTTTAAAATAGAAGTTTAATGTATTGTTTTATTTAAATAAATTAAAGATCACTAAGAGCTGATTAAAGCCAAAAAAATGCCTTGATCCTTAGTATTAAAATTTACCTTTCCAAGTTAGATCATGCACTTAAGACAATATTAACAAAAAAATGCTGCTCCCGTTTTCTAAGTAGGTCTAAGAAGTAAATGAGGAAAAGACAAGTCCTTACATCTGATGCATTATTTTGGGTGACATGGCCCTGCAGGGGCCTGTTGTAATTGATAAAAAGAAATAAATTATGTCTACAGAGAAGATTACTGGAATTTGCATATCCTTTTTGTTTGAAGGATACGTCAGTACTCAGCCTGACCCATTGGACTTTATTTGACTAAGAGTCTTGGCAGGACCCTGACACAAGTAATTTATAGTTTAAGAGTGGTAATTTATATCACATCCAATATCTTCTACCTTATTCCATAAGAAGAATGACCTGGGCATGACAGAATCTGGACCAGGACCCAGGGTGGAATAAAAAGGGAGAAAGACTGACATGTAATACTCCAGTAGTCACATTATATAAGTGGATTAGGTGAGACTGAAATAGGGCATTATTAATGCGTTTAGCTATTTTAGGAAACATATACCACCTCAAGTAATGCAAACAGTATGAGAGATCTTAATGGCAACTTCTGGTTGACTGTTCTGCTATTCTGTTAACATGTAAATAGAGTTATGTGACTTGTGGTGGTTTGCACAAACATTTTACTGTCAGTCACCAAAATGGTACTGTTTGAAAGCTGTTCTCCCAGATTGATGACAATGAAGGTCATGGGATTCAGCAAGGGAATTAGCAAGTACAGCAATGATTGTCTCAGGCTTTCAGAACATTTACCACTGAGATAAAACCTTGGTTTTTATTTTCAAGGATATCCTGCAGTGGGCAAAGGTAATGCGATTATTCTCAGAGGAAATACACAGTGATAGAACAATGGGAACACTTAAAAGGTGCCCTTAACCATTTTCACATAAAGGGAAGGCTGAAAAGCCTCTGTTCATTCATTTATGATGTCATTATAAAATGCCTTGGAAACCAAGGTTCATGAATGTAAATTGCTAGGGAAGCAATTGACATAATTAATGGAGGAGAAAATGTTCTTTTAAAAATGTTTTTACAATCAGAGCTTAGATATAGTGTTCTTTGAATTTGTGAATACTGGTACTCAAGTTTGGCTTGGAGGTATTTTTTTCTTTCTGGTGTATCCATTGGGCATAAAGGAGTATTAGATTCTGTACTCACCTTGTTATTTTAAAACAGTGCTATGTGTTTGACATCAGTGGTGCCTGAGCATTTATGAATTTTGGTCATCACTTTTCTATGCACATTATATTCCAGACTTTCCTTAATACTGTTAAAATAAATTTCCAAGCAAAATGACACAATTTAAGACATGTCAAACTTTCAAAAATTGTCAATTTACTTTATTTTGGTCGTGGCCAGGCCTTTCTAATTTCATAGTTTATGGTGATTACAACAAAAATAACCACAGAGAAATACATCAAATTCTGTATGTCAGTTCTATAGAGACTTGATGGGATTTTATAGCAATGACTATAAAAAATAATCAGTTATAATTTTATTTCTATCTTAAATAATATTGAAAAGCACAATCTTAAAAAGTAGTTTCCCATTGTGATTCAACATATAATAAAAAATAAATTGGCTTTGTAATATACTTATCAATTTTTTTATTTTAAAACATTGTAATTGGAAAATGTAATGATAGTCCCTACCTTATAAGGTTGTTACATTTCAGTGAATTAGAGTTCATGCAAAACGCTTAAAATCGTGCCTGAAACATAGTAAACATTCAATAAATTATATTTATTACACAATTAACAATGGAATTTACAGTTTGCCTGACAATTACAATTAGAGTTGAGTACGGTTTTACGCTCCACCATGAATCTTTTTGACATTTGTTCAACTTTCCTATATTTAGATTGAGCTCTTAATCTTCATTTAAAACATCTAGGGTTATGTCTTTCATTTCAGTAAATACTTCCTAAACCTTCACAAATGTAGTGACTGATCTATATTCCAAATATCCTCTCTAACGATGATCTGGTAGCTAGGCCCCATAAATAAAAATTTAAAATTGCAGAAATTGACCAGCTAAACATGCCATAACTCTATCTTAATAGCAGATACTTTTTTTCAATAAAACGTATATAGTGAATAATATTTTAAAATGGAGTTTCTCCTTAACATTTAAAACATTTCTCCCCAGGTAAATGTTACACCAAAGGCAAATTTTGTTAATGTTCGATTCTTACACAGGAAAGTTTATAATAAATATCAACTGGCACAAAAACTGATTTAATGATTTATCTCCACAAAAATCCACACACAAAAATTGAATGATTTATACTTCTCAGACTTCAGAGTCCAAGGTTCTGTACAAGTAACCTGTTCAGAGTCCAGAGTTCTGTACAAGTAACCATGTAACCTCAGCTATATATAAAAAAAATTTTATTTGATGCTGCCAGTGGGAAGGAATATAGCTGGCACAATAACAGGGGCTAACAGACATTTGCAAAATTTGGAAACTCTTCTTTCAAGAAGTTATAGATCTAAGAGTCTCTTTGGAAAATGAGGTCCATCAGAATGGAGCAGGACACAGATAAAACTGAGACACATTGGGCCCATTCTCTAGAACAAGGATTTTGGCATGTTCAATGGGTTGTCAAGTAAAGTTCAAGTCCCTAGCAGAGAATCAGCTGTAAATCAGGAATGGAAGAAGAGCCCGTATTTATAAAGACTGAGAAAGCACAGAAAACACTATGCATACACATAAGAGACTCATGGCAGATACACAGGATTTTTTCTTAGGTCAATGAGCCTAACTCAGTGTTGCTAATTCAGCTGACATTATTTCTTTTTCTTTCTTTGCAACCTCTGCCTCCCAGCTTCAAGCGATTCCCCTGCCTTGGCCTCCCCAGTAGCTGGGATTACAGGTGCCCACCACCATGTCCAGCTAATTTTTTTTGTATTTTTAATAGAGACAGGGTTTCATCATGTTAGCCAGGCTGGTCTCGAACTCCTGATCTCAGACAATCCACCCGCCTTGGCCTCGCAAAGCTGGGATTATAGGCGTGAGTCACCGTGCCCAGCCTCAGCTGACATTATTTCTTCCACTAGCTTAGATGAGGTTGCACTCCTGGTACATGACCTGACTGAAGCTCACCCAATTCCCCAGCTAATCCAGGCCACACTGCAAGTTAAGGTCTCTAATTTTCCAGCTACCCAGGGAAGGGATTGGTGGGAGTAGTCTCTTAGAAGCAAAGCCTGGCAAAGCCTAAAGATTCAGGAAGATGCCTCACCAGAAAATTTCCAGTTTGGTTCCATGACATTGAATTCAGCATAATCCCATCAAAAGCTTTTGTCTTTTTCTACTGATTCTGCAACAAGGAATTTCAGTTAATCAACTTCCTTTAAATGACTTCACATTATCTTGAGCTGGGACACTGGACTTTAGAGATCTTGATCTGATTCACCAAATGAGTCATGCTCTTTATACTAGCCTCACTGACTGCATAAGAATGTGACTAGTAGGCTGGGTGCAGTGGCTCGTGCCTGTAAACCCAGCAATTTGGGAGGCCAAGGTGAGTGGATCACCTGAGGTCAGGAGTTCGAGACCAACCTGACCAACATGGTGAAACCCTGTCTGTACGAAAAATACAAAATTAGCTGGGCGTGGTGGCAGGCACCTGTAATCTCAGTTCCTCAGGAGGCTGAGGCAGGAGAATCGCTTGAACCCAGGAGGCGGAGGTTGCAGTGAGCCAAGATCACACCATTGCACTCCAGCCTGGGCAACAAGAGTGAAACTCCATCTAAAAAAAATAAATAAAATAAGAAAAAAAAAAATGAATGT
Source organism: Macaca fascicularis (assembly GCF_037993035.2). Classification (NCBI taxonomy): domain Eukaryota; kingdom Metazoa; phylum Chordata; class Mammalia; order Primates; family Cercopithecidae; genus Macaca; species Macaca fascicularis. The sequence goes on along the minus strand of NC_088389.1, from coordinate 67,148,119 downwards.
GACTAGTTCATTCATATGGGTTTAGCAATCTTTGAACTGTACTGTAGCTCCTTCAGAACTTTCATAATTGATTTATATTTAGTTAATGACAAGGTAAAAAGATTTGACTGAGTGAGCTTAGGATTGCTCTAGTATAAGTTCACCAAGTTGGCCAAGCTTTAATTTAGTTCCTCCCTCTTTATAAAATCTCGCCCCATCTTTTTTGGGAAAGCAAGTTATGCTGCCAAAAGTCCACCTTTCACAGGTCCTAAAATCTCCTTCCTCAGTGTATTTTTCTCAGGAGTTATGCTTGTTTCACTGTTTCTCTAATAATCAATAAGGTATGCCATAACTAACTGTAAAGATTCAGAAATTATGCATTGATGCCAGAGTCCTCAAATCACCTGACTTTTTTGATGGGTAAATCTGAGTTTACTGATTTTTTTTCTACCACATCCTGGTGGCAACCTTTTTTCTTTCTTTCTTTTTTTTTTTTTCCCGGATTGCTTTCTATATTCCCGGTCTGGCTGCCTGGTTTATTCTGCACTGAGCAGATGGGTCTCTTACCCTTACTCCCATAGAAGCCAACATTTTGAACAAAGGCAGATTTACCTAGAGGCTAATTGGTCTTAAAAACTTAAGTGGCTTCTCACCTAAAAGACCCTTGAGAGAGATGGGAGTTGTCAGGTGTTCTATGTGAAGAAGGAACACTTGGCTATAATCAGAAAACATTTCCATGAAATCATTTCTGTTAACATGTCCAAAGAGATCTGAAGAGAAAGATCTGAATCTCCAAGGACCCTGTCATTTGTTGTGATTGCTTTCCTTATCTCAATAAATATTCAAGTTTGTACCTAATTTTGTATTCTTGTTCTTAAAGAAGCCCCGTACCCCTGCAACCCGCCCCCAGTAACAGCTTAAACTTCAGTCCCTACAAAACTGGATCCACCTCTGCTTTTGGCATTGCCTGTTATTTTTGCATCCTGCAGTGTTCCTGCTTGTTAATTCACCAGGAGGTGGCAGGAGGATGCCTTTCTTCATGTACTGGGTTCACACCTGGGGATACATTAGCTGTGCAAGAACTTGCTCTGGTTGTCCACACTTGACCTCCAATCAGTTTTGTTTGGGACATGCTGCTGCATCTCCTGCTCCTTAATTGGCTCAGTGGTGACTTATATTATCTTGTTGCTCATTTTTTTTTTTTTTTGCAGTTTCTTATCTCAGCTTCCTGGACTGTTTAGGTTTTATCTCTTCCCCATAGAACACTCTTTGATGAGAAATGTTACAAGGGAACCCTGGTGACTCTTTGAATCTGTGAAACAATTAATTGGAATTCTGTGGAGCATTCCCTATAGAAACACCTTTCTATGTAAGAAGCTAGTTAGTTCTCCTGCCTCAACAATGTTCATATCTTTGGAATACAATCTACTTAAATATGCAGAGGCAGTCCCCCTTCTGTGCTCTAGTTCATTTGGAAAACTGAATCCTCTTACTGAATGTTCTATAAAAAGACAAAAGCTGTCAAATTAGGTTAAAAAAACAAAATCGAGCAATGTGCTGTTGACAAGAAACTTGCTTCAGACTAAGTGATAAAGAACAGTTGAAAATAAAGGGAAAAGCCAAGAGACACTAGGCAAATGCAAACATTAAGAAAGGCAAAAATGTCAATATTTCTTCAGAAAATCTTAGCTATAAGCTCAAAAGTAAAAAGCAGTGTAAAGAGGGACTTTTAAAATCATAGTAGGCACAATTCATGTTGATATAGCAATCATAACAATATACATTTAGCAAAACAGCTAAATATTTATAAAGAAATTATATTGAAAATGTAAGGAGTGATGAGAAACATCAAACGATAGTATATATTTAATAAAATTATTTCAAGATTAAAGTTCAAAATCAGGCAAGGAAGGTGAGAAAGTGAATAACAGTAGATAAATTATAATATGCAAATGTATACATGAATATATTCATGTATGTGTATATATAAAATCTCTGCACACGCACGTACATATATATAATCAATCTTTCTTATGTCCATGTATAAAAAATATCATACATTTGCTTGAAAGCTTTACATTTAAAAAGTAGAGATTACATAGGTCATATTCTGTAATGTCAAATTTAAAAAAGCAACAATATAAATATATGACCAAAAAGATTAAAATCCTTCAATATTTATAGATTAGAGGCAATCACTATATATATATATATATATATATATATATATATATATATATATGCCAGTATAGTAAAAGCTACACTAAAAGGAAATGTATAGCTTTAAATACTGAAGAATAAAGACAAAAATATAGAGAAAAGCATACCTCATTTTAAGAAGTTAATAAAAAGAACAATAAAATAAACCAAAAGAAACCTAGAAGAAAGAATAGATTAGGGTAAACATGAAGTAAATGGAAAGGAAAACAACATAGTAGAAATAACAAACTATAAAAGTGAAAAGTAGGAATAACAAACTATAAAAGTCTGAAAAGACCAATAAAACAGAAAAGTTGCCTTGAGCCTGATTAAGAAGAGAGGTCACTTTGGGAGGCCAAGGCGGGCAGATCATGAGGTCAAGAGATGGAGACCATCCTGGGCAACATGGTGAAACCCCGTCTCTACTAAATATACAAAAATTAGCCGGCGTGGTGGCACATGCCTATAGTCCCAGCTACTCAGGAGGCTGAGGCAGGAGAATCGCTTGAACCCAGGAGATGGAGATTGCAGTGAGCCGAGATCACACCACAGCACTCCAGCCTGGCAACAGAGTGAGACTGAGACTCCGTCTCAAAAAAAAAAAAAAAAAAAAAAAGAGAGGTCAAAAACTTACAAAATTAGGATTGAGAAAAGAAACAAAACTATAGATCTAAAAAATATTTAATTTAATAATAAGAAACATCACATGCAATATACTGAAAACAAATTTGAAAATGTAGGAAAATTTAGTAAAATTGACCTATGAAGAAATGGAAAAAATATTATAGATATGTCAAAAATTATGAGATAGGAGATTTTTTAGATCTAGCCTTTAAAAAGCACATACTCAGTAAGCTCACAGAAAATGCAGAACAGGTAATTATGTAATATTTAAATTATCTCTGGCCAAAGAGACTAAAAGACTCTTACTTTATTCATGAAGCCAGCATAATTCTGATGCTAGAACCTTGTAAACCAACCAACAAAAAAAGTAAAACATAGCTACTTTTTAGGAAAGATACAAAATTGCCTAATAAAATATTAGAAAGTGAACCTAGTAATATTCCAAAATAAAAATAGGTAGGGCTTATACAAGTGTTATTTAGTATCATAATATGAATCAAGTAAATAGATTAAATAACAAAAAGCTTATAATTTATAATTGTATCTATACATGGATGAATATCATTTTATAAAATTTAGCAGCACTCCCAATAAAAACTCTTAAGTAAAATAGTTCTCTAAGAAAGTTATTTAAACACAATATAGATCATTTTCACCACAAATGTAGTAAGCTACAAAATTATATTTAACAAATTTGGAGCTAGTCAAAGGTACATTCCAGAATTTCATTGCATTCTTTCCTTAGTAGTGTTGGTTTACTACGAAGGTTTACACAGCAGGAATAAGAGACCACAAATGTGCCTTTTTCTCATCTCTGTTAAAGATTATATTTTCTCACTAAAATTCTGAAATCAGTACTTTTACGTAGATTAAACTTCTTTCTCTTTGAGCTTTGAAGTGTGATGTGAAAAATCACTGAAATTCATTTATTCATAGTTTTGTTGTTGTTTGTTTGTTTTGAGGAAAGAGATGGGAGAATATCCTGGGCTGTCCTTATTTCCCACTGGCTATTCTTAGCAGTTGCTTTACCCATTTCTGTTGGGCCTTCAGAGACCAACTGATTTAGAGGCAGAATTTCCTATCATTCAATTCTGTAATTGTTATATCAGACCAACACTGTGGCCCTGTGGGCAATTCAGTGAATAAATGAAAAGGGCCTAATGGTTGGGTGACACTGTGCCGTGCATAACACAGTCTTGCAGAAATAAGTCTGGTACAGGCAACATTCCATGAGGAATCTGCTTACTTCTCTTGCCAAAAAATTTTTGCCCACAGTAGTTAAGTGTGATCCTTCTAGTTCATTTTCCTTTGACAAGACTCCATGGAAGAATTTTTAGGATATCACACTTTGTGGAGAATGTGAATCGCTACATAATTATGATGTACTTAATAAGCATAATTAAAAACAACTTGCAAAAGACATTCTCACATGAAATACAAATTGTCTTTAAGTCGGCAGTGAGGAGTTGGAGTTAGGAGTGGCTTTCAGAATGCTGGTCTTAGCTTTGTCCTGAATTCTCTGCTTGTGTTTCCTCAATTCTGATGATCCTCTCTTGGGCCCCTCATTGTTATTGCTGCACACCAGTCTGTGCCACAGGGTCAATTTTGTGTCAGTTCCCTTATAACAAAGGTCCCCAGTGGGGTGGTGTGGCTCACACCTGTAATCCCAGCACTTTGGGAGGCCGAGGCCAGCAGATCACTTGGGGCCAGGTGTTTGAGGCCAGCCTGAGTAACATGGTAAAATCCTGTCTCTACTAAAAAGTTAGCCAGGCATGGTGGTACACAACCTGTAAGCCCAGCTACTTGGGAGGCTGAGGCATGAGAATTGCTTGAACCTGGGAGGCTGAGGTTTCAGTGACCCAAGATCATGCCACTGCACTCCAATCTGGGTGACAGAGTGAGACCCTGTCTCAAAACAAAAAAAAAGGTCCCCAGCCCCTGGACCATGGACCAGTCCCATGGCCTGTTAGGAAGTGGGCCACACAGCAGGAGGTGAGGTGAGTGGTGGCAGGCAGGTGAGTGAGCAGTACCGCCTGAGCTCCGCCTCCTGTCAGATCAGGGGCAGCATTAGATTCTCATAGAATCAGGAGCCCTGTTGTGAACTGTGCATGCAAGGGATCTAGGTTGTACACTCCTTATGAGAATCTAATGCCTGTCTCCCGTCATCCCCAGATGGGACTGTCTAGTTGCAGGAAAACAAACTCAGGGCTCCCACTGAATCTACATTATTGTGAGTTGTATCATTATTTTATTATATATTACAATATAATAATAATAGAAATAAAGTACACAATAAATGTTATGTGCTTGAATCATCCCAAAACCATCCCATCCCACTCCCAGTCCCTGGTCCCTGGTGCCCAAAAGGTTGGGAACCGTGCTTCTTACGATATTTAAAAATTTTTAGGTCTTGACAATCTGTAATTACTATGATAATATTTCTTTTCTTTTTTCTTTCTTTTTTTCTTTTTTTTTTTTTGAGACAGAGTCTCACTCTGTCATCCAGGCTGGAGTACAGTGGTATCATCATGCCTCGCTGCAGCCTCCACCTCCCGGGTTCAAGAGATTCTCATGCCACAGCCACCTGAGTAGTTGGAAATGCAGGCATGTGCCACCATCCCTGGCTAATTTTTATATTAGAGACAGGGTTTCACCATGTTGGCCAGGCTGGTCTCAAACTCCTGGTCTCAAGTGATCCTCCAGCTTTAGACTCCCAAAGTACAGGCCTGAGCCACTGTGCCCTGCCAAGATCTTACAGATAGTATCTCTAAGGAGTATCTCCTCACCATCAAGTAGGTGCTGTAAATGCCACTTTCTAATTAGTATTTACTCCAATAATTTCTCTTTCTTACCTGTTTCCTTAGTACTCTGGCTAGCTGTAGCACCTCTGTTTTCTACTTTCTTCATTTTGCTTCTCTATGTGTACTGAGATGATTGCACATTGCCTGGTTGCATTCAGAAATTAATTGAAAATAAATTTCTCCTGAGGCAGAAACATGGACATCATATATGATTTTGTTAGGAAAAACAATTTTGACCTAGCTTCTGAGGATACAGCCTGTTAAACAGCCAGGTGCTCGGGCCCTTGTGATCCTTCTGGCCATTTCTCAGGTTACAAAGCTGTCTCTGGTGTTCTACTTTTGGTGAGGCCTAATGACAAGGAGCACTGCATGCTCTCACTAAAGATAAACGCGTAAGTGTAGTTAGAATTGCCTCTTTCGGCACCTGTTGACCTGGAAGATGGAGTAGAGGGGATATTTCTATCAGTGGCTATCCCTCTGTAACCTTGCCCACGTGATAGATTTGGGGGCACACAAAAGAAAGCAAAGGATGGAAGGAATTTGTCATGGCATCTCATGGGTTCCCCAAAGTGCACCTCATTCTTTTCTAGGAGAGGAGAGGTTGCAATTTCTACCACAGGACAGCACTCTAACAAAATATTCCCAATAGGAAGGATAGTTTTATGAAACCAACCATACGATGTGCCCAGTTGGCTCACTCTATACTATATCTCAAAAAAGCACAAAATCAAAATGTAAACCAACAGCTATATCACCATGGAAACACTGTTTACAGTAGTAATTATAAAGGCTTCTATAGTTTAAATCAATAATCTGGTAACTATCTGGAGTGTAGTCCATAAAAGCTGACTAAAATCACTTCCTTGAAGATATTTCCAGGACATCCTCTGGTTACAGTCCTATTAGAGGATTAAATTCACCATAAAAAGAGCCAATGCAAAGTGATAATTCAAGGCTGCAGACAAGCAGGGGGAATTCCAACTTCTTCTCACCAGCCCACTGTCCATGGGATTTAATCCTCCAAAGATACAAGTTGGTACTTGCATTAGGGGAGTTGAGAGGCCTGTGACAAGCCACCTAACAATCATACCATGGTGTTGGACACTGCCATTGTGCCCTAACCTGGGCCACTGTGGGATACTGTCAGCCCTAACCTTCCCCACATCCATACTCAGACCTGCACAGCAGGTGAACACTGCTGGCGGAATGTGAGCCTCTTCTCACGAATGTGACCTGGAACTGCTACTGATAGAGTTTGGCAACAATAGAATAAAAAAAGAAATAAAAAAGGAAGGACAAGTAGACCCTGGGGCACCAGGGATGGGTGGCAAGTGGCCCATAATCACACATGGAAAGAGCATGTGTGAGCTGACACTCCAAGCCCTCCCTTTCCACATGCTCCATTTTCCCATTGGACTTTAATTACAAAACACAAATTCAAAGATGAAGTTATTAAAAATTTCAAGATGGCAACCACAGAGCATTGGACCCCAAGCATGAGGCCCTTCTTAGCATGAAGCCCTGTGTAACTGCACAGGTGGAACATCCTGACTGTAAAACACAGAAGGTTCTCATGATATGGGAGGCATTGCTGTGTAGATAAAACAGCCTTTTACTGGAATTAGGAGGCTTTTGGTCTACTATTGACTTGACCACTGACCATGATGTCACTATACCTCTTTGAACTTCAGTTTCCTCATCTATAAAATGAAAAAATTTTCAAGTTCTTTTGCACTAAGTTTGAATCTCTAGGAGTGGGGCTTCAGAATCTGTGAAAACCTACTTAGGTCTCTAGCTTTTTGCTACCCAAAGTGTCATACATAAACAAGCAGCATGAATATCACGTGGGAGTGTCTTAAAAATGCGGAATCCCAGGCCCCACGCGCAGGCCTACTGAGCCAGCATCTTCATTTTAACAAGATTGCCAGGTGATTTGAATGCACACTAAAGTTTGAGAATCACTGCTGTAGATGACTTTGATGATCCGTGAAACCATCAATATAGAATATTTCTATAAACGTTTTAATCTTGTGCAATAGCTAAATGCCAATGGCAGTTAATGGTTAATGCCTACATTGGATTATTAGGTAAATTCGTCAAGGAGGGTCTTTGCTTTAAGTTATGTTTTGAGCCCTAAATGTGTATTTGTTTAAATTGTTTCATTCTCTTTTCATTACAGTCCTTAGTGACTGCTTCCTCATGAAAATTGATTTAATTTTTCACTGTAATTAGGAAAAACAGGAAGGGATCTTACATCAATATTTTCACCAACTGTTCATGGCAATTTAAACATAGCTCTTCCCTTAAACTTAAAATAGATGTATTTATTAAAACAATGATTATTATAAAGACTTTATGACAATTTTTTTCCAACTACAGAGTTTAGTTTCTCTTCAGTCTTTAGCTTTGGTACCTATATTATGTTCCTAAATGCAAAGTGATTGCATTAGATAAAATTTATTCTGAAGTTTTAGCTGATATCACCTTAGGTAAATATGGTAATTTCTCAAAACTATAGATGAGTTTCAGACCTATTTTCCAAATTATGAATTTTTTACTCAGAACCAGTTCAGACTGCCAATGAAGACTGACTGTAGAAACCTCTGTGCTCTATATGTTCTTCCTGGCAGAGCCTACATTATGTATGTTTTCAGTATAAAAAATATCAGGAATCCATTTAAGTTTTTCCCTTCATCCAATTTATGTCAATTTACATTAAAGAAAAAAAAAACATTTTGTAAGTAACATTGGCAAAAGGCATGAGATGATGTGTTTTCAGACAGTGAGGTCTTGGAGTCTTAATTCTTAATTATTCAATTTTGACACTGATTGGAGCCTGAGATATTTCTCAAGATGAATATAAGAGGAAGGACACAGAACAATTTGGTAAGTAGCATCACTGCATGAATTATTGGCTGATTCCAGGGAGTATGTTGGCAAGCTGGCTTACAATGGAATGGGCTTTGTTCTTTTTCCCTGGCTCATTTCTAAGCATCTGCTGGGAGGATTTTTAGATTTGCCATGTAGCAAACACAGCTCAGAATTCTTCAAAAATTTTAGAGTAAATTTTGTGAATTCAACTGACACTTCTTTTTTTTTAACTGCTCTCTCTCTCTCTCTCTTTACCTCAAATGTAGCTTACCATGTGTAGAGCAGAAGTAGGGAGAGGATCAAAAAGTCCCTCAACTACCGCCTTCCATGTGAACCAAGAGGACATTGATGTGAGTAGCTAATTATCTATTAATGCACAAGTATGGCAGCTGTTCCTTTCCAGGGACTCTGTCCCTCCCCGAGCCTTCTCTGGCTGTGCCCACACTTCATGGAATGAGGAGCCCACAAGGCCAAGTGGACATGATCCATACAGAGTCCAAATCCCCAGGTCCTCTTATAGATCAGACTTTGGATACCTAGGAACCTAAAATTCCCACCCAGACTATCCCAAGCCCACCTCCAGAGTCTGTGTTTACCTGTGTTTTAAGGTAGACTATGATGTTGGTGTATGTATCTCTAGGCAACAGGGAGGCCAGGGGGCCCTGGGGAGCGGTTGGATGGAGTATGGCTTTGTGGACCACAGTGTCTACCCAGCTATGCATAAGACTCCTCAGGGTGCAAGACAGAGGCAGGGGTGAGAAGAGAATCTATGTGTGTGCCCTAAGATGCACAGATGTTAAAACTAGACCGATGATGAGACATGTCAGCAGGCAGGCATGTAGTCTCATAAGCCAGGCTAAGTAGTGGCTTGTAGCAGAGGGAAAATAGAAGCATGAAACTGGTGTTTGAATCACAGTTCTGCAACTTATTAGCTGAATGATGTCTTTCCTGTTCTTTAATCTCTCTGAATCTAGTTTACTCATTTCTAAAATGAGAATAATATCTACCACAACAGTTTTGTTTTAAGTAAGGATTAAATCAGTAAGAAGTTTTTATATACATATATACAGGAGATTATGTGATGGGATCTATCTATCTATCTATCTATCATCTATCTATTGAGATAAGGAGAGGCAGAGAGAGAAGAGATCCTCAAGAATAAGCTGTAGGTAATATTAGGCATATTTTTTGAGTCAGCAGCTAATCTTTTCCTTTAAGAATTTTCTTGTGGAGTTTATCCACCCAGAGGCACAAAGATTTTCCTGAAAAAATGCATATTAGTTATTTGTTAAATTTCAGCTTTAGAACATTAAGTAATCCTCCCATTTTAGTAACCCACAAAAATCTATATTTCCTGTCTCAAGCATGAGAACATTCTGCTATCAATTTTCCATCCCAGTTAACCTGCTTATCACCGCTTCATTTACAGAGATATTCCAAATAAAATTTACACAGATTGTCACACTCTTCTCTTAACTTCAATCATAACATTTTTTCTTCAGTACAAATAGAAAATCATAGCTTGCTGATAAATATATTGAACCATCAACTAGCAATTGTACTAGACACTTTCCATCACATGGTAGAGCATCACTTTTAATTATTCACATTATTTACCTGTGTTCACCCCTCTCCTTTCTTTATTACACAAAGTACCTATATTTTCAGAAGCTTGATTTGAAATACAGCGTGTCTTTGAATAACATTGTTTCGTTCAACATTGTTTTGTTACAATGTTGATGAAAAAATCAATTTTCTTCTTGGGCCACTGTCTATGTGGAGTTTGCACATTCACCTCATGTCTGCCTGGGTTTTCTCTGGGTACTCAAGATTCAAGGTTTTTCCACATCCCAAAGATGTGCATGTTGGGTTAATCATCGTGTCTAAGTTGTCCTCATATGAGTGAGTATGTGTATGTGAGTATGGGTATGTGAGTAAGCATGCCCTGCAATGGAATGGTATCCTGTACAGGGTTGGTTCCTGCCTTGTACCTGAGCTGCAGGCATAGGCTCAGGACACTTCCCTGAACTGAAATAATTGGGTAAATAATTATCTTACTTATTTTTACCAATATGTATGTATAACTCATGTTTATATCAACATTTAATATTAAAAGTGTTTTGGTCTTAGAAGTTTGGTGATGCTTTCATGACCAGAAATATGCTGTAGGAACTTAACCTTTATTTATATAAATTAGCCTATGGTAAATTTGGTCTGCTTCTACGTAGTTTTGCTTAAAGTTAGTTTCCAAGAACCTCTCAACAATGTTAAGTGATGACATACTGTGCTGTTTATAGCCCACCTATTTCACACACTTAAAAAACTGAACAAATTCTATTCCCCCTTCCTCCTCAGTTACCCATTTGAATCATTGGTCTTAAGATGCATGCGTTCCTCCATCCCTCCATTATTTCACAGACTTCATTCTGTTCACCCTTTGGATTAGCTGTGGTGGATTGTGCTGTGTCAACTTAGTAACCCTGAGAACTGCATTTTCAGAGCCTCTCAGTGCATGATTTGGTCAGAATTAGCCCAATGAGGAACCTGTCTGAGATTTAGAAGGTGGAATGGATGTGTTTGAAAGATGATCTTTCATGATTTATTCGTGTTACTACCGATACAGATATTTATACTTTATATACTTTATTGCAAGTACTTTACAGATATTTTACTACTTATACAGATACTTAACATATGATTGTTTTTAAGACTTAACAAAGATATAAATGATACTAGCATAAGATCTTTACTATACAGAATACTCAAAAAACATGGCTTTTCATTTTTTTCTATGAAACCTCGTGGTTTACATAACCATAGTGGACTTAATAGGGTAGGTAATTATACCTGCAATGTCTACATTTTTTGTAAAAGGAAATCAGGGTTCTTGGTGTATATTAGTTTTCTAGTCATGTGTTTGACAAGTAGCACTTCCTGGTTATTGTACAGTCTCTACTAGCCAGGATTATATAGAAATGGGTAGCATATTAAGGATCCACTTAGGGAAATAGTGGAAAAGATTGACATAGAACATACACTGAAGTCAGTTATAGAATTTCCTCTATAAGAAGAAATGGTGATCCAGTGAAAGGCAGATAATAGAGATTTTGGTATTGATTTATGCCTCTACGATGTGGGTTAAAATTATAAAGATTATCATGAATACTTAAACAATTATAGTTGAGAGAGTTACCAACTATTTTAATGCTAATTAAAGTGAAATCAAAGAACTTCATAGGAAATTAAATTTACTGAATATCAATGTGGTCTTTGCCTGACCCGAGTCCCACTGTTTACATAGATGAAAATGAGGACACTTCCATATTAAAGTCTGGTTATTAAAACAACCTGTTAAAATAATAAAACTTTCCACATTAATAAATACCATCATTTTATGCTATAAACATACAATTGTCTGTAGAGACCTCTGATAGCAAATTAATTAAATCTCTTTGTCATTATGGTGTCAGCTAATTTGGAAGCTCATTATTTATTTGGCACTAATTTAGCCTGGCAAATTAATTAGAAAGGGCATGGGAAAATAAATGATTCAACATGAAAGTCCAAATCAAGACAAAGAGGCAAAATGAAGGAACTTACTTAGAGGAGAACTTATTTAGGGCTTCCTGAAGACAGACAACACAGTGCAGAGAAGCTGCCCAGAAGCTGACTTAGAAAACCAGAATTAGTAATTGTCTTTAAGAAAAACAATTCCTCCTGTGCAGGGTTGCCTACAGAGGGTCGCACCCCTCAGTGTGTCCACACAGCTCTTCCTGACTTCATCCTTCTATAATAATGCAGTCCTTGGACTCATGGTAAAATTGGTCACTGGTTGATAATCTCTACCCCCAGCCATGTTAGGGTATTGGAAATTTTGTTTCTGCAAGGATTTGAAAAGAAAGAACCTGTTTGTGGCTGGGGGGACATTAATCTTCTAGGTACAAAAATATAAATGGTTCAGAGTAGCTGGTGGCTACCTAGATTTTCAGGTGATAAGTGACAAAAATAGTGTTTCAGGCAAAGACTTTTTCTGTTTTTGTCTAGGCTTCAGAGAAGTCCAGGAAAATGAACATAAAAAGTTTTTCAATTCATCCCTTTGGTCCATGTTCCTGATAGCAGTATCTGCCGAAAATACAGTATCTACTGAAATTTGGAAAGTTTTCTTTCTTTAAAATTTGCCAATTCTTATCTTGTTTATAGATCTTCATTAGAAAGGTAACTTAAACACTACTAATGTGCACTGTGATCATCTGGAAGTCTATTAATTAGTCTTATTCAATTAACAAGGACATGTTGAGGACTTGCTATGTGTCAGTCATTGAGCTGCATGCTCCTCTTCCTACATGGAGAACCAAGTAGACGTGTTCATTTTCTTCAAGCAGCTTACAGTACAGTGGAGAAACACATTTAAATGCATGACTAAATATATAATTACAGATTTTGATAAATAATATAAAAGAATATGTAAGGGTATTATGAAACAGACTAACTTGGGTGACCTAATTTAGATTAGGAGTCAGAGAATCTTTCTCTCAGGAAATTGCATTTAAGCTGAGACTTGAAGAGCAAATGGGAATTATTCCAGATGTAGAAGATCAAGAGGAGACTTCTAAAAGAGAAAAGGATTGTGTGCTTCATGGCTTTGAGGCAGTTTTGAGGACATTTTTCAAAGGCCAAGGAATGAGATGAGAAATAGAATTTGCACCACGGGAAGTTTGGATCAAGGAAAGTATGCAAGCCATGTTAACATTTTGTATTTATCTTCAGAGGTACAGGAAAGGATCAATGCTTTTAAAGAGGAGAATAACATGGTCAAATTCACTGGCCTTAAAGGTCACACTGATGCTGGGTGGAGAAAAATAGAGAAAACACAAATGGAAGTTTTCAATTCAATAACCACCTCTGACCACAGGCAATCGTGACCAGCTGCTTTACCCAGGAGCATTTTTGGTGTCAATACTTTACTTTTCCTCATAGTTTAATATTGTTTTTTTTCTTCTTCTTTATTTGAGGTAGATGGTGCTTTGATACATAATCTCTAAGAACTATTCAACTGTTAAAATCTACACTTAGGTCTTAGCAGTTCCATAAGTACATCCATTTTGATGTGAAGAGGTATTTCAGGGAAGAAGTGTTTGTCTTTTCCCTCTGGGGGCACAAAGACCTATTGACAGACAATATGTTGTAAAATCCAACTTCAGAGGAATAAAAGTGTCAAACTATCTGTGAACAACTATATGTTAAATGAATTAATGATGAATCATTTTTACATTCTGCCTGCCAGAGGCTTACTTTTGGGTAATCTAAATCTGTTATGTACAAAAATACTTGCCTCTCTTAATTAATACCATCCTTATAATTCAGAATATTCACTTTTTAAAACAGATATTTGAACATATTTTCTTCTTTACAATCTTTTCACATGTCCTCAAATACTACAATATTGAAAACAAAACAGACAGAAACAAAAGGACATCCAGGTTGATTTTCCAGTTTCATGTGCTTCCATTTCCCTCATGTCCTGTATATGTGAGTCCTGACAATGCCATGAACTTCTTTTTCACCTCCATTTGTTTCCTCAGGCCATTAACATCTAGGCATTATGTGCCTTTCTCCTTCTTTCTGCAACAGGGTCTGCTTGTTTGTTTTTCTTAACATTGCAAGTGTTGTAGGCTCTACCTGTCCTTCCTGTATGATAAAACACTTCAGCAAACACAGAGACCAGATATTAGCATATTGGATTTATATCAGAAAGTAACTTTTTATCCAGTTGAAAAAAATGCATCAGAGAGCTGGAGTCCAAGAAACAATTCCCTATAGTGATGGACTACCTTTTACTGGTCACTGTAATCCTAAGATATACTCAGATACTCAGTTGCTGGCGTATGATTGAAGAAATTAATCAGAACTGTTATGGAAAACACAAACTTAATAAACTTAGAATTCTCAAATGAACTTTCTCTCACTAGGAGTTTGCTTTTGTTTGTTTTCCATCTAAAAACTAGATTTGGGTCATAAAAACAAAGAATTTCAACATATTCATTAAATAAAGGAGGGGATAAATGTAATTTCTTTTGTAAGATGACACATGTCAACACCTTTGAACTATCTCTCAGTGTTTATTGATGCCCTTAATTTTTCATTTACGTATGTCCATAACCCCCCATGAAGCGGTCCTTAATGACCTGTAGTTAACAGGAACTTAAGTTCTCATTAAGAATATACATATAGAAGATAAAATATTATATGTGATTGCAAGTAGTCAAGATTTCCTTTTCCCCTTTTCTATCTTCATATCTCTCTCATATATGATCTACAGTGACTAAAGTTATAGATTCCTTAGATATTGGCTGACTTCCCAGAGACCCAGTCATTTGTACTTTTTCTTCTGATTAATTTGAGAAATGAATCTAGTACGAGTACAATTCAGAATTTCTTATTTTTAAGAAGAGAAATGTGACAGAAGAACCAGTGTGATGTGCATTCCATCCTGAATCAGCATGTTGTGATGAAATATAGGGAAGATGAATGACTAAATACCTAATATTAGTGGTGCTGCCAATGCATATTTTCATGTGTCTATTTTCATGTGTTCATTGGGCTAGTATTTATTTAGTGCTAAAACTGTGGTAGACACATGGGGGAATGCAAAGGGAAATTAGACACAGATTTGCCCTTATGAAGTTTACATTCTAATAGGAAATGTAATCGATGGGTATTATAATCCTTAATAAATTGTAGCAAGTAATATTGTGTGAATAAAATGGTATGGGAGTACTTCCTGAAATAACTCTAGGCAAGGCACAGTGGCTCACACCTGTAATCCCAGCACTGTGGGAGGCTGAGGCAGGAGGATCGCTTGAGCCCAGGAACTTGAGACCAGCCTGGGCAACATGGTAAAACCCTGTCTCTACCAAAAATACAAAAATTAGCCAGGCATGGGTGACATGCACCTGTAGTCCTTGCTACTTTGAACGCTGAGGTGGGAGGATCACTTGAGCCTGGGAGATTGAGGCTGCATGAGCTGTGATAGAGCCACTGCACTCCAGCCCAGGTGACAGAGTGAGATTCTGTCTCAACTAAATTAATAAATTAAGTAGTTCAAGTAACTCTAAAGTGCTGCTTGAAAGTAGAAAAATACTTGATTTGGCTCAGGAAACTGGAGAACAATAGAAACACATTTATATCAAAGTGAAATTTGAATCGAATATAGAATTTCAAGATGTAGTTGTTCTGGCACAGTGATTTTTAAGTTTTTGTTGTTGTTCTCAACAATCTTTACACTCTTAAAAACTATTGAGGACCCTGAAAAACATTTGTTCATGTTTAGGCAGTATCTACTAGTGTTACCTGTATTCAAAATTAAAGTGATTTTTGGATAATACTTATTTACTATTTTACTTGAAAAATAGACCCATTCCATGCTAACATAGTGATTTTTACTAAAATGCATTTTCTAAAACAAAGAATATCAGCCAAAAATGATATTATTTTACATTTTCTTGCACATCTCTTTAATATCTGACTTGATAGAAGACAGCTGAATTGCCATATTTGCTTCTGCATTAAATCTGTTGTGGTATATTGGTTTTGGGCAAAGTAGATGAAAAGAAATCCAGTTTCAAACATACATGTAGTTAGAAAAAGAGGTATATTTTCTAGCCTTTTCAGACAATTTTACATAATATTATTTAATACTACATAAAATTTCACAAGTGATAATTACTTAAAATTTATTTGCAATGTGGAACCTGAAACTGTATCAATGAACTCTTTATTTCTGTTATATTAAAATCCTTGGTCTATCTGCATTTTTAAAGGATCCTTTACTCATCCATGATTTTGTAACATCATACACTGGTCATTTGAAAAAAAAAAAAATCCCTTCAGTGAGTTATGTAAATCTTCCAAATGACAATGTGTTTTCTTATGTGACATCAAAAAGTCACATTTATTAATATCACTATCTTATTGGAAAATATTTTAATATTGGAGGCCGTCAAGCTTTAGGTCATACATACAAGTGTTTCACAATTCTAATTTTTGCTTGACAGCTTAAATATAATTATTGACAACAAACACCGTGAATTATTTTTTTAAGTTAGTTTACTTTGCTAACTTTTGGGAAAATGTCAGCCAAATAGCAAAGTCTGAATAACCATAGTTTATCTCAATTAAAATGGCATTCTGTGGAAAAAGTACATTGTTTAACCTACAATTCAGACAAACATACAAAAGCTTTTCCTCGAGGCCATTAATATATATTTATATGCAGTACAAGCAATTTATACATACTTCCTGTTTTATATGCACACTTAAGGTTCAAATTTGAATAAGATCAATGATTTTCACCACTTCTTCAAAGACATTCTGAAGTGAAACTGGCATTATTATTATCTGCAGGTGCAGGATGATGATAATTACAAAGACTACCAGCACGTTTTGTTGCCACAGTCTTGATTCATGCTAAGGCATTTTAAATCTTGATATCAGTTTTTGTAAAATCGGCAAACAATTTCTACCTAGTGAACCCATTGAAAGGTCTTGGAGGTTTCCTGAAAAGTAAATTACACCATGAGAATTCTGCTTTATAAAGTTACATTACTCATCCTTTATGTATCAAAATCTATTTTGAAACAATATGACACCATTTTTCATCTAAGAAAATCGCAGTGGTTTCATTTTATTCATTCCTCTTTTTCTTTATACATTATTGCTCTATTTTACTTATACTTACATTATAAGCTCCATAATACATCGTCATTTTTTTTTGCTTTGAGCAATCAATTGTCCTTTGAAGAAATTATGAAAAAGTTACCTTTTATTTTTACCCACATATTTACTACTTCTGACATTGTTGTTTTTTGTTTGTTTGTTTGTTGGGGTTTTGTATGTAGGTCCTGATTTCTATCTGGCATCATATTCATTTAGCCTGAAGAACTTCTTTAAGCATTTTCTATAGTGCAAGTCTGCTGACAAATTTTCTCAGTGTTTGTTTATCTATAAAGATCTTTATTTCACTTAACTAAGGTTATTTTTGTTGGGTATGTATTCTAGGTTGACTGTTTCTTTAAGCACTTTCAAGATACTTAAAAGATGGAATTCTGTTGTCTTCTGGCTTCCATTGTTTTTCATGAACTGTCATATATCTTCTTATCATTGTCAAATATCTTCTTATCACATTTAGTATGTCTTTTCTCTCTGGCTATTCTTATGATGTTATCTTTATCTTTGACTCTCACCAGATTGATTATGATGTTTCTTGGTGATATGGCTTGACTGTGTCCCCACCCACATCTCATCTAGAATTCTCATGTGTTGTGGGAGGGACCTGGTGGGAGGTAATTGAATCATGTGAACAGGTCTTTCTCATGCTGTTCTCGTGATAGTGAATAAGTCTCATGAGATCTGTTTAAAAGATGAGAATTTCCCTGCACAAGCTCTTTCTCTTTGCCTGCTGCCATCCATTTAAGAAGTGACTTGCTCCTCCTTACTTTCCACCATGATTGTGAGGCCTCCCCAGCCATGTAGAACTGTGAGTCAATTAAACCTCTTTCTTTTGTAAATCGCCCAGTCTCAGGTATGTCTTATTGGGAGTGTGAAAATGGACCAATACAGTAAATTAGTACCCGTAGAGTTGGGCACTCTGAAATGATACCTGAAAATATAGAAGTGACTTCAGAACTGGGTAACAGGCAGAGGTTGGAACAGTTTAGAGGGCTCAGAAGAAGACAGAAAAATGTAGGAAAGTTTGGAACTCCCTAGAAACTAGTTGAATGGCTTTGACCAAAATGCTGATAATGATATGGACAATGAAATCCAAGCTGAGGTGGTCTCAGATGGAGATGAAAAACTTGTTGGGAACTGGAGCAAAAGTGACTCATTATGTTTTAGCAAAGAGACTGGCAGCATTTTGCACCCTGCCTTAGAGATGTGTGGAACTTCCAACTATAGAGAGATTATTTAGGGTATCCTTAGAACTTTATAAGCAGCAAAGCATTCAAGAGGTGACTTGGATGCTGTTAAGGGCATTCAGTTCTAAAAGGGAAACAGAGCATTAAAGCTTGGAAAATTTGCAGCCTGACAATGCAATAGAAAAGAAAAACCCATTTTCTGAGGAGAAATTCAAGTCAACTACAGAAATTTGCATAAGTAATCAGGAGCTGAATGTTAATCACCAAGACAATAGGGAAAATATCTCCAGGACATGTCAGAGACCTTTGCAGCAGACTCTCTCATCACAGGCCCAGAGGTTTAGGAGGAAAAAATGGTTTCATAGGCCAGGCCCAGGGTCCCTCTGCTGCGTGCAGTCCAGGGACTTGCTGCCCTGCATCCCAGCTGCTCTAGTTGTGACTAAAAGGGTCCAAGGTACAGCTCAGGCTGTTGCTTCAGAGGGTGGAAACCCCAAGCCTTGGCAGCTTCCACATGGTGTTGAGGCTGCAGTACATAGAAGTCAAGAATTGAGGTTTGGGAACCTCTACCTACATTTCAGAGGATATACAGAAATGCCTTGATGCCCGGGCAGAAGTTTGCTGCAGGGGCAGGGCTCTCATGGAGAACCTCTGCTAGGGCAGTGCAGAAGGGAAATGTGGGTTTGGAGCCCCCACACAGAGTCTCTACTGGGGCACTGCCTAGTGGAGCTGTGAAAAGAGGGCCACCATCCTCCAGACCCCAGAATGGTAGATCCACTGACAGCTTCCACCGTGCACCTGGAAAAGCTGTAGACACTCAATAGCAGCCCATGAAAGCAGTTGGGAGGGAGCCTATACCCTGCAAAGCCATAGGGGTGGAGCTGCCCAAGACCATGGGAACCCACTTTTTGCATTAGCATGGCCTGGATGTGAGACTTGGAGTCAACGAGATCATTTTGGAGCTTTAAGATTTGACTGCCCCGCTGGATTTTGGAGTTGCATGGGGCCTATAGCCCCTTCATTTTGGCCAGTTGCTTCTATTTGGAGTGGTGTATTTACCCAATGCCTGTACTCTTATATCTAGGAAGTAACTAACTTGCTTTTGATATTATAGGCTCATAAGCAGAAGGGACTTACCTTGTCTTGGATGAGATTTTGGGCTGTGGACTGTTGAGTTAATGCTGAAATAAGTTAAGACTTTGGTGGACTGTTGAGAAGGCATGATTAGTTTTGAAATGTGAGGACATGAGATTTGGGAGTGGCCAGGGGCAGAATGATATTATTTGGCTGTATCCCCACCCAAATCTAATCTTGAATTCCCACATGTTGTGAGAAGGACCTGGTGGGAGGTAACTGAATCATGGGAGCAGGTCTTTTCCATGCTGTTCTCATGATAGTGAATACATCTCACAAGGTCTGATGGCTTAAGAAATGGGAGTTTCCCCACACAAGCTCTCTCTCTTTGCCTGCTGCCATCCATGTAAGCTGTGACTCCTCCTTGCTTTCCACTATGACTGTGAGGCCTCCCCCGCCATGTGGAGCTGTAATTCCATTAAACCTTATTCTTTTGTAAATGGCCCAGGCTCAGGTATGTCTTTATTGGCAGTGTGAAAATGGACTAATACACTTGGGTTGGGTTTTGAGTTTTTTGTTTGTTTCTTCTTCTATAAAATTGTTTTAAATTGCTGGGATTAGCTTAGCTTGCTGGATAACTGCCTTGGTGTTTTCCATAAAAGCTGATAATTTTCTGCCATTATTATTTTTTTAGTTTCATTCTTGGTCTCTTCTCCTCTGGGACTGTAACTACATGTGTTATCACATTTGATATTGCCACATGGGTCAGTGATGCTCTGTTTAGTTTATCTTTTATATTTCTTTCTTTTTCTTTTGTTTGTTTATGTACTTCAGTTTGGATAATTTCTGTTGTCCTATATTCAACCTCATGAATTTTTTAATGTTTTCTACTATGAACAACCAGCCATTAGGCTCAATATGAAACATTTTGTTTCTCATATTACATTTTAATTACAGACTTTCAATCTGGTTGTTTTGTTGGAGTGTTATTTATTTTTATTTTTATTTTTAGATGGAGTTTTGCTCTTGTTACCCAGGCTGGAATGCAATGGCGTGGTCTCTGCTCACTGCAACCTCTGCCTCCCAGATTCAAGTGATTCTCTGCCTCAGCCTTCTGAGAAGCTGGGATTACAGGCATGCACTGCCACGCCTGGCTAATTTTTGAATTATTAGTAGAGATGGAATTTCACCATGTTGGTCAGGCTGGTCTTGAACTACTGACCTCAAGTGATCTACCCACTTTGGCCTCCTAAAGTGCTGGGATTACAGGTGTGAGCCACCTTGTCCAGCCTAGAGTGTCCACTTTCTTTACAGAAATTTCTGACTTCATTGATTCTACTTAATTTTTGAAATATAAAAAAACTTTATTATATTTATAATAGTTGTTTAAAACACTTGCCTGCAAATTTCAGCAATTAGGTCTTCTGTTTTTCTCCTTGTATTTATTGTTTCTCTTTATTATATTTCATGTCTTCTTTCTTCTGCCATGTCTCATATTTAATGTATGCTGGATTTTGCAAAAATAACTGTAAAGACTAATGTTAATGTTAAACCTTCCCTCTGTTAAGTTTTGTTTTGTTTCCCAAATTAGACTGAATCTATTTCTACTTTCAAATGGGTTCTGTCCTACCCAGATTTTCCCATGTTCTACAGAGGGTTGAATCTCTTAGATCTGTCAGAAGTTGAGCTGAAAGGGAAATAGATTATGGTTCCGCCTAGTTTTGACTCACTTTTGAATTCACCTTCAATAGAATCATAGATACAAATACCACAAGTGTGTGCAAGATTGAACACTTTTCACTTTTGAACCCTACTTCTATTGTTTTCTTATAAACATCCATGAAGGAGAGAAAAATGCTTAAAGTGAATGATTTATTTCTGTATTTGTGACTTTTCTAGATTCCAGTATTTCATGCTGCCACGTTTTAGTTAAAAGCCTGGCTGGCAATATGTGAACTACACAAAAAATTCAGGAAAAAAATTAAACCAAGTAAAAAGCATTGTTCAGCTATTGAGGCATGTAGGGTACGTCTACTGTTTGACAACTCTTCCTTCCTATATGTGACATTTCCCTCATCACTTTTCTATATAGGTAAGAGTTTATTTTTTTTAAATATGAATTTGATTAAGCCCTATATAAGCATCCTTCACTTGGTATGCTATGCATAGCTTTCAGTCATCATGATTTAGTTGAATAACCCCAGTCTCTCAACAACACAGATCAAATATCAGTTATTATGGCATAGTAATTATGAGTAATTATATAAATTTTGCTTCTAGATATTCAGTCTACAAATCACTACATAAATAACAGATGTGTATGATGATCAGTGACCAAATATGTCACTTCTTTCAAAGTCTGTCAGTGGTTAGTCATTCCTCATGTGTTATTCAGTTCATTCACAGACAGCAAAGTGTGTAATTGCTTCCTTGTCTCCCAATGATAAAACCATGTAAAATTTTACCAAAAAGAAAATGGATAACTAAAAGAAGAAACTGTGAAACAAAGATAAAAGTACACCAATGAGTAAAAAAATGACAATACTGGAAATTAAATTTGAAGTAAATATAAATGTGAGTTACGGAAGAAATAGCTGACCTTGGTCTCCATACTGTCTTTCACATTTGGTGCATCATTTTACATTCCTACCGACAGTGTACAGCGTTCTCATTTCTTCACATCTTTCCCAACTTGTGATACAGTTTCAATATTTGTCTCTCCAGATCTTATATTGAAATTTGATCCCTAATATTTGGATTATGGGGATGAATCCCTCATGAATGGCTTAATCCCATTCATTGGTGCCATACCAATGGCTTGGTAATGAGTGAGTTCTTATTTGATTAGTTCCCGTGAGAACTAAAAAGACTAAAACTAAAAAGACTTGCTTTTCTGTCTTTCTTCCTCTCTTGTCATGTGAAGTCTGCTCCCTAAACACCACCACCACTTTCTGCTATGAGTGGAAACTTCCCGAGACGCTCACCAGAAGGAGATGTTGATGCCATGCTTGTTGTACAGCCTGCAGAATTATGAGCCAAATCTACCTTTTTAAAAATAAATTGCTCACTCTCTGATATTTCTTTATAGCAACACAAATGGACTAAGACAACTACTCTTTTATTAAATAATAGCTATCCTAACAGATATGAGGTGATATCTCACTGTAGTTTTGATCAGCACTTCCCTCATAACAAATTGTGTTGAGCATCTTTTCACATCCTCATTGGCCACTTGTATGTCTTCTTTGGGAAATGAATCTGGAGGACATTGTGCTAACTGAAATAAGCTGGTCACATAAGGACAAGTACTGCATGATTCCGCTTATATTAGATATCTAAAACAGTAAAAAACATAGAAGTGCAGAATACAATAGTGGTTACCAGAGGCTGGGAGGTGTGGAAAGTGGGGAGCTATTCTTCAATGTGTATAAAGTTTCAGTTATGCTAGATGAATAAGTTCTGGAGATCTCCTGTACATTATAGTGCTTATTGTTAACAGCATGCTATTGTAAACTTTAAAATTTAAGAAGGTAAATCTCATGTTAAGTGTTCTTATCACAAAAAAATCACACAAGAAAACTTCAGGAGGTGTTGAATATGTCTATTACTTTGATTGTGGAGATGGTAGCATGGGTGTTTGCATATATCCAAATTCATCAAATTGTACACATTAAATATGTGCAATTCTTTGTATACAAAATATACCTCAACAAAGCTGTTAAAAACATTTAAAAATAGTACCATCCCTGTGGGGATGTAAACAAACCGAAATAAAGGAAAATAAGGGGTATGACAATTCACCAAGCTTTTAAAAATTGCATGTTCCATATCATAATTTATATGGTGAGCAAAAAAAAAAGCAAGTACTTACAAGTTACATGTAAGCTGTTTACAAAGAAATAAAACACTTTAATTCTCAATATCCCTAGTGTTCTAAATAATGTTTATAACTGACAGCAAGAAAGACTTTATGGTCTTGAAACAAATTGTAAAGGTCACAAAGCAATTGTAATTTTCCCCATAGATTATTAAGATTATTTTGTAGGATTTTAGTTTTTGTGTTTTAGTTTAGTTTTTTGTAGGATTTTAGTTTTCATTTTGATGGTCCCACACTATCAAGTAAAGTCAACACTGCCTTTTTATGTCTCCTACCTGTGCAAAATCTTTACTTATTCCAGGTAGTCTAATGTGAACTTTTGTGATATTTAAATCTGATACAAACAGAGCTAAGATCTCATACTTGAGTATTAATTTTGTTTCTAATAATTTAGTTTTTTAAATGACTGGGGCCTTACTAATTCTCTAGCTACACAAATCATGCTACTCCTTCCTTCACTCACCATGCCCCACTGAGTCTTTCATTGTTTGGACACATTAGTCCTTTCATATCTGAGGCCTTTACATTGGGAGTGCTTCCTTCTGCCTGGTATGCTTCTGAAATCTCTTTTAACCTCATTAATCTCATTCAACCTTCAGGTCTTAGGTTAAATATCATTTTCCAAAATCTTCCAATATTAGGTCTTCCTCTTGCATTATCTCTCAGTATATATTATAATTTATTCTATGTGCTTATCAAAATTTGTGTTTATATGTGTGGTTATTTACTTAATTTATCTTCACTAAATTATTAGCTCCATAAGTGAGTAGATGAATAGTGTCTGTTTTGTTGACTTTTATGTCTCCAGTGCCAAACACAGTGCCTAGTACTAAGTAAATGCTAAGTAAATATGTGGTTAATTAATGGATTAATAAATACTTGTTAAAGAAATATACAAATTGGAAAAACAAGAAATAGGCTAGGATAAAGTGATGCTTATGCCAGCAGATAAAAGCATGGTTTGTTGGGGAAAACGCTAGGTTAGGATTTTGAGATCCGGTTTTGATTCCAGTATAAACCTTTGGCTTCCATTGTCCAACTGCTCTTCCTGCTCTATGGTCCTTTGACCAATCTCATCACTCTCATAATTCAACTATGTTTTCCATGTTGATCACTTCAAAATCTTTGTCTCCAGCCAGCGTTACCTCCTGTCTATAGATCTATATATGCAATTGGTCTTCTGGACATCTCCACATCAGTACCCCACAAACAGCTTACATGCAACAAATCCTAAATGAAACATTTCTATCCAAATCCTGCTTCTTCTCCTGAAATTCCTAACTCTTTTATTGCAAACATTATTTACTTTGTCAATAAGTTATGAATCTGGAAGTCATTTCGTTACTCTACAGATCTAGTCAGTCACCAAGACCCACCAAAATCTCACCTCCTAAAATCTCACAATCCCACTCCTTATTCCCCAGCCCTATCTCAACTTACCTAGCTCAACCCTCTTCATTTTTGCCTGGACTGATTCTGTCCCTTCTATTCCTATATCTTTTATACCTATTCTCCTCACAGATATTGCAGTGATTTTAATATGCTACTTCTATATATTTTTTTCTCCTATCCTCCCTTTGTTGCCTAAGAATCTTAGGAAAGTTGAAGAATCTTAGGATATTTTTGCTTCACTCTCGCAATGCCTATATGTACCATGAATGGAGGCAATATGAGCCCAGGTTACGTACTATAATTGTTATAAATACTTATATATGTTACTTCTTTTCCATATTTCACAATTTCCCCTAACTTAGTAGCCCCCTCTGAGGCCATAACAACTTGTTTTCTATAAAAAGCAGTAAGAGTTTTCAGAAAATTGGAGTATTTCTGCACTCTCCACCTTTGCCCTCAATTCTGTTCCTCTTCTGGTGTCCTGTCAATTGTTTTAACTTCCTCAGGGGGCTGTTGACATTTGTGATTTTCACCCCTGGAAAAGCTCCAGACAATCTGAGCACTATCAGCATCTTAGTGTCAGGAATATTGCCTCTCAAATGGTTGACAAACACTATGAACATATCAATCATATGAACATAATCTATCCCATACTCACAAAAGAAAATAGGCATCCCTTAATATTCACAAGGTATTGGTTCCAGGGCCCTCCACAGATACCAAAATCCACAGATGTCCAAGTCCCTTATATAAAATGGCATAGTATTTGCATATAACCTTTGCACATCTTCCCATATATTTTAAATAATATCCAGATGACTTATAATACATGATACAATGTTAATGCTATGTAAATAGTTATTATACTATATTTTTATTTGTATTATTTCATTGCTATAATACTATTTTTATTTTTGAAATATTTTTCATTCATGGTTGATTGAGTTCACAGATGTGGAACCCATAAATACAGAGGGCTGGCCATATTATAGATCCCCAAGATGAAAGTGAATGCAAAATGTTACTCTATGGTACTCATTAAAAAAAAAAAAAAAAAAAGGGATGAGGAACATTTGCCGTAAGTGGCTAGAGATGATCACAGAGGAATCTTCTCCTCTGAGTTGAGTGCTGATCTACTTCACCCTGATTATATTTTTAAGTACCACATTTTTTTTAGCCTACCACATTATAAAATATATATAAATATGATCATGTGGTAACTCTGCTTAGAATCCTTAAATGGCTGCCCATGGCTTCAATGGAGTTCCCTTAAAAGATAATGGCCACATTTTTTAATGACATGCAAGGCCCACTGTTGCCTAAATTCTTCCCTCTCTTAATTTGTCTCCTAGTACTCCATGCCTTGCAACATATACGAAAGCAAACTCCTTCCAGCTGCCTCCTCTCCTCCATTTAATCCTTATGAATTTGCTCATTTCATCTCTCTTTTATGTGATGGTAATTCCTAATCAACCTTTAACGTTCAAAGCAGAGAGGACACCAGCAAGATGTTGGAGTAGGAGATCCCAGCCTTTTTTCTTCCCACAGAGAACAGTTGGACAACTATCCACAAACAAAAACAGCTTTGGAAGGGCTCCTCAGGAGTCCCCTTAAGAAGCCACACAAATAGAGTAAAAGAAAAAAACATAAGAATGACCTCACAAAAAGGATCACTAGGGAGACCAGCATAGCTCAGACATTTGGTGATGGCTTGGAACAGAAAAGAAAGATGGAGACTACCAGTATTAGACACCTGGTGAGAGCCACCATCATCTGTACTGGCATGATCTTCACAGGAGTCTGGGACACTTCTCCACTGAGGGCCTCAGCAGCCCTCATGGCTGCCACACATCCCACACACCCTTCACCACCATGAACCAAACAGGGTTAGCTTTCGAAGACCTCACTGGCTTGCTCCAACAGAGGACCCCAGAAATGTTGACTACTGAGGAAGTCAACAGAACAGCCACAGTGGACCTCCTGCAGCATTCACAACTGACATCCCTCAGTTTTTTACATCCACAGTCTCCAGGTGCCTAAGCTAACACCCCTCCTACTACTCCTTTCTGGAGCCACCCCAGCTTCTGCCACCACAAGCATGCCAGCCCAGGGACCCAGCACAGACACAGTGCACATGCCCGTGAGTGGCCTCAGAACCCCAACCAGACCCTGGCTCCCATCACTACATGCTTGCCAGCAGCTAACCACTACAGCCAGCCCTAGCATCCAGCTATGAAAGCACAAGCATGCAGCCCTTCTCCCATTGCTTGCCTCCACAGCTACACATGCACACATAGTCAGCCTGATCGCTGTTACTGACAAGCAGCTAATCTCTGCAACTTTTCACACATATGCCACCAACTTCAAATCCTATAGCCATGGGTGTGTACTCCACTGGCCCCTACTGATACATGTGTGCCTAAAGTCAACCCCAGGTCTTGCACCTAACCTCAGCCCTCATCACATGATTGCAGCTGGCCACCTCACCACACACATGCCTGCAGCCCACCTCCACAGATAAGCATGAGCCCACCACCATAATTTTGAAGCCAAAGAACACAATGACTGAATTAAATGCAATAGGGAACTTCAACAGCAGACTAGAACAAGAAGAATAAACATAAAGAAACCCAGAGATAGAGATAGATAGAACAAGAAGAATAAAAAATAAATAACCCCAGTCAGAGGATGATTTATAATTATTTTTCTTTCAGAAAAAAGAATGAAGAAAGCCTATTTTATCTATGGGCACCATCAAAATAATTAAATTTGTGTTATGGAAGTTCTACAAGGAGAAGAGAAACAAAATGACAGAAAGCTTATTTAAAATACAGAGGCTGAAAACTTCCCAAATCTGGGGAACAATGTAAAGATCCAGATATATAAAGCTCAAAAGTCTTCAATACATTCACCCCAAAGAAGACTTCACCAAAACATAGTATGATTGACCTGTAAAAAATCAAAGACACTCAGAAATAAACCCACAAACCTACAACCATCTGATCTTTGACAAGACCAACAAAAGCAATGGTGAAAGGACTCCCCAGTCAATAAATGAGGCTGGGATAACCAGATAGCCATATGGCAAAGACTGAAGCTGGACCCCTACCTTTCATCATATAAAAAAATTAACTCAAATTTAAAGAGAGGCTGAGTATGGTGACTCACACATGTAATCTCAGCACTTTGAGAGGCCATGGTGGGCAGATTGCCTAAGGTCAGGAGTTCAAGACCAGCCTGGCCAATATAGCAAAACCCCATCTCTACTAAAACTACAAAAATTCGCTGGGTATGGTAGTCCATGCCTGTAATCCCAGCTACACAAGAGGCTGAGGCAGGAGAACTTTTGAACCCAGGAGATGGAAGTTTCTGTGAGCCAAGATTGTGCCACTCTACTCCATCCTGGGCATCAAAGCGATTCTCCATCTCAAAAAAAATGAAAAAATTAAAAAAAAAAAAGATTTAAATGTAAAATCTCAAACTATAAGAATTTAAGAACACAACCTCAACGTCAGCCTTAGAAAGAATTTTTGGCCAAGTCTCCAAAAGCAATTGTAATAAAAACAAAAATTGGCAAGTGGGACTGTATTGGTCCCTTCATGCACTGCTATAAATAAATGCCTGAGACTGGGTAATTTATAAAGAAAAGAGGTTTAATTGGCTTGCCGTTCTGCAGGCTGTACAGGAAGCATGATGCTGGCATCTGTTTCTGGGGAGGTCTCAGGAAACTCTGAATCATGGTGGAAAGCAAAGGGGAAGCAGGCAAGTCTTACATGCATGGTCAGAGCAGGAGAAAGAGAGAGAGGAGAGATGCTACACACTTTTAAACAACCAAATCTCCTGAGCACTCTATCAAAAGAACAGTACTAAAGGAATAGTGCTAAATCATTCATGAAGGATTGACTCTTGTGATCCAGTCACCTTCCACCAGGCCCTTCCTCCAACACTGGGTATTACAACTGACCGTGAGATGTGGGTGTGGACACAGATCCTAACCATATCATTCTGCCCCTGGCCCCTCCAAAATCTCCTGTCTTTCTCACATTTCCACATACAATCATGCCTTTCCAACCATCCCCCAAAATGTTAACTCATTCTAGCATTAACTCAAAAGTTCAAGGTCCACAGTCTCTTCTGAGACAAGACTAGTCCCTTCTGCCAATGAGCTTGTAAAATAAAAAACAAGTTAGTTACTTCCACAATACAGTGGGACTATAGGCATTGGATAAATACTACCATTCCAAAAGGGAGAAATCAGCTAAAAGAAAGGGGCTCCAGGCCCCATGCAAGTCCAAAACACAGCAGGGCAGTCATTAAATCTAAAAGCTCCAAAATAATCTCCTTTGACTGTCTGTCTCACATCCAAAGCATACTGGTGCAAGAAGTGGATTCCCAGGTTTTGAGCAGCTCCCCCATTGTGGCTACTCTCATGAGCTGGTGTTGAGTGCTTGTGTCTTGTGGTGTTGGTGCAAGCTGTCAGTGGCTCTATAATCAAAGGTCTGGAGGATGGTGGCCCTCTTCTAACAGTTCCATTAGGCAGTGCCCCAGTGAAGACTCTGTATTGGGGCTCCAGTCCCACATTTCCCATCTTCTCTGCCCTAGTAGAGGTTCTCCATGAGGGCTCCACCCCTGTAGCAGGCTTCTACCTGGTCATCCAGGCTTTTCCATACATCTTCTGAAATCTAGGCAGAGACTTTCAAACCTCAGCTCTTGCACTCTGAAGACCTGCAGACTTGGCACCATGTGGAAGCTGCCAGGGCTTATAGCTTGCACCCTCTGAAGCAGCAGCCTGAGCTATGCCTGGATCCCTTTGGGCCATGGCTGGAACTGAAGCAGCTTGGATGCAGGGACTGGTGTCCCAAGGCTGTTCAGAGTGGCAGGCTCCTGGGCTGGCCCATGAAACCATTCTTCCCTTCCAGACCTCCAGGCCTGTTATGGGAGGGGCAGCCACAAAGGTCTCTGAAATGCCTTGGAGGCCTTTTCCCCATTGTTTTGGTTATCAGCATTTGCCTTCCTTTTAGTTATGCAAATTTCTGCAGCCTGCTTGAATTCCTCCTCTGAAAATGGGTTTTTCTTTTCTACCACATGGCCAAGCTGCAAATTTTCCAAACTTTTATGCTTTGCTTCCCTTTTAAATATAAGTTCCAGTTTCAGGCCATTTATTTGCTCATGCATATGAGCATAGGTTGTTGGAAGCAACCAGGTTACATCTTGGACATGCTACTAAGAAATTCTACCAAATGCCCTAAATCATCTCTCCCAAATTCAAAGTGTCACAGATCCCCAGGGCAGGGGCAAAATACAGAAAGAAAAAAGAAAAGAAAAGAAAGCTGTAAACAGAGTAAATGGACAACGTACAGAATGAGAGAAAATATTCACAAACTATCCATCTGACAAAGGCCAGATATCAAGAATCTATGCAGAACTTAAGTCAAAAAGCAAAGAGCAAATAATCCCATTAAAAATGGGCAAAGGACATGAGCAGACACTTCTCAAAAGAAGACATATGAGTGGTCAACAAACCTATAAAAAAAAGTTCTGTATCACTAATCATTAGAAAAATGCAAATCAAACCCACAATGAGATACCATCTCACACCAGTCAGAATGACTATTATTAAAAAATCAAAAGTCAGAAAACAACAGATGTTGGTGAGGCTGCTGAAAAAAAGGGAATGCTTATACACTGTTGGTGAGAATGTAAATTAGTCCAGCCACTGTGGAAAACAGTCTTGAGATTTCCCAAAGTACTTAAAACAGAGCTACCATTCAACCCAGCAGTCCTATTAATGGATATATGTCCTAAGTAAAATAAATCATTCTACCAAAAGGATATATGCACTCGTAAATTTACTGCTGCATTATTCACAATAGCAGAGACATGGAATCAACCTAGATGCCCATCAATGGTAGATTGGATAAAGGCAATGTGCCACATATATAAGATGGAATACTATGCAGCCATAAAACAGAAAA
This sequence comes from Macaca fascicularis, assembly GCF_037993035.2. Taxonomy (NCBI): domain Eukaryota; kingdom Metazoa; phylum Chordata; class Mammalia; order Primates; family Cercopithecidae; genus Macaca; species Macaca fascicularis. Next base: position 67,117,416 of record NC_088389.1, on the reverse strand, counting down.
ATATATCCTTGACAGCAACATAAATGCAGCAGGAGGCCATAATTCTAAGCAAATTAAGAACAGAAAACCAAACACCACATGTTCTCACTTATAAGTGGGAGCTAAACATTGAGCATACATGGATATAAATATGGGATCAATAGACACTGTAGACTATTGGGGATGTAGGTAAAAAGGGGGGGCTTTAAAAACTACCTATCAAGGTACTATGCTCACTTCCTGGGTGAAAAGATTCATACCCCAAACCTCAGCATCATTCAATATCCCCATGTAACTAACCTGTATCCCCTGTAACTAAAGTAAAAGTAGAAATTTTTTTTAAAAATCAGAGATAAAGAATTCTCTAAGCAGCAAGAAAACATAAACACATGATATACACAGAAATCTTAGTAAGGCTATTAGTAAATTTCTCAGCAGAAAATTTGCAGACCAGGGTAGAGTGAGATAATACATTCAAATTGTTGAAAGCAAAAACTGCCACTCAAGAATACTTTACCTGATAAATTAAAAAAATAAAATAAAAAATAAAAAAATAAAAAAAAATAAAAAAATAAATAAAATAAATAAAATAAAATAAATAAAATAAAAATAAAAAAAAAAAGAATACTTTACCTGGCAAAGCAGTCCTTCACATATGATGGAAAAAGGAAGTATTTTCCAGATTTACAAAAAAAAAAGCTGAGATAGTTATCACTAGACTTGCCTTACAAGAAATACTAAAAGGAGTTCTTCAATCATAAGTGAAAGTTGCTAATTATTATTAAAAACAAATAAATGTAGAAAACTCCTTGATAAAAGTAAGCACACAGTCAAATTCAGAATATTTCAATTTTTTTGTTTTTTGTTTTTTTATTTTTTGGACAGAGTCTTGCTCTTGTTGCCCAGGTTGGTGTACAATGGCACAATCTTGGCTTGCCACAACCTACACCTGGGTTCAAGTGAATCTCCTGCCTCAGCCTCTCGAGTAGCTGGGATTACAGGTATGCACCACCACACCAAGCTAATATTGTATTTTTAGTAGAGCCAGGGTTTCTCCATATTGGCTAGGATGGTCTCAAACTCTCGACCTCAGGTGATCTGCCCACCTTGGCCTCCCATAGTGCTGGGATTTCAGGCATGAGCCACTGCACCCAGCCCAGAACACTTTAATATTTTTAATATTTTAATAATAGTATGTAAATTGCTTATAACTCATATGAAGGTTAAAAGATAGAAGTATTATTACAAAAACCACAGCTACAATTTTATACAAAGATGTACAATATGACATCCAAAACATAAAACATTTCGGAAAGTAAAACTGTAGATTTTATGTACGCAATTGAAGTTAAGTTGCTATCAGCTTAAATTGTTTGGTATAACTATAAGAGGTTTCATGTCAGCTTAATTATCACCACAAAGCAAAAGCATATAGCAGATACACAAAGAAAAAGAGAAAATAATCAAAGCATACCACTCCAAAATAATACATATTATTGTACAAAGAAAATGAGCAAGCAAAAAAAAAAAACAAAACAAAACAGGATTTACAGTACACACAGAAAACAATTTTTTTTTTTTTTTTTGAGACGGAGTCTCACAGTGTCACACAGGCTGGGGTGCAGTGGCACAATCTTGGCTCACTGCAAGCTCCACCTCCCGGGTTCACGCCATTCTCCTGCCCCAGCCTCCAGAGTAGCTGGGACTACAGGTGCCCGCCACCATGCCTGGCTAATTTTTTTGTATTTTTTAGTAGAGATGGGGTTTCACCATGCTAGCCAGGATGATCTTGATCTCCTGACCTCATGATCCACCCATCTTGGCCTCCCAAAGTGCTGGGATTACAGGCATGAGCCACCACGCCTGGCCCCAGAAAACAATTTTTTATATGGCAGTAGTGAATCCCTGCCTATTAATAATTACTTTAAATGTAAGTAGACTAACCTCTATCAAAAAACATAAAGTGGCTGAATGGACATTTTTTTAAAAAGACCCAACTATCTGTTACCTACAAGAGACTTATTTCACATAGAGAACATTCCATCTAACTGCAGCACATAACACATTATTTTCAAGCAAACATGGAACATTCTCCAGAACAGATTATATGTTAGACCATGAAACAAGCCTTAACAAATTTTAAAAGATTAAAATCATATCAAGATCTTTTCTGACTATAATGGTATAAAACTGAAAGTCAATAATAGAAGGAATTTCATAAAATACATAAATATATGGAAGTTAAACAATATACTCTTTAGCAAGTGGGTCAAATAAGAAATCGAAGAAGAAATTTAAAAGTATTTTTAGACAAATGAAAGTGAAAATACAATGTACCAAAACCTCTGTGATTATGCAAAAGCAGTTCTAAGAGGGATATCTATAATAAATGCTTACATGAAAAAGAAGAAAGGTCTCCAAAAATCACAACAACTTAGCATTAAACCTCATAGAATCAGGAAAATAGGAACAAACTACGACCAAATTTCATAGAATGTAGGAAATAAAGATCAGAGCATAAATAAATAAAGCAGTGACTAGAAAAGCAATAGAAAAGATTACAAAACTAACTTGGATCTTGAAAAGATAAAATTGACAAACTTTTAGCTAGACTGAAAAAGGAGCAAAGGTACAAATATTTCTAATAAACATTAGTATTTCTAATGAAATACTTCTAATGAACATTAATGCAAAAATCCTCAACAAAATATTAGCCAACCATTATTCAACAACATATCAAAAAATGATACGTTATGACCAAGTAGGATTTATCCCTGGAATGGAAGTTTGGCTTAACATACACAAATCAATCAATGTAATACACCACACCAACAGAACAAAAGGCACATGATCATCTCAATACATCAAGAAAGGACATTTCAAAAAGTTCAATACCCTTTCTTGATGTAAAGTCTCAAAAATTTAGATACAGAATAAATTTTTCTCAAATTATCACAGCCATTTATAAAAAATCCAAAGCTGACATAATAATCAATGGAGAAAACATGAAAGCTTTTTTTTCTAAGATCCAATACAAGGTAAGGATGCCTTCTATTGCCATTTCTATTCAACATAGACTGAAAGTACTAGTAAGAACAATCAGACAAGAAAAGAAAATAAGAGTATCCAAATCTGAAAAGAAGAAATAAATATCTTTATTTGTAGATGACATGACCTTATATGTAGAAAACCTTAAAGACATCACCAAAAAACTGTTAGACCTATAAAATGAATTCAATAAAGTTACGGGGTACAAAATTAACATTCAAAAACTCAGTTGCATTTTTTACTCCAATAATGACTTACCTCAAAATGAAACTTTTTAAAGTCCCATTTACAATAGCATCAAAAAGAATAAAAACTTTTGAAATAAATCTAAATAAGGAAATGAAAGACCTGTACACTGAAAACTATAAAACATGAATCAAAAAACTGAACATGATATAAATAAATGAAAAGGTAATTTGGAATAATTACTATTGTAAAAATGCCCATACTACTCAAAACGATCTACATATGCAAAGCATACTTCATCATCATTCCAATAACATTTTCCACAGAAATAAAAAAAAAATTCTAAAATTTATATGGAACCACAATATACTCCACAAAATGTATACAGAACCACAAAATACCTGCACAAAGCCAAATAAAAGTTAAGGAAAAAAAAAAGTTGGAAGCATTACGTTCCTTAATTTCAAATTATACTACAAAGCTACAGTTTTCAAAGAGTATAGTACTGGCATAAAAACAGACACATAGACTAATGGAACAGATTTTAGATCCCCAAAGTAAACCCAAGCATATGTGGTCAACTAATTTTCAACAAGGATGCCAAGAATACAAAATAGTAATTCGATTAGTCTCTTCAATAAATGGTGTTAGGAAAACTAAATATATACGTGAAAAAGAATGAAACTATATATTTATCTTGCATCATACACAAAAATCAACTTAAAATAAATTGAAGACTTAAATATAAGACCTGAAACTAACATTTCTAAAGGACATTGGACAAAGGTCTTGACATTGGCCTTGGCAGTAATATTTTTGGATATCACACCAAATGCTTAGACAACAAAAGCAAAAGTAAACAAGTAAAACTATATCAAACTAAAAAACTTCTACACAGGAAACAATCAACAAAATGCAAAGGCAGCCTATGAACTAATAGAATATTTTCAACCTATATATCTGAAAAGGGGCTAATACTCAAAAATATGTAAGTAATTCACACGACTTGATAGAAAATAGTAATAATAACCTGATTTTAAAATGGACAAATAACTAGACAGTTTTCCAAAGAAGACATTAAAAATGGTCAACAGGCCTATGAAAAGGTACTCAACATAACTAATTATTAGGGTAATGCAAATTATAACTACGATGAGGTATCACCTCACATCATTTAGAATGACTGTTATCAAGAAGACATGATAACAAATATTGGCAAGGATGTGGAAAAAAGAGAGTCCTTACACTCTATTGGTAGTAATGTAAATTGGTGCAGCCATTATGGAGAACACCAAAGAAGTTCTTCAGAAGTAAAACAGAGCTATCATAGGACTCGCCAATCCCTCTTCTAAATATATACACAAAGGAAATGAAATCAGCGCCTTTTGGAGATATTTGCACTCTCTTGGCCATCACAGCATTATTCACAATAGCCAAGATATGGAAACAACCTAAGTGTGCATGGATAGATAAAAGGCTTAAGAAATTATGGTATATATGAACAATGAAATATTAGTTGAACTTTAGAAAGCAGGATATTCTGTCTTTTGTGAACACGTGAATGAACCTGGAGTGAGTTTTGCTAAGTGAAATAAGCCAGGCACTAAAAGAAAAAGATAGCATGATCTCACTTATATGTAGAATCTTAAAAAAAAAACTAAAATACATAGAAAGAGAGTGGAAAGGTGGTTATCAGATATGGAGACAGTAAGGGAAATAAGGAGATACAGGTTGAAGAGTAAAAAGTTGCAGTTCTGTCAAATGAATATGTAGAGATCTAATGTAGAGCATGAGGAGGACAATAGTTAATAATATTGTATACTTTACATCTGCTATGAAAGTAGATTTTAAGTGCTCTTAACCACAAAAAAAAAGCCTAACTGACATAATGAATATGTTCATTTGCTTGGTTGCAGTAACCATTTCACTATTTATAAGTGTATCAAAACATCATGTGGTGCACCTTAAATATACACCATTTAGAAAGAGGAAAGATTATCAAACAAAGAAGACATACCACGTGGCCAGTACATTCATGGAAAAAAGCCCAACATCACTAATCATTAGAGAAACAAATTAAAATCACAATGAAACAGATGGATAGTATAAGACCAAAGATTAAACTCTTGAAAGAATCAAAAGGAAAAGCCAAATATAAAAAACATGTAACCAAAACAGAGAATGCTTTTGATGAACTCATCAGTAGACTGAACATGGCCAAGAAAAAGAATCAGTGAGCTAGAGGACAATGCAATAGAAACTTCCCTAATGAAAATGGGCAAATAAATAAATAAGAGAGAGAGAGGAAATAATGAAAATCAAAAACAGAGCACATTCAATGTATAAAGAAAAAAATTAAAGGTATAACATACTTATAATTGGTATCCCATAAGGAGAAAAGGGAAAACGGAATTAGGAGAAATATGTAAATAATGACTGAGAACTTTTCAAACTTACTGACAGACACCAAACCACAAATATAGGAAACTCAGAGAATAACAAACATGATTAAATACCAGAACAAATAAAAACAAACAAAACCCTAGAAAAATCATTACCAATCTGAAGAAAACTAGAGACAAAATGTTAAGAGTCCAGAGTTATATACACATATGCATAAACACACACAAACACACACACTTCACTACCCAAAGAGGAACAATAATTTAATTACAGTAGACTTCTCACCAGAAACCATATAACCAAGATAACAATAATATAAAATGTCCAAAATGTTGTAGAAGAGTACCACCAAGAATTTTAATCCCAATAAAATAGTCTTTTAAAGTGAAAAAATAAGAAGATTTTTCAGAGAAACAAAGCTGAGTAAATTGAATACCAGTAGCCTACTCCAGCAAGAAATGTTAAAAAGAAGTTCTAAAGGGAATAGAATACAGTGTAGAATATATAGTGCAGAAATTGAAAGCTCCATAAATAAAGAAGGTTGGCAATGGAATAAATGACGATTTTGTAAAAAGCCAAACAAAATTATGAGACGTCATCTTACACCTGCTAAAATGGCTGTGATCAAAAAGATAAGTGATAAATTTGAGCAAAAATGTAGAGAAAAAGGAACCTTTGTATACTGTTGTTGGAAATGTAAATTAGTACAGACATTATGGGAAATAGGGAGGTTTCTTAAAAATTTTAAAATAGAACTACCATATGATCCAACAGTCCCGCTTCTGGGCATATATCCAAAGTAAATGAATATAGGATCTTAAAGAGATAGCTTCACTCCCATGTTCATTGCAGCAGTATTCACAGTAACCGAGATATGGAATTAATGTAAGTGTCCGTCAGTGAATTAATGGGTAAAGAAATGTGATATATATATTCAGCCTTTCAAAAGAAGAAAATTCTGTCAACACAGATATACCTGGAGGATATTAATGTTAAGTGAAAAATACCAGGCACAGAAAAACAAATACTGCATGATTGCACTTATAGGTGGAATCTAAAAAAGTCAATCTCATAGAAGCAGAGTTCAGAATATGGTTGCCAGGGGCTGCGCAATGGCAGAAGTGAGAATGGGGAGATATTGGTTAGAGAGTATAAATTTTTGGTTAGGATTAATAAGTTCTAGATATCTATTGAACAGCATGGTGGTTATAATTAATAATAACATAGTATAGTCAAAAATTGGTAAGACAGCACATCTTAAATATTTCTGCCACAAAAAGTTAAGTATGTGAGGTGATAAATATAATGCTTGATGTGATTTAATCATTTCATAATGTATACATATATCAAAACATCACATTTGGCTTCTTGTGGCCAAGATGGCCAACTAGAAGCAGCTAATCTGTGTGGCTCACAGAGAGGAACAAAAGGGGAGAGTAAATACAGCATATTCAACTGAAACATCCTGATACTGTCATTGAGACTAATTAAGGAAACAACTTGACTTACAGAGAATGAAGAAGATCAAGACAGAACAACAGCCCACCCAGTAACAACACAGAGCCAGGGGAACATCCACCACGCAGGGAAGTGGTGAGTGAACATGCAACCCCAGGAAACCATACTTCTCCCACAGATCTTTGCAATCCTGAGGTTAGGAGATCTCCTTGTAAACCTGCTTTACCAGGGCCTTCAGTCTGACAGACAGCTGTGTGAAGTCTCAGCAGATCAGCTGCTCAGGAATGCATGAGGCCCTGGAGCCTTAGATACTCAGGCTTTCCAACCTGCAGGCCCCACTTTTGCAGCACCTCACAAGATAAGACACACTAGCTTGGAATTCCAGCCAGCCACCAGTAGCAGCATTGCACCTCCCTAAGAAGGAGCTCCCTGTGGGAGGGACAGGCCAATATGTTTGCTGTTTGGGCACCTCAGCCATTCCAGGCTTTAGTCTTTGAGAGTCCGAACTGACCAGGAGTGGAAGGAATCCTTCAGCACAGAACAGCTGCTGTACCAAAACGTGGCCAGACTACTGCTTTAAGTGGGTGCCCAACTCATTCCTCCTCACTGAGAGGGACATCTCAACCAGGGACTCTAGCTACCCACCTCTCATGTTCTCCAACCAACAGAGATTTGAATTCTCCCTGGGACAGCATCCTCAGAGGGAGGGGTGGACTGTCATCTTTGTTGTTGGCGCAACTTAGCCAATGTAGCCTTCAGATTTCAGAGAGTCTGAGCTAACCAGGGATGGAAGGGATCTCCCATCACAGCACAGCTGCCCTACCAAAAGGTGGCCAGACTGCTCCTTTAAGCGGGTTTCCAATTCCACGCCTCCTCACTGGGTGGGAGCTCCCATCCAGGGCCCTCAGTCACCATTGTCAGTGTTTTCTGGCCAACAGAGAATTGTAATCTCCCTGGGATGGAGATCCCAGAGGGAAGGATGAGCTGCCATCTTTGCTGTTTGGGTGATTTCACCATCCCAGCCTTTGGGCTTCAGAGTGTCTGAGGTGACTGGGGACTAAAGTGGATCCCCAGCACAGCACAGTCACGCTACCAAAATGTGGCCAGAGTGCTTTTTTAAGTGGGGCCCCAATCCCATTCTGCCTTACTGGGTGGGAACCTCCCAAATGATGTCTCCAACCACCTCCTATAGGTGCCTTTGGGCCAGCAACAGGCTCATGCCTCTCTAGGACAGGCCTACCAGAGGGAGAGACAGGCTGCTATTTTTGCTATTTCACAGCCTTCACTGGTGATACTTACAGGTACTGGAAAATCCGAGGTGCCTGGGAACTAGAATGGGCCCCAAGCATACCACAGCAGCCCTATGGAAAAGAATCCAGATTGCTACATGTGTGCCCATGCCCCTATCTCCTTAAGGGCAGGTCCTTCAGGCCTGGGCCTCCAGCCACACAACATCAGAGCTATTGTACCAGTAGCAACTTGGCAACTCCCTGGACAGAGCCTCCAGGTCAACTGAAAGCCTCTTTGCCACTGCCTCTGCAGTGGCACTACCTTTGCCACGCTCAGACTAATGAAAGAGCAAAGACCCTAAGTGCCTTATCCACACCTCCAACATCCTCCCCACATACCCCCCAAAACTGCTTGTCACAAGAAAGGGAAGCCCTGGCTTAGGCCCACAGCACAAACCGTCCATCGCGGGCTGATTGCACTGAGTGATTGCTGACTTACCTGCATCTCTCTGGGGTGAAGCCCCCAGAAGATAAGCAAATGACCCTCAAAAACAACCACTACTGAATTCCTTTCCTCTTCTGCCTTCAAGTTGGGGAACAAACATAAAGACTAAAATCTCCCCAGAGCTGCAGGGAGCAGCCTAGGAGTGCCACATCACAGTCTACCACCAGCACTCATGGGGGAGAGGAACCCACACTTTCAGAACACAAAGAGGGAGCATAGCTGCAACTGTGAGGAAATATAGGGGAGCCACATACTGAGCAAGAGTCTACAAACTGACCAATAAGTTTGCCACCTGGTGGATCACACCCCAAAGCTTCAACCATAAAAATACCTCACTAACATGCCCCCCTTTGAAACCAGAGACAAGAAGGCAGCATCAAATAAAGACCCTGCAAAAAGACTCACCCCAGTGACAACATCCAGAAAAGAAGTCTATTGACTATACTGAATCTATACTGCAGTTAAAGAAACACCCACACTCAGAAATGAGAAAAAAACAGTGCAAGAAATCTGGCAACTCAAATGGCCAGAGTATTATATGTCCTCCAAATGACCACACCAGTTCTCCAACAAGAGTTCTTAATAAGGCTGAACTGGCTGGAATGACAGAAATAGAATTCAGAATATGGATAGGAACAAAGATCATCAAGGTTTAGGAGGATGACAATACCCAATCCAAGGAAAATAAGAATCACAATAAAGTGATACAGGAGCTGAGGGATAAAATAACCAATATAAAAAAGAACCTAGTGGGTCTGACAGAGCTGAATAACAAAATATAGGAATTTCACAATGCAATCACAAGTATTATTAAATAACAGCAAAATAAACCAAGCTGAAGAAAGAATCTCAGAACTTGAAGACTGGCCCTCTGAAATAAGATGGTCAGACAAAATGAAAGTAAAAGGAATAAAAAGGAATGAACAAAATCTCTGAGAAGTATGGGATTATGTAAAGAGGCCAAATCTATACATCATTGGCATCCCTGAAATGGGGAGGGAAAAAGTAAACAACTTGGGAAACATATTTCAGGATATCTCCCATGAAAACTTCCCCAACCTTGCTAGAGAGGTCAACAGTCAAATTCAGGAAACACAGAGAATTCCTGCAAGATTCTCCACAAGAAGATCATCCTCAAGACACATAATTGTCAGGTTTTCCAAGGTCAAGATGAAGGAAAGAATGTTAAAGGCAGCTAGATAGAAAGCTCAGGTCACCTACAAATGAAACCTCATTAGGTTAATAGAGCACACATCTCAGCTGAAATCTTACAAGCCAGAAGAAATTGGAGGCCTATATTTAACATTCTTAAAGAAAGAAATCTTCAACTAAGAATTTCACATCCAGGCAAACTAAGCTTCCTAAGTGATGGTGAAATAGAATCTTTTTATATAAGCAAATGTTGGGGAAATTCATTACCACTAGACCTGCCTTACAGGAGATCTTGAAAAGAGCAATAAATAAAAGAAGGAAAGATTGGAAACAGCTAATACAAAAACACACTTAAATGCACAGACTAGTGTCATAGTAAAGCAACTATACAAACAAACCAACATAATAACCAGCTAACAGCACAATGACAAGATCAAATCCACAATATTAATACAAACCACGAATGTAACAAGATAAATACCCCACTTAAAAGACAGAGTGGCAAGCTGTATAAAAAGCAAGACTTAATGTATGCTGTCTTCAAGAGACTCATCTCACACATAATGACACTCATAGGCTCAAAATAAAAGGATGGAGAAAAACCTGTCAAGCAAATAGAAAACAGAAAAGGTAGGGGTTGCAATACTAATTTTAGACAAAATGGATTTTAAACAAACAAAGATCATAAAAGAAAAAGAAGGGCATTACCTAATAGTAAAACGTTCAGTTCAACAAGAAGACCTAACTATCCTAAATATATACGCACCCAGTATAGGAGAACCTAAATTTATAAGTCAAGTTCTTAGAGACCTACAAAGAGACGTAGACTACCACACAAAAATAGTGGGGGACTTCAACACTCCGCTGAGAATATCAGACAGACCATCAAGGCAGAAAATTAACAAAGGTATTCAGGACCTAAACTCAACATTGAGCCAAATGGATCTGACAAACCTTTCCAAAACTCTTTACCCAAAAACAAAAGAGTATACATTCTTTTTATCACTGCATGTCATGTATTCTAAAATTGACCATATCATTGGACATAAAACGATCCTCCACAAATGTAAAAGAACGAAAATCATACCAAACACACCTTAGGACGACACTGCAATAAAAATAGAATTCAAGACAATGAAAACGGCTCAAAACCATGGAATTACATGGAAATTAAACAGTATGTTCCTGAATGACTGTTAAGTAAATAATGAAATTAAGGCAGAAATCAAGAAGTTCTTTGAAAATAATAAGAACAAAGATAAAACACACAAGAATCCCTGGGACACAGCTAAGGAAATGTTAAGCAAGAAATTCATAGCACTAAATGCCCACATAGAAAAGTTAGAGAGATCTCAAATAAACAACCTAATTTCACAACTGAAAGAATCAGAGAAGCAAGAAAAAATTAACTCCAAAGCTAGCAGAAGATGAGAAATAACAATAATCAGAGCTTAACTGAAGAAAATTGAGACTCAAAAAACCATGCAAATAATCAACAAATCCAGGAGTTTGTATTTTGAAAAAATTAATAAAATACATAGGCCGCTAGCTAGACTAATACAGAGGAAAAGAGAGAAGATTAAAATAAACACAATTAGAAATGACAAACGGACTGTAATTACTGAACCCACAGAAATAAAAACAACCATTAGAAACTATTACAAACACCTCTACACAGACAAACTAGAAAACCTAGAAGAAATAGATAGATTCCTGGACACATAAACCCACCCAAAACTAAACAAGAAAGAAGTTGAATCCCTGAATAGACCAATAACAAGTTCTGAAATTGAGGCAGTAATTAATAGCCTACCAACCAAAAAAAGCCCAGGACCAGATGGATTCACAGCCAAATTCTATCAGAGGTACAGAGAGGAGCTCGTACCATTTCTTCTGAAACTATTCCAAACAATAGAGAGAGATTCCTCCCTAACTCATTCTGTGAGGCCATCATCATTTTGATACCAAAACCTAGCAGAGACACAACAAAACAAGAAAACTTCAGACCAATATCCTTGATGAATATCAATGCAAAAATTCTCAATAAAATACTGGCAAATCAAACCCAGCAGCACATCAAAAATCTTATCCACCACAATCAAATTGGCTTCAACCCTGGGATGCAAGTTTGGTTCAGCATATGCAAATCAATAAACGTAATTCATCACATAAACAGAGCTAAATACAAAACCACATGATTATCTCAGTAGACTCAGAAGAGGCCCTCAATGAAATTCAACATCCCTTCATGTTAAAAACTCTCAATAACTAGGTATTGAAAGAACATAACTCAAAATAATAAGCGTCATATATGACAAACCCAAAGCCCATATCATATTGAATGGTCAAAAGCTGCAAGCATTTCCCTTGAAAATCAGTCCAAGAGAAGGATGCCCTCTGTCACCACTCCTATTCAACATAGTATTGGAAGTTCTGGACACAGCAATCAGGCAAGAGAAGGAAATAAAGTGTATTCAAACAGGAAGAGAGGAAGTCAGACTATCTTTGTCTGCAGATGACATAATTCTATATCTAGAAAACCCTGTTGTCTCAGCCCAAAAGCTTATTAAGCTGATAAATAACGTCAGCAAAGTCTCAGGATACAAAATCAGTGTGCAAAGATTACTGGCATTCCTATACACCAACAACAGGCAAGCTGAGAGCCCAATCATAAATGATCTCCCATTCACAATTGCCACAAAAAGCATAAAATACCTAGGAATACAGCTAACAAGGGAAGTGAAGGACTTCTTCAAGGAGAACTACAACCACTGCTCAAACAAATCAGAGAGGACACAAACAAATGAAGAAATATTCCATTCTCATGGATAAGAAGAATCAATATTGTTGAAAATGGCCATACTGCCCAAAGTATTTTATGGTTTCAATGCTATTCTCATTAAACTACCATTGTCATTATTTACAAAATTACAAAAAGTATTTAAAAATTCTTATGGAGCCAAAAAGCCTGAATAGCCAAGACAATCCTAAGCAAAAAGAACAAAGCTGGAGGCATCATGCTGCCCAACTTCAAACTATACTACAAGGCTACGGTAACCAAAACAGCATGATACTGGTACAAGAACTAGCACATATGCCAATAGAACATAATAGAGAACTCAGAAGTAAGACCACACACCTACAACCATCTGATCTTTGACAAACTTGACAAAACAAGCAGTGGGAAAATGACCTCCCTATTTAATAAATGGTGCTGAGAGTGCTGGCTAGTGCGGTAAAGATATACCATGGAATACTATGCCGCCATGAAAAGGAATGAGATAATGTCTTTTGTAGGTACATGGATGGAGTTGGAAGCCATTATCCTCAGCAAACTAATGCAGGAACAGAAAACCAAACACCATGTGTCCTCACTTTTAAATGGGAGCTGAATGATGAAAACATATGGACACGTGAGGAGGAACAGCACACAATGGGGCCTGTCAGTGTGGGGGCAGTGGGAGAAAGGAGAACATCAAGAAAAGTAGCTGATAAATGCTGGCTGGGCTTAATACGTAGGTGATGGGATGATCTATGTAGCAAACCACCATAGCACACACTTACCTTTGTGACAAACCTGCACATCCTACACATGTACCCCTGAACTTAAGAGAAAAGTTGAAGAGAAAAAAACAAGAAATCTCCTTTAATTAAAAAAAAGAGAGAAGGAATAAACACTGGCACAGACAAGGATGCCCTATCTCACCACTTCTATTCAACATAGTATTGGAAGTCCTAGGCAGAGCAATCAGGTAAGAAAAAGAAATAAAGGGCATCCATTTAGGAAGAGAGGAAGTCAAACTACCTCTATTTGCAGATGACATGATTCTACATCTAGAAAAAACCGTTATCTTGGCCCCAAAGCTCCTTCAGCTGATAAACAACTTCAGCAAACTTCAGCAAAGTTGCAGGATACAAAATCAACATACAAAAAATCACTAGCATTTCTATACATGGATAGATTCCTGGACACATAAACCATACGTAGGGATACAGCTAACCAGGGAGGTGAAAGATCTTTACAATGATAACTACAAAACATTACTCAAAGAAATCAGAGAAGACACAAGCAAATGGAAAAACATCCCATACTCATGGATAGGAAGAAATAATATCATTAAAATAGCTATACTGTCCAAAGCAATTTACAGATTCAATGTGATGCCTATCAAACTACCAAGGACATTTTTCACAGAACTATCTAAAAATATTTAAAAGTTTGTATGGAGCCAAAAAGCCTGACTAGCCAAGGCAATCCTAAGCAAAAAGAACAAAGCTGAAGGCATCATGTTACCTGACTTAACACTTTGCTACAAGGCTGTATATACCAACACAGCATGGTGCTAGTATATAAACAGGTACATAGACCAACAAAATGGAATAGAGAGCCCAGGAATAAGACTGCACATCTACAAGTATCTGATCTTCAACAAAGTGGACAACAAAACAAAAGATGAGAACAGACTCTCTATTTAATGAATGGTGCTGGGAGAACTGGCTAACCATAAACAGAAGATTGAAGCTGGACCCCTTCCTTACACCATATACAAAAATCAACTCAAGATGGATTAAAGACTTAAATGTAAAATCCAAAACTATAAAAACCCTGGAAGACAACCTAGGCAACATCATCCTGGACATAGGAACAGGCAAAGATTTCATTACAAAGATACAAAAAGCAATTGCCACAAAAGCAAAAATTAACAAGTGGGATCTAATTAAACTTAAGAGCTTCTGCACAGCAAAAGACACTATCAACAAAATAGACAGACAATCTACAGAATGGGAGAAAATATTTGCAAACTACCCGTCTGACATAGGTCTAATATCCAGCATCTATAAGGAACTTAAATAAATTCACAAAGAAAAACAACCCCATTAGAAAGTGGGCAAAGAACTTGAACAGACACTTCTCAAAAGAAAACATACATGTGGCCAACAAGCATATAAAAAGCTCAATAGCACTGACCATTAGAAAATCCAAATCAAAACCCCAATGAGATACCATCTTATGCCAGTCAGAATGGCTATTACTAAAAAGTCAAAAAACAGCAGATGCTGGTGGGTTGTGGAGAAAAAGGAACACTTATACACTGTTGATGGAAGTGTCAGTTAGTTCAACCATTGTGGAAAGCACTACCATTCAACCTAGCAATCCCATCACTGGGTATATACCCAGAGGAATATAAATCATTCTACCATAAAGGCCTACATGTGAATGTTCATTGCAGCACTATTTGCAATAGCAAAAACATGGAATCTACCTAAATGCCCATCAATGACAGACTGGATGAAGAAAATGTAGTACATATGCACCATGAAATACTATGCAACCATAAAAAGAATAAGATCATATCTTTTGCAGGAACACAGATGGAGCTGGAAGCTATCATTCTTAGCAAACTAATGCAGGAACAGAAAACCAAATACCATATGTTCTCACTTGTAAGTGGGAGCTAAATGATAAGAACTTATGAACACAAAGAAGGAAACAACTGACACTAGGATCTACTTGAGGTAGTAGGGTGGCAGGAGGGAGAGGAGCAGAAAAGAGAATTATTGGGCACTGGGCTTAATACCTAGGTGATGAAATAATATGTACCAAAAAACCCATGACACGTATTTACCTATGTAACATACCTTTACATGTACCCCCAAACTTAAAAGTTTTTTCAAAAACTTTAAAAACAAAAAATATCACCTTGTGCACTGTAAATATATATAATTTTAGTTGTCAATTGTACCTTAATAAAACTGAAAAAAATAATATTTTTTAAAAATTAACATTTTTTAAAAAAATAACAAGGGATAACATTCACCATGGATCTTCAAGACTACATAAAGATTCACTCCTCTGAGCTCATAATATCCAAACCCTCATCTGTCATTAAATTTACTATTTACCATATTGCTTTGTCTGCCACTGTAACATAAATGTCTTCACAGAGAATGTGTGATAAGAATGTTGTACTCCAAAACCTAGTACAAAGCTTGGTACATAGTAGGCACAAAAAAAATGTTGGTTAAAACAATGCACGATTCTCCTTTGTAAAATTTGTTTTCAGTGCTCACATTTGACTGACTTTGTACATTGCCTTTCTAACATGTATTCTTCCCAAACAGGAACCAAATTATTCCAGAGACAAATCACCTAATATGAATAGCTGCAAATATAAAGCACTTGTCAGTAAATGCCACAGTCCCATCCTGGTTGTTTTTCTTTCAGAAATGATTTTCTGACACAAAATAATCAGCACCTAGTTTGCTGCTTCTTGCAGTCTAGAAGCAAATGATTCATGCTTCTTGTTATTGTATTAATGCACAGGAAAAGCAATAAAAAATCCAAGAAGCCATAATATATTCACAACATTGTAACTTTCTCTCATTACCCAGAAGTAAATGGATCATTGCTCCTGATATGTGTTGATTCAAGCTGACAGCATTGGAATTTACATTCGCTGTCACTCATAGTCTTTAGGTCAAATAACTGTCATAATCACCTTAGTGCATTTACCTATGGAACCACACTAGACTTTGTGCAAATACTGTACATTTTGCATTATGGTGATTGTACACTTGCTTGGTCCAAGGTGTTGAGGATGGAAAGAGTTAAGACTCTTGTCTAAAGCTAGCAATTTTCCACACACTGTGCTAAGCATATTACAATCACTGTATCATTTAATCTTCATTGAAAAACCTGTGAAAAAAATTGGCATTATTACCATCATTTTATAGATAAGAAACGCAGGCTCTACATGGTTGATTCTAAACACCACAGCTATGGTGCATTAGACAGAAATGTCCTTAAGCACCTGCCTGGGTCTCATACTCAAGTGCCCCTGCTGGTGCCTTGGAGGCCATTCCTAACCCTCTGCCACCTCTAATCCCTCTGCAGAGCTACCCAGTGTCGCTGCTATGCTACTAGAGATGCTACACATGCATAACTTTAAAACCACCTCCTGACTTAAGGCACTACTCCTGAGGTAGGGGCCATAGGAGGAGCTAAAACTTAGCCTTCTCTCCGTTTTCTGTGGAAGTTACTGTCCTGCTTGCTAATGCTGATTCACACTCTTGCACTCATGGCCTTCATGCTCAGCCATGTTACTGCATTAGCCTTTGCTAACCCACTATAACGTAAACCTCTCCCTTGCTACTAGTCTTCATTTCCATGTGTCTGAACCTCTCTCCTATGGAAAATAAAACAAATTGTCTGACATTTTTAGCCATTTCTATTCCTCATTTCTTTTCCAGTCTTGCTTTTAAGATTTGTCTGCACTCAGTGTCCCCACATCTGCAACCCACATTCATCTTGAAAATTGCAGAAGACTGCTCTTGCCACACCCTGTCCCGACTCTGCTCTTCAGGTCTCCAATCACCATGTTGTAGCTAAATAAAAAAGGACTTCTTCTAGGTCCTTATTTTTCTTGCATCCTGTGCAGCGTTGGCACTACTAACCCCCTTTTTTCAATTGAAGCACTGTTTTGCCCTGGCTCCTCATTCATTCTCAGGCTGCTGCCAATGTGTTTTTTTGGTCCTGCCATTTGCCATGGGAACTGTACAGTTTAGCATTTTGAACATAATGTGCTATTATATCCTGCCCATCCTCCAGCCTCTTCTCCCAAGTCTCTGTGAGGCTGACTCTCTTTCCACTCTTCAGCCGCTGGACAGTCATTTTCCCTGGAACATTTATTTAGTCTGCCTTTACCCAATTATCTCACTTATCTCTGAATGTTCTTCTCGGCTGTTACATGCCTGGCATTTCCTCTCTTCTCTGTAATTGCTCAAGAGCGAGTTATCTTCCCCAAGCAACCTTTTCCTAGCAACTGATGAGAGGTGAATTTTTATGATGCTTCCAATATTTGCCATGTTTAAATATTCTCTACTTAACTTCTCTACTCAGTATATGTTCACTCTTTGGCTTATACTGGTTATTATCCTAATATTATGCCGTGTGTACCTGCGTTATGTGCTGTCTGGGTTGGGCCATGTACATAGTGGCTTTCAGAATTTGGTGTGCTTTAAGCATTTAGTAAAGATGTATCAGTTAGAAATTTAGAGGTATTTTATGATAATAATGATAGTGATTTATTGTGAGTAATCAAGTATTCTACTGAGTGACAAGAAGAAGCCTGTTTATATAAAATTCTCATATGAATATGAGCCCAATTTTTGAGGCATGATCATGATAAAAATAAAGATGCTTTTACTTAAAGCAGAATAGGGACATTGATATAATTTTACAGCTTCCTTTCCTAATTCAGTAGCAGGAGTTCCATGATGAAAATAGCAGAGGGGGCCCATAGTTGCTAGCCTTACAAGCACTTATGAAGAAAATTTTACATTTCTTCTTAATGTTCTCTCTCTCTCTTTCTCTAGTTCTTTTTGAGTTTTACATTTTACTTTATTTATTCCCTTTTAAAATTTCAAGTGATAGCTAGGCACAGTGGCTGTAATCCCAGCACTGGGAGGTTAAGGTGGGCAGATCACTTGAGATCAGGAATTCAAGACCAGCCTGGCCAATATGGTGAAACCTAGTCTCTACTAAAAATACCAAAAAGTAACCAGGTGTGGTGGTGCATGCCTGTAGTTCCAGCTACTAGAGAGGCTCAGGTGGGAGAATCACTTGAACCTGGGAGGCAGAGGTTGCAGCGAGCCAAGATCATTCCACTGCACTCCAGCCTGGGCTCAAATAATAATAATAATAGTAATAACATATAACTTTAAGTGATATTACTTTTTCCTTTGTTACAGTCCTATAGCTCAGAATTTTAAAAAATACAAAAGAGAGCATAGTGAAAAGTCTCCCTCCAGCCCAAAGTCACTGTCACTTACCTCCCCTCCTCAGAGACAACCAGTCTTCCTAATTTCTAGGTGTCTTCCTAGATATTTTATGCACATGCAAATGATTGAACTCTAAGGTCTTTATAGAAGCCAGGATCTCTTTGGAAGCCACTAATCAATTTTCTCTTTATATATTTATGTATTCTTTGTTCTTCTTAGCCTCTCCCTCCCACTACTCCCAGAGGCACACATGGAGTTATACTGCAACTCTTCAGGAGCTCCTATGAAGCGCTGCCTCTTAAACATCTCTTCTACACCTACTTGCTCAGCTTTGATGACTTCAATTTTCCTTCCTCTGAGAATAACCCCTTTTGAGTATTCTTTCTTTGTATGTTGGGGTTGGCTCTTGATTTTGCCCTTGGTCCCTAGTTGCCTTTTGCATCTCTCTTGGCTCCAGGCTCTGTAGATAACAGGCAGCCCTGACCCTTCTCCATGCCCAGCTCTGATCCTGAATCTCCTTTCTGCATCCAGCACCCAACATAATCACTTCACCAAGAAAAGACTTCAGGCCTTAAAGGCTGTTATGAACTGAATCATGTCCTCCCCGTAATGCATATGTTAAAGCTCTAATTTCTGGTATGATGATATTTGAAAATAGGACCTTTGGGAGAAAATTAGGGTTAGATTAGGTCATGGGGATGATGCCCTCATGATAAAATTAGTGGTTTAGTAGAAAAAAAGGAAAAGAAATCTCCTTTTATGAGGTCACATACTGAGGAAAGATCATAAGAAGATATAGCACGAGTGGCTTCTGCAAGCCAGGAAGAGAACCCTCACCCGGAACTGAAGCTGCTGAAACCTTGATCTTGGACTTCCAGCCCCAGAACTTTGAGAAGTAAATGTCTATCGTTGAGGCCACCAGTCTATATTATTTTGTTATGTCAGCCAAACAGAACAAATGCCAAGGTTAGCTGGTCCTGAAACCATCAAGCATACCACCTTTCTTTCTTCCCTTTTGGAAAACATGGGTTTCCCCCTCCTCCCACCCCATGCCCTTGTCTATCCTGTTTCCTTTTATTTTGTTACTTATTTATGCCTAGTCATCATCAGAAATTTCAACCCAGCTGAGCTAATGAATTGATGCTTCTTTTGCATGTACAGAGCTAATGAGGCACAGGCAACAGGTAGTCATGTTAGTTTCTTTCCTCTGTGTAAAGAAGCCTCTATCTTCTCATCCAATTATTTACTAGCAATTAAGGCCTGTTACCTCCATCAGAAACAGAAGCTCCCCTGGTCACATAAACAGTGTGACATGTCAGCAGCACTGAGCTGTGTCTCAAGATTCTTTTCCTGACAGCATTTAAGAGAAGACACCCCAAAGACCATGCTACTCCAAATAGCTGATGAAATGTGTAGTGCTGCACTAGCAGAAATCTGGTTTTGTGAATAATAAACTCCGGTTGTATGCTTTCAGGTTGAACTCTTTTGTGTCAACTAAAAGAACATGTGGACATAGCAGGGCTGTCAAGATAAGGCCACGAGCTTGCCAAGTTGGGGACCTTTGAAATACAAGTAAGTTGGTGATAGTAAATCAGTGCTTTCCAGGCAAATAGTAAATTTTAAGTAAGTAGTAGGAAAGTAAAACTGCTTATGTCTTCCATGCAGTGAATTAAGCTGACTACTGTTAAAATACTCTTGTAATACAGTCATATATTATTGGCTATCTATTTCTCAGTATAAAAATTATAATTCATTTTCATATATCATTATTAAAATGCCTCTCTTTTGTTTTTGTTGTTGTTGTTGTTGTTGTTACAATGGATGCATGGTTGCTTTGAATTTTCCAATTCTTACTGCCATAGAACATGAAGATGCCTGGGAATTACAATATCCAACCATTTAATTATGTGATGTCATAAGAAAATGGCTTTATTTTTATTTTTAGGACTGTGGAATCAGTACCTTGTATATATGGGTTTTTTAATCTAAAGGCTTATTAGGAAGCTAACAATGGACCAATTAACTTACTTATTATCAGTTGCACATGATATCTACACTGAGTGACTTTGAAGAAAGCTTGTGTTTTCAACAGAAAACATTCTACAGTAAAAATTCTGTCTTGCCAAGATAATTGCTAATTGTAACTCATCAAAATATGTGTCTGGTTCAAGAGCAACATGTTTATTACTCTGTATATATTTATTATTTCTGTTGAAGCCATCCTAGAGAGGCCCTCAACATTATTGCTTCTGCATACAATAGAACTTGACATATAAAATTAATCTCTTAAAGATATATATAAATGAATAACTAAAGCTGCATGTAGGTGGATTGGGACTGGTGATTGAAAGGTATCTGTTATGATTTAGTCACTGTCTTAAGGATAACATGTTTGGCCATGAGTAAAACAAGGTAGTGAGAAATAAAACAGTAGGTCAGACTTGTTTCCTCCTTTCTTTCTACCCATTCTCACGTTTGTCTCATCTTATATTTAACTAATTTTCCAGAACAAATATAAAGGGTATGAATGACTCTAACTCTGAAGAGAGAGAAAAGTCAAAGCAATGATTATACCTGCCCTTCTCACTTATAGCTCTTAGCACATTTATCTTGTATTGGACACATTTTCAAAAACTTAAATGTTGGGCTGGGCATGGTGGCTCATGCCTGTAATCCCAGCACTTTGGAAGGCCAAGGTGGACAGAATTGCTTTAGCTCAAGAATTTGAAACTAGCCTGAGCAGCATGGCGAAATCCCATCTCTACAAAAAAAAATTGGTGGTGTGCACCTATAGTCCCAACTACTGGGGAGACTGAGGTGGGAGAATCGCTTGAGCCTGAGAGGTGGAGGCTGCAGTGAGCCATGATCAGACCACTGCACTGCAGCCGGAGTGATGTGAGTGAGACCCTGTCTCAAAAAAAAATTTTTTTAAAGCACATGTTCACCATTATCAAAGTAAAATTAAAGGTCAAAGTTAGGTATTTATTTGTTTACCTAGTACCCACTAATAAAAACCATTAATAAAAGTGTAAACTAAATTGGGCCACGAATCATCAGATCCTTTTGGACTTCAATGGGGAAAACACCAGCATCAGATCCACTGGTAGGTTAGGTGCGAATGTAGCTAACTCCTCCAAATTTGAAAATTAAGGTAGTAAGGTTCTTTTTACTGGTTAGTACCAAAATTAATTACTATAAAATGTTCAGCCGTGATCAAGGTTTGTATAACAATAAAATATATAAATATTTTGGTAATTCTATCAACTTCCTGACACATATAATCGAACATTGTCCGTGTTATATTATTGCCTGAAAAAGTGTATACAAAGGTCTGCTTGCTAATAGTTTGGTCATAGTTACTTTAAATCATGTGCTGGATATTAGTGTGTCATAATAATCTTAATCAGCAAATATCTACTGAGTACCCTCAATGTGCAAGTCACTCTAGTGGACATTAGAGGGGAAAGGCACATGAAGCAATGCTTGCACTAAAAGGTTTGATATCCAGATGGAGACATCAGATGCGATGTGCCCATTGCTTCTGATAACTTAAATATCCTCAGGGTAAAGATCAACCAAAAGCATAAAAAACTATTTGCTGAATCATTCTGAGAGCCCAGTTGAGGTGGAAGGCCTGAAAGTGGTACAGTGGCATTCTATTTTGTAATTTTATTCAAAATTACTTAGCAGTCCAAGTATCAAAGTATAGAAAGATTAGGAAAAAAGGGAAAGGTCAAAGGACCAGATATGTAGGAATATATATTTATATTTTTTTCCAATGGGTATGTGTACATATACACAGACATAGATATACATATACATACACACATGTACATATCATAGTGAAAGTAAAGGAATAACAGACCTATAGATTAAATAAAGTATCTTAATTTCTGCATTTATCCATTAAAAAAGAAAAATGAATTTGCTATATAATTAGCCAGATTTTATAAAGATATCTTTATTACTTTTAAAAATTTCTATAGGTATAAAAACATAATAATCCCCTACTAAAGAACCAGGTAATTTTGTAAAGAATGTGGAAATAAGGGTTTTACTCCTTTCCTCTCCCATTTGCCTGATGCGAGATTTAAGCCAGGTTTCTCAGAGTGGTCCATTTTCTTATCTGTGAAATGGGAAAAAGTGCACCTTTGCTTCCTTATTCAGAACAATTTCCAGTATTTGAGGTAACTATTTGAAAACACCTTATAACCTATCTAAATGTAAGACACTTCTCTTTCTGCTCTAATTTTTCTGTGAAGCAGGAATCTCTTTGTGTTTACTCATTTACAAAAATAATTCGATAATCATCTTAACACTGGTTTAAAATGCATATAAATCCTACTTATAGGTATCCAGGAGAAATTAAAACATATCCACACACACACAAAAAAAATGGTACACAAATTACCATAGCAGCATTGTTTATAATAGCCAAACAGTAGAAACAACTCTATTTTCCATCCAAGGAACAAACAAAAGGTGTTATATCCATATAGTAGATTGTTATTCATTGATAACAAGGAATGAAGCACAATATGGATTAACCTTGAAAACAAAATATATTAAGATAAAGAATTCAGTCAAAAAGATGGTATATTGTATGGTTTCATTCATATAAAATTTCTACTAGAATAGGCAAGTCCTTAGAGACAGAAATTAGGTTAGTGATTGCATAGGATTGGGGTGCAAGGGAGGAGAATGGAGAATGACTGCTAATAGGTATGGGGTTTCTTTTTGGGGTAATGAAATTAGGAGTGATAGTTGCATGAGTCTGTCAAAAATACTAAAATCCATTTAATTGCACACTGTAAATGGGTGAATTTTATGATATGTGAATTATTTCTCTTAATAAAAATGTACAAATCACCACTTCAAAAATATTACAAAAATAGTGCTAATTATTTATTAGCCTGAAGGATAATACATCCAGCAATGTATCAAAAAGTACTTTATCTGAGCAGATTTAACTGTTACATTTGCATTTGAATTTCAAAACCCATTATCTTAAATGCAGAGACAAGCCAGAGAACTCAGATAGGTTTGCTCTATCATTAGGCAATATTGGAAAGAACCATTCCTGCACTATTGAGTCTATATTTTCTTACTCTTTCTCAATAATTTTGAGAATTAATTACTTTGATTTCCACTCTGTAAGTAGCCTTTAAAGACTCACATTTCTCAGATTTTCATGCTACCAAAGGTTGATTTTGATAGGGTCTTTGTTAACTGTGGATGCTTTGTTATAAAGATCAAAGCAGTTTAAACCATGTTAATAGAATCAATCTAAAATGTAGATGTTAATATTAACAGAGCAAGTCCTAGTGAATGGGATAACTAGAATAATAATAGTACTAAAGCATGCCAGGCACTTATTATTTTATGTCCATTTAAAAAATAAGAACAAAGAGACCTAGGGAAAGAGAAGATACCTGCTTTGCCCAAAGACCAAATTGGGTTTCAAGTTCAGGCCCTCAAAATCTGAGCTTTTACTCATTACACTAAACACATAAGAAGAAGTTCCTTCCCCAAAGTAACTCCTTTGTAGATGGGGATAGGTAATGTTCCTATCTAACAGAAGAAAGGTGAAAAATTCAATGAAGAACCATATTAGGTGTTTAAATAAACAGCCTTTTTAAAGCATTTTTATAATTTTTTAGGGACTTTCAATTATGACCTCACTTGATTTTTTGACATCTGTCCTGCACATTCCAAAAGGACTTAAGGTTTATTCACTGCCACAAAATAGCTTACCTCTGTAATACTAAGTAACACGATCAGCATCTTCATCTTAACAGCATTCTCCTTGGGAACAGAAACACAACACTACTGAAAGTGACACAAGTGAATTTACTCCAGTTTACATTTTAGTTCTTAGATATCTGAGCTCTCCACTTATGTTCTGTTATCTACTGCTTTTCTCTGTGACCAACAGTATAGAATTGAAGATGACTGGCCAATGCATTGGGAATGAGACATGTCAGACTCAAGTAAATAAAATAATAGAAGAGAACAAAAGTAGGAAGACAGTATGCCCAATAAGTTAAAAAGTCAAAGATTTTGCAGTCACCATAAACAGAGCCCTCAGGGGATGTGGCTTAGCAAGAGAAAACAAATAATGGCAAAGTCCATGGGAGACTGGACCAACATCTAGATATGGACAGAGAATGTAGGCTTCTGGCTGGATTTAGAATTCTTTACCACTTGTGTGATGGTTAAGTTTGTGTGTCAGTTTTGCTGGGCTAGGATACCCTGCTGTTTAGTCAAACACTAGTCTAGATGTTGCTGGGAAAATATTTTCAGATGTGATTTGCATTTAAGTCAGTAGACCTGGAGTAAAGCAGATTACTCTTTATAATGTGGATGGAGCCTATCCAATCAGTTGAAAGCCTTAAAAGCAAAGACTGAAATTTCCCAGGGGAAAAAAAAAAAAAAAGAACTGTCCTCAAGACTGAACGTAGAAACTCTGCCTGAGTTTCCAGCCTACTACCCTGAAGAATTATACTCAAAACCTCAACATCAACTCTTAACTAATTTTCCAGGCTGTCAATTTGCCTATGGATTTTGGACTTGCCAGCCCCATAATCACAGAAGCCAATTTCTTAAAGCAATCTGAGTGTGTCTCTGTCTCATTATTTCTCTCAATATAGAGATGGATATAGATATATTAATGTATCCTATTGGTTTCATTTTTCTGGAAAACCTTGACTAATACAGTTTATTAACCTCATAATTTCCTGTATGTTATTTAACTTTCCTGAGCCTTACTTTCGTCATTTTACAATAGGCAAATAATACTTAATTTACATAGGGTTGTGACAAGCACCCTACTTGTGCCTAGCACAAGTAATAATAAATGCTAGCTGTTACTTTCTTATTGTGTATATTTAAGGTATATAACATGATGTTATGGGACACATAGATATCTGTTACTTGGTATTCTTTGACCTTAATCTCTCCATTTTTCTCCATTCTTCACCTTGCCTCTAGTAACAAATATTTTGTTTTCTATCTCTGTGTATTTCAAATTTGTTTTAGATTCCATATGTAAATGAGATCATGCAATAAAGATAGTCGCTCGCTTACAGTGTTTTGATTTACAATTGTTTGACTTTACAGTGATAAGAAAGTAATATGCATTCAGTATAATCCACACATAAAATTTTGAATTTTGATGTTTTCCTGGGATACCGATATGGTGCGTGATATTCTCTGGAAATTCTGGGCACTGGCAATGAACTCCAGCCCCCAGTCAGGCACATAATCATGAATAGAAATACACTGATACTCTACAATATACTGTGTTACCAGTTTAGTTTTTTTGATATTGTGCTTTGTGTTTTCACATTCCATCATGTCTACAAAATGCCTATCTGTGTCTAGGTTTCTGTAAGTGTTCTGAGCACGTTTAAGATGTGGCTAGGCTAAACAACGATGTTCTGTAGGTTATGTGTACAAAATGCATTTTTGACTTACGACATTTTCAACTTATAATACATTTATTGAAATGTAATCCCATTGTAAGTCAAGGATCATCTGTATAATCACCCCACTCTCTTCTGATTACCATTTTCATGGATTCTTTTGATTACCATTTTCATCTTTTTACAACCCTTCACTTTCAACCTAGTTGTGTCCCAAAAGCTTAAGTGAGTCTCTTGTAGGTAGCATATGATTGAATCTTTTTCTTTATGCATTCAGCCACTGTCTTGATTGGATAATTTAATCTAATTACATTCAAGGTTATTATTGATAGGTAAGGACTTACTACTGCCATTTTATTATTTCTTTTCTGGTTATTTTGTAGCTCCTTTATTTCTTCCTCTTTTGTCTACCTTTGTAATTTGAAAATTTTCTGTAGTGCCAAGTTTTGATTCCTTTATTTTTATAGTTTGTATATTGGCTGTAGTTTTTTGTTTTGTGGTTGCCATGAGACTTATATAAAACATCCTATAGTTATAATCAACAATTTTAAGTTGATAATTAACTTCTATTGTATGCAAAACTGTAAACTTTTTACCCTTCCTTCACAATTTATGTTTTTGATGCCACAATTTACATTGTTTTACATTGTGCATTCCTTCAAAACTTATTGTAGCTTTAATTATGTATGACCATTTTAACTTTCCACCTTCATACTAGAGATATCTATGATTTATACATAACCATTATAGTACTGGAGTATTCTGGATTTGACTATGTATTTACCTCTACTAGTGAGTTTTACACTTTCATATGTGTTCATGAGAATAATTACCATCCTTTCATTTCTACCTGAAAAGCTCCCTTAAGTATTTCTTGTAGGGCAGGTCTATTGGTGATAAATTCCTTTAGCTTTTGTTTGTCTGGGGAAGACTTTATAATTCATTTTAGATGGAAAGCTTTGCTGGGTATAGTATTCTTGACTCATGGGTTGTTTTTTTTGTTTTGTTTTGTTTTGTTTTGTTTTTTGGTTGTTGTTTCAGCACTTTGAACATATCATCCTAATTTCTTCTAGCCTACAAGGTTTCTACTGAGAAATCTGCTGATAGTCTATTGTGGATTCCTTCATAGGTGACTTGCTGCTTTAAAAATTCCCTCTTTGTCTTTAGCTTTTCAAGTTTAATTATAATGTTATTTGGAGAGTACCTGTATGAGTCATATCTTTTGGGGAACCTTTGAGATTAATGGATCTGGATGTCCATATTTCTCCAAAAACTTAGGAAGTTTACAGCAATTATTTTATTAAATAAGCTTTTTGTTCCTTTCTCTATCTTTTCTTCTTCTTGAATTTTAATAATGAAAATGTTCTCTTAAAGCTGCCCATACTTCTCATAAGCCATCTTTACTCCTTTTCATTTCTTTTCTCATTGAGTCATGTCAAAAGACCTATCTTTGAGTTTGCAGATTATTTCTATGATCTAGTCTGATCTAGTCTGCTGTCAAAGCTCTCTATGATATTTTTCATTTAATTGACTGAATTCTTCATCTCCAAGATTTCTGTTTGGTTCTCTTTTATGGTTTCTGTCTCTTCATTGAATATCTCATTCAGATATCAAATTATTTTCCTGGTTTCATCAAATTATCTATCTGTATTTTCTTGTATCTCACTCAATTCCCTTAAGAATTACATTAAATTGTTGGGGTAGGAGGGCAATTTATAAATTTCCATTTATTTGTGGTTAGTTACTGAAGAGCTATTGTGTGCCTTTAGTGGTGTCATGTTTCCTTACTTTTTCATATTTTTTGTGTTTCTGTATGGGTATCTCACAGTGTTGGCACTTCTTCCAAATTTTATAAAGTGACTTTCATAGAGGAAGACTTCCACCTGCAGATGGGCCTGTGGGCCTGAGCGTGCCAATTGGTCAGGGTACAGTGGCTCTGTTCTGGTTCTGTGTGGGCACAAAGGTACACTCTCCATGTAGCTTCTTTGGTTATAATCAATGTCAGTGATAATTGTGAATGTCTCAGTTGTCTAAGCTGCAAGAATTTGTGGCAATGGTAGTAGCTGTGTAGGTTATCAAAGCAAGGAATTTAGGGATCCTCCTGTTCTGGCCTTCCCTATAGCAAAGTATCTTAACTGAGGGAATTTTTCCTGGTGTCGAGTCTGACACAACCCACAAACAGCTGCAGTGGCAAAAGGATTCAGGTCATAGGTGCTCTGAGCAGCTATACTGTTGGGTTTCTCAGGGTCTTGTGAAACTGTTGTAGCATCTAGGATTTAAGGTACAGTTTCACTTTCCAAGACAGAAATGGATGTAGTTCTCCCACTAAGCTGTGGTCTATTGCTTTGAGCAAACCCAAGCAGTTAGGGCCCAGGGGTCTGAGATGTAGGTGTGGTTCTGACCCTGGAAGGCAGGGTAAAGCCTTGTCCCAGCTCTGAGGAAGAATGTATGTTATGGAGGCTCAGGCTTTGAGGAGCAGGGCTTAGTTGCTATTTAGAACCCAAACCAGGGCATAGCAGCTAGTGCTCCAGGTGATGACATATTTCACAATGGTAACTATGGATCTTGGGGTGGTAGGATATAGCAGTGGCCCAGGGTCTATGAGGCCAGGTGCAGTAGCAGCAAGGACCCAGGAATGTCAAGGCACCACTGTGGCTTGAGCTCTGGTGTGAGGGAAGCAGCACACCAATGACTGCCTTCTCCAGGGAAGTAGGGCATCTCAGCAGCTCAGACTGCAAGGGGGGCTAGTCAAACGGTAAATAGGCAGGATACTGTGGCTA
Organism: Macaca fascicularis; assembly: GCF_037993035.2. Classification (NCBI taxonomy): domain Eukaryota; kingdom Metazoa; phylum Chordata; class Mammalia; order Primates; family Cercopithecidae; genus Macaca; species Macaca fascicularis. The sequence continues at coordinate 67,088,471 of NC_088389.1, read as the reverse complement.
TTCAGCCTGGAGGATCTGGTGGCACAGCACAGCCAAGGCTCTGATTCTCTGGGATGCAAGGCGCTATGTCTTATCAGCCCCAGAGAGTGTGGCTACATGGGTCAGCATATCCTACAGACCCTTGGGATATGGTATACCTCATCAGCTGTGGCACTAAGGGGTACAGCTACTCTAGTGTGCCAGGGGCTTGAAGCCCCCAGATGACAAGATGCTGCCTCATCCATGGTGCTGGGAGAAGAGGTTTTACTACTTTGGTATGCTGGAAGCCTGGGAACCCCAAGAAGGAGGGCACTGTCTTGACTGTAGTACCAGGTGCATAAGTTTTTCTCTGGTGTATGGGAGGCCTGAAGATCCCAGGGGACAGGACACCACTTCAGTTCATCTGTAAGGAAAGGGCTGCATCGGCAACTAGAATGGGGGGGATGGAGCAGCTCTGTGATAGCTTAGCCCCAGTGGGGCAGGAAATAGCAATGGCTTTGCTAGGGGTTGGCAAGCTACAGAGTAGGCATGTCACAATGGCAGCAAAGCCTCAGGGATGGAGGGCAATGGCTACTCCTGAAGCAGGATGTTCCAGTTCCAAGATGGCACATCACAGTAGTGACACAGGCCTTGGAGGGGCAGGGCAGTACATTGGCTTCTTCTCTGCGGTATCTCAGGGTGTGGATTCTGGGGAGCTTCCTCAGCTGGGCTTGGAGCCTGTGAGGACTGCGGGCATTTTTGCTAGCAAAAACTAAAGGTGTCCGCAGTGGTAATGGGGGCTATTGGGATTATCTTGCTTACCTTTTTATCTGTAGGAAAGAGTCCCTCCTGGTTCCAAGCTGACCCCAACTGGGCAGATGGGGTGGCAGAGGCAAAGTGTTTTCTTCCCTTTCCTATGTGGCCAGCCTGGGTCTAGGCTTCAGTAGATTTTTGCTACTTTTTTTCCTTTAGTTATGTTGATCAAAATGTAGGTTTTTATTTGTTATTTTGTTTTTTGTGTGTGTGAGGGAAAAGTACTAGAAGCTTCTAGTCAACCACTTTGCTGATGTCCTCTAATTTTGCCTGTGAAGGATCATTTGAAACTATCACAGTCATTTTAAGGATAAAGTAATTATTTAAGAAGCACTTACTCCATACCTATAGCAGACTTGAATCTTGGTCAATCACTGTTATTATTGTAATGTAACTAAATCAGTGCTTTGGTGATTTATTCAGGTGAGTTTTTTCTCATGTGGTGAAAACTAGAAGGACATTTTCAGTATTTTTAAACTCCATTTATTTTAGTTCACTTTAATTTTCATTTCACTTTATTATTTTAGTTCATTTTAATTCTGCCTCCACATCTGTAGATTCCACATTTGCAGATTTGACCAAGCATGAGTCAGAAATATTTTTAAAAACAATAAAAAATAACACTAATAAAGAAAAGAACATAGTATAACAGCCATTTACATACCATTTACATTAATTAGCTATTATAAGTAACCTAGATACGATTTAAAGTATACAGGAAGTTGTTCATAGGTTATATTCAAATACCATGCCATTTTGTAGAAGGGAGTTCAGCATCTGCAAATTTTGATATCCATAGGGTGTCCTGGAGTGAATATTTTGTGGATACTGAGGGACAACTGTACTTGCGTCTTCACAGACTAAAAGATAAGGCAGAAATAGATCCAAGCTAATAAATCTATGTTAGTTATACATATAATTCTTTGAGAAGAAAAAAGGGAGTAATTCATTCTTTGAGAATTCAGAAGGTAGAGTAGAGGGGAAGAAGTGTTAGAAAAAAGCTGCAGAAAAGAGGCAAAATTTGATCTGGATTTTAAAAGAAGAGTTAGAGAGGGCAGGGCATGCAGGGCCGAAGGCGGCATCATGGTGGCGTGCGGGAGCAGGAGGGTTTTCTTGGTAGAAAACAGTATTCTCCAATCACTGTTAAGAGGCCCAGTGACAGGGTAGCTTCATCCTCTTCAACTTGCTAATTAAAAGTGCATCTCATGCTCACATTCCAGACCCATCAGCAGGAAGAAAACGAGGTTTAGGTGAGGGCCTAAGTGTCCATGGAATTCATAAGAGGAGGGCAGCTAATATTTTACCTTTCATTTGGTCCAAGTTGTCAGACTGAAGTACCTGGAAGATTAGACATGTTAGGGATATTTAGACAAACAAAAGCCTAGGGCTTCAGCAATCATCAAATTCTCTTCTGTGGACTTGGGGAGTGACAGAAGGTCCCCAGGTTGATAAAGACCACAAAAAATTGCTGGAGGTATTATTAAGCTTCCCCAGGAGGCAGTTTGAAACAGTCGAATGCATTTCAAAGCTTCTAGAACAGAATAAAAATAAAGAGTGCTGTAATTTAAATGTTAGTATCTCATCAAGTTTTATGTATGTGAGGAAAAAGAGAGGACAGCTCCATAGTCTATTTTCCGGAAGCAGATAAGTAGCTCTAAACAGCTGGCTGCCCTCAACTCAAACATTTTATGCTGCCTTTGTGATCCATCTCCTCTACCATGTGGTAACATCAAATTAGAAGAGGCAGGCTTGGGGGCTTTTTATTCTGAGGCCAGATCACAGCATGTGAAGAAACATAGTTCTGTAAAAGAATAGTGCTTCTCCAGCACCCAGGGCTGCTGATCTAGTGAGACAGGATGAGGTTATCTTGGTGTTTCCTGGCAACACGTGATGCAATGAAGCTCTTACTCAGGATAGAACCACCCCATCAGTGTGTATTAATTAAATGCTCAGGTAACTATGGAGGCATGTCAAAATGCTTCTCAAAGAGCATTTTAAGAGGAACAATTATTGTACAGCAATTAGAATGCTGTTGTGTGGGCAGCAAGAAAGCACTAAAGCCCACAGTAAAATTTGATCACATCATATTAGAACCACATGTAGGATGTCAATGAATATTTTGAAGAGTGCATTGGGGGTGGGAGATTACTACTGTTAATCATGATGTGTGTGTGAACAATATGTGTGAACTAGCATTACTGGTGATATCACTAGGATTACTGTTACTTCTTTGTAAGGGATTAGTTTCTGCCAAGAACAGTTCTAGGCATTTTACTTCATTGAACCATCACAGGACTGAGATGTAAATTATATTGCCAAAACTATTATTTACCACATTTTTCAGATGAGGAAACTCAGACATTAAGATGTTAAGAATATCCAAGGTCACACAGCTAATCAATGGTGGAGTTAGAATTTGAACCTAAGCCATCTGGCCTAAGAGTCTAAACTGTTACTACTAAGCCCTGTGTCTTCTTTCCCAGGCAGGAGAGAAAGAGGCCATTTACCATGCGCGTAAGGAGAGAAATGTCTATTCTCTTACCGCCTCTAAATATTCCCCAAAATGTGTCTGCTGTCTAATTTCTGATGTTAATGCTGCTTTAATAAAAGACAAAATATCTTATTTCATAAGCAGAACTAAATCTCAGGGAATATTTGCATAGTGACTAAATTTAGACTAACATGTAAACAACCAATGGAGAATTGGATATCTGAGAGGATTTTCTTGGACACTAAACACCAATATTGACAAAGTAGCAGGTAACAGGGCTGGAATTAGCAAAGACACACTTATTGCTTAATTTTCAACATTGTCTGGGTCAGTGAGGCAGGCTCTTAAAATGTTCTGCTCTATTTTTGCATTGTTTATATTATGCTACAAGGCTCCCTGTATGCATGTACAGCAATGCTTTGTAGGCATAAAGTGCAATACCTTTTCCCACCAGTGGATTATTAGGGTAGGCAATATGAATGTTTTGACTCTTATGGAGAAATGTCAAATGATGCAGCCCAAATCACCTTTTGATGTATAATCGTCTCTGTTTCTGCTATTACATGTATGTTTTATATGAATCATGCTGGCACTTAATCATTTATTATTTTGAATTATAATGTTATTATTTTATGTTTATATGTCTTCTCCATGTTTGAGAGGCTAGAGTATGTATTACAGTTTTTCATATTCTCTTCTCTGTTTAGAGAAGCTTTTGATTCAATGCAATGATTCAATGAATGTTTTTTAAGACAATATTACAAAACTTCTTATTCAATCTATTGAGGATTTTTACTTTATTTGTCACGTTTTCCTATGTTGAACTCTTCTTGAATTCTCAAAGTCATGTTTTCTGGAAAAGCTTGTAGAACAAGGGTATCATTTGGTTTTGCCAATGTTTGAAAGAGAGCATAACTAAATCTGCCCATTTTAGGTATTTTGAAGGCAGAGGGAACAGACTTTATAGAATATTTTCATTTTTCTACTAAATAATTAATCTACTGAGATTGTCCACATCTTCAGTCAATGTTGATATTTTATATTGTTTTATCAAGACTTTTTAGTGTATAAAACTATGTTTGAAATTGACAGAGACATAGAGATATTTTGGTTGACTTTCTATATATTATTATGTTTATTATTTTTAATTTTATGTTTGTGCTTTTCCTTTTATATACTTAATGATTTTGTAATATTTACATTGATTAAAAGTATTAAAACTTATGTTTATTAATTCAACTGTTCTATAATTTCTTATATCTTCAATTATGTTTTATTTCCCCTCCTGTTCTCTTTTTATTATTGTTTTTGTTGTATGTGTTTTGTATGTTTGGGGTTGGGGTGGTAGATCAGAGTTCCTTTTCCTACATGTCAAATTTTGGTGTATTAGTGGAAATATCTTCTGTTGTTCAGGACCCCTAAAGTTACCAGGGTAAATAGTATGTTTTTGAAAAGAAAATATTTATTAGAATTAAAAGGGCATTTTGCTAAAAATCCATGCTGTAGCTGCTCCCCACATTCCATTACGTTACCCAAAGATGCACTGAAATGTGACTATTTTTTCTTTCCACCATGATCTTACTTAGTCCATTATGTGCTTTTCTTTTTAAAAAATTTTCTTTTGTTATTTTTTTAATGCCAGGTTTTTCTTATTTGATACAACTTAGATATTATTTAGTATCACAAAATATAGATAATACATGTTGTTGAAACAAAAATTACACCAGCCAATATTAAGTAGGGAAGGAAGACTTAATTCAAGGCTATTTTAAAGAGCTAGGATCAGGGAAATTGTCAGCCATCTGTGTTTGCTAATTGGCCTTATTCAAAGGAAAAGTAAACTTTCTCATATCTTCGTAACTGGAGGTAATTTTGCAAATTGAAGCAAGAAATCCACTGAATTTAGGCTCCTACCTTCTCACAAAGACTGGGACATACGGGAATTATCTTTCTTAATGATTACATTTTAGAGGTCTTTGAGATATTCACCAAGGGCTTTGAGAAAGATACTACTAGGTCACATGAGTGGCAAGAGGCTTTTTGAAAGATTTACATGTCAAAGAGCAAAGAAAGAATTTACAAGTTTTCTAAATAAAATACTCCAAGGAAAGAGAGGCCAGGAATCTAGCTTCGGAAAGAAGCCTGTCTAATGTTTAGTCAAGCTGAAGGGAACTTCAAGTTTGTCTTGGTCACTGTGTTCTAAAAGTTGTTGTTTTTCAATTGAGAGATGCTTCAAGGGTTATATTTTCTTTTCTTTTTAACTGCTTTGCTCTTTTTTTATATTGTGAATACTTTTAATTTGGCTCTAGATTACTCTTCTGTTTGCTAATTGATTCTTTTAGAAAGAATTATGCGTGTGCTTTCTAAAAGATGATGTTATAATTATTTTAATAAGACATAGGAGAAGGAAATACTCTTAACTAAGCCACCATCCCAGAAAGAACCATGTTTATATTTTTAAGTATACTTTACAACTGGGCCATAAACTTCTGAATATCTGTATGCCTACCTTAATTTTTAATGTAATTATTTATTTTAAGTCTTTCTCAATATCTGGCAATAAGTCTGGTACACAGCAGGTACAAAATATATTTTAATGGAATCAATAAATTCTAAAATCCAAGAGAAGTGATAAAAATTGGGCAAATGGGATGGGGATCTCTTTCCTTATCCTTTATTTATTGATGCACACGAAATGTCCATTATCCTTATTTCTGATAAACTGGCAAATTCTGTGACTCTCAATTTTCCTTCAAAGAAAAAGTGACAGAAAATCAAATGATTTCACTGGTACTAGTATATCTGGGTGTATAGTCCATTTTAATGTGCTGATAAAGATATACCCAAGACTGGGTAATTTATAAAGAGAAAGGTTTAATGAACTCACAGTTCCATGTGGCTGGGGATGTTCACAATCACAGTGGAAGGCAAAACGCACATCTTACATGACAGCAGGCAAGAGACAATGAGAGCCAAGCAAAAGGGGAAACCCCCTATAAAACCATGAGATCTTGTGAGACTTACTCACTACCATGAGAACAGTATGGGGGAAATCATCCACATGATTCAATTACCTCCCACAGAGGTCCTCCACAACACGTGGAAGTTATGGGAGCTACAATTCAAGATGAGATTTGGGTGGGCACACAGCCAAACCATATCATTCTGCTCCTGGCCCCTCCAAAATCTCATGTCCTCACATATAAAAACCAATCATGCCTTCCCAACAGTCCCCCAGAATCTTAACTCATTTCAGGGTTAACTCAAAAGTCCACAGTCCAAAGTGTAATATGAGACAAGGCGAGTCTCTTCTGCCTATAAGCCTGTAAAATCAAAAGCAAGTTTGTTACTACCTAGATACAATAAGGATAAAGGCATTAGATAAATACACCCACTCCAAATGGGAGAAATTGGCCAAAACAAAAGAGCTAAAGACCCCATGCAAGTCTAAAATCCAGCGGGGCAGTCAAATCTTAAAGTTTCAAAATGATTTCCTTTGACTCCATGTCTCACATCCAGGCCATGCTGATGCAAGAGGTGGGTTCCCATGGTCTTGGGCAGCTCCACCCCTGTGGCTTTGCAGGGTGCAGCCTCCCTCCTGGCTGCTTTCACAGGCTGGCATTGAATGTCTGCGGCTTTTCCAGGCGCACGGTGCAAGCTGTCAGTAGATCTACCATTCTGGGGTCTGAAGGACGGTGGCCCTCTTCTCACAGCTCCACTAGGCAGTACCCCGGTAGAGACTCTGTGTTGGGGCTCTCACCCCACATTTCCCTTCTGCACTGCCTTAGCACAGGTTCTCAATGAGGGCACAGCCCCTGCAGCAAACTTCTGCCTGGACATCCAGGCATTTCCATACATCCTCTGAAATCTAGGCAGAGGTTCCCAAACCTTAATTCCTGACTTCTGTGCACCCACAGGCTCAACACCATGTGGAAGCTGCCAAGACTTGGGGCTTGCAAACTCTGAAGCATGACCAGAGCTGTACCTTGGCTCCATTTAGCCATAACTAGAGCAGCTGGGACGCAAGGCACCAAGTCAGTAGGATGCACACCGCAGGAAGGCCCTGGGCCCAGCCCACAAAACCATTTTTTCCTGCTAGACCTCTGGGCCTGTGATGGGAGGGGCTGTCACAAAGGTCTTTCACATGCTCTGGAGACATTTCCCCCATTGTCTTAGGTGATTAGCGTTTGGCTCATAGTTACTTATACAAATATATGTAGCTGTCTTGAATTTTTCCTCAGAAAATGGGTTTTTCTTTTCTATCACATCATCAGGTGCGAATTTTCTGAACTTTTTTGCTCTGTTTCCCTTTTAAAACTGAGTGCTTTTAACAGCACCCAAGTCACCTCTTGAATGTTTTGCTGCTTAGAAATTTCTTCCACCAGATACCCTAAATCATCTCCCTCAAGTTCAAGGTTCCAAAAATATCTAGGGCAGGGGAAAAATGTCAGTAGTCTTGTCTCTGAAACATAACAAGAGACACCTTCACTACAGTTCCCAACAAGTCCCTCATCTCCATCTGAGACCACCTCAGCCTGGATTTCATTGTCCGTATCATTATCAGGATTTTGGCCAAAGCCATTCAACAAGTTTCTATGCAGTTCCAAACTTTCCCGCATTTTCCTGTCTTCTTCAGAGCCCTCCAAACTCTTCAAACCTCTCCTTGTTACTCAGTTTCAAAGTTGCTTCCACATTTTCAGGTATCTTTACAGCAGTGCCCCACCCTACTGGTACCAATTTTTTCTATTAGTCTGTTTTTCTGCTACTGAAATAGACATACCTGAGACTGAGTAATTTTTAAAGAGAAGAAGGTTTAATGGACTCAGCTCCATGTGGCTAGGGAGGTGAAACTCCCCCATTACAATACTGGGGAATGGTGAATGTCATGTCTTACATGGTGGCAGGCAAGAGAGAATGAGAGCCAAGTGAAAGGGGTTTCCACTTGTAAAATCATCAGATCTCAACTTTACATAGCAAGATAGCTGAATAGAAACAGCTCCAGTCTGCAGCTCCCAGCGTGATCAACGCAGAAGATGGGTGATTTCTGCATTTCCAACTGAACTACCCGGTTCATCTCATTGGGACTGGTTGGACAGTGGGTGCAACCCATGTAGGTTGAGCTGAAACAGGGTGGGGCATTGCCTCACCCGGGAAGCGCAAGGGGTCGGGGGATTTCTCTTTCCTAGCCAAGAGAAGCCATAACAGACTGTACCTGGAAAAAAGAGACACTTTCGCCCAAATACTGCGTTTTTCACAAGGTCTTAGCAACCGACAGACAAGAAGATTCTCTCCCGTGCCTGGCTTGGCGGGTCCCACACCCACGGAGCCTTGATTACTGCTAGCGCAACAGTCTGAGATCGAACTACAAGGCAGCAGCCTGGCTGGAGGAGGGGCATCCGCCATTGCTGAGGCTTGAGTAGGTAAACAAAGTGACCAGGAAGCTCGAACTGGGTGGAGCCCACTGCAGCTCAGCAAGGCTTACTGCCACTACAGACTCCACCTCTGTGGGCAGGGCATAACTGAACAAAAGGCAGCAGACAACTTATGCAGACTTAAATGTCCCTGTCTGACAGCTTTGAAGAGAGCAGTGGATTTTCCCAGCATGGCATTTGAGCTCTGAGAACAGGCAGACTGCCTCCTCAAGTGGGTCTCTGACCCCCGTGTAGTCTAACTGGGAGACACCTCATAAAGGTGGGTGCCCCTCTGAGATGAAGCTTCTAGAGGAAGGATCAGGCAGCAATATTTGCTGTTCTGCAATATTTGCTGTTATGCAGCCTCCGTTGGTGATACCCAGGTAAACAGGGTCTGGAGTGGACCTCCAGCAAACTCCAACATACCTGCAGCTGAGGGACCTGACTCTTAGAAGGAAAACAAACAGGAAGGAATAGCATCAACATCAACAAAAAGGACATCGACAACAAAACCCCATCTGTAGGCCACCAACATCAAAGACCAAAGGTAGATGAAAGCACCAAGATGGGAAGAAACCAGAGCAGAAAAGCTGAAAATTCTAAAAACCAGAGCACCTCTTCTACACCAAAGGATCTCAGCTCCTCGCCAGCAACAGAACAAAGCTGGATGGAGAATGACTTTGACGAGTTGACAGAAGCAGGCTTCAGAAAGTCAATAATAACAAACTTTTCCAAGCTAAAGGAGCATCTTCTAACCCATCTCAAGGAAGCTAAAAATCTTGAAAAAATGTTAGACAAAGGGCTAAATAGAATAAACAGTGTGAAGAAGACCTTAAATTACCTGATGGAGCTGAAAACCGTAGCACAAGAACTCCATGATGCTTGCAGAGGTTCAATAGCCAATTCAGTCAAGTGGAAGAAAGGGTATCAGTGATTGAAGTTCAAATTAATGGAATAAAGCAAGAAGACAAGTTTAAAGAAAAAGGAGTAAAAAGAAATGAACAAAGCCTCCAAGAAATATGGGACTATGTGAAAAGACCAAATCTACATTTGATTGGTGTACCTGAAAGTGATGGGGAGAATGGAACCACTTTGGAAAACACTCTTCAGGATATCATCCAGGGGAACTTCTCCAACCTAGCAAGGCAGACCAACATTCAAATTCAGGAAATACAGAGAACACCACAAAGATACTCCTCAAGAAGAGCAATTCCAAGACACATAATTGTCAGAGTCATCAATTGAAATGAAGGAAAAAAATGTTAAGGGCAGCCAGAGAGAAAGGTCGGGGTACACAAAGGGAAGCCCATCAGACTAACAGCGGATCTTTTGGCAGAAACCCTACAAGCCAGAAGACAGTGGGGGCAAATATTCAACATTCTTAAAGAAAAGAATTTTCAAGCCACAATTTCATATCCAGCCAAACTAAGCTTCATAAGTGAAGGAGAAATAAAATCCTTTACAGACAAGCAAATGCTGAGAGATTTTGTCACCACCAGGCCTGCCTTATGAGAGCTCCTGAAGGAAACACTGAACGTGGAAAGAAACAATCAGTACCAGCCACTGCAAAAACATGCCAAATTGTAGACCATCCATGCTAGGAAGAAACTGCATCAATTAATGGACAAAATAGCCAGCAAACATTATAATGACAGAATCAAATTCACAGATAACCATATTAACTTTAAATGTAAATGGGCTAAATGCCCCAATTAAAAGACACAGACTGGCAAATTGGATAAAGAGTCAAGACCCATCAGTGTACTGTATTGAGGAGACCCATCTCATGTGCAGAGACATACATAGGCTCAAAATAAAGGGATGAAGGAAGATCTACCAAGAAAATGGAAAGCAAAAAAAAAAGCAGGGGTTGCAATCCTAATCTCTGATAAAACCGACTTTAAATCAACAAATATCAAAAGAGACAAGGCCATTACATAATGGTAAAGGGATCAGTTCAGCAAGAAGAGCTAACTATCCTACATATATATGCACCCAATACAGGACCAGCCAGATTCATAAAGCAAGTCCTTGGAAACCTATAAAGACACTTAGACTCCCACACAATAATAATGGGAGACTTTAACACTCCACTGTCAATATTAGACAGATCTGCAACATAGGAGGTTAACAAGGATATCCAAGACCTGAACTCAGCTCTGCACCGAGCAGACCTAATAGACATCTACAGAACTCTCCACCCCAAATCAACAGAATATACATTCTTCTCAGCACCACATCGCACTTATTCTAAAATTGACCACATAATTGGAAGTAAAGCACTCCTCGGCAAATATGAAAGAATAGAAATCACAACAAACTGTCTCTCAGACCACAGTGAAATCAAATTAGAACTCAGGATTAAGAAACTCATTCAACACCGCACAACTACATGGAAACTGAACAACCTGCTCCTGAATGACTACTGGGCAAATAACGAAATGAAGGAAGACATAAATACATTCTTTGAAACCAATGAGAACAAAGACACAATGTACCGGAATCTCTGGGACACATTTCAAGCAGTGTGTAGAGGGAAATTTATAGCGCTAAATGCCCACATGAGAAAGCAGGAAAGATCTAAAATCGACACCCTAATATCACAATTAAAAGAACTAGAGAAGCAAGAGCAAACAAATTCAAAAGATAGCAGAAAGCAAGAAATAACTAAGATCAAAGCAGAACTGAAGGAGATAGACACAAAAAACAGTTCAAAAAAATCAATGAATCCAGGAGCTGGTTTTTTGAAAAGATCAACAAAATTGATAGGCTGCTAGCAAGACTAATGAAGAAAAGAGAGAAGAATCAAATAGACGCAATAAAAAATGAAAAGAGAATATCACCCCGATCCCACATAGATACAAACTACCATCAGAGAATACTATAATCACCTCTACGCAAATAAACTAGAAAATCTAGAAGAAATGGATAATTTCCTGGACACTTACACTCTCCCAAGACTAAACCAGGATGAAGCTGAATCCCTGAATAGACCAATAGCAGGCTCTGAAATTGAGGCAATAATTAATAGCCTACCAACCAAACAAAGTCCAGAAGCAGATGGATTCACAGCTGAATTCTACCAGAGGTACAAGAGGAGTTGGTACCATTCCTTCTGAAAATATTCCAGTCAATAGAAAAAGAAGGAATCCTCCCTAACTCATTTTATGAGGACAGCATCATCCTGATACCAAAGCCTGGCAGAGACACAACAAAAAAAGATAATTTTAGACTAATATCCCTGATGAACATCGATGCAAAAATCCTCAATAAAATACTGGCAAACCGAATCCAGCAGCCTATCAAAAAGCTTACCACCATGATCAGGTCGGCTTCATCCCTGGGATGCAAGGCGGGTGTAACATATGCAAATCAATAAACATAATCCATTACATAAATAGAACCAAAAACAAAAACCACATGATTATCTCGATGGATGCAGGAAAGGCCTTTGACAAAATTCAACAGCCCGTCTTGCTAAAACCTCTCAATAAACTAGGTATTGATGGGAGGTATCTCAAAATAATAAGAGCTATTTATGACAAACCCACAGCCAATATCATACTGAATGGGCAAAAACTGGAAGCATTCCCTTTGAAAATCGGCACAAGACAAGGATGCCCTGTCTTACCACTCCTATTCAACATAGTGTTGGAAGTTCTGGCCAGGGCAGTCAGGCAGGAGAAGGAAATAAAGGGTATCCAATTAGGAAATGAGGAAGTCAAATTGACCCTGTTTGCAGATGACATGATTGTATATTTTGAAAACCCCATCATCTCAGCCCCAAATCTCCTTAAGCTGATAAGCAACTTCAGCAAAGTCTCAGGATACAAAATCAATGTGCAAAAATCACAAGCATTCCTATACACGAAAAACAGACAAACAGAGAATCAAATCATGAGTGAACTCCCATTCACAATTGGTACAAAGAGAATAAAATACCTAGGAATACAACTTACAAGGGATGTGAAGGACCTCTTCAAGGAGAGCTACGAACTACTGCTCAACGAAATAAAAGAGGACACAAACAAATGGAAGAACATTCCATGCTCATGGATAGAAAGAATCAATATCGTGAAAATGGCCATGCTGCCCAAGGTAATTTATAGATTCAATGCCATCCCCATCAAGCTACCAATGACTTTCTTCACAGAATTGGAAAAAACTACTTTAAAGTTCATATGGAACCAAAAAAGAGCACGCATTACCAAGACAATCCTAAGCCAAAAGAACAAAACTGGAGGCATCACGCTACCTGACTTCAAACTATACTACAAGGCTACAGTAACCAAAACAGCATGGTACTGGTACCAAAACAGAGACATAGTCCAATGGAACAGAACAGAGCCCTCAGAAATAACACCACACATCTACAGCCATCTGATCTTTGACAAACCTGACAAAAACAAGCAATGGGGAAAGGATTCCCTATTTAATAAATGGTGCTGGGAAAACTGGCTAGCCATATGTAGGAAGCTGAAACTGGATCCCTTCCTTACACCTCATGCAAAAATTAATTCAAGATGGATTAGAGACTTAAATGTTAGACCTAATACCATAAAATCTCTAAAAGAAAACCTAGGCAATACCATTCAGGACATAGGCATGGGCAAGGACTTCATGACTAAAACACCAAAAGCAATGGCAACAAAAAACAAAATATACAATGGGATCTAATTAAACTAAAGAGCTCTTGCATGGCAAAAGAAACTACCATCAGAGTGAACAGGCAACCTACAGAATGGGAGAAAAGTTTTGCAATATACCTATCTGACAAATGGCTAATATTCAGAATCTACAAAGAACTTAAACAAATTTACAGAAAAAACAACCCCATCAAAAAGTGGGCAAAGGATATGAACAGACACTTTTCAAAAGAAGACATGTATGCAGCCAACAGACACGTGAAAAAATGCTCATCATCACTTCTCATCAGAGAAATGCAAATCAAAACCACAATGAGATACAATCTCATGCCAGTTAGAATGGTGATCATTAAAAAGTCAGGAAACAGCAGATGCTGGAGAGGATGTGGAGAAATAGGAACACTTTTACACTGTTGGTGGGAGTGTGTATTAGTGCAACCCTTATGCAAGACAATGTGGCGATTCCTCAAGGATCTAGAACTAGAAATACCATTTGACCCAGCAATCCCATTACTGGGTATATACCCAAAAGATTATAAATCATGCTACTATAAAGACACATGCACGCGTATGTTTATTGCAGCACTATTCACAATAGCAAAGACTTGGAACCAACCCAAATGTCCATCAATGATAGACTGGATTAAGAAAATGTGGCACATATACACCATGGAATACTATGCAGCCATAAAAAAGGATGAGTTCATGTCCTTTGAAGGGACATGGATGAAGCTGGAAACCATCATTCTCAGCAAACTATCGTAAGGACAGAAAACCAAACACCACATGTTCTCACTCATAGGTGGGAATTGAACAATGAGAACACTTGGACATAGGGAGGGGAACATCACACACAGGGACCTGTTGCGGGGTGGGGGGCTGGGGGAGGGATAGCATTAGGAGAAATACCTAATGTAAATGATGAGTTGATTGGTGCAGCAAACCAGCATGGCATGTATACCTATGTAACAAACCTGCACGTTGTACACATGTACCCTGGAACTTAAAGCATAATAATAAATTTGAAAAGAAAGAAAGAGGTAAGTTTTTATCAGTATAATATTACAAACTTTCTGGATAAAAATGCCCTTTTGACACAGTAACATCCCCTCAGATGAAAATTTCTTCACAGACAGAAAAATAAATGGTATTTCATTAAAAGTAGCATGTCTGATTCAGAGATTTATGTTAACTGCATTGGAAATGAGATACACACCTACTTTCAAGATGTATGAATTGCGACAAATACAAAGCAGTTGTTTATGGCTTTTAACCAGCTAACGGGAGAAAGGAAAGCTGTTTATGAAATATTTGCAAATAACTTCAAAAGTATTTGTGAAATGCGTCATTTCAAGATATGGCTTATCAGTGAAAACCCTGATGTTGATGACATTTGGTTTACCAAATGTGGCTGGCAAATGCATTTTCGCATGTTGCTGGAAGTATATTTTTTTCTCTGACTTAGCTCATCTTTTTAAGTTAATTCATGACTTAATTATAAAACATAAATAAGACCATCTTTACAGTTAAATCATTTTATAAACGGTGTGCATGAACAAAATTCCACGAACCTTACTGCCATAATTTCTATCCTTCCATCCATTCACTCACCTCTTATGTAACTTTGAGTATTTTGATGCCTGAATAAATAATTTTCAGCCATCCAATCATTAACTTGGAGGATGGAGACAATGGAAAGGCTATCAAGAGAAAAAATGAAAAGGTAAGCAAAAACAAAATCTGTAAGATATTCTAAGTTGTTTGTACTTTATTTTGAGGGCAGCAGGGAGCCAATGAGAGACATTGAGCAAGAGTGATACTATCAGATTATATTGATGAAAAAATCACCCTGGCTGCAGTGTGAGCCTTCGGAGGGGGCAGGAGTAGAATGACAGACCAGACAGGTGACTACACATCTGCTGTAACATGATGCTAGCCAGAACAAATATGGTTGTGACTATAAAAAGGATTTGACAGAATTGGAAAGTAGAACCCAGAGGACTTGGTAGTTAATTTAATGTGTGGGATGACTTAGAAGAGTCCAAGATAGAGTTAAAGTGAATAAGGTTAAATGGGAGGAGAGGCACTTCCTCCACTGCAGCAGCAAGGAAGTAGGAAAAATTACTATGGAGGCAGTTATTTTATAGTTTTGGTACAAGAATGTGAGGAAACCTGTTATTTCATTATATTTGGATAATTGAGATGAGATCTTCTCTGAGAGGAGACAAGTGCAAGAGGGGTTGGAGTTTTAGAATAGAAAATTAGGAAAGTTCAACTGACAGAAAACTAGAAAAGATTTTTGCTTAGCTCAACAGAGGTTAAGGACAAAACTGAAACATTCGATTCAAATAGAATAATTTATAGAGATTTTTTTAAAAAGGGCAATTTGTTACAGTCCTGTTCATGAGCAGCAGCGTTATCTCCAATAGCTAAAGCATGGAAGCAACCCAATTGTCCATCAATGAATAAATGGATAGGTAAAATCTAGTACACACAAAAAATGGAATATTATTTAGCCTGAAGGAGGACGGAAATTCTGACATTAGCTACAACAAGGATAAACTTTGAGGAAATTAAACCAATCACAAACAATGAAACCAATCATAAAAAAAAAAACCCTGATCACAAAAAGATCAATACTGTATGTTTCCACTTACATGAAGTACTTAGAACAGTCAAAATCATAGAGACAGAAAGTAAAATAGTGGTTGCCAGGAGCTGGGAGGAGAGAGGACTAGGCAGTTATTGTTTAATGGGTATAGAGTTTCAATTTTGCAAGATGGAAAGAGTTCTGGAGATGGAAGATAGTGACGGTTGCATAACAATATGAATGTATTTAATACCACTGAATTTTGACACTTCAAAAATGTTAAGATGGTAAATTTTACATCGTGGACGTTTTACCACAATAAAAATATTGTAAGACACACACATATACACAAACAATAAGTAGGACAATGATGTGTAACTTGAATGCGAAGAAAAAGGAAGCAAGGGAGAGCATATTAACACCAGTGAAGTAGAATTACATGAAAAATTGAAATGTGAGAAAGAGGGCTCTTTCACGTTTTCAGATAAAAGTTGCCATTCGTAATCTCAAAACATAAAACACTTTGGTATGTTTCCCCAAGATGCAACTAGGAATAGTTGTCACACAATCACTCGAGCCAGCAACATCACTAGCATCTACTAATCTAATATTATTCCTGTTAATGTATACATGTTGACTCTAGGGAGAGAGGATGTGTTTCATAAATTTTGAAGTGTGTACATAATCATATCTTAAAAGTTTTAACAAGTATAAATTGTCAACTTGTATGTGAGAAATGTGACACACCAGAGAAGAAATGTTAACAAAATATAGGAGTTCAGAGCAATTTGTAAGAAACTGCGATACTGGGATGAAGCGCTACCATAATTAATATGCACTGAGAGTATTGAAAACAACAATTTGGGGAAGTAAAAGTAATAGGTAATATTACTTAATCATATTACTTAATGTAGACAAGCTAATATTTGAACACAGGCTATCTGCCTTTAGAGCTAAGGCCCTAAACTTCTATGTGGTACTGGGTTCACTCACAGTGGGATGTCATAGACTAATTAAATATCAGTGCAAAATTTGAATAATTAACATGTAAGGATTAACGTGTTGGAAAGCAGAGAATAAGAAAACAGGATGTGTATTTCCTGTGTGTCCTGCAAAGAACGTGAAGCCCTTTCTAACTGGACACATGCTACTGACCTCATTTGATACAAATATGCCTTTTATATATATTCAAACAAGAAAAATTTACAGTGTGTTTACTTTTTGAATTTCCACTAAGAAACCAAAGGGACAGAGCTAACAGAATTCACTTGTACCTTTCCATGACGTGGAAGGATAAAATACATGTTTCATATAAAACTACATGTTGCTTTTTAAAAACATTTGATCTTTCGGCTTCTCTAGTGTTTCATCTAAGTAAAATAAAATTTTAATTGAATTGACAATAAAATAAATACGTAATTATAGAAAGTATAGCATTATTTTTTAAAGCTATGATTTTTTTCATAGAATACACAAGAGAGTAGCTGTTACACCAGGCACATCTAGTGTGCGTATAAACATTATAAGTGTTAATACACCACAAAGGGAAACATTAAAATATAATACTCAGATACTCGTAAAAGTAAATACTGATAAAAGATTAGTGGTTTGGGAATTTATGTTTCTCAGTATATAACAAGTGAATATATAAGCACTAAATAAGTCTTAAGAACTTTGAAAACTATAATTATACATGTGGTTAATGTATAACTAACCATAGATGCATTATAAATGACACTATCAGAGTAAATCGATTCTTTTCAAACGACTATGAAACCTTATAAATATTGAGCATTAGCAAGAGCCCTTGGGTAACAGTGACAGAAACCTAATCCAAACTAAGGCTAAACAGGAACAAAACTGCTGTACTAGGAAAGAGACGAAGCTACAGTTAAAAGAAACTCAGGATAAGAGATGCAGAGCGAATCCTGGTCACATTTGAATCCTTCGGTCTGCATCTGGGGCATTTTTGTATCTGTGCTTCCCAGATTTCAATCCACAACACCCGCTTTGGCCTAGTGAGACAGCCCAGTGTTATTCCTATAAACTTCTCCATATGCCTGTGTTTGGTTTAGGGTTTTGTCTGAAGCAATCTAAGAGCTGCAAAATAATGCCGTCACAAACCAAAGCCCTTTACACTGTACCTCACCAACAAGATGAGACCAAGGGGAACATGAAGGAATCAGCAGCCTGGTCTCTTTTCTCAGCTTTTGGTTTCAGAAGCAGTCCCAGAAGAGATTAGTAGCATCATGTCAAGCAGAAAACAATAGCAAAAATAATGTCAAAGTCCAGAAGAGATAAGTCTGTCTGTTACAAGTAACACAAACACAGAAGCTGAGCCAGATCCAGGAAAAGTACTCGTTTGCCAGATACGATTGAGTTCATCAAACAGACTTAATGTATAATTCCAGAAAAACTAACTTGACATTTTCAGGGCCAGTGTAATATAAATTTTTTTAGAACATTGTTATTCTTTTAGCAGTGTTTCTTACAAAAAGCATACGTGCTCCATTCTAAAATTTTGAGATTACATTTAAAAAGTAACAAAAGTTACTCGCAATTACTAACCTCTGGCTTCAAATTTTTGTATTTATTCCCCAGTATTTATATAGACACATTTGGAGTGTGTATGTGTGTGCATGTGTGTGTGTCTTCTTGTCTATGCCTGTTTTTAATGTAAAAATGAGAAAAGGGTGAAGGGCTGGCATAAAACCTAGTTGTACACATATTTTATGAAATTGTTTTTGATCATTAAATACCTGCTACTGGATTTTTGTGACTGTTGCCTAGAATTTCACTAAACAAATGTACTATCATTTATTTAATTATTCCCTTTTTGTTGAGTGGGGTTTTTTTTCATTCTGAGCAGTTCTGCAATGAGTACTAATTAAATTAAACCACTGTAATCACCCATGAGTATTACCACAGGAAATTCCCAGAGATTAAACCTTAGGTCAAATATTATGAAAAAAATGTTAAAGCTTTTGAATGCCTAAAGACTTTACTAATATTTGCTACCACAATAATTACTTCTCTGGAATGCCATTATTTCTTTACCAATTTTTAATACAGGAAACTATCTTTTAAAAATATTTCCATTTTAGAAAGGCTAAAAAGTATATTAAAATATTCAAGAATTCATGTATATTCAAATATATTCAATGTTCAAATATATACTGCATTTGAATAATTTGAATATGCTCTTTGAAGTTTGGCTTTTTTAGAATAAATTGCTTATTTATTTTCTTTACCCTAATAGGTTCTAGTCACTGGAAATAAATGTCTCCAAATCTCTATCCTCATGGAGTTTACGTTAGACTAAAAAATTAACAAATAATCAAATATGTAAACAGACTATGTCAATGATAACCTCTATGGTAGATGAATAGGTTGATATGATAACAGCCTACTTTAATAGGATGGTCAGGAAACACTTTATTTGTAGGAACTTGTTACATATTTAAGAAAGTATTCATTTGTTTATCTTACATACAGCACATATTTTTCTGAAGTTGTTTCAGATATAAGGGAGGAGCTAAGACCCAAGGCCCTGCCTGGAAATATCATTCATCTCCTCATGTGAGGAAAGAAACAACTGGTTAGGAAGTAATTGGTTAGGAGGTGGGGTGTTTGTGTAAAGAGACTTTAAACTTTTCCAGAGGTGTTTTGACTGAGGATGGGATAAGACAGGCTTGAAAAGAGAAGGAATGTTGTAGAGTGGGGAATGGGAAAGGTAAAGGGAGAGGCAGAAACAGAAACAGAAATAGAAATAGGGGATAGAAATAGAAATAAATAGAAATAGCACCACAATGTCCTCATGCTTGGATTTTCTCCACTCAACAGACCCCTCCCCTTTGAAAGCCCAACATCCAAAAATCCTGGACTTTTTAAATCCTTGAGCAGAACACATACTTTATAGTTCAATAACCTTTATAAGCAAAAAATAGAAAGTAGATGTTATCCACCTGACAGAAGTTGGGAGAAGGAAGGATGGAGAAAACAGAGGGAAGAATAAATGAGTTAATATTCTCTTCTTGGGGGAGTCAAGAAACGGTGTGTAAATTTGGTGAAACAAAAGGTAGTATTTTATTGAAAGTAACAAAAACATCTGATTGAATAGGGAAAATAATAATATTCAAATAATAAAACTTGATGTTTTGCAGATTTTTTAAGTTTTAAGTTCAGGGCTACATGTGCAGGTTTGTTACATCGGTAAACTTGTGTCATGAGGGTTTGTTGTACAGATTATTTTGTCACTCAGGTATTGAGCCTAGTACCCATAAGTCATTTTTCCTGATACTCTCCTTCCTTCCACACTCTACCCTCAGGTAGGCCCCAATGTGTGTTATTCTCCTCTCTGCGTTCGTGAGTTCTCATTATTTGGCTTCCACTTATAAGTGAGAACATGTGGTTTTGATTTTCTGTTCCTGAGTTAGTTTGCTAGGCATAATGGCCTCTGACTCCATTCATGTCCCTGCAAAGGACATGATCTCATTCCTTTTTAATGACTGCTTAGTATTCCGTAGTATATGTGTACCACATTTTCTTTATCCAGTCTATCATTGATGGGTATTTTTGTTGGTTCCATGTATTTGTTATTGTGAGTAGTGTTGCGAACATACACATGCATGTGTCTTTATGATAGGATGAGTTGTATTCCTTTTGGTATATACCCAGTAATGGGATTGCTGGGTCAAATGATAGTTCTGTCTTTAGGTTTTTGAGAAATCACCACACTGTCTTCCACAATGGTTGAACTAATTTACACTCCCATCAACAGTAGATGTTCCTTTTTCTCCACCACCTTGCCAGCATCTATTATTTTTCTACTTTTTAAAAAATTATTATTTTTTTTTAAGTTGCAGGGTACATGTGCAGGATGTGCAGTTTGTTATATAGGTGAAGATGTGCCATGGTGGTTTGCTGCACCATGCAGCAACGTATTAAGCCCAGCATACATTAGCTCTTTTTTCTAATGCTGTTCCCTCCAACCACTCTCCTCTGACAGGCCCCAGTAAGTGTTGTTCCCTTCTCTGTATCCATGTGTTCTTATTATTCAGCTCCCACTTATAAGTGAGAACTTGAAGTGTTTGGTTTTCTGTTCCTGTGTTAGTTTGCTGAGAATAATGGCTTCTGGCTTCACCTGTGTCTCAGCAAAGAATATGGTCTTGTTCCTTTTTATGGCTGCATAGAGTTCCATGGTGTATATGTACCATATTTTCTTTATCCAGTCTATCATTGATGGGCATTTGGATTGATGCTGTCTTTGCTATTGTGAATAGTGCTGCAATGAACATACACATGCATGTATCTTTATAATAGAATAATTTATATTTATTTGGGTATATACCCAGTAATGAGATTGCTGGGTCAAATGGTATTTCCAGTTCTAAATCTCTGAGAATTCACCACACTGTCTTCCACAATGGTAGAAATAATTTATATTCCCACCAATAGTGTTAAAAGCATTCCTATTTCTCCGCAACCTTGCCAGCATCTGTTGTTTCTTGCCTTTTTCGTAATTGCCATTCCGACTGGCATGAGATGTTATCTCATTGCGATTTTGATTCACATTTCTCTAATGATCAGTGATGTTGAGCTTTTTTTCATGTGTTTGTTGGCTGCATGTATGTCTTTTATTTTAGACATATCTGTTCATATCTTTTGCCTAATTTTTAATGGGATTGGTTTTTTTTCTTGCAAAATTTGCTTAAGTTCCTTGTATATTTTGAATATTAGACCTTTGTCAAATGGATAGGTTGCAAAAATTCTCTCCCATGGTGGGTTGTCTGTTCACTGTGATGATAGTTTCATTGGCTGTGCATAAACTCTCTAATTTAATTAGATCCCATTTGTCAATTTCTGCTTTTGTTGCAATTGCTTTTGGCAATTGCATCATAAATCTTTGCCCATGCCTATGTCCTGAATGATATTGCCTAGATTTTCTTTTACAGTTTTTATAGTTTTGGGTTTTACATTTAAGTCTTTAATCCATCTTCAGTTAATTTTTGTAAAAGCTGTAAGGAAGGGATCCAGGTTCAGTTTTCTGCATATTGCTAGCCAGTTCTCCCAGCACCGTGTATTTATTTATTTATCTATTTTTTCAGATATTTTCATGCCTTCCCTTTTTTTATTATACTTTAAGTTCTGGAATACATGTGCAGAATGTGCAGGTTTGTTACATAGGTATACACATGCCATGGTGGTTTGGTGCACCCAGCAACCCGTCATCTACATTAGGTATTTCTCCTAATGCTATCCATCCCCTAGTCCCCTACCCCACAACAGGCCCCGGTGTGTGATTTCCCCTCCCTGTGTCCATGTGTTCTCGTTGTTTAACTCCCACTTATGAGTGAGAACATGTGGTGTTTGGTTTTCTGTTCTTGGGTGAATTTTCCCAGCACCATTTATTAAAAAGTGAATCCTTTCCTTATTGCTTGTTTTTATCAGGTTTGTTGAAATTAGATGATTTTAGATGTGCAGTTTAATTTCTGTGTTCTCTATTCTGTTCCATTTGTCTATGTGACTGTTTTTTGTACCAGTACCATGCTGTTTTGGTTATTGTAGCCTTATAGTATAGTTTGAAGTCAGGTAGTGTGATGCCTCCAGCTTTGTTCTTTTAGCTTAGGATTGTCTTGGCTATGTGAGCTCTTTTTTATTCCATATGAATTTTTAAATAGTTTTTTTTTTCTAATTCTGTGAAGAATGTCAATGGTAGTTTAATGGGAACAGCCTTGAATCTATAAATTGCTTTGGGGAGTGTGAGCATTTTTGTGATACTGATTCTTCCTATCCATAAGAATGGAATGTTTTTCCATTTGCTTGTGTCCTCTCTGATTTCCTTCAGTGGTGGTTTGTAGTTCTCTTGAAGAGGTTCTTCACTTCCCTTATTACCTGCATTCCTAGGTATTTTATTCTCTTTGTGGCATTTTTGAATGGGAGTTCATTCATTATTTGACTCTCTGCTTGTCTGTTGTTGGTGTATAAGAATGTTTGTGATTTCTGCATATCGGTTTTTTTTTTTTTTTTTTTTTTTTTTTTTGGCTTTGCTTAAATGGCTTATCAGTTTAAGAAGTTTTTGGGCTGAGGCAATGGGGTTTTCTAGACATAGGATCATGTCATCTGCAAACAAAGACAATTTGACCTACTCTCTTCCCATTTAAATAGGCTTTATTTCCTTCTCTTGCCTAATTGCCCTGGCCAGATCTTCCAACACTATGTTGTATAAGACTGATGAGACAGAGGGTGTCTTTGTCTTGTGCCAGTTTTCAAGAGGAATGCTTCCAGTTCTTGCCCATTCAGTATGATATTGGCTGTGAGTTTGTTATAAATGGCTCTTATTGAGATATATTCTTCAATAAAAAAAAAAGGCCTTCAATAAAATTCAACATCCTTTCATGTTAAAAACTCTCAATAAACTAGGTAATTTTGTTGAAGGCCTTTTCTGCATCTATTGAAATAACCATGTTGTTTTTGTCTTTAGTTCTCTTTATGTGATGAATTACATTTATTTATTTGCATATGTTGAACTAGCCTTGCAACCCAGGTATGAAACCGACTTGATCGTGGTGGATAAGCTTTTCGACGTGCTGCTGGATTCGGTTTGCCAGTATTTTTTGAGGATATTCACATCAATGTTCATCAGGGCTATTGGCCTGACGTTTTCTTTTTTTGATGTGTATCTGCCAGGCTTTGGTATTAGGATGATGCTGGCCTCATAAAATGATTTAGAAAAGTGTCCCTCCTCTTCAACTGCTTGGAATAGTTTCAGAATTAAGGGTACCAGCTACTCTTTGCACCTCTGGTAGAATTTGACTGTGAATCCATATGAACCTGGACTTTTTTTGGTTGGTAAGCTATTTATTACTGCTTCAATTTCAGAACTTGTTATTGGTCTATTCAGGGATTCAGCTTCTTCCTGGTTCAGTCTTGGTAGGGTGTATGCGTCCAGGAATTTATCCATTTCTTCTGGATTTTCCAGTTTATTTGCGAAGAGCTGTTTATAGTATTATCTGATGATAGTTTGTATTTCTGTGGGGTCATTGGTGGTATCCCCTGTATTTCTGAGTGTGTTCATTTGAATCTTCTCTCTTTTCTTCTTTATAGTCTCAGTAGCAGTCTATCTATTTTATTGATTTTTTTCAAGGGAAAAAAAAAACAGCTCCTGGATTCTTCGAATTTTTTGAAGGATTTTTCACTTGGTGATTTTTGACAGGGGTTGAGGGGCAGGAACTAGGGCAAAACAAACTTTTGGAAGCCCAGGTGTTGGGAACAGACTCAGGGAGGGGGCAGGCACTGCCTTGGGTGGCCTCTGAGGTAAAGCCTAGGGTATCCACTCAAGCCCTGTGAGTGGGATCTGGCATCAGCAGCCATACCACCACTGACTCGAGCTGAGAGGGAATATAAAGTCCTTCAGAAAGGAGGCCAGGAAAAATCTCACCAGCTCCAGCATGGCCTCCTCACATGGATTCCTTGGCACCCTATACTTTCCATGCTTGTCCTAATTCGTCTTTTGAGATTCCAGTTTACTCTGATGCCAGGCATCACATGAAGATTTTCCCAGAGGAACCAGGGCTGCAGGATGGGATGGTCATTGCACACCACATGTCCCTGGTCAGCAGCTCAGGTCAGGCAGACCCTGGATGGAAAAGGTACACTCTAGCTTCCAAAAGAAATAAATGCAAGCAAGCCAGTCAGCTCTGGTGTTTGTGGGTATTTTCATCTCAGCCACAGTCCTCCTTTTTTGGGGGGGGGATTCTGAAAAAGGGTGGTGTGTAGGAAGGCAGAGAATGGGGATGTTTGGTTCAGTACTTAAATTTCTGAGCCTCAGTCCACAAAAACTTCAGCAATATTTGTGCTTAGTGCTACATGAATTCTATCTCTGTGGGTTTTTTCCCCCATTCCCAGATTTACTATAAATGCTCCTTAAAACGTATCTAAGCTGTTATTTTATAATAGCTTTCCTTCATTTGTTTATAGCTACTGTGTATTTTCTGTGTTTGGACTAACATTATGTTCAAGTATCTAGATATTTTCTCTTTGCCATATGTTTCAAATAAAGAAATGTTTATACCTCTTTGGAGAAAAAAAAAACGGGAAAATGAGGGAGAAAATAAATTATAGAATGAGTATGTTAAGCTCAATCCTCATTTTTATAACAACAAGAATTAAGTAGACTATATTAAAAAATAACAAATCAATAAATAGTAATATTGCATTATTTAATAAAAGGAGATAACTAAAATTAATAACTGAACCCATTAAAAGATAATTCAAAAGAGATTGCAGTTGGAGAAGATCTATGTGTAGGATTGTTCTATTTATTTTTGCTATAACCGTTTAAAATATTTTTATTTTGTGTTTATTTTGCTGTGATAAAAATAAAAATAAACACCAAAAACTAAAAATGAGTACAAAAACATAAACTAACAAATATCTGAGGACTGTCATAGCTATCAAACTTTTGTTTGCTAAGAACTAAGAGAAATTAAACAATTTTGTCTAATAAGAGTATTGCCATGTATTACATATTAAGAAAATAAAAGTATGAACTTAAGAGTGAATTTTAGCATCAGTAACTTCAGGGTTTCATGTTTCAAGAAGCCTGTATTACAGTTTCCTGGTTTTTTCTTTAGCTCATGAACTCATTTTAGTATGTTTGCTAATTATGCTTGACTTGTTTTCTACCAACATATAAATAATGGTTTAAAAATGAGATTCGAGTCTGCTTATGGTACTTGATACCACTATCTTTATATTATTGATGGCAGCACGGCCCATTTAGAGCAGTCACTGCCATCATGCTGGCTGATAATACAGGGAGATGCCACAGAAGCTGCACACTCCACAGAGCTGGGAGGAGCCAGGGACAAGTGGGAGCCCCATCCCTTCCAAGTGGTGGGGCAGGAGCTCCCCAGGTGCAACAGCAGCTGCCCAAGTCGTGGCTGCAGACCCGGACCTCTCACTGCACAGGGCAGCAGGAGCCCCACCCCACCTGTCTCAGCTGCAGCCGCTCAAGTTACCACAGTGGACCTGGGCCCCCCTGTACTCTTGGGAGTGCGGAGAGCAAGCAGAAGCCCCGCCCTCCTAAGCACAGCTGCAGCCTCCCAAGTTGCTGCTGCAGACCCAGGCCTTCCACTCCACAGAGCAGGCAGGAGCCCTGTACCCCCACACAGCTGCAGCCACCCAAACCACAGCTGCGGATCCAGGCATCCTTGCACTCTTGGGGGCCCAAGAACCTGCTCCCTGCCCTCACAGGCTCAGAAGTGCCTGCTCCCTCTGCCTGGCTTCTCCCTGTTACTGGCACTCACTCTGGTGTCCGAGCAAAGTCAAGTGGAGCCCAGGTGCTGTCACAGCCTGGCCAGTTGTGCACATGCTCAGGGCAGTGCTGATACACCAGCCCCCTGCCCCACAGCCTCTCCAGACTTTGGGTGCCTAGGAGCAAAGGAGAGAGGCCAATGGGGGGCTGAGGGAAGCTCGGTGCTAGCCTGCAGGCACCCCTTGGCACCTACAGCCTGGGAACCATAAACAGCAGCAGGAGGTAGGCTCCTACAGGTTCATGGGCAGAAGGGGGCAGGTCCCTGGTAAGGCCCACCTTCAGGCCAGGGAGGGCCTGAAGGCCAGCTGGCTGCCAGTCCCACAGACGGGTGGGAATTTGTTGTGCCTTTTCTGGGCCTGCCCATGGCCACCCATGCACCAATCAGCATGCACTTCCTCCCCTGTGAGGCCCATAAAAGCCCTGGGCTCACCAGTGCTAAGGAGGCGTTGGCTCAACCGGCTGTGGAGAGGATCTACCCACTCCAGGACTTTACATCTGCTGAGAGCAGTAGATGTCTGGATGACTAGCTGCAGAGAGGAGCTGTTTCAGAAGCTGAGAGTAGAACAGCAGTAACAGTCTGGGTTGTGGGAGAAACAGGAAAATGAAGGTCAAAGGGTACAAACATTCAGTTATAAGATGAAGAAGTTCTGGGGATCTAATGTACAGCATGGGTAGTGGTGAATGTGTTACTTAATTTGACTGTGGTCATCATTACACAATGTGTATGTGTATCAAATCATCATGTTGTATACCTTGAATATATACAATCTTTTTCAGTTAAATATTTTTGTAAAAAAATCTGTGGGCTACACATCTATCTACTTGAGAAACAATAAAAATAAATTTTTGTTAATTTTTTTAAATTTATCTTTATTTTTTTAGACAGGGTTGCACAGGCTAGTGCACAGGCTAGTGCACAGTGGCACAAGCACAGCTCACTGCAGCCTCGACCTCCCAGGCTCAAGCAATCCTCTCACCTCAGTCTCCTTGGTAGCTGAGACTACAGGTGGGCACCACCATGCCTGGCTAAGTTTTTTATTTTTTATAGAGACAGGGTCCCACTATGTTGCCCAGACTGCTCTTGAACTCCTAGTTTCAAGGGATCCTCCCACCTCGGCTCCCAAAATGCTTGGATTATGGGCATGAGCCACCACACCTAGCCAAAATTATTTGTTATGAAAAAAAACATAAGTATTATATTAGAAATGCCATTGTGGTGACAATATGTAAGATTAATTTCCTGATATATTTTAAATAATTTTTTTCATGTGAATGAAATCAATATTACATTATAGAAAATCTGGAAAATAAAAAAGAACACAGATTCTCTCTGACTTATGATGGGTTTATGTCCTGATAAACTCATTGTAAGTTGAAAATACCATTAGATCATAAATGTATTTAATACACCTAATCTACCAAACATCATAACTTAGTCTTGTCTGTCTGTAACACGCTCAGAACACTTGCATTAGCCAGCAGATGGGCAAAATCATCTAACACAGAGCTTGTTTTATAAAACATTTTATAATATAAAAAATTCAAAATTTGAAGTACGGTGTTTATTGAATGCTTGTGACTTTTGCACCATCGTAAAGTTGAAATAGTTTGAGTAGAACCATCATAAGTTGGGACTAGTATAAATTATCTAATTGCCTGATATCTCACACACAGCAATAAATGTTCTAAACATCTTACCCATTTTATGCATATGTGTACTATTTAAACAGTGTTGGCATCGTTCTATACCAGCATTTTTTCTCTAAGCAGTTTGTGTCATGCCACAATCACGAGAGGATTCCTCCACAACATTGAATTGTAAGGCATGGTTCACAGTGTAGATATGCCATAACTTAGCAAATGTCCTCCTTTTATAGTAGCTTTGAAAGTTTTAAATTTATTTTGCTGTTGAAAATTTCACTTCAGGGATCATTCTTGCATGTCAATCTTGTACTTGTCTATTATTATTTTCTAAGTTAAAAGGTTAAATTACTTCATCAAAAGATGAGACACTTTCATAATAACTGCCAAATAACACTCTAGAAAGTTGTATCCATTAACAGTTTTATATGCAGTGTGTGGCAACATTCATTTTATAACAACCAAGTAAAAATTGGTATTTTTCTTTGTAGTCTTTACTAATTTTAAAAGTGAAAATGCTATCTTAATTTACTTTCATTTAATTACTTATGAGGTTGGGCATTTGTTTATATGTTTCTCAGCCATTGATATTTCATTTTTTTGGCCTTTTACTTTTCATTTTTTAATTAATTTTATTTCTATGGTTTGATGTCATTTTTTAAAAATTATTCAACTGTTTCCTCCATATTTGTGTGAGGTAGGTAGGAGAAAATAAGTACTGTATTTTTAACTTTACTAGATAAGATAATGCCTGATTTGTTTTTTTCCAAATAGTTTCACATTCTCACCCAAATTTCATGTTGTCAAACTTTTAAATTTTGTTAATTTGGTGGGTATAGTGGTTTCTCATTAATTCTGACTTGCATTTTTTCAATTGCAACTAAGGTTGACAACTTTTTGATATATTTATTATCGAACTGGATTTTGTAAGGCTCTTTCATCATTTCTCTGTTAAATTGGCTTTTTCCCATGTATTTGTTTGTTGCTGGTATATAGAAATACAAATTGATTTTGTGTACTTGGTTGGTATTTAATTTATCTCTTATTAAATCAAGTAATGTATCTAATATTACTTTGCATTTTCTATACATATAACAACAATTTTAAACCTCTCTCCTAATTTTTAAATATCTAATATATTTGTTTATCCAATTATTTATTCCTTCTTTCCTTGGCCTCACAGGTCTGGTAAACTGGACCTCCAGTCCAATGATGGAAAGTGTTATTAGTATGCACCCTTGACTATTTTCCATTCTTAAGGGAAAGTTTTTATTATTTCAATATTAATAATGATGTTTTCTCTACGTATCTTTGTACTATACCCTGAGTATACTTTTTCGCATTTAACTTTTAGTTCACTAATTTCTCTTCCACTTTGTCTACTCTGATTCTTAGCTCTCACTTTTTTTTTCTCATTTTTTTATAATTTCAACTTTTATTTTAGATTCAGGGGGAACATGTGCAGGTTTGTTACATGCGTATATTGCTTGATGCAGAGGTTTGGGGTGTGATTGATCCTAGTCACCCAGATACTAAGCGTAGTATTCAATAGCTAATTTTCCAAACTTTCTCCTCCTTTCCTCCTCCCTCTATTAGCCCCAGTGTCTATTGTTGCCATCTTTATGTCTATGAGTACCCACTGTTTAGCTCCCACTTATAAATGAGTAAACACAGTATTTGCTTTTCTGTTCCTGTGTTAATTCACTTAGATAGTGGCCTCCATCTGCATTCATGTTGCAGCAAAGGGCATGATTTCATTCTTTTTTTTAATAGCCATATTCCATGGTATGTATACACCACATTTTCTTTATCCAGTTCACTATTGAAAGGCACCTAGGTTGATTCCATGTCTTTGCTATTGTGAATAGTATTGTGATGAACATATGGGAGTATGTGTCTCATTTAATTTTTTTATATATACCCAGTAATGACACTGCTGAGTCAAATAGTAGTTTTATTTTAAGTTGTTTGAGAAACCTCCAAACTGCTTTCCACAGTGACTGGACTAATTCACACCCCACCAATGGTGTTTAAGTGTTCCCTTCTCTCAGCAGCCTCACTAGCATTTGTTGGTTTTTGACCTTTTAATAATAGCCATTCTGAGTGGTGGAAGATGGTATCTCATTGTCATTTTGATTTGCATTTCTCTGATGACTAATAATGATCATTTTTTCATATGTTTGTCGGCCACTTTTATGTCTTCTTTTGAGAAGTGTCTGTTCATGTTTTTTGCCCATTTTTCAATGAGGTTGTTATTATTATTATTATTATTATTATTGCTTGTTCAGTTGTTTAAGTTGCTTATAGATTCTAGATATTAGACTTTTGTCAGATGCAGAGTTTGCAAATATTTTCTCTCGTTCTATAGTTTTTCTGTTTACTCTATTGGTGGTTTCTTTTGCTGTGCAGAAGCTCTTTTGTTTAATTGGGTCCCACTTGTCACTTTTGTTTTTGTTGCAATTTTGAGAACTTAGTCATAAATTATTTCTCAAGACCAATGTCCAGAATGGTATTTCCTGGGTTTTCTTCGAGAATTGTTTTATGGATTGAAATCTTATATGTAAGTCTTTAATTCATATTGAGTTAATTTTTGTATATGGTGAAAGGTAGGGGTCCAGTTTTATTCTTCTGTGTATGACTAGCTAGCTACCCAGCATCATTTATTGACTAAGGAGTCCTTCCCCATTGCTTAGTTTTGTCAGCCTTGTAAAAGATCAGATGGTTGTAGGTGTGCAGCTTTATTTCTGGGTTCTCTATTCAGTTCCATGGGTCTGTGTGTCTGTTTTTCTACCAGGACCATACTGTTTTGGCTACTGTGGCCTTATAGTATGCTTTGAAGTTCAGTAATGTGATGCCTCCAACTTTGTTCTTTTTACCTCTGATTGCTCTGGCTATTTGGGCTCTTTTTGGTTCCATGTGAATTTTAGCAGAGTTTTTACTAGTTCTGTGAAAAATGACATTGGTTGTTTTGTTATGGGATCTTTGGGGTATCATTTTTCTGATCAGAAACCTCTGTGGCTGGTGGCACCTTTGCTTGAGTTTTGTTCGGGACCACTGGGCTCATTTCACTCACTCAGCCTGGCAGACTGTGCTCAGCTCACACTACCAACCTGAGTCCTATGCCTGCAAAGGGTGAGTAAGGCGCAGAATGGCAAGGGGTGTGTGGGTGAACATGGGGTCCAGCCACTGTAAACAGTCATGCCAGCTGCTGCAGCAGGGTAGGAAGCTCCAGATGCTAGCACAGGTGTTGGCACTCTGTGAGGCTGTGGCTGGACCAGGCACACTGCAAGCAGCTTCCACGGCTGACACCAAGGAACATGGTGGTACCTAGAAGGTTGGAGACTCCAGGAACTCAAAGAGGGAATCACAGCCCTGGTTCAGGGAGCTCCCAGGTCTGGAGTCACTGAAGGGCTACAGCTCTCTTCTTTCCTTCTCTTCACCCCCAACATGGCAAGCAGGGGGCATGTCTGAGCCCTGTTTGTGTTGCAGCTCTTTTAGCCTCATTTGTCAGGTCTCAAGTTATCATCCTGTGCCCGGGAAGAATGAGGTATGCAGACAAGTAGAGGGTGAGCAAGACGAAGAGGAGCTTTATTTAGCAATAGAACAGCTCAGAAGAAACCCACAAGGGGCAGCTCCTTTCCACAGCCAGGGTGTCCCAACTAGTGTTCAACTGCTAGCAGAGTGGGTAGCTCTGAGAAAGCAGTGGGGGCACTTCCCAGGTCCCCAAGAGTGCAGGTATGCCTGGGTTTGCATGCTTGCTCTGTGGAGTGGGAGGCCAACATCTGCAGCCATGGTTTAGATGGCTGCAGCTACATCTGGGAGGGTGGGGCTTCTGCCTGCTCCCAGCTCCAACTGGCTCCATGAAGGGTGCAGCCCCAGCACAGTGGCAGTAGCTGCTCCAGATGGCCCACCGCTGCCATCAGTTTCATAGGAATAGCAATGAGTTTGTCAATTGCTTTGGGCAGCATGGCTATTTTAACAATATTGCTTCTTCCAATCCATGAGTATGGAGTGTTTCTCCATTTGTTTCGGTAGTGTCTTGTCCCCGTCTTTCACCTCCATGTTTGTATGTTTCCTAGATATTTTAATTTTTTCATGACTGTTGTTTTTCCAAATGTTTTTCCATTTGTTCATGTGATCCATGGTTTCTTTCAGCAATGTTTTGTAGTTCTCTTTGTAGAGAACTTTCACGTCCTTGGTTGGATTCCTAAGTATTTATTTTTTGTGTGTGGCTATTGTGAATGAGATTGCATTCTTGATATGGCTCTCAGCTTGAATGTTATTGGTGTATAGAAATGCTACTGATTTTTGTACCTTGATTTTGTGAACATATTTATTTTATATAGTGTATGGGATAATCTTAAGACTTAGTCTCTGTGGGTAAATATTTATTTTTTCTAATGATTCTTAGTCATGGTGAATTATTTTCTTACTTATTTTGAGATGTTTGATTGTGAACTCATTTTCCTCTGGAAGACATAACTTTGGAAATTTTCCGAAGCCTACGTTTAAGAATTTCCTACAGACAAAATATGCATCTGTTTTTATCAGATGCCTTCTGGAACTACCAGTTGGCTTTAAATTTAAACTACCTTTTCAGGCTTTCTTCTTCAGAGTTTATTTGAACCATCATAATTGTGTACATTTTGTTCCCACTCATGTGACAGCTGACCTGTCATTATGAGGAAACAGGAGTGTCTTTCTACTTTCTCCAGAACAAAGCTGCAAGTTGATTTGTATGATTCTCACTATAGAATTTTTTCCCCTGGAGTTTCACCTCTCCAGGAGCCCTGGCTTTATATGTTTGTTATCATTATTACAATAATCATACATGACTACTAAAGTTCTAATGAATCAAAATAAGGGTTGCCTTTCAGGAAAGTGCATTTTTTACATTTTCCTCCAGTTGTTAAATAAAACTGTTCACATGCTGTCTCCTAAACAACACATTTCCCTATAAAAACCAATATTTTCAAATTTAAATATTTTCAGAATTTTAAAATTTACAATACTACAAGATCTGGAACTTTAAGAGCTGGAAAAGCTCTATAACAAGGAATAATAATAACACAGGGATAACCATATTGTTGCATGGTGATGAATATTTTAAGCTAATGCATTCTAGATGCTGTATCCTATATATACATTTTATTCTTTTATTCTCTAATTCTTCAAGTAGAACAGAATCATTAATGAAACTATGAATCATTCTATAATGAGAATTACAATAATCTTCCTGTACTAAAAGGCACTTAAGATCCAATTGATGATATTAATTAATATTATTAAAATTGTATAATACTTGTAATTATTATACTTAGAAAACTTAGAGACATAGAAATTTGTATTCTTTCACATTAGCCATGTTATCAGATTGCATAAACTTCTCTAGTTATCTTATCTTCAATTTCCTAAACTACATAATATAGTCTATTGCTCTTTGGAAATGTCTCAGTATTTCCAAAATTTATCAAATACCTTAAAAAGGAACACCAACAGATGAACTCAGTTTTCAGTATTAAAAGCAAGATAAATGTTTATAATACAATGAAAAACAGTCTTATGTAAAATTGCACTAATGCTTGTCATCCATTATCAACTGACATGGGAAACATACGGACCTGCAATCTGTGTGTGTGTGTGTGTGTGTACAATGCACATATACATATACACATGGTCATGCACTGCATAACAATGTTTCAGTCAACAACAGACCACATATACAATAGCGGTCCCATAAGATTATAATGTGGCTGGAAAATCCCTATCATCTAGTAACTTCATGACATCATAGCATAATGCAGTACCCACATGTAGCACAGTGCATCACCTACATGTTTGTAAAGATGCTGATGTAATCAAACATATACACTTCCAGTAATATAAAAATATATCATGCAATTATATGTCATGCATAAATAATAGTGATAACAAAATATGTTACTGGCTCATGGATTTACTATAATTTTTATCATTATATTAAAGTGTACTTCTTTTTATAAAAAAGAAAAATCTAACTAAAACAGCCTCAGGCTGGTCTTCTTTAAGTATTCTAGAAGAAGGCATTGTTATAGGAAATGGAAACTCCATGTGTGTGTTATTGCCCCTTGAAGACTTTCCAGTGGGATAAGACGTGGAGGTGGAAGACAGTGATATTGATGATCCTGAGCCTGTATAGGACTAGGCTAATGTGTGTGTTTGTGTCTTAGTTTTTAACAAAAATGTTTAAAAGTAAAAAAAAAAAAGAATTTAGGCTGGGCATGGTGGCTCACGCCTGCAATTCCAGCACTTTGGGAGGCTGAGATGGGTGGATTGCTTGAGCCCAGGAAACATACAAACATGGAGGTGAAAGAGGGGGACAAGACACTACTGAAACAAATGGAGAAACATTCCATACTCATGGATTGGAAGAAGCAATATTGTTAAAATAGCCATGCTATTTTCTTGGTGGAGACAGGGTTTTGCAAGAAAGATACAAAAATTAGCTGGATGTGGTGGTGCATGCCTGTGGTCCCAGCTACTCAGGAGGCTGAAGTAAGAGGATCGCTTGAGCCAGAGGGGTGGAGGTTGCAGTGAGCCAAGATCGCACCACTGTACTCCAGCCTGGGTGACAGAGTGAGACCCTGTCTCAATAAAAAGAGAAAAATAATTTTAAATTTCAAAAATAGAAAAAATTTCTATAAGAAGAATATAAAGAATATCTTGTCCAGCTGTGCAACATGTTTGTGTTTTAACCTAGGTGTTCTTACGAGAGTCAAAGAGTTTAAAATTTTTAAAGTTCACAAAGTAAAAATAGTTACAGTAAGCTAAGGTTAATTTATTATTAAAGAAAGAAAATTAATGTTATAAATTAATGCCCCCTCAGTGTCCAGTGTTTATAAAGTCAATAGTAGTGTATAATAATGCCCTAGGCCTTCAGATTCACTAACCACTCACTCACTGATTCACCCGGAGCAACTTCCAATCCTGCAGACTCCATTCATGCTAACTGCCCTATGCAGATGTACTATTTTTTATCTTTTATACCATATTTTTACTGTATTCTCCCAAAGTGCTGGGATTACAGGTATGAGCCACCATGCCCAGCCAGGAAAAGCAACATTGATATTGATTACAGTTACATCAGGAAATGCAACTTTAAATCACTTTGTCACTTTTCTATGTTTAGATAGACAAATGCTTACCATTGTATTACAATTGCCTACAGTATTCAGTACATTAACAGTACAGGTTTGTAGCCTAGGAGCAATAAGCCCTACTAGATAGCCTAGGTGTATAGTGGGCTATACCATCTAGGTTTGTGGGACTACACTCTATAATGTTCACACAATGATGAAATAGCCTAAGGACATGTTTCTGAGAGCATATACCTATCATTAAGTGATGCATGACTATATACATACATATGTATATTTTTGTAATATACCCTATATTTTATTTCAAATGCAGTAGTGAAAACTCACCAGCTTTGATTGCAAATCAAATTATTTTTGTCCAGCATGAAAATTAACATGCTCTTATTACATAAATATAAAAAGACACCAGCTTTTTAAAGTTACAGCATATATTTAGCAGCAATATTTATCTTATTGCTTATATTTTATCTTATATGCAGTAAAATACTAGGTATCTCATATTTTTGTTAGTATAATAAAGAACACCTCCTCACCTTTAATTAAGCACACAAATAAGATAATCCAATTGATGGAACATGATTCAAATATGAAAAAATATCCTTTCACATATGAACATTGCTAGATGGATTTTTCTTTAGATGTTAATAGATATGACATTGATATGATTTGCATATTCTAGAGGGTAATTAAACTGACACATGTTCAAATCAACTTTAGGACAAAACTGATTAAAAGTTGACTTCCAACCAAAATGACTGATTGGCTTTTAATGCACTGAATGCACTGAAGTGTTCAGAAGGCGATTTATACAGGAGAAGGAAGATATGTTAGTTTCCTATTGCTCTTGTGACATAGCCACACAAACGTAGTGGCTTAAGACCACACAAAATTATTATTGTACATGTTTGAAGTTCAGAAATGTTAAATTGAGTCTTACAGGGCCACAATCAAAGATAGCGTTTCTTCCAGAAGCTCTAAGGGAGAATCTATCTGTAGTAGGTAGAATAATGGCCCTCCAAAGGTGTCCACGTTTGGACAGCCCCAAATCTGTAACTATATTAACCTGCATGGTAAAGGTGGTTTTGCAGATGTCTTTAGTTAAGGATCCTGAGATGGAGAAATCAACTTGGATGATCCAGTGGGCCCAATGGAGTTGCAAGGATAAAAGGAGAGCAGGAGGGTCAGAGTCAGAGAATTCAATGTGAAGATGCAAGTAGAGGTTGGAGTGACACTTTGAAGATGGAAGAAGAGCCATATAGAGGAATGCAGGTAGTATCTAAAACCTGGAAAAGGTAAAAAAATTCTCCCCTAGAGCCACCAGAAGGAACATGCAAAAAGCAAGGAAGCACTTTCTCCTCTAAAGCCTCCAGAAGAAATGCAGCTCTGCTAGCACCTTGATTTTAGCCCTGTAAAAGCCATTTCAGCTTCTGACCTCCAGAACTGTAAAGCAATAAACTTGTGTTGCATTTAGCTACTAAATGTATGGTTATATCTTATACCAGCAATAGAAAAATGGCATACTGTTCCTTGCTTTTTATCCTTCCATCATCGAGCCCACCCAATGTAACTTCCCCATCTCAACATGCTTGATTTAATCACATCTGCAAAGTCCCTTTTTCCATGTAAGATAACATTCACGGGCTCCATGGATTATGACATGAACGTTAGGGGATGGAAGAAGGTGAGGAGGTATTCTGTCAACCACAGAAATTGATGCATCTTTTTAAATCAGAAATGTATCAGAATTAAAAAAAAAATCAGTTCTAAGACTTCATTTTTATTGTGGGAATACATACACTCAGTTACTTCTAGACACTAATAAAACTTAAAAACATGAACTTGGCTGTGGTAGTTTAACAAGAACACACAATAGGAAAGTAGATATGACTTCCAAAACAGATATAACTTCCAAACCAGTAGAAGAAAAACAATGGAGCAAAGAATGTCATATTTAGCCAGCAAGAAACAGGGAGGAAAAAATATGATGGCATCGGGTATGTAAATCAAACCCATAAAAATCAAAAGAGAATTAGAGGACTCCAGTTTCATAGTAGCGTATGTTAACCTAAATTTGTCTGAAACTGATAACTCATACTATAAAGATTACAGAGTACACACACCTGACATGATTTAAATTACTTAACACTATTAATATTAAAGATGGTGAAATAGCATCTCAATGAAAAACA
Source organism: Macaca fascicularis (assembly GCF_037993035.2). NCBI lineage: Eukaryota > Metazoa > Chordata > Mammalia > Primates > Cercopithecidae > Macaca > Macaca fascicularis. The sequence continues at coordinate 67,051,278 of NC_088389.1, read as the reverse complement.
TTAAAATAAATTTTTGATAAAAAATGCTAGACTTACCATTTTTAAAACATATTTCTGCTGACTTCTTAGTCACCGCTACAATAATGATAAATAAAATTTTTAAATATAAATTTTTTAAATATAAAAATCTGTAACAATGAAAATAGGAGTGAGGTCATCCTAAGATGAGTGATTTCAATAAATTTTGATGAGTGTTCACAGTGCTATAAAGGCCACACCCTCTTGCCTCAATCTGAGACAATTTGGGGACCATCTTAGCTCTACAGATACCTGTGGGACTGGGCTGAGGCCTTTGATTTGATTACCTGACAGTGCAAACTCTCTCTCTGCCCAATTTGGCTTCCCTCACATCCAGGGTTAGTAATCCAGAGACCTCATTCCAATAAGCTTCCTCTATTAAAAATCTCTCTCTGAATCCAGTTTCCAGAGAACCTGAGCTGAAACAGGCAATATGAATCTAAAGCTTATACCATGCTATACTGATTCTCCATGTGCTGTGTTTATAAATTTTTATACTGCTGCTGCTGCTAATGCACTTTCTATATACAAGTATTGTTTTACGAGCTTTTCATAAGCTAACTCATTTAATACTAGAAATAAGCCTATGGGAGGTATTGTTATTATACACATTTTACAAATATACCAATTCATACAGGACATAGATAGATATATAGATAGAGATTATTTAAAATAATACTCAGAACAATTAAAAAGTAACACATATTCTGAAATATTTTGACATATTTTTCTTTAAAAATATCAAGATATTTTACCCTGTGGAGAAGACTTCTTTTTTTACTTTATTACTTAATTATTTGTTTAACTTTTTTTTGAATTTTTTTGAATTTCAATAGGTGTTTGTGGAACAGGTGGTGTTTAGTCACATGTATAAGTACTTTAGTAGTGATTTCTGAGATTTTGCCCACCCCTCCCCCAAACCGGAGCAGTGTACACTGTACCCAATGTGTAGTATTTTAATACCTCACCCACCTCCCATCCTTTCCCCCAAGTCCCTGAAGTCCATTGTATCATTCTTTTTTTTTTTTTCTAAGACAGAGTCTCACTCTGTTGCCCAGGCTGGAGTGCAATGGCATGATCTCGGGTCACTGCAGCCTCTGCCTCCTGGGTTCAAGCGATTCTCCTGCCTCAGCCTCCCAAGTAGCTGGGATTACAGGAGCCTGCCAACAGGCCCGACTAAAATTTTTTTTTTTTTTTTTTTTTTATTTTTAGTAAAGATAGGGTTTCACTATGTTGGCCAGGCTGATCTCAAACTCCTGACCTCATGATCCCCCAACTTGGCCTCCCAAAGTGCTGGGAATACAGGAGTGAGCCACCGCACCTGGCCCATATGCCTTTGCCTCTTCATAGCTTATCTCCAACTTATGAGTGACAACATCCAATGTTTGGTTTTCCATTCCTGAGTTACTTCACATAGAATAATGGTCTCCAATTCCATCCAGGTTGCTGTGAATGCCATTATTGTGTTCCTTTTTATGTCTGAGTAGTATTCCATGGTATATATATGCCACATTTTCTTTATCCACTTGTTGATTGATGGCCTTTTGGGCTGGTTCCATATTTTTGCAATTGTGAATTGTGAATTGTGTTGCCATAAACAAGGGTGTGCAAGTATCTTTTTTGTATAATGACTTCTTTTCCTCTGGGTAGATACCCAGTAGTGGGATTGCTGGATCAAATGGTAGACATACTTTAATTCTTTAAGGAATCTCCACACTCTTTTCCACAGCGGTTGTACTAGTTTACATTCCCACCAATGGTGTAAAAGTGTTTCCTTTTCACCACATCTACACCAACATTTGTTTTTTATTTTTTGCTTGTAGCCATCCTTGCAGGAGTAAGGTGGTATCACACTGTGGTTTTAATTTGCATTTCCCTGATAATTAGTGATGTTGAGCATTTTTTCATATTTTTTTGGCCATTTGTATATCTTCTTTTGAGAACTATTCTAGCCCAGTTTTGGATGGAATTGTTTGGTTTTTTTTCTTGCTGATTTGTTTGAATTCCTTGTAGATTCTGGATATTAGTTCTTTGTTGGATGTATAGATTGCAAAGATTTTTTTCCCACTCTGTAGGTTGTCTGTTTACTCCACTGATTATTTCTTTTGCTGTGCAGAAGCTTTTTAGTTTAATTAAGTCCTATCTATTTATCTTTGGTTTTGTTGTGTCTGCTTTTGGGTTCTTGGCAATGAAGTCATCTTTGTCTAAGCCAGTGTCAAGGAGGGTTTTTCCAATGTTGTCTTCCAGAATTGTTATGGTTTCGGGTCTTAGATTTGGTCTATCTTGAGTGGATTTTTGTATAAGGTGAGAGATGAGGATCCAGTTTCTTTCTCCTACATGTGGCTTGCCAATTATCTCAGCTCCTTTTGTTGAATAGGGAGTCCTTTCCTCATTTTATGTTTTTGTTTGCCTTATTGAAGATCAGTTGGCTGTAACTATTGGGCTTTATTTCTGGGTTCTCTATTCTGTTTCATTGGTCTATATGCCTGTTTCTATACCAGTACCATGTTGTTTTGGTTACTATAGCCTTATAGTATAGTTTGAAGTTAGGTAATGTGATGCCTCCAGATTCATTCCTTTTGCTTAGACTTACTTTGGCTATGTGGACTATTTTTTTGGTTCCATATGAATTTTAGGATTGTTTTTCTAATTCTCTGAAGAGTGATGGTGGTATTTTGATAGGAATTGCATTGAATTCATAGATTGCTTTTGGCAGTATGGGCATTTTCACAATATTGGTTCAACCCATCCATGAGTATGAGATGTGTTTCCATTTGTTTGGGTCACCTATAATTTCTTTCAGTGGTGTTTTGTAGTTTTCCTTATAGAGGTCGTTCACCTCCTTGGTTCAGTATATTACTAAGCTTTTTTTTTTTTTTTTTTTTGCGGCATTGTAAAAGGGGTTAAGTTCTTGATTTGATTCTCAGCTTGGTCACTGGTGGTGTATAGCAGGGCTACTGATTTGTGTACATTTGTGTACATTGTGCTAGAATTGCATCCTGAAACTTTGCTGAATTAACTAACCAGTTCTAGGAGCTTTTTGGATGAGTCTTTAGGATTTTCTAGGTATATAATCATGTCATCAGTAAACAGCGACAGTTTGACTTCCTCTTTACTGATTTGGATGCCTTTTATTTCTTTCTTATGTCTGGTTGCTCTGGTCAGGACTTCCAGTACCATCTTGAATAGAAGTGGTGAGAGTGGGCACCCTTGTCTTTTTCCATTTCTCAGGGGGACTGCTTTCAACTTTTTCCCATTCAGTATAATGTTGGCTGTGGTTAGTCACAAATGGCTTTTATTTCCTTAAGGTATGTCCCTTCTATACCGATTTTGCTGAGGTTTTTAATCATAAAGGGATGCTGGATTTTGTCAAATAATTTTTCCGTATATATTGAGAAAATCATGTGAGTTGTGTTTTTAATTCTGTTTATGTGGTTTATCCTATTTTTTAACTTGCAGATGTTAAACCATCCCTGCATTCCTGGTATGAAACCCACTTGATCATGGTAGATTATCCTTTTGATATGCTGCTGGATTATCCTTTTGATATGCTGCTGGATTCAGTTAGCCAGTATTTTGTTGAGGATTTTTGCATCTATGTTCATCAGGGATATTGGTCTGTAGTTTTCTTTTTTAGTTTTATCCTTTCCTGGTTTTGATATTAGGGTGATACTGGCTTCATAGAATGATTTGGGGAGGATTCCCACTTTCTTTATCTTTTGGAAAACTGTCAATCAGATTAGTAACAATTGAGAAGACTTTTTTTACATCCATTAATATTTATCAAAGATTTGTTGAGTTTTTTTGAAACTTAGTATGTAATAAATATTTAAAATAAATAATGTAGTAACAATATCCTCTGCTACAATGCAAACTGCTAGAATTTAATAAAAGATAAACAAATAAAATGAAACTAATTGAAAATACTGAAAATAGAAATCAAAAAACAATACAGCATCCTAAGCAATTATTTATATAAAGAGAATATCAAACTATCAGTTACAAACTAATTATAAATTAACCCATTATTGTGTATTGAAATTTATGAAATGTGACTAAAATTATACTAAAGAGAGAGGAAATACAAATGAAAGAACTAAAGATTCCACTTGAGAAGATAGAAGAAGATTAACAAACTAAAGGCCAAAGAAAGAATTTTGAAAAGGTAAATGTAGAAATTAGTGAAATACAAGCCATTTTAACATTAGTATTTAAAATTAATTTTAAGGCCTATTTCTAAAATAACCTACAAAATACATAAGATTTCAGCAAGGTTAAAGCCAATAAAGAGATAAAACAAAGTAAAATATTAGGAATAAAAATGAAAGATGATGTACACATTATAAATAAATAACATATAAGCCAATGAAGATAAATTATTTTGTCTGTTGCATTTTCTTTGCACCCATGCCCTTCCCTGTTTATGCTTTGATAATAAGGGAAATGTAAGCTAGATCAGTATTACACTACATGTGGTATATAAGATTATTTTATAGGATACTCGTGTGAACAATCTTTCATTTTAATTGTGATGGATTTACTTTAACATATTTTTAAATAAGTAACCTGTCATTAAAATACCACAATTTCATAGATATTATTGCTTAAGGCAATGCTATAAACTATATATTTAAAAATAAGTTGATTTAACAAAAATATTAAGTAAATGACAGTCTAAGTAGTAGTATGCTGTTGTAGCAAAATCATGAATTTAGTGAGTGAATGATTGAATTTAGAAGTACATTCTGTATGCTGTTACCAGTGATGGCAGATCAGTTTTTACTGTCAAAATACCACTATTATACCAAACCCATTTTCCTCTGTTTCCAAATTTCACATGCCCTGAAATCCAGTCTTGACAGTTGACAGTTGTTATGCCTATGCTTCTTGCAAAAGTAATATTTTGAAAAATATAAAAGCAACAACTAGAAGATTTGAACACAAACATGTATCTTCAACACTGGAAAAATTCTAGAGACAAAGAAATCATAATATTATAAAAAGAGACCAATCAAAGGAAACAACAATTTAGTGTATTTTTTTTTATTATACTTTATATTCTAGGGTACATGTGCACAATGTGCAGGTTTGTTACATATGCATACATCCTCCATGTTGGTGTGCTGCACCCATTAACTCATCATTTACATTAGATATATCTCCTAATGCTATCCCTCCCCCCCTCCCCATCCTATAACAGATCCTGGTGTGTGATGTTTCCCTTCCTGTGTCTAAGTGTTCTCACTGTTCAGTTCCCACCTGTGAATGGGAACATGCGGTGTTTGCTTTTCTGTTCTTGCAATAGTTTGCTGAGAATGATGGTTTCCAGCTGCATCCATGTCCCTACAAAGGACATCAACTCATCCTTTTTTATGGCTGCATAGTATTCCATGGTGTATATGTGCCACATTTTCTTAATCCAGTCTGTCATTGATGGACATTTCGGTTGATTCCAAGTCTTTGCTATTGTGAATAATGCCGCAGTAAGCATACGTGTGCACGTGTCTTTATAACAGCATGATTTATAATCCTTTGGGTATATACCCAGCAATGGGATGACTGGGTCAAATAGTATTTCTAGTTCTAGATCCTTGAGGAATCGCCACACTGTCTTCCACAATGGTTGAACTAGTTTACATTCCCACCAACAGTGTAAAAGTGTTCCTGTTTCTCCACATCCTCTCCAGCACCTGTTGTTTCCTGACTTCTTAATGATCACCATTCTAACTGGTGTGAGATGGTATCTCATCGTGGTTTTGATTTGCATTTCTCTGATGGTGAGTGATGATGAGCATTTTTTCATGTGTCTGTTGGCTGTATAAATGTCTTCTTTTGAGAAGTGTCTGTTCATATCCTTTGCCCACTTTTTGATGGGGTTGTTTGTTTTTTTCTTGTAAATTTGTTTGAGTTCTTTGTAATTTCTGGATATTAGCCCTTTGTCAGATGAATAGATTGCAGAAATTTTCTCCCATTCTGTAGGTTGCCTGTTCACTCTGATGGTAGTTTCTTTTGCTCTGCAAAAGCTCTTTAGTTTAATTAGCTCCTATTTGTCAATTTTGTGTTTTGTTGCCATTGCTTTTGGTGTTTTAGACATGAAGTCCTTGTCCATGCCTATGTCTTGAGTGGTATTGCCTAGGTTTTCTTCTAGGGTTTTTGTGGTTTTAGGTCTAACATTTAAGTCTTTAACCAATGGAACAGAACAGAGCCCTCTGAAACAATACCACACATCTACAACCATCTGATCTTTGACAAACCTGACAAAAACAAGAAATGGGGAAAGGAGTCCCTATTTAATAAATGGTGCTGGGAAAACTGGCTAGCCATAAGTAGAAAGCTGAAACTGGATCCCTTCCTTACACCTTATACAAAAATTAATTCAAGATAGATTAGAAATTTAGTGTATTTTTTAAAGCCACATAAAATTAGCTAACCAAAGGAAAATATTTTCAGATTTTCTAAATTACAACCTTGTCCCCTTTTTATAGTATACACATAAAACAAAACAACAAGTAAAAATTAATGAGCGAAAAGTCAACAGGTAAAAAAAGAAACATAGAAAAGGGTGACTGTATTACTCAAGGTTCTCTAGAGGGACAGAACTAATGAAATAGACATATATATAAAGGGGAGTTTATTAAGTGTGAACTCACACGATCACATGGTCCCACAATAGGCCGTCTGCAGGCTAAGGAGCAAGAAGATCCAGTCTGAGTTCCAAAACTGAAGAACTTGGAGTCTGATGTTAGAGGGCAGGAAGCATCCAGCATGAAAGAAAGATGTAGGCTGGGAGGCTAGGCCCGTCTCTCTTTTCACATTTTTTTTTGTTTTGTTTTGTTTTGCCTGCTTATATTCTAGCTATGCTGGCAGCTGATTAGATTGTGCCCACCCAGATTAAGTGTGAGTCTGCATTTCCCAACCCCCTGACTCAAATGTTAATCTCCTTTGGCAACACCCTCACAGACACAGCCAGGATCAATACTTTGTATCCTTCAATCCAATCAATTTGATACTCAGTATTAACCATCACAGTGACAAAATTAATTGCAAATGAGGATCCATAAAAGAATGTATCCATGGGATCAAAGTGCATTTTATTAATTATTGTTAAATATTTTAATATTTAATGATGATATACTCCTCTTGAAACTCTAGATGTTGAATTCATCTATGTGTGGGGGAGGGAGTTTGTGCAGAATGCATTCAAATATGAAAAGCAAAACTAAAAGAAACAAGGAGAAATTATTGGAAACAATACTTTTTGAACTCCTAAACATCTCAGTCTCTCTCAGACCAAACAAGACAAAAATAAATACTCTAAAAGATTGTCCAATATCTATGTTTATGCTCTGTAAAAGGAGGAATTGGTATGAGATAATTTCAAATATCCCTACAAGTTCTAAAATTCTAACTTATTAAAGGTATTTGGAAGTTTTTGAGTAACCTAAAATAAAGTTTCTCCCAAAAGAGTCAATATTATTGCATATGTTTTGCTGTTTCTTATCTTTATAAATGTATTTATATCACTCACCTTTGTCATTTATTACCAGGCCTGCACAGCCATCAGTGGTAGCCCTTGATACTCAGGTACACAGAATATATGAACAGTCCCCTGTGCTCCCAGGAATTATCACTACCAACCAGTAGCTAAGGTTATTATTCAAAGTCTGCTATATGCTGTGACATGTTTTCCTTCCTGAAATGGAATGAAGTTTGCTGCTCTTCAGAATTTACTTAAATGGGTCCAACATTTATGTCTACTTTTGTAAAAATTAAAGTAGACTGTAATCCAGTAAGACATATCTATTATATTGTTTTACACAACCTAGCTATTACTATGCTTGAAATTTAGTTCAAATGTCTTTTGGGATAAACTAATAAGCAGGCATGTATTGACAAAATATTAAAACAAAAGAAAAGCTGATTTTGTTTACTTCGAATGATTAAACAACATATGATAAAACTGTCAAGAGAATTCCTATTTGTACACAAGGGCAATCAAAAGAAGATCATCCTTAATCTCTTTTCCAAGACATCAAGAAATATTTTTCTAATGCAAAAAAAGATATTCTGACGTGTCAAGCAAAATTCAAATCATTATGTTTAACTTACTCTTTTGCCAAATCAGATTTGGTTTGTTTATTGATTCATATCATTTTGGTCCTATTATTTACTGACTCTCTGATACTTCCTTTATATCTGACACTATCAAATTTTATCCTAGAAATGGGCAAGAGATGTGGAGGACTTTTTTCTAAGTACAGGTCATGTATGTGGAGTCATGTAGGAGAGAAAAAGGGTTTTGATATTTTCACCAAATCACTTCCTGTCCTATTTTCGTAGCCATTGTAGAGTTAAAAATGGTATAAATGTTATTGTGAGTCATAAGTAAGCAGAATGAACAGGGATTCTATATGAATTTCTTACTACATTTTTTTTTTTAAGATGCGATTTCACTCTGTTGCACAGGCTGGAGTGCAGTGGCACGATCACAGCTTACTGCAGCCTCAACCTCCCAGGCTCAAGCAGTCTTCCCACTTTAATCTCCCAAGTAGCTGAGACTACAGGCACATGCCACCATGTCTAGCTAATTTTTGTTTTTGTTTTTGTTTTCTAGCGATAGAGTTTAGCTGTGTTTCCCAAGCTGGCCTTGAACTCCTGAGCTCAAGCAATCCACGCATCTCGGCTTCCCAAAGTGTGAGCATTACAGACATGAGCTACCACATCTGTCCTCTTATTACAATTTAGAGAAATTAAAGCCTGGATTTCAATGGAGGTGACTACAAGACAATCTATTGCAAGGTAAGATTAAATGTGGAATAAAAATTAGGAAGTTAAATATGTGTAGTTTATGATATCTGTAAGTCTGTATTGATTTGCTTGTTCCCTAAATGTAGATAGAATACCAGATTTAACAAGAAAGAAAATTGCAAACAACTAACATTTCTTGATCTCCAAATCTGAGCACTTCCACAAATACTATCTAACAATCTCCCTCATTACCTTTATGAGGCAGACAATTGTCCATGTCAGAGACATTCAAACTGAGGTTCAAAAAGGTAATTTCCTTGGCCAGTATCATGTATTATGGGCTTACTTAGGATGGGGGCATTCATCTAAAAATTAGGAAAAGATAGGAGAAGAACATTTTTACTTCAGTTTTAAACATCTGCTGACCAAATTTGTTTCTGGTTTTCTGTTTTTGAGGACTTATTTCTACCATGCACAATACATACTGTGGTCCTGCAAGAACTAACAGTGAGTGTATTAGACCATTCACAAATTGCTATAAAGAAATACCTAAGACTGGGTATAAACGAAAGAGGTTTAATTGGCTCACGATTTCACAGGCTGTACAGGACACATGATGCTGGCATCTGCTCAGCCTCTGGGGAAACCTCAGGAAACTTAAAATCATGATGGAAGATGAAGAGGGAGCACACACATCATATGGCCAGAGTAGGAGCAAGCGAGAGAGAGGGGGAAGGTGCCACACACTTTTAAAGGAGCAGATCTCAAGAGAACTCATTCACTCTTGTGAGGACAGTACTAAGGGGATGGTAATAAACCATTCCAGAGAAACTCCCTCCATGATCCAATCACCTTCCACCAGGTGCCTCCTCCAGCATTGGGGATTACAATTCGACATGATATTTGGTGGGAACACAGATCCTAATGAACTGTTGCTGTGTATGTTATAGTTTTACCTACCTCTGACCAGTCCAGTGATACCACTGATCTTTTCAGATCATAAAACCTCCCATAATCTCCTATGTGTAAATTACAAATTCTTCCTTCATTTAATATGTTAGGAATATCTTTGTTTTCCAAAATTTTTTTCAGTAACTTATGAGACTTTTTCTCATCTAATTTTTAATCATTTTGTTTTTAAAAACTGTATTTCAAATTCTGTCATGAATATGGATTTTTTCTCTTGAAAATTCTTTCCTTATTAAATCATTCTTACATTTTGTTTCATTTTAGCACCATGTCTAACGAGCAAGTTTTACTTTTTGTAGTTATTATAGAGTTGCTTATTGGTACTTATAGTCTATTTATGTAATAAGTCCTGTCTTTGCTTTGTTTGGAAATGATATAAAATTCATACTGGGTTCATTATTCCTGGAATTTAATAGGAAAATAAAATAAAGAATAGTTGCTTAAAATCAGATTTACCCTCTGACAGGTAAATGCTTTGTAGTATATCTCCTTTTAACGGTAAAGTGTAATAATATTAATTTTGCTTAAAAAAAATGGAAACACTTATTGAAACTCACTGAAATAAAGCACTCTGGGGAACCACAAAAGCACTGCTCTAAGCACTATTTAATTGAGTAGAAATTTGGAAAATTAAAAGAGACTGATAGAAAAATAGCTTTTCAGTCATATGGGTAAATATAAAATTATAGAAGTGTGCTGTGTAATGAGAAGCATCAGTAATAAAGGAAAACGAGGTTTTCCTTTTTTTCTTTTTTTTTTTACAAGAAAAGCATCATTTAATCATGTCCTCCACATAGAAGCACAGACAATGCTAAAACTTCATCAAGTTGTGTAAAGTCATTGCAGGCATTCAGATGACGCTTTGTAGGACAAGAAAAGAATACAGGTGAGAAAGAAACATTCCAGTTCTCCAAATTCTGTCTTTAGAGTCCCTCCATAATGTCAGTGGCTGTAGTACTTGATAAAGGGTTTTAGCCAACACAAGGACTAAATTCCAGCGATACCTTAGAGGACACAAAGAAAATGTGGACTAATCACATGGGAAAAAAATCAGGAGACTACTGAAAATAAGATTGAAAGGAGAGATTTGGTGAAACATCCCAATTTCCAGCTTCCTCTCCTCTTTATTCTCTAGGTTCCTTCCATTCCCACAGAGTGCCAAACCAGGAGCAAAAATACTCACTTCGTGATTTCTGTCTCCTCAGGCAAATTGTTGATCACTGTTTGCCTTTCTCCCGCTCCAATCCGAGTCTCCACTTTCTCCCTTATCACAGAAAGCATAGGTGGCAGGACTGCTTCCCCATCAGGACTTCTCTGTGGTTCCTGTGAGGGCATGGTGCAATGGGTGTGAGCTCCATGAAGGCCAGCAAGAGTGATTGTCTGTTTATGACATTTTAGAACATTTGAAATAATTCCTTATGTTTATGAACTATGCCTATAAATATCACCACCAAAATAAAGATAGCACCAAAGTTTTAAAAGCACAGATTGCAACTCATGATACTTTTATCTCACAAAGGAAATTCAAAGGCATAATTTAAATGGTTAAGAGATCAACTTATCGCTAATGAGTGTTAGAAACCAGTGCACATGGGCAGACTTCCTTTTTGAAGCAGTTTGCTACATTGCAAAGAGTGTGCCAATAACTCCAGGTTGATATATATACCTTTAAAGATAAGCAGGGCCAAATGGGGCATGAGTGAAACAGTTCTAATCATTATTACCACCTAAAAAAAATCACAAACATATTGTTGTATATAATGATAAACAAGTATTTTAGAAACCCTAATTCAAATGAAATTATATCAAGTTGCAATTAAGTAGCTCATATTTTCTTGAAATTGGGTGGATTTAATTTCAAAAAGTGTGTTTACACTTTTTATATCATTATGTTTTATTCTAAACTGGATGAAAATATTAATTCTGTTTTTGTGGCATGCTAGGGGTTAGGGGATTGTGTTTGAAGCAGTCTAGCATGCATGCAAACAATACGGGGTTTGTGCCTACAGGGAATTTTAAAACAGCAATAAAACCAACTGGAAGTTTGTCTGCTCTTTGCTAACACCATGTGAGTTTTTGAGTTTCTGCTTCTTAGTATAATAGACTAACATTCTACCAAATGACCTCCCTCCCTATTAAAAACAACAACAACAACTATGAAACCTGAACGTAATACAAAAGCAAATACCTTAAAGTACTGGGGAGGAAACAGAGCAGGTTCCAGTTAGAGCTCATGTTCACTTGGAGGAAAGGAAACTGTGAAAGCTGTATAAGGAAATTCTCATCTCTTTGCCTTTGGACCTGGAACTAAGGGCAATTCCCCAAAAACAAGTAGCTGCAGAGGATACAATCTTTCTGGTGCTAAGAATCAGAAAAGTGAATAGGAAACTATAAACAGGGAATCCTAGAAGAGATAGAGCCAGACAATGGTTTCCACAAAAGCCCTCTATCCACATTTCTGGTTGATCTCCACCCATGCATGGAACCAACTCAAGGCAGCTCAAAGACAAAAACTGAAATGAGATGAGAGCTGCTACCATGAAGTTGCCAGAGTATGAACAGAAGCAGGCACACTTTGCTAGAGAGAGCATACTTGCCTAAGAAGAAAAGATAGGCAACTCAACACTTGTGTTCAGAGAGAAAAAGTTTGCTTCTCTGGCCTGGAGACTTATAATAGAGAAGTGAAGAGGGTGCAAATACTGAAGAGAATGAGAGAATCCCAGAGGGGAAAGAACCAGAGAAGGGCTCCATTAACTTTCTCTACCCATATCAATGACAGAACCCTAAAACATGCATACACATAGAATAGACTAAAAGCAATCCATCCAAAGGCAAAAGATCTGAACAGAGACTACAGCTGTCACACAAGAAGCCCAGTCAAGAAAAATACCTGTTATGAAAATGCTTATTGGATAAAAATTTAAAAACCAAAATATTTTCAACTTAGTGGCCTTAATATGAAAAATAAAATACAAATGTACCCGATACACAAAAAATCAAGAAAATTGAATACATTCAAGAGAAAAGGAAATCAAATCTAAAGTTGAAATGAACCAGATTTTGGAACTAACTGGTAAAGATTTTCAAGTGTCTTTTGTTACTAATCCCAGTGTAGTAAAACAAAACATGTTTGAATGCATTAAAAAGCTCAACAGAGAAATGGGAAGTCTCAGTAGAAAAAGTGACACTGAAAAAAAAAAAAAGAACTAAATGGAAAATCAAGAACTGAAATATGTAATTTCTGAAATAAAAATTTACTGTAAGACTTAGCCAAATGGACATGTCAGAAGAGCAAATGAACATAAGAATATGTCAGTAGAAATTATCTCAGGTGAACAATATAGAACAAAAAGATTGAAAAAAATTAACACAGCCACCGTGACTCATTAGATAACATCAAATTTTGAATGTACAGGTAAATGGCATACTAGAAGGAGAGGAGACACAGAATGAGACAGGAATAGTATTTGAAGAAATAATGGACTGGGTGCAGTGGCTCACGTTTGTAATCCCAACAGTTTGGAGGCTGAGATGGTTGAATCTCATGACCCCATGAGTTCAAGACCAGCCTGAGCAACTTGGTGAGACCCCCTTTCAACAAAAAATATAAAACTCAGCTGGGCATGGTGGCACTCGAGTAGTTCCAGCTACTCGAGTGGCTGAGGTGAGAGGATCGCTTGTGCCTGGTAAGTCGAGGCTGCTGCAGTGAGTTGCGATCAAGCCACTGCACTCCAGCCTGAGTGACAGAGCAAGACCCCATCTCTGAAAAAAAAAAAAAGAAAAGAAAGAAAAATAAAAATGGCTTAAATCTCCAAATTTCGTAAAAATCAGAAATGTTTAAATTTGACTTAGTGTTTAAAAATGATTTGGTGTTTAAATAAACACTAAATCAACACCAAATAGAACAGTTAAAAAGAAGCAGACAGTAGTTTGTATTTCTGTGGGGTCAGTGGTGACATCCCCTTTATCATTTTCTGTTGTCTGTTTGATTCTTCTCTCTTTTCTTCTTTTTCAGTCTAGCTGGCAGTCTATCTATTTTGTTATTTTTTTCAAAAAGCCAGCTCCTGGGTTCATTGATTTTTTGAAGGGTTTTTTTGTGTCTCTATCTCCTTCAGTTCTGCTCTGATCTTAGTTATCTTTTGTCTTCTGCTCACTTTTGGATTTGTTTGCTCTTGCTTCTCTAGCTCTTTTAATTGTGATGTTAAGGTATCAATTTGAGATCTTTCTAGCTTTCTGATGTGGGCATTAGTGCTATAAATTTCCCTCTTAGCACTGCTTTCGCTGTGTCCCAGAGATTCTGGTACACTGTTTCTTTTTTCTCATTGGTTTCAAAGAACTTCTTGATTTCTGCTTTAATTTTATTATTTACTCTAGAGTCATTCAGGAGCAGGTTGTTCAGTTTCCATGTAGTTGTGTGATTTTGAGTGAGTTTCTTAATCCTGAGTTCTAATTTGATTGCACTGTGGTCTGAGAGACTGTTATGATTTCCCTTCTTTTGCGTTTGCTGAGGAGTGTTTTACTTCCAATTATGTGATTGATTTTTGAATAAGTGCCATGTGGCACTGAGAAGAATGTATATTCTGTTGATTTGGGGTGGAGAGGATGAAGCTGGAAGCCATCATCCTCAGCAAACTAACACAGGAACAGAACACCAAACACTGCATGTTTTCACTCATAAGTAAGAGTTGAATGAGATGTCAGTGAGAACACATGGACACAGGAAGGGGAAAAACACACAACAGGACCGGTCGGTAGGTGGGGGACAAGGGGAGGGAGAGCATTAAGACAAATAGCTAATGCATTTGGGGCTTAAAAGCTAGATGACGGGTTGACAGATCCAACAAACCACCATGGCACATATATACCTGTGCAACAAACCTACACATTCTGCACTTGTATCCCAGAACCTAAAGTAAAATTTTAAAAAATAAATAAATACAGAAGCAGACAAAAGGCCTATCACAGTCAGACTGTTTAAAGCCAGTGATGAAGAACAAATCTTGAAAGAAGATTTTAAAAAATGTATTTTTTATACAAGGGAGCAGCAATACAATTGATGGCTGATTCTTAACAAAAACTATAAGGAGAGGATAAAAAAGAGAGTGAAGTTACATCTTTAAAGTGCCAAAGGAAAAAAATATTGGTCAACTCATATTATATATCCAACAAAAATATCATTCAAGAATGAAGGCAAAATATACTTTTTCAGACACAAAAAAGCTAAAAGAATTCATTGCCTGCAAACCTATATTAAAAGAAATAATAAATGAAATTATTTAGGAGGAAGAGAAATAATACCACATGCAAATTTGAATCCTCTGAAAAGAATAAAGACTAACAATGGCTGGACACATTGGCTCACGCCTATTATCTCAGCACTTTGGGAGGCCAAGACGGGAGGATCATGAGGTCAGGAGTTCCAGACCAGCCTGGCCAACATGGTGAAACCCTGTCTCTACTAAAAATACAAAAATTAGCTGGGTGTGGTGGTGCACGCCTGTAATTCCAGCTATTTGGGAGGCTGAGGCAGGAGAATCTTTGAACCTGGGAGGCAGAGGTCACAGTGAGCTGAGATCGCACTACTGCACCCATTCCAGCCTGGGCAATAGAGTGAGACTCCGTCTCAAAAAAAATAAAATAAAATAAAGACTAATAAAAATGGTAAATATCAGAGTAAATGCGAATGACTAACTTTTGTTTACTTTTGTTTCTCTTAATTTCTTTCTAAATTGTTTAAGAATTTAAAATAAAATACCTTTTTCAACATCTGTGAACCTAAAACTGCTCTTTAAAAAACATTGCCTTATGAGATTTATAACATGTGTAGGTGGGAAGAGAACCTGAGGCCAGGAGTTCAAATCTAGCCTGGGCAACATAGTGAAACCCTGCCTTAAAAAAAGATCCTGTTAATGTTTGGTAATACAATCCACCAAAACATTAATTAAATTATATATTAATGAAGTAAAGACTAATTAGAAGACAGAGTTTGTCAAAAAGTACTAAGAAAAAAACAAAAACTTCTCAAAAGAAGACATTCATGTGGCCAGCAAACCTATGAAAAAAGTTCAGCATCACTAATCATTAGAGAAAAGCAAATCAAAACCACAAGGAGATACCATCTCACACCAGTCAGAATGGTGATTATTTTTAAAAAGTCCAGAAACAACAGATGCTGAAGAGATTGTGGACAAAAAGGAACACTTCTACACTGTTAGTGGGAGTGTAAATTAGTTCAACCATTGTGGAAGACAGCGTGGTAATTCCTCAAAGAGCTAGAGACAGAAACACCATTTGACCCAGCAATCCCATTACTAGGTATATACCCAAAGTAATATAAATCATCCTATTATAAAGATAAATGCATGCATATGTTCATTGCAGCACTATCCACAATAGTGAAGACATGGAATCAACCCAAATGCCCATCAATGATAGACTGGATAAAGAAAATTTCGTACATATGCACCATGGAATACTATACAACCATAAAAAGGAATGAGATTAGTCCTTTTCAGGGACGTGGATGGATGTGGAAGCCATTATCCTCAGTCAACTAATGCAGGAACAGAAAACCAAACACCACATGTTCTCACTTACAAGTGGGAGCTGAACAATGAGAACACATGGACACATGTTGGGAAAACAACAATTTCTCGTATCTTAGAGGAAGAAGTTGCTTATTTATTTTCACTTTGATTCTCAGCCTCTCTTATTTACACTGTGTGATCCTGATAAGCTCTCATAGCCTCTCAACCTCTGTTATATTAATATTTAAGACAATCTTTCTCATTAGACAAATCACAATCTGTCACTACTCTTTTCAAACATTTTGGTAGCCTTTTATGGCCTAAAGTCTCAAATCCTCATCATGGTAGAACTCACCACATACAAGTTCCACTCGTTTTTGTTTTTGTTTTTAATACAATATTTCAAATCGAAGTAATAGTGAGTCAAATGATCTCCTGAAACTCCCTCATTACTTCTTTCATGCTTCTTACATTAAAACCCTGCTTCTATTGGTCTGTTTCTCTGTCTACCTAGATTAGGAGCTCTTTAAAAGCAGAGAAATTGTTTTATTAATCTCCATATGCATAGTGCCTGCCCTAGCTCCTAGAACCTAAAAATGAATGAATAAATGAACTATAAGCCTAGAGGATACTATACCTCAGTGAAAAGCCAAGAATCAAAGTATTCTGATGTCATACCCTTTGGCTAAAAAGCATGCTGCTCTGGAAGAAGATAGAAAGCAGAGAAAGAACAGTTTGAAATCAGACCTGTGAGGCTTGTGCTGAGTGATTTCACGCACATGCTCTCTGCAACATTCATGAGTCAGTCATACACAGCCTCATCTACCAGGAGGCTAAAGATCATAAGGTTAATCTTTTTATCACAGAATATTTATTTCTCACTAGTTGAGATTGATGGGTGTTGCTCTCTATGAATTCAGCCTCTTTGCTTCAGGCACATCTTCGTCCTTCCTGGATATCAATATTGCCAATACTGCCAACACGGCACCTTCAATGGCGGGTGTATTTTTTTCTTACCTGTTGAAATTCCTAAGCATTTCTAGACAGCTGGTGTTTTCAGCTAGAAAGTCGCGCATTTCATTTTGAAGCATGTCTTTCTCACCATGAATATATTAAGTACAAGGAAGGCATTTGGAGGGATTACTAGACCAAACCACTGATGGCTAATCAGTTCTTATATACCAATCATGTCACAAACCTGTATAGAAATGGCACTATGTTACCGTGATTAAATTTGAGTATGATTTCTGCCTTGAATGTTTTATTGGGAATTAAGGAGGGTGATTCACTATACCAGAGGCTACAAAGGAAATTTTTATGGAAAATCAAATAGGCACTATAGCTTGATAGTTTGTCAGGCTTCTTCAAGAGGTTGACAACATTGCCTCTTCAGAAGGAAAAGAAATCTTTTGCCCAAGTATTCAGCAGGTTAACAGATTTTGTTAGCACAAGTTTTGAAAATCACACTTGATGTGATGTGGTACCGCACAGCTTATGTGTCAATTTGAGCATCATTTTATTGATTTTTTCCATGGGGAAGACAGGGTTAACAGAATTACAACAGAATTTTAGTGAACTTCTATTGCATAAGGTTTGGCAATAACAATAATCATCATTTTTCTATCTTCTTGAAAACACTTTCGAAGTTTTATAGTAATAGGCTGCTAAAAAATAATGACATATACCAGAGCATAGAAATACATTGTTTTACTAACAAATGCTCCAAAGTTTAGGATTAGCTTGAATGACAGATTTTTAAAAATACATTTGCATTTCACATGGGTATACATATGGTATAGTGAAAAGAACATAGTCTTTTGACTTTGTTCAAGCTTCAGTATTGCTACTAACCAGTTGGATGAGCTCAGGCAAGCACTCTGACATTTTAAATTTCTATTTTCAGTGTTTGTAACATGGGAATATTTATACCTGCCTTGTGAAGTTGTTTTTAGAATGAAAAGAGATTATATATGTAAAGTGATAAACACACTGTCTGGTCTCAATAAGTGCATATTACATGTTAGTTCCTCTCATACTAACAAGGACAAACACACCGTTCTATGGCAACTTCTCTCTGTTTCATTTTCCCCCATCCTCCAGGTGCTGTTTCTCATCATAAGACCATAATATTAAGTCTGAATGTGAGTCTTTTCTATCACTAAGTAGTCGCGCGTTTTATCTATATCTTATCTGTCTCTCAATTTAAACATAATTAAAAGATAGAACACTGTGAACTAGGTAGCCCAAGATGACAGGGGAAGACCCAGAAAGGAAAAGCACAGGGAAGAGATGCACCAGGCAGAATGAAAGATCAGAGATAATAAGGCCACAGCTGCTCCAGCAGATGTCTTCCTGATGTTATTCACCATTGAGTAAATTTCTGCTGTTATCCCCAAAAACAAACAATTTCTTCCTCAAAAATCTAATTCCTGAAATATATGGCTTATGTTTCATGTTTTCTATGGGGACACTCCTTCTCAATGTCCTGGATGATTCAGCACCCTACAGGGTCCCCTCGACTTTTCCCACCCACCTCCTATTCTGAGTTTCAGGAGATCATTTGACTCATTATTACATCAATT
This sequence comes from Macaca fascicularis, assembly GCF_037993035.2. Classification (NCBI taxonomy): domain Eukaryota; kingdom Metazoa; phylum Chordata; class Mammalia; order Primates; family Cercopithecidae; genus Macaca; species Macaca fascicularis. The sequence continues at coordinate 67,032,434 of NC_088389.1, read as the reverse complement.
TGAAATAATATTTAAGCACAGTCTAAACCAAATCTTGTTTTAATTCGTTTTTTTGTCGTTGCTGTTTTTTTCCCCAAACCACTCCTGGAAACCTTCAAACTTACCCAGTTTCCTTGCTGGCTACTTAATTAAGAAGTTGGAGGAACCCAAATTGAATCCCTTATACTACTCCCACCTTTATCCCTGTCTAGACTGAGACTCTTCTCGATTTCTCATATCTTAGTGGAAGAAGTTGCTTATTTATTTTCACTTTGATTCTAAGCCTCTCTTCTTTACACTGCGTAATCCTGATGAGCTCTCATAGTCTTTCAGCCTCTGTTATATTAATATTTAAGACAATCTTTGTCATTAGAGCAAATCACAATGTGTCACTACTCTCTTCAAACATCCTGATAGCCTTTTATGGTCTGAAGAAAAGTCTCAAATCGTCATCGTGGTGTGTAGAACTCACCATACACAAGTTCCATTCGGTTTTGTTTTTTTTTTTTTTTCCAATTTCAACATCTACTACGTATTTGCTCCTTTCTGTGTTATCAGACAACTTTCCATACCCTAACCATTCCACGAGTACCCACACTTCCATGCTTGTGCTCACGATTTTTCCCTTCGGCTTTATATCCCTTCACCAACCATCTCTCAAGGCTCAACTCAAAATTACCTTTCAGGTGCTTTCCATGGTTTTCCAGGCTGCAATTAATCCTTTTGTCTGCAAATGTTATGCTGCTTCTAGATAAGTTATAAGATTTATTACATTCAGATTTATATTTACCTGGCTTCTCTTTAGTAATGATAACTGAATTACAGTTATCATTACTTAAGTAAAGCATTTTTATTTACCCAACTCTGTCTCTCTCACACTCTTTCTCCATGAAACTATAGCTCCTTGATGTTTGAAAGCAAGTGTTAGCAATCAGCTTTCCCAGGGTGCACAGGACAGTGGTTTGATTATAAACCTGCGTTTTCAAGGAAACTTGAGGGACTTTGAATGATGGACAACCCCCTATCAGATATCATCAGCCTGAAACATCCTTATCTTGGCATTAAATTAGAAGAAACCCCAGACCCTGAGTACCAGAATTGTTAGAATCACAGTCTCAGTAAAGAACCAACTCCTGATCACTTCTCTAAAGGAAAGCTCTAGAGGTCTACACACTCTGCAGTCACTTTCAATTCTATCCAAGTATAGACTTAGAACTCTAGAAAACAATAGGGACAGTCTTCAGCCAGGTAAAGCCTAAAACCAGCAAAGAACAGGGAGAGTGAGGGATTGTCAGAGAAATTTGTATTTGTCTTATTTAACCTTCAAGGGACAGAATTTATTGTATGAAACTCAGGAGCACCTGAAGACAAAGTTTACCTAGAAGACTAGTGGGGTATTCAGCATTTTGGAATCTCTATTTTCAGAACAGCATGTGGTTAATTAACTCCAACACTACTAACACTTCTTACCCATAAATTTAAGCATTTTCTAGAACAGAAGCAAGGTTTCTGAACACAAGTGTTTTCTCAAGACTTTGCTGTTAATTTTGTAGAGTTATGAATGTGTTTAGGGTCCAGTTAATTTCTGACTCTACCAAAAATTTCTAATAATGAATAATTATGCTATGTGATTTGAACTTTTTAGGGGAAATAGCTATATAAATGTACTGGAACTATTAAAATATTTCGAACAGCAAACAATCACTATTTTAGGTTCAAGCAATAGTACTATACCATTAATAAATTTACTCTACAATGTGCAAGTCAAAATAGGTGTGTTAATTCTCCAAGGATTCCACCTAGAGTAGTAGATGCTGGTAGATGGTTTCACCCTTTCTATAGTTAAAATAATAGAATTACAGTTATCATTCCTAAAGTAAAACATTTTTATTTACCCAATGTAGAACATATTTCTCATCTCTAATATCTGAATTCATGATTGTCAAAGAAAAGTTACCCATCTAACATTTGACCATGCTGAAATTTCTTGAAACTAAAAATAGGCAGTGCCTTTGTTATAAACTTGATGTATGAGGTACCCCAAACAAGATGTTCATTCTTGGGCCTTTGTACTTACTATAGTTTCAAATTGTAACCACATTGTTCTGATGTTGGCTAATATCTGTCCTCAACTACAATCTTACTTCTCACACAGGAGAATCCTTTCTTATGACTTTCTGCTCATAAAATTTCAAAAACATTTAGTGTCCTTATATATGCCTGAAATTTTTCATAAAATACATTTTAAGACATAGACAAAGTTGAGTAAAACATTATTTATAAAGTTGATTCAAGAATATAAAAGTATATTACAGTTTCTGAGAAAACACTTAATGTCTCTATCATAAAATTACATGTATGTAGCCCATAATAATGTTCTTTTTGCCAAAGTTTTACCAAATCAAGCATATTATTAAACAAAAACTACTTTAGATCTTAGTTCATGATGACAAATTATTTTCATCAAATATTGTTTATTACAATATATGATTATGAAATACATTTAGTCTCAATATTTTATTTTTCATAGTCTTTAATTACACTGTGTATCAAAACTTGAACCCTTTCTGTTTTTATACTGTGGTTATCTCGTTATTATAAATATTCTTAAATGATTTTACTTTTATATCTATAATAAAAAGCAATGCAAATTGTAAAATGCAATATCTAACTTGGTGAGCTTAGGGGAAATAGCTAGTAATTTGCTTGCTAAGTGAAGCAAAACAGTAAATGATTTATTATCAGATTTTATATTGTATTGAGAATCTGTGCCATAAATCTTACTATATTTGAATTATAATGGTGGACAAATCACTTTCTATGACTTCTCTATCATAGTAAAGGAACTGTGATTATCCTTCATTGATTCAAGAATGATATCTATTTGTCACTTATGACATGACAGAGCTGAGTTATATTAGGATATAATAAGCTCCTTCTAACCATTTTGAATGTTGGCATCAGGAGAATTTTAAAAAAAATGAAAAAGAAAAATACCAGTCAATAGTAAGGACAGTGATAAGAAGCTTGAAGGACTTTTTAAAAAAACATAAAGTAGAGTAATATATTGTGATTCTTTTAGAGTTCACATCAAATGTATTTGTGTGTTTGTATAATAATTATGTTAAATCTGCAGGTCTTAAGATGAAAAAAACTAAAGAGTGCACTCCGAAGTATAAATTAGATGTACATTCATGGAAAAGATAGACCTTCTTTGTGGATGAGAATTTTAAATGTTGTAAAGATGCCAATTTACCTAAAAATAATTTAAACATTTAAAGAGTAATAAATTTTCAAGCAAATATTTTGAGTTAACAATTATTTAGAAACATTTCAGTAAAAATAAATATTTTAGACTAGCTAGAATTTTTTTTTAAATAAAAGATGTTGACTTTCTCTGTCAGGTAATGACTATACTATAAAACTATAATTATAATAGTTTAGTCCTGGAAATAAGAACAAGGCAACAGATCAACAGAGCGGAATGAAAGAACTCCAATCTGCTATACCAGAATCTATTCATATTTCTATCTTATTTCTCTATAATCAACTACTATTAATCTTATTTAGAATTGAAGTGAAACCCCGTGCCAAACATTTGGAAAATAGTATTATTCAATAAATACTAGAACTGTTTAGCTCTGCAGAAGAAAAAATCGTACCTCTGTAAAAAGAAAAAATCATTTGTTAAATAGTAATTTGTGGAAAAATAAACCACAAGAATTGTTGAAGACTCTATAACTTAAAGGGGAGCAATTTCTAAATTCAAGCACAGTTGAAGAAATAATATAAAAGAGTTATTCTGAATATTAAAATATTCAGTATAGCAAAAACACCTCAAGAAGACAAAGAAGAAGGTGAGAAAATACTTGTAGGGTTAAAAGTTCATTGCCCTAATGTAGAAATGCTTATGCAAATTGATAAAAAGATGGCTAAAACGCCAATAGATAAATTGCAAAGTAGTTGAAAATAAAAAAAGAACTAAAAGTTAAAAATATTCATGGCTAAGGATATGTTCAACTTGTAATAATGAAAAACTAATTAAAATGACAATGTTAAGCTATACTTTAAGGAAACTAACCTATTTCATAGTTGAAAAAAGATGGAAGAAAATCCGTATTTTCAGCAAGGGTTCTAGGTGATTCCATGAAGCTGTGTACTTTGTTTAGACACTGTTATACTCACAATAACTCCCCACCTATTTTGCATTATTTATTCAGTAAACATCAATGAGGGCTTACTATGTTTCAGGCACTGTTCTACATGTGGGAAAAGCAACAAACAAAATACGCAAGGATCCCTTCACAGAAAGGTAATGAAGGGGAGTACACTAGGAGAAATAGAGGAGCTTTGAGAGTGTTAAAAAACAAATGACTTTTGGGGAAAGACTAGAAGGAGACGATGGGCCAGTTATCCATGTAGATAACTCGGGAAAGAGCATGCCAGGTAGAGGGCACAGGAAGTCCCAAAGCCTTGAAGCCGTCACTATTTTTTTGTAGTTTCCCAGGTGATTTGAATCTGCAGCCAGGATTAAGAGCCATGAGGGTAATGTTTTCAAGAGAGTGCTCTTAGGCTCTACTACAAGCTAAAAATACTTGGGAGAGAATGCAAAATAGTAGATAGAAAAAAAATTTCTCTGAATCTTTCCCCAATTCAATAAAATCAGAACTGATTTTATTTTTCAAATGGACAAGCTAAACACCCAGTGTTACAATCTTTGACATTTCTACCATATCCCCAGTGAAGACATTTTCAAAGTGAGGGAAAATTAAATCAGCATATCTTTACCTGAAGGTTTAGAAAACCTTAGCTGGTGCACTTACCAAGTGAAAATCACAATAATGTAAATTTGGTTCTAAACAAAAAAGAATTATTTGATAAATATATTTGTATTCTATTATCTAATGTATTTTTATACTTAGGACGAATATTTAGTATTAGTATCAATGGATGGCATATCCTCTCACATACATGTAAGTAAACAACAAGTAAATGTATAGACAGAAAGAAAAGTAAGTTGTTAGTAACAATTACCACCTTTGTTTAAATTTAATGAGCTCTTAATGAACTATCACAGATAAGATATTGGTGTCAATACCAAGTAGAATAATAGACATTATGGTGGGAGGGTGGGAGAGGGGTGAGAGATAAGAAATTAAACTACTGTGTATAATATACACTGTTTGATTGATGGTTACACTGAAAGCCCAGATTTCACCACTAGGCAATATATCCTTGTGACAAAGCTGCACTTTTACCCCCTAAATCTATAAAATTTTTTAAATAAAAAAAGATATTGGTGTCAGAAATGTCTTTAAAGACTTATGCTAACAGCCAAATATAGACATTCCCCTTTCTATGTACACTTTGGATTAAATAACAGACCAGGAGTAAGCCATGACAGATTTTAATAGAGCCTTTCGCTGAAGTCTTTCCTCTAGTTCTAGTCTCTGTCCTAAGCAAAAAAAAGAAGACAATGTATGCTTTGTTAATAGCCTGTTTCACTTCCTAATTAAGAAGGTCACAAGTAACAATACTCCTTATCGCCACAGCCTTTCAACCACAGGTGTATTACATTAATTCCATTTAATTTGTTTAAATCTATAACATATGTCAAAGATAATACAGCATTTTGTATCTATCTTGCAGTTCAGCTGTAAAAGGAATTACTGAAAAGTCACCTTGGTGCTAGGTTTCATTAATTTAATTATGAATTGCTTTTCCATTTACCATTGAGTGGCTAAAATAATGCAACATTGGATGATGTTTTATAGTAATGGAATACCTAATTAAAATCATAATTCAATAAAACATGCTTGTTCTACTATTCTCATTCGAGCCAGTTTTAGTTCACTTGCAAAGTAATAAAAATAAAAATAATACCTGGCATTATTTTCATGACCCTCCAAATATAAGCAGGTACACTGTATACAACAATGGGGGAAAACTTTGTATTACCTAGAAAATCCAATCAGTTTAGTTTATTTAAAACTCAAGTCAAAAGTTCTAATGTTTTTCTGAATGATCCAACTACAATATCTACCTAACTCAAAGATCCTATCTTATACAAGCTCTCTGTTGAAGCTGTTCTCCTTAAATATATGGGTATAAATTAGTGTGAAAATAGTAAAGGTACTAAGAGCATAGCATCATAGTGTCTTTCTTTTTTCTTTTTTTCTTTTTTTTTTTTTAACAGTCTTGCTGTATTGCCCAGGCTGGAGTGCAGTGGTGCTATCTTGGCTTGCTGCAGTCTCCGCCTGCCAGGTTCAAGCGATTCTCCATCCTCAGTAGCTTGAATTATAGTTACCCACCACCATGCCCAGCTAATGTGTGTGTGTGTGTGTGTGTGTGTGTGTGTGTGTGTGTGTGTGTGTGTATTTTTAGTAGAGACAGGTTTCACCATGTTGACCAGGCTAGCCTCGAATTCCTGACCTCAAGTGATCTGCTCGCTTCAGCCTCCAAAAGTGCTGGGATTACAGGAGTAAGCCACCATGCCTGGCCAAGCATAGCATCTTAATACTTACCTATATTGCTTCTATTTTTTTGTATCTTTCTTATGGTTGTTTCACCTCTTTGTTATGCAAAATGTAAGAGTAAAAAGTGATTTAGGTTTTCTCTCAGCTGTGCTATTTTCCAGTTTAGAATGACATTTGGGGGAACTATTCTCTGCTTCTGTTTATCACAGTTCTCAAAAGAGGAGTATGCATTTGCTTGCTTCAATTCCTCTTCTTCTACACTCTCTTAAGCACTCCTCAACCAGTCTAATATCTCATAGTTCCCCAAAACTGCTCTGTTCAAGATCATTAGTAAGATCTTTTATGTTAATCTATGGACCATATCTCTGTCCTCATTTTACTTGAAGCCCAACAGCACTTAAAAAAAACTTGTTCTTCTCTTCTCCCTGCTACACTTTCCTTATGTGGCTAGATGGGCTCCTCCGTCCCCTGTGAAGGACTCTGACATGGAGATAATGCAGACCAGTAGAAGGGCTGGGCAGACACTATATAGAAACAGTATGCCCTACAGGCTCCTTGGCTAAATCTCTAGAATTTTTTCAGAACTCATCCACAAATTGAATGGATTTCCTTGATAATCTCAGTCATCCTTCTTAATAACGGAATTTCAAAATCAAAATCAGGGCATCACATTCGTTCATGCTTTAGAAGGCTCTAAAGCCTAGAGGAGAGAGGTCACCAGAACAGGACAGTGAAGATACAGAGAAAAGATACAGAGCAATAGAATGAGAGAGAAGCAATGAGAATTTTGGTACACAGATCCCAGGAAAGTAATCATGTCTATGTAGTGGCCTCCAAACTGGTGTTGTTAGTTTCACATTCTACCCTTTCTCTCTCCTCCTACATACCACTACTAGAAGGGATGTCCCAAAATTCTGCTTTTTACCGTGTATCCTCTCAAAACATATTTTCTATGGCTTATGCACAGAAATTCAAATAACTCTGACGCGATATCCAGGAAATTCCATAACTTCATTTTCCTCATTCATTATTGCAGGAAATATACCTTGAACATCCATTACATGCCTACATTAGGCTAAGCAATGTATAAGGCACAGGGCGTAGATTGCCCATGGACTTTGCTGCAGAGATAGCAATCCCATTACCCTACCTGGATACGCCTGAAGCTAAAGTAAAATATAAGGCAGTTTTAAATTAAATACCAAATCATCTGGACTGCCAATAATCACTACAGAAATCAAGCAAACAAATCTGTATACATTCAAATAGCAAAGTGAATTATCCTAAAGAAATAAGTCAGCTTAACTTTATCATTTATACTTATTATAAACAATGTGACAGTTTTCCTAAAGGCCAGTGATGAGCTGAAATTATTGAGCTCAAATTGTTTTTTGGCTCAGGAGCAAATGAATAATATTTCTTAGAATTTGACTTGGTTTCTATATAAAAGAGAAATTAAAAGATGGAATTCTAATTCCTAGCTGCAATGAATTCTGAAGATTTCGAGGATTCCAACTAATTGTCTACTACTTAATTTCTGGTGGTCATTATGGAGGGCACAATGATTTTTTTCTATATAGCAAGTTGTATTAGGATATTAAATCAAAAACTTACATTCAACAGCATGATTCTTTTAAATATTAGCACTTCTGTTAAAGATGAGTGGGCTCAACTACAAGAAGGAAAGTTTTAAAGTACAACAAATTCTCTCTGATCCAAGTATGAACACACATATCAGTCTGGAAATCATCATGATTATTTCTTTAATTCTGTGTAAAAATTCTTCCTTACACAATATAAAATATGGGTTATTGATTTGGCCCTGATGGTTTGAATCCATGTTTTAACATACTCAAACTCCAATTTTCTACAGTAATGAGCAAAAAAAATTCTAAGAGAAGTGAAAATAAAAAAATCTTTGCTGAAAATTGAATGTACTATGAATTCACAGTCTAGCCCTTGGGAAGAAAACACCTGCCGACAGAGAATTGGGAAGAATTGCCCTGAAACTTAGAAACTCAAAGACATAGAAATTAGGAGCAAAAGGCAGATCCCAAGGCTTTGGGCAATGAAGAGTTTGCTGGCACTAGAGCAGCCCATTATTCCCAGCTGACATTTAGAGGGGTCAGTGTGCTAAACAGAAGGGGAGGTGAGGAGGAGAATGACAGCTCAAAATAAGTAAGTGCCAGGTGGAGAAGGGAGAGACTGCAGCTGACTCTGGACTTGCCTGAAACCTAAAAATATAAATGTCTTAGGTAGAGCAATGTTTTTCCACATTCTGTGATGCTCCCTCTTGGCCATGCAGGCCACCGCCTCTTCATGCTAACAACTTCAAGTGTATTTACATCTTTCTCCAAACTTCCGTGCACAGAGGCAATTTTTTTTTACAAATATTTAACCATTACATGTAAATGCCAATGGATTCTGATTTTTTCAATCAAGTAGAATGTAAGAATTTAAACTAGGGCAGTTATATCTTTCATGGAATTATAAATCCCATGAATGTTTTCCACTGTTCTAACTCACAAAGTGTACACATTTTTAACCCAGTTTGACATCAAAGCTTTTTTTGAATAGCAAAGCAATGTTACCTGTTGTTGATTGCATCTCTGCATGAGCAAAAATGTGTATATATCCTGTGTTGAATTAAAACCCTGCAGTTAAAATATCAGAGTAACTGACAATATTATTCACTAGCCAACTCTAGGTATAGACTTGCCTTTATCTATAATATTTGCACATGCCCTAGATATGTCCAAAGTAACTGTGGTTTAGGAATAATTTTTACAATCTCCTTCCATTTATTTATCCATATGATTCAAATTTTCTAAAGTGAATAGTTAATTTACATTTTTTCAAAAACAGATGTACAGTATAAATACCAGAAGGAAGTCAGCTGTATGTGAAACTATGCTGAGCCATTTCTACAACCTTGAAAATGAGAATCAAATTTGGAAGACTTATGTTACACAACTTTAAGATTTATGATAAAGTTATGGTAATCAATATAATGTTTTATTGGCATAATCATAGACAAATAGATAAATGGAGCATGATGGAGAGTACAAAAATAGACACAAAGATATATGAACAATTGCTTTTCAACAAAAGGTACCAAAACAATTGAATGAGGAAAGGGAAGTCTTTGCATAAATGGTGGAGAGCAACTGAATATCCACATGGAAAAACAAAATTTTACCTCAGCCTCATACCATACATAAAAATGATTTTAAGATGGATCATAAACCTGAACACATGAGCTTAAACTGTAAAGCCTTTAGAATACTTCATAGGAAAATATCATTACACCCTACGATTTCTGAGGAGAAAGAAAGCAAAAAAATATAAAGTAGGTTAAAAAGATAGCTGCTTTTATACAAATTTGAAGTTTCTGTTTATTAAAAGACACTGATTATAAATGAAAAATAAGACACAGACTGGGAGAAAATGTTTGGGAAACATAAATCTGGGAAAAATACTTCTTTCTTGAAGGTATAAATAACTCCTCTAAATAAATAACACCAATATTCCCATTTTTAAAATGGGCAAAATGCTCAACACGAACTTCATATATGAAGTTATTAGCCGAATAAACAATTAGTAACAAAAAAGTGCCTAATAACATTAGTCTTGAGGGAAATGCAAATTAAAACCATAACGAGATGCCACTACACATATGCTAGAATGGCTAAAATGTAATATACTAACAGTACCAAATATTAGCAAGGATACTAATATGTAGCCAGAAGAACACTCAGACATTTCTGGTGAAAATATAACATGATACAATCTCTTTGGACAAAAGTACGATAATTTCTTATCACATTAAACATATTCTTACCTATTAACTCATCCATTCCATTTCTAGACATATAAGTGAAAACATATGTCCACAAAAAGAGTTATACAGGAACGTTTATTAAATTTATTCGTAATACCCCAAACTGGAAATAACAGGAAATTATCAGGACAAGAGAGAATAAACAAACACAGTAGTGGTCTATCCCTACTGTACAGTACTACTTATCAATGAAAAGGGGAAAATATGATACACAAAACAACGAGGTCGAATCTCAGAGGCATTACACTGGGTGAAATAAGCCAGTGCAAGTAAGTGCATACTGCATAATTACATTTAACTGAAGTTCTAGACCAGGCAAAATTAATTGTAGGTAGAAAAAATAAGTGGTTACTTCAGTTGCAGGGAATGGAGATTGACTGACTGGGAAGGGACATAAGGGGACTGTCTAGGATGATGTGCATATTCTGTATCTTGATAGGGTATGGGTTACATTTATGCATTTCAATGAAATTTTACTTTAAAAACTATTAAAAAATAACATGGTGGAAATGGGGATGTAGACAAAACAAGAATAACAAAATCACTAGATAATTGATAAAGCTGGGTGGTGGGTACACTATTTTGTTTGCTTTGTATATGTTTCCATTTTTCTATATAAAAAGTAGAAAAAGAAAGTCTTGGCAGTTCTTTCACAGAGAAAATTGCATTTACGAAATGAATTGTCTAATTATATCCAATGCCTGGCAATACACACTGATGGTAAGAGAAAACTGCATTTCAAAAATTGTAATTATTCACATTTCAAAATTTCATGTTCCCTGTTTTAACTGCAAAAAAAACAATGTCTATTAAAAATTAGCTCAGAAAGAAGCACTGCACATTAGACTGTGCTCTGATACCATGACAGCCACTTTCCATGGTGTACCGTGTACTTTGATAAAACGGCCACATTTCAGATGTAGCTGAAAAACTAATTTTGTAGTATAGATTATGATAATACAGAAAAGAAAATCACAGGTAAATATATTTCAACTTTTATAGATCAATATATGAAGTAATAGTAGAATTAGGAAAGAAACTGTATTTCTGAGATATGTATGACATGAATCAACTCATTTTCAAATTATATTGGAAATATTTTTAATATCTGTATCTTCCTCATAGTTTATAAAGTAAACCACAGAGTTAGATGTTTCAATGAAATAAATACACAAATTTAATTTAAATGAATATTTCTATCCTCACACATGTTTAGAAATTTTCTTTAACCCTATCATAGTCACCCAGATAGTTTTAAGTTTCTTTTAACCTAATTTTTTAAATTATTTTTTCATATTATTTCTCCCACACATGCTATCCCATTGACTTCTAGAATTTCAGTTGTTATTTCATCATTATAACTTTTGCCCTTATCCTTTAATAATGTTTCCTTTTTAACGAGTTTTATAATGTACCATACTTGATTTTTTGACAATGATTCCTAATTACATAACGTGCTCCTTCATTCTGGATGGTATATATATGCATTCCCTTAATAACAGTTTGCTTTGTCTACATTTAATCTTCTATTTCAAATGAGTCTTACCTTGTAAATGTATAGTAATAAAAAATTTTCATATCCCCTTATTCCATGCTAAATAATTGTTTAAAAGCAGGTCATAATTACACGAGCCTCTTGACTGCACTTTCTTAGTCAGTTGGTAGAAATTATACACTCAATGAATCTGAATATAATGTAGCCAATTCACTTTGCTAGCAATCTGAACTAAAGTCCCTAAGCCAAATTCAGTTATGATGATACAATCCACTCTAGGACAAATCCAGCTTCTTATCAAGCTCATCTTTAGACCCAAAGTAACATCCAGAATATATTCCAGAACAAAAATGAACAGAAAAGGGTAGAAAATATTTTTTTCTTCAAAACTGAAACACATTTTGAGATATCACCACCTTACTTCCAAAGCAAAACCACACAAAATCATAATGTGAATTTGTGATAAATGAACCTTGGGATGATTTTAATGTTTAGTCACCAGTGTGTAACTCCCAAATATATCCCTTTTAAAATTTAAACAGCAGTGGTTCATAGTTTTCTACCTTCTATTCTCTATTCTGACTGGTAAATGCAGATAGTCCCTGAAAATCTCAAAATTAGAAAAGGTTTGGAAGCTCTTCAGCTCTCTTATCATGAGGGCATTCCATTTACAATTTTCCCTGTTTCTCCCAACACATTTACTATTGTGTTTGCTTCGCCATCAATTGGCATGCAAAGGCTTCATAATGAAAATTAACCATTATTCCTGTCCCCTTCCTCATCCTTCTCCACTTCTAATTCTACATAGCAGGGGCAATGACTTTTTTTATTTTTTTTTTATTTCAATAGCTTTGGAAGTACAAGTAGTTTTTGGTTACATGGATTTAAGTTTATGAATTTAAATATTGACTCTATGCTTACATCACACAGCTTTCACACATGAAATTTAAACAAAGTCTTTGGAAATTTCAAGCTGTTGATCTAATTATGCAGAGCTAATGGGTTGTATTTTGACAGTTCCTGTAGGTCTGCTCTTGCAAATACTACACCCAGTCTTGGCCATGTTCACTACTCAAATAAGGTCACCACAAGCATGCTACCCTATGTTTCCTTCGCTAATTCAGTTATCTCGGGGTTCAAACGCTGCTCACATGGAGGTTTTAATTATGAAGATACACTTCAGTCACTAGAGTAGTCATTTTATAGGCAACATGAAAGCACTTATATATAAGCTTGTTTTTAGCATATAAACCTAAGTGTTGAAGAACACTTTTAGTCTACTAATTAAGTTTATCCTTTAGTTCTTATACCAGAGGTTTTAAAGCTATAGGCATCACAATATACAAGTATCCATATTTTGACTGGTAATACAAGTGAGGAAGATTGATCCTTCTCTTTCAACTTTATCATTCTTTTCTCAATTTATCCCTAAGTACAAAAGTCACATACTGATATAAACGCTTCATAATGAAAATTAACCATTACTTCCATCCCCTCATTCATCCTTCTCCACTCCTAATTCAACATTAACAGAGGCAATGACTTTTATATTTTTTTTTATTTCAATAGCTTTATGGATACAAGTGGTTTTTGGTTATATGAATGAATTGTAAAGTGGTGAAGTCTGGGATTTTCATGTACCTGTCACCCAAGTCATGTGAATTGTACCCAATAGGTAGATTTTCATACTTCACTTCCCTCCCTGCTCTGAGTCTCCAATGTCCATTATAATATTCTGTATGCCTTTGTGTACCCATAGCTTAGCTCCCACTTATAAGTGAGAACATGTAGTATATGTCTTTCCATTCCTGAGTTACTTCACTTAGGATAATGGCCTCCAGTTCCATTCAAGTAGCTGCAAAAGATGTAAATTTCACTTTTATAGCTAAATAGTATTGCATGGTGTATATATATACATATATACATACCACATTTTCTTTATCCTGTCATCAATTAATGGGCACTTAGATTGATTTCATATCTTTGCCATTGTGATTTGTGCTGTAATAAACATATGCTTGCAGGTATCTTTTCAATATAATTACTTCTTTTCCTTTGGATAGATATCCTGTAGTGAGATTACTGGAACAAATGGTAGATCTACTTATAGTTCTTTGAGAAATCTCCATACTATTTTCTATAGAAGTTGTACTAATTTACATTCCCACCAGCAATATATAAGCACTCCCTTTTCACCACGTCCATGCCATCAGCTATTGTTTTTTGATTTTTTAATAATGGCCATTCAGGCTGTGGGGTAAGGTGGTATTTTGTGGTTTTAATTTGCATTTCCCTAATGATTAGTGATGTCGAGCATCTGTTCATATGTTTTCTGGCCATTTGTATATCTTCTTTTGAGAAATGTCTGTTCGTGTCATTTGTGCGAACTTTTTTTTTTTTTATTTTTTTTTTTTTTTTTTTTTGAGACGGAGTCTTGCTCTGTCACCCAGGCTGGAGTGCAGTGGCCGGATCTCAGCTCACTGCAAGCTCCGCCTCCCGGGTTTACGCCATTCTCCTGCCTCAGCCTCCCGAGTAGCTGGGACTACAGGCGCCCGCCACCTCGCCCGGCTATTTTTTTTGTATTTTTTAGTAGAGACGGGGTTTCACCGTGTTAGCCGGGATCGTCTCTCGATCTCCTGACCTCGTGATCCGCCCGTCTCGGCCTCCCAAAGTGCTGGGATTACAGGCTTTGGTGGGGTTTTTTTGTTTGTTTGTTTTTTGATGGAGACTCACTCTGTCACCCAGGCTGAAGTGCAATGCACGATCTCAGCTCACTGCAACTTTCACCTCCCGAGTTCAAGGGATTCTTCCACTGTAGCCTCAGAGTAACTGAGATTACAGGCTTGCGCCACCACACCTGGCTAATTTTTGTATTTTTGGTAGACACAGGGTTTCACAATGTTGTTCAGGCTGGTCTCGTACTCCTGACCTCAAATGATCCACCCACCTCGGCCTCCCAAAGTGCTGGGATTACAGGCATGAGCCACCTCGCCCAGCTGGATTATTTGGTCTTTATTCTTGCTTATTTGTTTGAGTTCCTTGTAGAATATGGACATTAGTCTTTTGTCCAATACATAGTTAACAAATACTTTTTCCCATTCTGTGGGATGCCTGTTTACTCTGATGACCCAAAGCTAGCAGAAGAAAAGAAGTAACAAAGATTAGAGAAGAAGTAAATGAAATTAAAAGCAAAAACGATAGCACAAAAGATCAATGAAACTAAAAGTTGGTTTTTTGAAAAGATAAACAAAGTTCATAGACCACTAGCTACATTAAACAAGAAATGACAAAAGATTCAAATAAGCTTAATAAAAACGACCATGAAGACATTACAGCTGACACTACAGAAATACAAAAGATCATCTGAGACTACCATGAACACCTCTATGCAGACAAACTAGAAAATCTAGAGGAAATGGATACATTCCTGAAGACATAAAACGCCCCCCCCCAGCTTAAATCAAAAAGAAATAGAAACTTCTCACAAAAAAAAGAAATAGAAATCCCAAACCGACCAATAACAAGTAGTGAGATTGAATCCATAATAATTTTAAAATCTGCCAACTAAAAACAAAGCACAAGACCAGACACATTCAAAGCCAAATTCTGCTATACACTCAGAGAATTGGTACCAATCCTACTGAAACTATTCCAGAACACTGAGAAGAAGGGAACTCCCTACCCAAACTCATTCTACAAAGCCAGTATCACCCTGATACAAGGAAAGAACATAACATTTAAAAAAAAAAAGAAAGAAAGAAAACTACACACCAATATACCTGATGAACATAAATGCAAAAATCTTCAACAAAATACTAGCAAAATGAATCCAACAGCATATCAAAAAATTTACAATGGTCAAGTGGGTTTTATCCCAGGGATGCAGGGATGGATCAACACATGCAAGTCAATAAATTTGATTCATCGTATAAACAGCATTAAAAACAAAAATCAAATTGCTATCTCAATAGATACAGAAAAAGCACTAGACAAAAGTCAGCATCTTTTATGATAAAAATCCTCAACAAACTAGGCATAGAAGGAACATACCTCAAAACAATAACAGCCACATATGACAAAGCCACAGCCAACATCACACTGAATGGAGACAAGTTGAAAACATTCCCCATAAGAATCGGAACAAGACAAAGATGCCCACCTTCACCACTTGTATTCAACATAGTACTGGAAGTCCTAGCCAGAGCAATCAGGCAAGAGAAAGAAATAAAGGTCATCCAAATGGGGAAAAAGGCAGTCAACTACCTTTGTTTGCCAATGATGTGATCTTATACCTAGAAAGCCCTAAGACTCCTCCAAGGGACTCCTGGATTTGATAAATGAATTCAGTAAAATCTTATTATAAAATCTACACAAATCAGTAGCAATGCTGTACATCAACAATGATCAAGCTGCGAATCAAATCAAGAATTCAATTATTTCACAATAGCTGCAAAAAATAAAATAAAATACCTAGGAATATACTCAGCCAAGGAAGGAAAATATGTCTACCAGGAGAACTGCAAAACACTGCTAAAAGAAATCATAGATGACACAAACAAATGGAAATACATCTCATGCTCATGAATTGGAAAAATCAATATCATGAAAATCACCATACCCCCCAAAGCAATCTATAGATTCAATGCAATCCCTATCAAAATACCAATGTCATTTTTGACGGAATTAAAAAAAAATCTTAAAATTCATATGGAACCATAAAAGAGCCTGAGTAGCCAAAGCAATCCTAAACAAAAAGAACAAATCTGGAGGTATCACATTACTCCAGAACTACATTCAAATTCTGCTACAAGGCTATAGTTACCAAAATAGCATGGTACTGGTATAAAAGTAGGCACATAGACCAAGGGAACAGAGAGCCCAGAAATAAAGCCAAACACTTACAACCAACTGATCTTTGACAAAACACACAAAAACATAAACTGGGGAAAGTGGATAGCCACATGTAGAAACTGGATCCCTATCTCTCACCATATATAAAAATTAAAGATTTAAATCTAAGACCTGAAACCATAAAAATTCTAGAAGAAAACCTAGGAAAAATTCTTCTGGACATTGGCCTAGGCAAATGCTTTTAGACCCCAAAAGCAAATGCAACAAAAACAAAAATAAATAAATGAAACCTAATTAAACCAAAAAGCTTCTGCATAACAGTGGAAATGACTTTTCAACTTGGCTATATTCAGTTTTCAAGATGGCTTTCTTCATGCTGTGAAATATGGTGTATTTGCAACTCTTCCTGCATATATTGTATTTATATATTCTCCATTTTCTTGCTATGATTTATGTGAGAATTTACCTGATTTATATAATCCCTCACTTCATATATTTCTTCCTAGTATAATTAATAATTATTTTTATTTCCTCACTGAACTACAACTTCAAACAATATAATTGAACCTTCATTTATAGTTGTATCTACTTTAAAGCAAACAAAATAAAACAAAAGAATAAAACTCTTGATTCATTATTTGATCACAACAGGAGGAAGACTATCTTAAAAACTAAAACTACCAAATGTAAAAATCATTGCTTCTGAATGTAGAATTGAGTAGAGAAGGATGGCGGGGGCATAGGAAAAATGGTTCCTTTTCATAATTAAGCCTTCCATATTATTGCATGACATTTGAACTTAGAAATAAATGAGGAAAATGATAAAATAAAGATGAAAAAAAGGGATCAGTTTTTCTTACTTGTATTGTCAGTAAATACATTATTTTCTACATTATAGTGTATATAGTTTCATTTGATCATATGATAATTATATTATAACTACACATCTCTTCTCCATTTGTCATTCAGTTCCCAACTTTTTTCAACTATACCGTTACTTAAATACATTAACATAAAAAGTAGTTAAAGTATTGGTATTCAATCTTTCACAAGTTAAGATTCCCTTCTTTGAATCATTCTGTGTTTTCAGTTCCCTTCATATTCATATCTAGCTTTTCTTGCACATTTCCTATTGACCCCTACACCCCATCCACTATTTCTGATTACATTTTATTGCTATTTTGGAGGTAGACATTGTTTGAGGGAGAAGAATCATATATTTTCACCATACCTCTGATGTCTTCCAGCTTTTTCATCATTCTTTCTGTTTGTATTCATTTCAGCCTTTTCTTTCTTTTTTAGACAACTTTGGTGTACAAACTTTTTGTCTTTCTTGGATTTACTGTCTCCTTTACTTCTTTGCTTTCATTCCCTTATCACATTATCAAGAATTTAAATCTCTCAACTCATCTCCTCTGTAATCAGGAGACCTCTCTCCTAGAGCCTTCCATCCTCAGCTTCAGCCTGGCTCCTACATCTGGTGCACAACTATTATCCTGAGGCTACTTCTCATGGCTCATAGCTATTATCCTGGGGTTGCTTCTCACCAGTAAACAAAGGCTGATCCACTGTTTCCTATAGCTCATGTCTTCCTCATGGAGAGAATCTTCCTTCATTTAATGTTAGCTAACTAGCTAACATTAAAACAATGAGATTATCCTGGAGTATTCCAGTGGACCTATTGTAATTACAAGAGTCCTTAAAAGTGAAAAAGAGAAACTTGGAAGAGAAAAACAGGGAACAACAGCATGAGAAGGACTCTTCCCAACATTTCCCACTGGGCCCATGAGCCGAGTAACATGGACAGTTTCTATAAACTGGAAAAGCCAAGGGAATGAATTCTCCCATAAAGCCTCCAGAAAGAAGCACAGCCCTGCTGACATCTTGATTTTACCCTACTGAGACCTGTGTTGGGTTTCTAACATACAAAATTGTAAGACAATACATCCACATTATTTTAAATCATGAAGTGTGTGGTAATTTGATATAACAACCAAAGAAAATTAGTACAAATTTTGGTACTAATAGTGGGATGCTACTGTAACAAATACATAAAAATGTGAACATGGCTTTAGAATTTGGTAGTGGCTGGAGACTGGAAGAATTTTGAAGAGCATGATAGAGAAAGCCTGGAATGCCTTAACAGACCCTTACCAGAATTATGGATGATAATCACTCTGCTATTAAGGATTCACAAGGAAGTGAGGAACATGGTTGTAAAGAGACCCATCACTTCAGAGAATACTAAACTGTCAGCAGACTGCTGGTGGAAATGTAGACACTGAAGGAACTGCGGGTGAGGACTCAGAGGAAATGAGCACCTAGATTGGAAATCCTCAGCTCTTTCATCATTCTCTTTATTATACTTTCTTTGTTTTCTATAGATAGAACACAATGTATTCCTGAATTTTTGTAGACAATTAAACGTGTTGGGAGTTGGAGGAGGTTGGCTGTTGGTTTAATTGTGCTTCCCTCAGTATTTATTTTTTTGTTGTTCTTCTTTCATTAATCTGCATACTCTCTTTAAATGTCTGCGTGAGGAAATCCTTTTTACATAGTGGCTTAGTGGAACTGTGTCCTGCAGTTAGGTAGAAAGCAGAAATTGTGAGTAAAAAACTTGGATATTTAGTTGAGCAGATTTCCAAGCAAAGTGTTGAAGGTGTGAATAGGTTTCTTTCTGTTCATCTTAAAATGTGAGAGGAAAGAGATAATTGAGGGAGAACTGTTAAACAAAAAAGAACCAGGACTTGACACTTTAGGAAATTCTTTGTCTAATCATATTTCAAAGATGCTAAAATTAAGAGATTCCCTCTCTGAAAAACATGCTTTAGAGAAAAAAGTGAGGATGTGACTGAAAATCCCTTCACTAATACCTCAGAGAAATCACTATGTCAAAGTATTCAGTCACACTCAAGTCTCTTTGAGAAGATTAAGCATGGGATTCATAAATCCACTCAACCATCTAAGCAGACATCAGGAATAGAGAGGGCATTATCCAGGAAAGATCAGGGAGGAGGAGATCTGGACTGTTGAAGTAAATCCCAAAACCTAAGATACCCACAAGGCTCTGGAGAATGTTAGCTTGCAGAAATTGACAGCTTGAACAGCAAAGGACAGAGAGAGGGTGAAATTTTGACAGACTTCTTTTTTATTAATAGTAGTAGTGTTATGCTTCAAATTGCCCTGAAACCTAGTTTATTTATTGACCCATGTCTACAGATTCCAGTTCAATGTTTTTGGCAAAACTCTTCATAGGTGATACAGCAGCAATTGATGATTATTGACTATATCCTTTAATTCATTAGGAGTTGTGAAGCAGAATGATATTCTGATTCCATCATTCCATCACTTACTAGTTTTATTGTTTACTGCTACTAAAATATAATTTTCAGACTGGGCATGGTGGCTCATGCCTATGATCCTAGCACTTTGGGAGGCCAAGGTGTGTGGATCACCTAAGGTCAGGAGTTTGAGACCAGCTTGGTCAGCATGGTGAAACTCTGTCTCTACTAAAAGTACAAAAATTAGCTGGCCATGGTGTCACATGGCTGTAATCCCAGCTAGTCTGGGAACAGAGGCAGGATAATTGCTTGAACCCAGGAGGCAGAGGTTCCAGTGAACCGAGATTGTACCAGTTCACTACAGCGTAGGCAATAGAACCAGACTCTGTCTCAAAAAAAAAATATATATATATATACACACACATAAATATATGTATACATATATACATAAATATATATATACACACACACATGCACATACATTTTGAGGTGTTAACGCTTCATTGTTAATTTAATAAAATAATAGTAGAGTCAGTTTGCTAGATTATAAACCAAACTGGCTGGTGTCTTATCTTTGAGGTTATCTTTTCCACTGAACAGAAACTGCTTATTTACTACACAAAAAATCTATAGGATAATATACAATTTCACTAAGCCTGAAATCTTTAATCACAGTTTTAATATTTAAATCTGTTTATCATCTTAAAGGCAAACTTCCCCTTATCATTCTTTTTTTTTGTCTTTTTTTTTTTTTTTTTTTTTGAGACAGAGTCTCACTCTGTCACCTAGGCTGGAGTGCAGTCGCAAAACCTCAGCTCACTGCAAACTCCACCTCCCAGGTTCAAGCCATCCACCAGTCTCAGCCTCCCAAGTATCTGGGATTATAGGCATGCACAACCCCGCCCGGCTAATTTTTCTATTTTTACTAGAGATGGGGTTTCATCATGTTGCCCAAGCTGGTCTTGAACTCTTGGACTCAAGCAATCCTCTTGCTTCAGCCTCTCTAAGTGTTGGGATTACAGGCGTGAGCCACCATGCCCGACCATGAATCAATTTTTAAATACCAATTTTTTTATTAGTCACCTTGGCCCTTGTGTGCAGATAATTAAAACTGGTATATAGAAAATAGAAATTTTATTATATAAATTGCATCATCCCTGTTAGCTTTCTAATTCAAGTCCCATGGGAAGACACTTCACTAATGTAGCACTGAATTTGGTTTTGAAGTCAATCATTTACACAGCAATAGCTCATTTTGCAAAATAGTTTAATTACAGAAATGTAGCACACACAAGTGTTTGTGTAACAATATCTTCAGAAGAAGTGAGATTTCCACTGAGCTGAAAAACTTGTGTCATTTGAAACTCAAGAAAATAAATTATTGAAAATTTTTACTTAAGTAAATTAATTACTAGTTATTTTTAAATACTTTTAATGACATGGAGAGGTAAGAATTTTAAAGCCGTGAAAAATAATCTATAGTTGCTATATTTACCTAAAAGTCTTCTCTAAATTAATTGCAATTGCTAGAACTATGTTTCCCAAATTCATTTGTGCTCCCCCCTCCAGGTGTCTTTTTTTTTGTTTCTCCCTTTTTTAATTGTTTGGGGTGGACTGATAGGTAGTGCCCTCACCACCCCTCCTTTAAATCATTATATTTATTAATTTTTCCTAAGGAATTGATACAAAATGACTGGGCTCCTGCCTAAACCTTACCCTTAAGCCTGGAACCGTGGCTCTAAGTGAAAACAGTTGGCCTTGTTTTTCTGCCCAAATGTCGCCTTTTTGGCCTGCGGCACCCCTATCCTGTGCCCATAAAAAGACTTCAGCTAGCAGAGCAACACAAGCAGCTGATGCAAGCAGTCAGAGATACAAGTTGCTGAGCATTAGGGATACAAGCGGCTGAGTGGCAAGCAGAGAAACAGCAACTAAGGTCAGAGACTATGAGTAGACGTGGCTGTCTTTAGACAGTGCAGCTTCAGGTAAAGACCACTTTCTTCCCGCGCCATCCCCTTTCCACCTATGGTAACGCGGGTCTCCTAAGGTGAGCTCAGGGAGGTCAGAAACCTCCGTGAAGCATAAGGGCAAAAGCTCACTTAATCTTGATTTTCATTACTAATACAGACCATGAAAGTGAGGCCTCACAATCCTTCTGACCTTTTAGGTTTTAAGCAGGAGGTGCCCCCATCCCACTGAGAGCCATCACCCAATAAAATCCTTCACATACACTACCCCTCAATTTGTTTGTGTGAACTGATTCTTTCTGGACACGGGACAATAATCCAGGTGCCGAGAGGTCAGGGGCTTGTACGCTGCTGCCGGCCCGCACAAAGCCTGCTCCCACCAGAGAGGAGCAACTGGTCAGTTCCAGTGTTCGTGCTCTCCGGTTCCCACACTCGCTTGCTCACACACTCCCTTTCGCAAGGAGTGGCCAGCTGCAGGCTGAGTGAAAGGAGACACTCCAGTTCCCACCCATGAAGAGGGTAAAGGGAACAATCCCATCTTAGAATCACTAAGTTGGTTTTCTTCAGTTATTTTTTCCCTGATGTGGAAACTTGGACTTCTTAGGGTAAATCAGTTTTAACTTTCTTTCCTGACACTTGAATTCCGTGGGAGTATACAGTGTAGATGGACAACATACAGGATAGTAAAGCTGTGAAGGTGCAAGTGTGTCCAATTCTGTTTTTTATATACTTTATGTTCTAGGGTACATGTGCACAACGTGCAGGTTTGTTACATATGTATACATGTGCCATGTTGGTGTGCTGCACCCATTAACTCGCCATTTACATTAGGTATATAAATTGTCTTCTGAGATGGTCACAGTTGAGTTTCAGTTGACTGAGGACAGCTGAAATACATGTAATTATAATGCCATTATCATTGGAGGAATGTCATTTTAATATACCTCTTTAAGGTTTTTAATTTATGTAAAAATATTTGGGTATATACATATATTTTTTCTAAATTTTAATAATTTACACTGAAAGCCAGCATTAATTTCTCAAAACCTTAAATAGCAGTCTATTTATTCTCACCCTATAGTTTCTTCACTTAGTTTCCAGAAGATCACAATTTTCTGGAATTCCTTTTACCTCTTGGGCAATTTCTTCTCACTCTCCTTTGCAGGTTTCTCTTCATTCACTTAATCTCTGAATATTCAGCTACTCTAGGGCTCAATCTTTGTATCTCTTCTCTTTTCTTTTCTATCTACACTCAATCACTTAACGATCATATTCCACATCAAGACTTAAATACCATCACTACAGATAACTTCCAATTTTATATGTCTAGCTCAGTTAGTTTCTCTGAATTTCAAGACTGTATCCAAAAGGAAACTCCATCATTCAGGTTTCTCAGGTCAAAAATGTAGGCATCACTTAGATGTTTTCACACATCATTTCACATTTCATTCATTAATAAATACAGTAGGTTCTGACTTCAAAACAGGTCAATAATTCAATCATTTCTCACCAGTTCCACTGCTATCCCCCTGAAACCAGTCACCATTATCTTTCCTAGAATACTGCATAGTCTTCTATCTGATGCATGAGGTAATTCCAGGCAGGAAATAGATGGCAAATATGACTAATTAAGAAGGATTTAATAAAGAGACCATTTACAATGTTGTAAGCATATATTAGAAAATCAGTAAGGGATAGTGTGGTCCCCAGTGCTGGCACTCTCAAAGAGACGTTGCCTCTTGGACCCAGAAAGTCATGAGACAGCTGCTGGAAGAGATTGTGGCCCTAGCTGATGGACACAGACAATCCTCAGGAGCCTGGAGGGACAGAGGGAAAAAGGTAATAAGGACATAAATTTCACTCTCCTCCCAGTCTCCCTTGTGAGCGCCTCTCATTACTTGAACACAACTGCAAGCTGGAGTTTAAAGAAGCCAATTAGTAGTTAATATATTTCATACAGGTTGGCTTTCTGAGGCACAGAGCAGGGAGAAGAGGGAGAGCAAGTGACCTCCTCTGCTGTCCTCCCTTTCTCCTGCTTTACTCTTTTGTTAAAATCTATTTTTAACACACAGTCAGAGTCATTTTGTTAAAACATAAGACTGTCAGGTAGCTGCCTAAAAGCTTCCAATGATTTTCTATCTCTATCACAGAACAGTCTAAGTCCTTAAAGTGGCCTCACATTCATGCTCCTGCCACTCTCCTGGCCCCATCTTCTGTTATTCTCCCCTCTTCCTATGCACTTTTCTTGAGTTCCACCAGCCAGACTCCTGCTTTGGGACCTTTATTGTTTTCCTTCCTTCTGCTTGCAATCTCCTCCCCTTGAGTCCCTGCAGTTGGCTTCAGGCTTCACTCACATGTCACCCTCTCCGCAAGGCTTTCCCATCCATCCTAATGTAACACCTGCCTTCACATCACGCCCTAACTCCTTTTTCTCCAGAGAAAAATTCTTCATTCTGTTCTAGTTCTTCCTTCCATTTTATTTATGTTGTATGTTATGTAATTTAACATGTGTTTTATTTGATATTTTGTTTAGCATACGCTCCATGAGGATGAGGATTGTCTTTCTCTTTGCTTCCCTGTTTCTTTGCCAGTGCCGAGATTAGTGCTAGCACAAGGTAGACCCCATAAATACTTGTTTAATGAATGAACAGCACCATGAAAGGAAAGAATCTATCCTCTTTCCTAAGTATTTTCCTTTGTTAAAATACTTGATGTTGTATGAATGCTACAAATTGCTCCATTTTCAACCTGCACTGAAACAAACAACCCGTGCATCCTTGCCTCAATCTTGCTCTTTGTGATTGCTAGGTAAGGCAACATATGTAACATTGCAGCTTATTGATGGATAATAATCAGATACTTAAGCGTAAAGTAGCAGGAGAAGGAAAGCTGGCCCTCATCGTGTAATTTCAATTAGTAGTCGTGAGATCTGGAAGGAGATTGGCCCTTAGCTATTTAAATTCCATGTGTACAACTAATAGACTAATAGTAAACTGCTGGAGAGTATATCTGATGTGGGTGCTGATATAAAGAATTAATGGGAAAATGTGTTCCATTACTTCAAACATTATCCTATGCTCTGGGGACTTACACTCTATCAGCAGCAAAATCAAAAACGAGTTACAGTGCCTGGCATGTTGTTCTGTCTCTTTAGCAAACCAATTTGCCTCCTCTTTGGGAAGATGATCATGGCATATGTTTATCTTCGGATGCTGTTTTATAAACGTTGCTCAAATAAACTCAAGTAATTTCAATTTAGAAATGCAAGTAAGAATGATGATGACCTAAGCATCGTATTTAGGCTAAAGTAAAAAGCCTCTGCTTTGCATTCCCCATCTGTACAAAACTATTTTAAATGTAAAGAGAGATTAGATTAGATGTCCTCAAATAATATCAGGGTAGAAGAGTGAAATATTTCAGCATATAACTTTTCATTTTGAAAATGTTCCTCAGTTTGAAAACATAATTACAGTTATAAATAAAATGTGCTTAAATTGTGTGTTGAAAGTAAATTCATGTTTTAAATATATTTGCTAATTACTACAGCAAATACTGTCATTTAAATGAGACTTCAAACCTCTATAGAAAAAGGCAAATAATTTAGTATTCCTTTATCAAGTAATCAAACACAGGTTCCTAGAAGTAATGAGGTTTATATGCTTGTTTCCAATAAACCCATCTTAATTACTGATTTACTATTGCCTCTCCACCTACTTATCATTGTAATCCACCTCTTTGATCTCTAAATATAACTCCTTAAATCCTAAAAGCAGAGAAATAGAAAACATCTCAAACATTTCTGAACTGCTTAAAGGAAATATTCCAAATATAAAAAACGAAATGAATCTGGTATGTGATAGCAGGAAAATACTGAGGCATTAGTTAAGGTCAAATGACCTATTTGGATATATACACCAATTACTTGAGAAATCCTGAGACTAAAGAACTTGTCAACCATTTCAAATTCACACACACACACACACACACGCACACACAAGAATATATTACAGAATATAAAAATGTATCCTCATGAAAACTGACTAAATCACAATCTTACTCTGAAATACATGCATAAAAATATTTGTTTTGGTGATCAAAGCATCAAAGTTTTCTTAGCCAAAATAAATTCAGAATGGATTAGCTTTAATCTGGTCAGGATAATAACACTGAATAAATTCTATTTAGAGTCCAAATGTTTATTGGCACTAAATCCAGCTTTACTGCCCCTTAATTGTCCTTCCCATTTCCTGGGGTGACTGTTTAATAGTTAAAACCCTGCCTAAGTTCCCTGCTTACTTCACCTCACTAACTCTCAGCAGAGAAAATCTATGTCACTTCAAAGGACCTTCCTACTTTCTTTGTTTTCAGCTACTAATTTGTGTTGATCCTTGAGCCATCTTTTAAGTGTTTAAATGCAGGAGCTCTAGACTGAGAATGCCTGTTTTGTACCCTATTTCAACCTCCACTTTTTAGCTGTGTACCTCAGTTTCCCCATCTAACAAATGAGAGCTGTTGTAAGTTTTCAATGAATCTGACACATAATTCTTGCTCAATCAATTCAAATACTTGAATGGTGAAGGAATACTCCCTTGAGTCTGAAATCTTACCCAACACCAAGCTGCACTAAGGATTAGTAAAGTAGACCTACAACAAATAAAATTTCTCTCTGGAAGGACCTTGAGCTATCAGTTGCAGCTTCCAAAAAGTTCCTACACTGGAATCTGTTTTCGTTTCAGAGTAAGAGTTGAGCACTACATATCTATGTAGTCAAATCTCAAAGAAATCCATTTAGTGTTGTGGTTTCCTAGTTTTGAACTTGGCTAGTTGCTGAGGTGACTTCTATTCTTAAGTTAAATGAGTCTCATAACAATGTGCAGCCCACCAGCATGTGCCACTACCTGGTCTTCTGACATTGGTGCTCCCAGTTCTTCCTGATATCACACCAGTCGTCCAAGACTCTGCATGCTTTTTCCTCCTCAAGCCCCACACTCATTACCCATGCCTAGTGGGAGACATCTCTGCTCATTGCCACTTGACCCAAGTGGAAAGGGTTGGAAGAGATTTTGGCCCACCTCGATGTTCCCACTACAGTACACCAGTCAATTCCCTGTGGCACCTGTGCCAAGTTTCTTCTGCCATTTGCACATTTGGACCACTCTGGGATTTGCCTTCAAATTTGAACCAATCTTCCCCTTGCCATGTCTTGACAGGTTTTTTTTTCCCTTGTTCAAATAATCTCACAAGCATTTCATATTCTAGCAATAGAAGAGAAGGAGACCTTGACAACTTATTTTATAAAGCATTTATGTATTCGTCCATTTTCACACTGCTGATAAAGACATACCCAAGACTGGACAATTTACAAAAGAAAGGTTTCACTGTACTTACAGTTCCACATGGCTGGGGAAGCCTCACAATCATGGCAGAAGGCAAGGAGGAGCAAGTCACATCTTACATGGATGGCAGCAGGCAAAGAGAGAGAGCTTGTGCAGGGGAATTCCTTTGTTTAAAACCATCAGATCTCAGCCAGGCGTGCTGGCTGTAATCCCAACACTTTGGGAGGCTGAGATCACAAGGATCACAAGGTCAAGAGATCGAGACCATCCTGGCCAACATGGTGAAACTCCGTCTCTACTAAAAATACAAAAATTAGCTGGGTGTGGTGCCACATGCCTGTAGTCCCAGCTACTCAGGAGGCTGAGGCAGAAGAATTGCTTGAACCTGGGAGGTAGAGGTTGCAATAAGCTGAGATCACGCCACTGCACTCCAGCCTGGCTACAGAGTGAGACCCCATCTCAAAATACAAAACAAAACAAAACCCATCAGATCTCCTAAGACGTAGTCACTATCATGAGAACGGCATGGGAAAGACTTACCCCCATGATTCAATTACCTCCCACCAGGTCCCTCCCACAACATGTGAGAATTCAAGATGAGATTTGGGTGGGGACACAGCCAAACCGTATCAATTTATATGAAAGAATTTCCATCCAATTAATTGATACATCCATGATATGGTCTGGCTCTGTGTCTCCACCCAAATCTCATTTTAAATTGTAATCCCCAAATGTTGGGGGAGGGACCTCACAGGAGGTGATTAGATCATGGAGACAGTTCCCCCATGCTGTTCTCATGATCATGAGTAAGTTTTCATGAAAGCTGATGGTTTTATAAGGGGCTTTCCCCACTTTTGCACATTCTTCTCCTTCCGGCCATCATGTGAAGAAGGATATTTTTGCTTCCCCTTCCACCATGATTCTAAGTTTCCTGAGGCCTTCCTGACCGTGCAGAACTCCATAAGTCAATTAAACCTCCTTTCTTTATAAATTACCCAGTGTTGGGTGTATCCTTATAGCAGCATGAGAACGAATTAGTACAGTCTACAAAGTTCAGTACCTGAGGGAAAAAAAGCAATGTTAAATATAAACATTAATATGAGGTTCTGCAAGAAAGAAGACAGGTTGGACTAAAACTATCCTCATGAGGGATGATACCAGCATTTTTTAAAATTTCAAATCACCTTGATTGTTATAACAATGCTGCATTTTAAATATTGGTTCTCTTTTAAAGGAGTCTTTTATTTTCTGTGTATCTTTTCATGGAAATCAGTTTTTTTGTTAATTATTGGTTATCTCTTGCCTTAGCTCACTTTGAGTAAATCCTAATTTTATTTTACATAGGTTAAGTTGAAGCCATGTCTACCTAATTCCATTTGTCTCATTCTTTAGAAATTATCATTCATTTGATTTTGATATTCATATTCTCATGCATCTTTCATATATTTACTACAAATGCAATTTCCATAGATACTGTGAAATATTATTTTGTATGTTTTTACACCTTTACCTATAGGTATCATATTTTAAGTACAATTTTGCAGCCACATTTTGTATTCAAAATTATGTCTGTGATTTTTCTAGTGTCATTTATAGACAACATTTATTCATTTCCAGCACTGTATAATATTTTATTGCATTAACCTTCAAAACTTAGTGCTGTGCGATATGGAGGTTGCTTCCAGTTTTGCACTATTGTAAACAATATTGCAATTAACATTTCTATACAAGACTGAATATAAAATCAAATTTTCTTTAGTGTTATACTAGCTAGTGGGAGTGTATACATATTTTCAGCTTTATTAATTAATGACAAATTGCTTTGCAACATGGTAGAAACAACATATCTTCATCCATCTCAGCATTGAATGAGTATTCCTATTTTTCCACAAGCTCATCAACAGTCAGATTTGATTTTCTTTCTATTTTTTCTACTTACTACTAACCAACAGGTTTGAAATGATATTTCATGGTTTGATAAATCTTTATCATTATTAATCTTGGGTCTGTCTTCTCCACTGGGAATTGCAATTGATAATATAATTAATTGATATTTAAAAATTTAATTTTCATGTTCACAGCTGTTTTTACGTTCCACACTTTCTCTGTGTTTAATATTTCTGCTAGTGAAAAATATTTGAGTGGTACACTGTTAATCTTCACATGTCTAGAAATGTTCCTATTTTAACTTAATTCTTGAATTCCAGTTTATGTGAGTATAGAATGACAGGTTAACAGTTTTTAGACATGTTTAATATGCCTCTCCATTTTCTTTTGACCTTTATTTTATTGAGAGGTCTGTTCTAAATCTAGTTGTCATTTTTGGTAGATAATCTGATTTTCATGTGTAATAACTTTAATGTTTTCTTTTTTCTTATCCTTTATATTATTAATAGTCTACTTGTATGTACCAAGTATTTTTTGAAACATTTATTTTAATTCATATAAGAAGCCTCTGTACTTTTACAAATATTCTGCAGCTCCAAAGATATCCATCTTATTACATTTGTTGTTATTTTTCCTGCCTGTATCTTGAAGTATATCTTCCCTAAGAACTTCAGTCTTTCTTGAATTATGGAAAAGTCTCTCACTCTATTCCTCTAATGTTTTTATTTTTATCAAATTTCTAGCCTGAACAACATAGTGAGACCCCAATCTCTACCAAAAAAAAAAAAATACAAAAATTAGCTGGGCATGGTGATACATGCCTGTAGTCCCAGCTACTCAGGAGGCTGAGGCAAGAGGATTCTTGAACCCAGGAGGTCGAAGCTGTGGTGACCTGTGATTGTGCCACTGCACTCCAGCCTGGGTGACAGAATGAGAACCTGTCTCAAAAAAAAAAAAGAAAGAAAAAGAAAAAGTTATGCCGTTATCTAATTTAAAAGAGTCAAATGGTAATGCAAAGTTTCCTAGGAAAGTAACAGTTGCCATCATTGATCTCCCATGTCTTTCTTTTCAGAGAAAACCACATTTCCCTCTGTTAGCAGACAATTTTAGTATTTGCCTCCACACCTCTCAATAAAATGCTCATATTGCTACTTATTTTTTCAGCTTTAAGCATTATCAGTATTATCATTACAGAAGGTGAAAATTTAGCTTTCCTTCCTCTTTTGCCTTCATGACACACATGCACATAGCCTTTTGTGGAAGACGCACCCTGATACAGTTTGGCTGTGTCTCCACTCAAATCTCATCTTGAATTGTAACTCCCACAGTTCCCATGTGTCATGGGGGGAACCCAGTAGTCAGTGATTGAATTATGGTGGCAGGTGTTTCCTGCACTGTTCTTGTAGTAGTGAATAAGTCTCACGAGATCCGATGGTTTGATAAGGGGAAACCTGTTTTGCTTGGCTCTCATTGTCTCTCTCTGTTGCCACCGCTGTGTGAGATGTGCCTTTCACCTTCTGCCATGATTGTGAGGCCTCCCCAGCCATGTGGAACTGTAAGTCCAATAAACCTCTTTCTTTTGTAAATTGCACAGTCTCAGTTATGTCTTTATCAGCAGTTTGAAAATGGACTAATACCCTAAAGTAACCACCTGTGAGTTACACTATTATATAATCTCACCCCAAGTGCAAGAAGAACACTTGTGGCTTTCTTCTAACCCATAGAATATGACAAAGGTGAAAGATTTTTGCAAATGTGACTAAGGCCCAAAAAATGAATTTGGGGAGAATATCGTGGGTAGACTTGACTTACCAGGTGAAATTATTTACAAGAGGGAATGGGGCACTCCCTGAGGTCAAAGATTCTTTCCTAACGACCTTGAAGAAACAAGCCACTGTGAGTTCTACAGCCATGAGGAAATGAACTATTCCAACAACCTGAGGGAGTTTGGAAGTGGGTCTTTCCTCAGATGACCATGCAGCCTAGCCAACACCTTAAATGAAGCCTTGTGAGAATCCAACCAAAGGATCTTGATAAGCTGAGCTTGGACTCCTAACCAACAAAAACTGTGAGATAATAAGCGGTGTTATCATAAGCTGCTAAATTTGTGGTACTTTGTTATAATCAGTAGAAAACTAGTACCCTTCTCCTTCTCAGTCTCCCCAACAGCTACAATGTTTGTCTGATAAATTTTGAGTGTTCATATGCTTATGACTGGCACATGCTTTTCACATCAGGTAACTATGGCTACTTTTCTTTAGTGCAGAGGAAGGGACCCGTTTTATCAATATGTCTTTATCAGTTGATTTATTTTTCTCTCATGAGATTGACATATATTAAATATTCTATTAGTTTCATTATTCTAGTCCATTCCAGAATTTTCTGGTTTGAACTCATTTGAATTTTTTACTGTCTTTCCTAGTACACAGCTTACATGCTGTAAACTCTCTTCACAATCATCCTGTGAATTCTTACTTCTGCATTTCAGATGCTGTTTCCTAAGTCACATTTATTCCTCTTTCTCAGTATATTCCCTTGCTTGGTGGATTATGTCTTCTAGAAGCTTCATGTCTTTATTTTCCTACTAACAACCACTATTGACATTTTGGTTGGGTATATAATTGTAGTTAGAGACAAATTTCTTTCAGAATGTTGAAGTCATTGTCTGAATAACTTCTAGTGTTGCTGTAGGGAAGAACAAAGGTATTTCAATTTGTACTTCTCTGTGTGCAGCCTATTTTTTCCTACCTGAAAGTTGGGAAACTTCTCTTAGTCTACAGTATTTGACATTTCAAATGGATGTGCTTTGGATAGTTTATACCAGGATGACTTGCTTTTGCTTTTTTGTCTATTTATACCTACCTTCTGTTTGTTTTCTCTTTTTATATTTTATTTATTACTGTTATATATTTATACTAAAGGAAGTATATCAAAGCATGAACTCTCCACAGTATCCAGACTGAAATAAATTTCTTTAGAAAGTGAAAAAGAAAAAGAAAACACTAAATTAAATACCAGCACATTTAAAGCTTTGAAATATATTCTTATTATGAAAATTATACTGAGGCAAATGATATGCTTTTAGCATTAAACATTTAAAGTCTGAATTTGCACAAAATATTTTCTCACTGTACAAAAACCTCTACTTGTCTCCTATTGAAATATACTTTTATTCAGATTTTCAATTTCTTTCAATCTAAATGAGGAAATTAGACTCTATATTGCTAAACTTATTATTAGGTAAGTTTAAAAGTACTTAATGGAATTTTCAGCTTTAAGAGGTTCAATTAAAATTTTTAAAAAGTGTCTCTTGAGTCCATGGATAGAGAAAGAGTTTTAATCTTTATGAAAGTGCTAAGAATAGAACAATTCAGAAAGAACAATAAAAATTTAAATCATGGTCTATATTTGTCATAGAGAAATTAATAATCCACATGACTTTGCTAAAGAGATTTTTTTAATATCCCAGAATATTATAGTCTATTCTTTCCATTTGTTTCTGGGATGCTAAATACTTGGTAATGAGAGACAAAATTCTCATTTAATTGACATCTTAGAAAAAAAGGACGTTTAATATTCATTCTTCCTCCAAAACAAATAATTATATAAGAAGGTTTTTTAAAAGTGTTTTACTTTTCACAGAGAGGAAAAGTATTTATAGGATAAGAATATTGTAAAAATAAAGTGCAAAAGTGTAATGAGTCCTTTCTGTTATTAACTTGTACTTATAAAATTGCAACAAAATTATATATGGATTAATTATATCAAAGCCATGAGAATGAATGGGAAATTCAGGAAACAAAAATAAACTTTTGCTAGAATTCAAAACAATTAACTTTTTCTTTTGAGACATCAAGGAATTTGGCTCAGAATGGCTTTGTTTTAACTATTATTTCTATATCCACAATATTATCCAACTCTGTGACTTTTTCCAAAAACCAATATAAAAGCATTTTGCATATAAAGTAATAAAGCATATAACATGTACCATTAAGGTACTTTTATTAAGTACCATTAATAAAGCATATAACATGTACCATATAACATGTACCACATAACAAGTTACCATTATTATTTGGGCCAAGCAATTTTCATCCTCTTTATTTTAATCCATATCAGTCTATGGTTTTAAAGAAGAAGAAACTGAGGGTCAGGGAAGTTAAGTGTTGACAAAGACTATCTAATTTGACCAAAACTTTAGGCAGGATCCTCTGACTAGGCTTCACTAGGCTTAGCCTTGGGCTTTCATCGCTATCCTCATTGAATCCAGTTTGAGGAAGAATCCTGCTAAGTGGGTTTATTAAAATCTCCTCCCCTTGATATCTGAGCACACAAGCAATAACCCTATCAAGTCAATTTAGCCATAAACCTCTTATCCTTCATGTTTCCTCTTAGTAATTTTCCATCCACTGACCACCTCCCTGCTCCTTGGTTATAAATTCTCACTTGTCTTTGTTGGAGTTAGAGCTGAGTCCAATCTCTCTACCCTACTGCAAGACATTGTTGGGATGGTCCCTATATCTAATGATATAGTCCTTTAATAAAACCTGCCTTGCCATCTTTAGCAAGTATCATAGATAATTTCTCTTCCTTATAGTACATTGCTCAGCGCTGTACAGCTGGTAAACAGTAGATGAGAATACAACATAAGTCTAACACCCAAACATCTATATCCTACTCCATCCAACGGTTTTTGCTCAGATATCTTCATAAACTAATTTCAGTGGATCTATGGTCAACTCTGCTGACAAAAGAGATAGCAAGAATAATTGCTTCGGAGTTTCCACATGATTTTCAAGAATATGAAAACTGGCCGATAAAGCACGAGCCCACATCCTCTACCTTTCCATCTTGAAGCTCACGGGTAGGCAGGTATGTCATTCAATAATCAAGTAAAATGGAGTTCCCACAAGGTTTTTGTTTCTGTAGCAGTCCCAGATCCTGGTTGGTATGATTGTCTGTTATGGGAGGGAAAACCCAGGATGGGTGCCATAAGAGAGCTTTAGTTTTCCTAAGTTTTGCATCTGCACCTAAAAAGTAAGTACAGGGCCCCTTAGTATGCCCCAGTAGTGGTCCCACTGACTTCCTAGTCCTATTGCTATTACCCATCCTTCCCCAACACAACTCCCAGAAAAATTCTGGTCTCTTCATTCCCAGAAGTCATCAGAACTTTAAGCTGGAAAGCACTTGACTTTGTCCCCCTATACTAAGGTCTATCTATATGAAAATTGCAAGCAGTTTTGCGTGGTTTTTTCATGCTGCTAATTTCTCACCTTGCAAAGCTAAGTGAAATAGACGCTCTGGAGAGACAGCAGTCTGTTTGGTTTTTCTTATCATATGATGACTAACCTTTGCAGAAAAGTTAAACGTTTTTCAAAGTTAAGTATCTATTAATCTAGAAAAAGCACAGAAAAATGTGTTTTCCTTTGTAGGCATGAGAGTGAAATAACGCCTTTTCTTATTGTTTAGTAACATGAGTGTGAGTAATGCTGCATAAGGCAGATGAGTTTGTCTGCTCTTCCCTTGTAAAGCAATTATAGAGTGGGAAAAGAGCAGTACTTCAGGCTATGCTACTAATTTGATTCTGCAAACTCCTTCAGCCTTATGTCAAAGATCAACAGCTCTTAGGATCAGGACAGTTTCACTCATACAAAATTTAACTTCATTTCTTTTTATGTTTCTTAGTGGAGAAGCTGTTACCTTCAGTAGAATCTCTTTCTATTTGAAAAAATATATATTGTTACTTATTTTACTGTTCTCTTCTTTAAGCTGAATGTGCCTAAAATCTTTATTTTAATATGTTACATAGTCAAGAACACAATTCAGTAACTTTGAAAACATAAAGATATTCTAAAGCACAAAGGTATTTTTAAGATGCCCCCCAAAATATCTCCCATCCCACATGCTCTTCTACATAAGCTTGCCAGTCTTCCCATTAAAAAGTGCTATCTATGCCCCCTCCACTTGAATCTGGGAAGGCTTGTGACTGCTTCAGTCTGTGGAGCACAGAGGAAGAGACTGTGTGGCTTCCAAGATCATGTCATATGATGTGATACAACTTCTACTCCTTTCCCTGAAATACTCATACTTGGAGCTCAGGGTTACCATGCATATAGTGTGACTACCTAGAGTGGCCGTCTTGTGAGGAAACTAAGACACACAGAGAGGTCATATGTAGGCTCTCAGGTCCAATCTTCCAGTCATCCCAAATCAGGAACCAGACACATGAGTGAGTCTTCAGATGACTCCAGCCCCCAGCCTTCGAGATCCTATGCATCATAGAGCAGAAATAATGCCATCCCCACCGTACCATGTCCAGATTCCTGATTCACAGTAACTGTGAACATAATAAAACAATCATTGTTGTACAACACTTAGTTTTGAATTTGTATGTTGTGCAAAAATAGTAACCAGAATGCTTTCCCCCTCAACTAACACAACATACTATCTTTTGTTTGTTTGTTTGCCTGCTTGTTTGCTTCTTGGTCTTATCTATTTCTGCTAAACTTACAGATGAAACAATAATTTGCTATTCATGTATTTGTATATCCTTTCCTTCCAAGTGCCACAATTCTTGGAGAAATCTACCTGACAGAAGAATTAGCTTTAACATTTCTAGAGCAAAAAATTATCTCTTCAATTATTTATTATTTGGTCTCAATAATCATCAAATTCTTAAATATCCCAAGAGTAATCATCGAAATTCTTAAGTATCCCAAGCTCCCAGCTGAAAAAACGTTTTTTTCCCATTCACAGAAAGGTCCAGAATACTATTCCTGTGCACAGGTTGGATAACATCTGGCATTGTAAAATTCCAAGTCAGGTTTTCACACACTCATCTCATTTCTCAATATAAAGATATTTCTTAGTCAGCTAAGTCATCTAGATTTCAAACATTTATTTTTTAATAGTAAATAGCTCATAGAAGGAATTACTAATTTAATATGAATTTTATTCATTTTTATCATCTCAATACTCAATATCTCGATACTTTGAAAAAAAGCAGATTGTAAATTTAAAGCAATAAAAAAGTTAGCAAGTGTTACGTTTTTAAATTCATTCAGTTTTGTCTGGAATCTCTTCTCACATGATACTGGCTACCATCACAGACTTTGTTTTTGCCATATTAGTGCCAGTTTCACTGAGGTTTTTCATTTGAACATATCTTTCTTTCACTAGGAGAAATATAATAAAAGATTGGCAACCAAGAAAACCATTAAGTAATCTGTAAACACATAAATAAGAGAAGTAAGACAATTATTCTGTATAGTGGCTCAGTATCTTCTTTGTCTTTGCTAAAATTACTAATCAAAAATATTTGCAAGAAGCAAAGCACTTATACTGTGTTTAGGTCTGCATAAAATACTAAAAGGAGAATTCATTACTAACTGTTCAGAGTCACCATAGTGTTGCAAACATTATAGGGTAAAGAAATGATAATGTCTTCACAGTGGTGGGAATGTTACATTATTCTGGGTTTGTAATAATACCCAGAGGAATGGCCAGTTTTAATAAAATATGTATAGAAGAAGAAAACCTATTTGGTGCATTTTCAAATTGATGCCTTCTCCATTTTCTGCTCAAAAAACGTTTGCTTTTTAAATTAGTAAAATCATATATGTATGTGATACATACATCCTGAACATTACGCTTATAAAGAATTTGGACTTAATCAAATTGTATTGAAATCGAAATTACTATAATAAGCCCTTGCACCATACAGTTATTAAAAGTAATGATTTATAATAATAAATGCAAATATTTATGCTATTGCATATTTTCAAGGCTTTGTCTTAAATACTTTATGTCTTTTCATACTTAGGCTTCACAAAACTTTCATAAGATAGTTATTGCTATTATCTGTATTGTAAAGGCAATATATTAAGAAAATTAACTCACCAAGCACGTTGTGGAGACCACAGGATAGAAGCCCATTTGTTCTTATCTGAGTTAAAGTGCCTGCAATTGCATTTTGGAAACATTCACATACATGTTAACTATCAGGGTGTATTTTCTGATATTTCTAAAGAATTAGAATCTCAAGCGAAACACATAAGCAAACAAAAACTGTCAGATATATCTATTTTTTTTATTAAGACATACGACATTTTTTTCTGAGACAGGGTCTCACTCTGCTGCCCAGGCTGGGGTGTGGTGGTGCAATCCTGGCTCACTACAGGCTTAACCTCCCCAAGCTAAGTGATATTTCCACCTAAGCCTCCTGAGTAGCTGGGACTACAGGTGCACACTCCCAATGCCCAGCTAATTTTTGTGTTTTGTAGTAGAGACAGGGTTTCACCATTTTGTCCAGACTGGTCTTGAACTAAAGGATCTGCCTGCCTTGGCCTCCCAAAGTGCTGGGATTACAGGTATGAGCCACCACACCCAGCCCAATTATTCTGCTTTATTAAAATTTAACTTCTTAAAACAAAGCAAAAAATACCAAATATTAACACCATAATTTGGAAAATTAATAACTGTTTCAATTATTTAATTTAAGGGAGATGAAACAAAGCAGTCAGGTAAGATTACAAGAATGTGTATGTATATGTGTGTTGAGTAGTGGGAGGGGGAGGCGGGGAGAGGTTCTGGGCATTTTCTTAAAAGGAGAGAAGGGAAATGAAAATACAACCATTATATTTTAAATTTTCTTAAATTTGTATTTACTTATTTTAATTGACACATTGTGTAGACTCTTTTAAAATGTTAATACCTAACTGTCCAAAGAAAGTGTTTGTATGACTATTTAATTCCCATAACTGTGGATCAAGAGAGCTGCCAGAAATTGGCATAAGAGAGAGCTACGCTTCCATCTGTGTAATCATCCCAAACCTAAACTCAAGAGCCTGCTAATATTACCTTGAAAGATAGGTGTTCATAAGCTAACTTGATATCTTTGAATTACAAGTTAAAAAAATCTTAATTTTGAAGATATGCTTCATTAGAGGAATGAACACATTGTTTTATACATCATGAGGAATAAACACATGGTTTTCTAAATCATTATTTTCTGTATCTAAAATGTTGCTTACCATGTAACTGCAGCACAATGAATGTCTATTTGTGAAATAAATCATTTAAAGTTAATTTTCAAGTTCAGCTAGAATGACATCAAGACAGGGATCATAAAGGAAAGATTTGTTAATTTGATAAACTTCTGTCTTAAAACTTTTGAATTAAATCAAAAACGAAGACTACAATGCGATCGAACAGTCTACTATAAAAACAGAAGGCAAAGAGCAAATTGAGAAAATATTTGTAATAAAATGACAAAGTTTGCATACCAAAATCAACATAAAAGAATTATAAAAATAGCAGGAGAAAGTTAGCTATCTTAATTGAAAAATGCACCAAGGCCATAAACATATAATTGAAAGAATAAACATATTTAAATTTTAAAATAATTCAGAGTACTTGGTGACTAAATTAATATTTTTACATTTATCAAGTAGACAAAGATTTTTAAAATCTCTACTGTTAGAGTGAGTAGTGAAGAAAATGTAATGTCATCTGCTGGTCTTGGGAGAATGAACTTGTGAACTCTATGGGTAAATTTGAAAATAATCTTGAATACTTACATACAAAGGGAAGGTTGATTGAGAAAATGAGTTAAAAATTGGTGATTCGATGAAGAATGCATTTTTATAATAATAAAAATAAAGACAAAAACTTCAGGAAAAAAACAATAAAGGAAAGTCATGGTTAATGTATGTAGCAAACCAACTGTAAGACTACATTTTACTACAGTTTAAAATTCTCCTTTGAGCTGCACAGGTTTTATGAGATATATTTTTTGTCTCTGAATCCAGTAACAATACGAGGTTCTAATTGTGACTGATATTTACATAATTATATTGATGTTCATTATTTATCAAATTTTAGATGAACTCTGAAGGCAAATCCTGGGAGGATTGATTACCATAATAGAACACCGGGTAAGAGTTATAAAATCTGATAGCAAAATAATGATATAGCTGAGAGAAATTGGCAGAGGAGAGAACTGGAAAGAAATATAGGGAAACTTATTTCCTCATTTTGCATAATAGGAAGCCAAGAGTTATGTCCAAAACTGACTAAATAGTACATCAGTTAGTAATGTGTTCAGCTACAAGTAACAGGAAAACAAGAATTAAGAATAATGAGAATATACATGGATGTGCCTGTCTCAGTCCTGGACTGGTACACCTTGTCAATAATTTAATGAAGATCGGAAGTCTTTCTTTCTTCTCCTCCAGGGCCACAAAATGGCTGCTGCCACTCCCAGCTTTATGGGAATTTAAACAGCAGGAAGGGGCACAGCCAAATAGGAACACCTTTTACACTGTTGGTGGGAATACAAATTAGTTCAACCATTGTGGAAGATGGTGTGGTGATTCCTCAAAGATCTAGAACCAGCCATTTGATCCAGCAATTCCATTACTGGATACATACCCAAAGGAATATAAATCAATTACAAAGACACATGCACCCTATGTGATTGCAGCATTATTCACAATAGCAAAGACATGGAATCAACTCAAATGCCCATCAATGATAGACTGAATAAAGAAAACGTGGTACATATACACCATGAAATACTATGCAGCCATAAAAAGGAACAAGATTATGTCCTTTGCAGGGACATAGATGGAGCTGGAAGCCATTATCCTTAGCAAACTAACACAGGAACAGAAAACCAAATACTTATAAGTGATAGCTAAACAAGGAGAACATATGGACACAGAGAGGGGAACAACACACACTGGAGCCTGTCAGTGGGTGGGGTGGGGGAAGGGAGAGCATTAGGAAAAATAGCTAATGCCTGCTGGGCTTCATACCTAGGTGATGGGTTGATAGGTGCAGCAAACCTCCATGGCACACATTTACCTATGTAACAAACCTGCACATGCTGCACATGTACCCCAATAAAAATTTAAATTAAAAAAAAATGATATTCACTATATTCCCCATCTACCCCTTCCCTTCTGAACAAAGGCTATATAGGTATCTAGGCTCCATTGGGATATTTGGATAATTACTCTGTGATTCTCCCCTGTGCACAGTAATAAATTTGTATGCCATTTCTTTAAAAAAAAAAAAAAAAAAGAAAATGGGTATTGAATGAATCATTTCTTAACATCTGCCATGATAAAGAAGATAATTTTTAGTACATAATTTGTGACCTTCAAACTAATAACGCTAACAATAGTCAGAAGGATAGCTAAACTGAGCTAAAAAGCCTCATTATTTATAGCAGATTGTCAAAACTAATATCCTAAGTTGATATATTAAGAAATAAAGATAATAAACAGAAAAAGTTAAACAGAATTAAAGGAAGTTTACCTTAGGAATGGAGATAAGATGTTGGTGTATAAGAGTATCTAACAGGAGAGTTTTGATTTTTATTCCAATAACTCATTTCACAAACCCTGATAGGTTGGCTCTTATGTCCAAGGAGCTGCTCTCATGACATCACTTGGGATGCAGCCAAGGATAAGACAACAGTGATCCTACCCTTCATTTATATTCTAATAGCAAGTATGATAAATCAGATGTACATATAACATTAGACAGTAATATGTGATTACAAGATAGAGATGTAGTTAAGGGTGATTTGAAATAAGAGTCCCAAAAGCCCTCTCTGAGGAGATGACCTCTGAACAGAAATGGGAATGATATACAGAGTGAGCCTTATGGAGACATGCAGCCACAGGAAAAGTTGACTCAGGTCTTCTGTATCTCAGAGATGGGACAATATTTTCTTTGCAAAGCCAGAGAGCTGACTCCAAACTACTCTACCAGGCACTAATGAGGTTCTAACTTTAACTGTTATTGATCAGGCTTGTCAGAGCAACAGTGATCAACTTCATCTAAGGCCACAAAATATATTCTAGCAGGACTAACCTTGAATCCATTGTATTAATACAGTTTCTGAGGCCCTAAAACAATGTTCATTCCAATGAGTTATATCCCAGGCTGTAGCTGTGGGAGAAATCCAGAGTTTACCCAGGTATCAAGAACTTCTGAATAAGAATGAACAGAATAACAGACCAGAGAGAATGACTTCATATTTTAATCTGATCTAAGAATTTTGAATTTGGGCTTTCATTTATGTGGACAGGACAGTTTTATTTCAGATTTGTTACCTTTGGAATTACCACCTTTGGCCTTTAGCGTAAGGGGATTCTAATTTGGAACTTCAGTTTCTCCTAGGGAACTTAACAAATGCAGAGGACAAATTTGGTATGACTCTGTCATTTTGTTGATGGAAGGTTTTTATGTGTTTCATTACAGCACTCATTCTCAATGCAGAATCTCTTACATGATTAGCGTTGGACGATGTGGCTGTACACACTTTGGATAAAATATAGAACAGGGTATTAAATGTCAGCTTTTAAATTATGGGGATGGTTTAATAATGTATTCTTCTGAACCACTGCACAGAGGTCTGGGGACAAAGCATATAATACCCAACAGTGCTCCCAGGAGAAATGATACAAGTGGGCGGTGGTTGGTTTTGAGGGAGTGACCTTCACAAAGTTAGAAATAGGACAGTTATGGGACTGAGAGGGAAGTGGGGAAGGACCACACTCTGCTTGACCATAGTTTGGTGATTAAGTCTAATAGGTTAAGAGAACAAAACCTGAAGCATGTTGGAATGGATGAGCTTCTCTTTATTACCTTCCATGTCAAGGGAGCAGAATGGTAGTAATATCCCTGGGCTCTCAGTGTCTCTTTACTTTCTCCACCCCGATTGGTAAGTAAGGAAAGAGTAAACTGAGTACATGGACCTCAGTAACTCCCTTTTCTTTTGAAAGAATTTCCTGCCCATACAAAGAAGGATTTCTCCTCCACAATGTTGCCCTATAAATAAGGGTGCCTAAGACAGGGAGTATGATCAAAGACTGCAGGTCAAATCGTATCTAAATCCACAAAAGAACTTCTATCTTGTCATTTCTCTTGGAACGTGTCTCTCTGGCCTTACCTTGACCCCATGATTTTGCAAGATTTTTACTTTTAATTTTTAATCTATGGCATCCAATATTTAAACACAGTCATGTACCACGTAAGGACATTTTGGTCAACAATGGAGGCACATATGTTGGAGGATCCAAAAAATTACAATGGAATGGAAAAATCCCTACCACCTATTGATGTCGTAGCTGTCCTAAGGCAACAATGCATTACTCACGCGTTTGTGGTAATGCTGATGTAAACAAATCTGCACTGCCAGTTGTATAAAATTATAGCACATGCAATTATGTACAGTAC
The DNA here is from genome assembly GCF_037993035.2 of Macaca fascicularis. Lineage (NCBI taxonomy): Eukaryota > Metazoa > Chordata > Mammalia > Primates > Cercopithecidae > Macaca > Macaca fascicularis. The sequence goes on along the minus strand of NC_088389.1, from coordinate 66,990,073 downwards.
ATACTTGATAATGATAAATACACAACTATGTTACTCGCTTATGTATTTACTATACTATATATTTCACTGTTGTTTTAGAGCGTACTTCTTCTATTTATTAAAAAATAATAAAACAGTAAAACAGGCTCATGCAGTTCCTTTAGGAGGTATTCCAGAAGAAGGTATTATCACAGGAGATGACAGTTCATGCTGTCATCACGTTGGCTGGGAGACAATCTCTTTCTAGATGAACTAGTGAGACACAGGTTAGATACCCCTACAAACATGCTTGAATACCTTTCCTGAAATTTTGGGTTCCACACACAAATGGACTCCTCACTTCTCGCTGAGGAGGATAAGGGCATTCACTTCCACTGCATCACTTAACCACTTTAATCAGGACATCCTTGGTTCTCTGCTTCGTGTCCACAATCCATACTTCAAACATGCCATAGTCTTAATTCCAGAAACATTTCTACATGTGATTTTGCTCTCTTCCACAGAATTTAAGAAACGGGCAAAAACTTCTGTGTAAATTTAATTTCAATTAAATTTTACAGCTCTGTTTTGTGTACCTCATGCAGAAATTAGGTATTTCAGGGAATATGTAGGTCAATACAGGGGATGAGACACATATATTTGATTTCAATAAGCAGTACTGGAGAGAGAAAACATAGGTAAGAGAGACTATAAAGAAAACAATAGAAAACATAAAGCAAGAGTGTTCACAAAGCATTTTTGAGTTTAGTATGACTAAAATATCTGTGTGTGTGCATGCATGCACACGCATGCATGCAATGCAAAATAAATTTGTAAAAGTTTGTCTGTATTGTATTATAAAGAGTCAAACACCAAACCGAGGAATTATTAATTAATTATTCATTAATGGGAGGTTTATGAAAAGATTTTGCATAGAAAAACAGCATGATTATTCTGGCTGTTGTCGAAGGACAGATTGACACACACCTAAAAGACTATGTTTTTCAAGCTTCTTTGCAGCCATATTTGGCCATGTGCCCAAGTTCTGACCAAGGAAATTTAAGTGTTGTGAATAATTTCCAGAGGTCTCCTTAAAAGGGAGGGAAGTCCCACTTCTTCCATCTTCCTCCTTCTTGCTGCTGGGAATACTGATATGGTGGCATTTGAGCAGCCGCAGAGGACTATGAAGTGACCTTGAGAATTGAAGCTATATGAGTGGAGGAATAAAATGGGAAGATTCTTGTTTTCTGATTCTGTGGATTTTGCACAACCTAATCTGGACCTCCTACTTCTAGATCATTCTTACAGAAAAATAATTTTCCACATTTTTAATACCATTGTTTTTTGAGATAGATTCTTGTTTTTGTCAAACAAAGCAAATCCAAACTAACCAGGTGGTACTCAGGAAGGTCATGCAAGAGAGAATACAGCCCTTTTACCTTTAGCCTCTAGTTTAGAAAACTCAGCAGAGGAGAATTCCACTTCCAAAATATCAGAGGCTAACAGAAGGAAAATCACTTAAGCTATTGATCAAAAAGAATATAAGAACTAGAAAGATTGAAAAAGAAATTCATGCTACTTAAAATTTTAGGTCAAAATCTATCAAATTTCTTTCTAATGTTGTATATGATTTGATCAACTTTGTTCATTGCTAAATGTATCTGATCCCTAGTCTTTCATTTCCTGTTTTGTTAATTTTGTGCTATTATTTATGCTAAAATGAAAATTATTTTTTAAACTGTCCTAAAAGGGTAGACTTTTGTTAAAAGAAAGAGTATTTCAATGGCCTCCCAGATCTGCTCACTATATTTGTTTTGCAAATATGATATTTCTTAGCTTTAAAAGAAACTCATAGAAAACATTAGAAAGAGAAGACTATGCCCAGACCAATGAAGCATAATACCCAATCTCACACTCACACTCCTGTATGAGACACGAAAAACACCACCTGTTTCTCTTTTCTTGCCAAGGCACTGAGAACTTATTCCTAGTACTTCATTCAACTCCACAAAGTATAGACCTAGAAATGAGGTGTAGGGTCACAATATTACCCAAGAGCCGAGGTATATAAACATCACATCCTCCACCCAAATGGTCACTCTTATTTCTGAATGAAGTATGGATTGTACACTTTGAGTAACATATTTTGGCATCTGTAACTGAAGAGTTTGCATGTAACTAACAGTGAAAGAACAGGGAATTATGGTATCATTTATAAAAATTCTTACCTTCTACAGGTTCATACATCAATATTTCCTTAGTGCTTCTTCACGTTGATCTCTTTGATGCATTTGATAGCATTATCTCCTTTTCTGTCAATCTTTTTTTTCTTAACTTCTATGGAATATTTCTCTACTTTTCTGTTTCTATTTTTAACATTGCAAAGACTTGCTTCCTTGGGTTTGTCTTCCTCCTCCTGTCTTCCTTTTTTTTTTTTTTTTTTTTTTTTTTTTTTTTTTTTGAGATGGAGTCTGGCTCTGTCGCCCAGGCTGGAGTGCAGTGGCCGGATCTCGGCTCACTGCAAGCTCCGCCTCCCGGGTTTACGCCATTCTCCTGCCTCAGCCTCCCGAGTAGCTGGGACTACAGGCGCCCGCCACCTCGCCCAGCTAGTTTTTTTGTATTTTTTAGTAGAGACGGGGTTTCACCGTGTTCGCCATGATGGTCTTGATCTCCTGACCTCGTGATCCGCCCGTCTCGGCCTCCCAAAGTGCTGGGATTACAGGCTTGAGCGCCCGGCTTTTTTTTTTTTTTTTTTAAGACAGAGTTTCACTCTTGTTGCCCAGGCTGGAGTGCAGTGACGCAATCTCCGCTCACTGCAGCCTCCCCCTCCCGGATTCAAGCTATTGTCCTGTTTCAGCCTCCCAAGTAGCTGGAACTAGAGGCACACGCCACCATACCCGGCTAATTTTGTCTTGTTTAGCTTTGTTTTGTTTTTTTGTATTTTTAGTAGAGATGGGTTTTTGCCATGTTGGTCAGGCTGGTCTTGAACTCTTGACCTCAGGTGATCCGCCCACCTCGTCCTCCCAAAGTGCTGGGATTACAGGTGTGAGCCACCATGCCCGGCCCTTCCTCCTGTCTTCTAATTTTAGATTGTTATTTTGTCTCCCCCTGCTTCAGAGTAATTCCTGAAATACTTTCATCTTCTCTAAATACATTCAAGCTATTCTTCCTAAATCACACCCAGTTCCATACTTTCAGCAGTAACATCCATGGCAGGAAGTCTAATACCTACCACCATAGCTCATGCTTCTCTAATGAATTCTGGTCTTGCATATACATTTGCTTGGATAAAACACCCCATGAAAGCCTGTTCAGAATGGATTCCTTAACATGTGCACAATTTTTCAAATGTGTACATGTCTTGTATACCCAATTCTAGGTAATAGGATCAATGTATCTTCAGTCATTCAGGCTAACGGTGCTGCTGTTCAACAGTCTTTAACAGTTACCGATTACATACAGAAAACAAACACAAAATATCTTGAGATATTTCTGAAGGCCTTCATATCTGTCCCCAGTCTTACCAGTCTTATTTACAAAACTGAATACCACATTCCAGATTATCCTTTATTTGGTTTTCATTGTTCTCTCTACCTGGTGGGCTGTCCCCCCAACTCAAATCCATTTGCCAAAATATTAATTAATGTAAAGGGGTTGTGTCAAATATCCCCATCACTGTAGTGGAATGAACAGAAATAGTTTTTTAGGTAAAAATATAATTTTACCAATTATTCTTTTATGGCACTTTTTTATCATAATTATATCTTGAGTAGATGTCTCATTATCACTACATGACTGGTCAATAAGGTTCATAAAACTGAGTTTATGTCTCATTCATTTTTTATTTCTCTTTAGTGCAGTTCCTATTAAGGAACCATACATTTACTAATTAATCAATTTGTCCTGAATGAATGGATGAATGAGTGATTAAGTGGAATGAATTAAACAACTTAAAAGAAAATCAGCTGGAAATGTGCCAATAAGAGTGTTTGGAAATGTTCTATTTTATTCAAAATGCATCAGACAAAAGATAAATGGGTATCACTAATGTAGATGAGTATTTAGTGTATCATGAATCATATTGAAATATTATTCCTAAAATATTTCTTAGAAACTAGATATTTCTCATTAATGCTGGTTTTCTACATGTTTATGTCCAAATAATTCCAAGAAAATCTCAGTGTTTTTAATAGTCTTATTATGGTCAAAGCAAAAGACAAATAGCATTCAATTAGGGTCACAGTATGCAGTAAAATCACCTCACAGTCTAATGTAATTAGTTACCATCTCATTCCATAATGCCAGAAAATGTGGCTCCTTTATTCACCATTGATTCTCCTAGTACCCAGCACAGTAATAGACATAGTAAATAATAATACACACACACAATGTATTATTTTTAGCTATTTTCTAATGTATTTTCCAGCTTTAATGTGGCATAATTTTAAAATTTAAAAATTGCATATTTTCCAAGTGTACAACATGATGATTTGATATACATATACATTGTGTAATGATTATAACACAATCAAATTAATTAATACATTCAACATCATCCATAGTTACCTGTGTGTGGCAGTTGGGGGGCGGGTGTGGGGATGGTGAGTTCACTTAAAATCTACTTTTTATCAAATTTCAAGTAACAATATAGTATTATTAACCATAGACACCATGCTAAACTTATTCATCTTATAACCAAAAATGTGTACCCTTTGACCCACATTTCCCCCATTTCCCCGGCCCCCAAATTCTGGAAATCACCTCTCTATGCTCTATTTCTGAGTTCAAGTTTTTAGATTTCACATGTAAGTGAGACCATATAGTATTTGTCTGTCTGCGTCTAGCTTATTTCACTTAGCACAGTATCATCCAAGTTCATCTTTATTGTTGCAAACGACAGGATTGCCTTCTTTTTTATAACTGAATAGTATTCTCTCTGCCATTTTCTCCACATCGCGTTTATCACTATAAACTTGTTAATTCTGCCATTTTCTCCACTTGTGAATGTACACACTACATTTTCTTTATGTATCCACCTTGATTATTGTGAACAGTGCTGCAATAAATGATTTTTGTGAATAATACTGCAATGAACTTAAAACTGTAGCTATGTCTTCAACATACTGATTTCTTTTTCCTTGGATATGTAAATAGAGTGAAATTACTAGATCATATGGTAGTTGTATTTTTACTTTTTGAGGAGCCTCCATATTTTTTTCCATAATGGCTGTGCTAATTTATATTCCCACCAACAATGTATAAGAGTTTCCTCTCCTCTGCATCCATGCCAGCATTTGTCATTTTTAGCCTTTTTCATAATAGCCATTTTAACTGGGATAAGATGCTATCTCATTGTGGTTCTGATTTTCATCTCCTTGATGATTAGTGATGTTGAGCATTTTCATATACTTGTTGGTCATTTGTATGTCTTTTTTCCAGAAATGTTTATTCCAATCATTTGTACATTTTAAAATCAGATTATTTGATTTTTTGCTGTTGAGTTGTTTGAGTTCACGTATATTCTGGATGTTACTCACTTGTCAAATGAATAGTTTGCAAAATTTTCTTAACATTCTGTGGATTTTCTCTTTACTCTCTTGATTGCTTCCTTTGCTGTCCACCAGCTTTTTAGCTTGCTATAATCCCATTTATCTACTTTTATTTTTGTTGCTGGTGCTTTTGAGGTCTTATTAATAAAATCTTTGCCCAGTCCAATGTCCTGAAGAATTTCTCCTATATTTTCTTCTAGTAGTTTCATAGTTTTGGGTCTTACATGTTTGTTTTTAATCCATTTTGAGTTGGCTTTTGTATATGGTGAGAGATAGGGGCCCAGTTTTATTCTTCTACATACAGATATCTAGTTTTTCCAGCACCTTTTATTGAAGAGACTATCCTTTCCCCAATGTATGTTCTTGGTGCATTTGTTGAAAATCAGTTGGCTATAAATACGTGAATTTATTTCTGTTTTCTCTATTCTGTTCCAATGGTCTGTGTCAAAAAAAAAAGCCCAATTTCATTGAACTTTTATTTTCTTTTTTTGTCTGTGTTTCATTTCTTCCTACTCTAATCTTTATTATTTCATTTCTTCTTCTGACTTTGGGCTTAGTTTCTTCTTATTCTAGTTTATTGAACTGTGAAGTTAGGCTGTTTATTTGAGATCTTTCTTTTCTCTTAATGTAAGCATTTATCACTATAAACTTGTTCATTCTGCCATTTTCTCCACATAGTATTAAGGAGTGAAATGAACCTCTCTGATTCCCTAATGTTTCTCAGCAAAACAGCCATTGTAAACTTTGGTGCAAATAATTTATATTTTCATATGCTTATACAGATCACTTCCACATGCCTACACTGTCTCTTTCTCCCTCTCTTTATTCTGACAGACATGTTTTAGATACATGAAATAATGCTGTTCATGTAGAAATAAATATTACTGAATAAGTAAATGAATTTAAGTGAATTGGGGTCTGGCATTTCTTTTTAATTAGATTGATATCTTAGGTAAATTTTAACATTCTGATATTTACCATTCTTTGAGAATTTATTATTTAAGGTATTTAAATTAAATTTCCTTAGGGAAAACATATACACAATTCATTATACCAACATGTAAAATGTACTAGATTTTTTAAGTATCCATTCTCTAGTCATGAATATAAGCTGGATCTCTCTGAGCATCACTCACTTGGGATTGAGTATGACAAAGTTTTTAATAATTTATTTCTTCTCCATTCTTGTTCACTCCCTCACTCAGAACAATTTCCATTACAGATGTCATGTAGACTTCTCTGAGGAGAAATATAGATTTCAAAATGTCAACTTCTCTAGCAGAAACATGATTGTTTTCTCATTACTTCTTTGGCACTTCTGGTTCCCAAACATATATTTGTGAAGTGTTTGACAGTCCTATTGCTTATAGCTGACCTGCTGTGTTGCAGTTTATATTTCCTTTTACTTCAAAATATCCAAGAATTCAGGGACAGATAATGGCTTTAGATGTAACAACTCCTTCCAGCAAACCAATTTAATGATTTTGAAATATCTTATAAATATTCTTTCACTTTTAACGTTCCATGGGGATGATACTTTGAAATATCAAAATAAACTAAGAATGTTAGTAATTCATAAAATTTTATGTAACCTTCTTGTAGCAGGTGCAAAATGAGGAAATGGTATAGTCCTTGAGATGGTTAATTTTATGTGTCAACTTGACTGGGCCATGTGGTGCCCAGATATTTGGTAAAAGATTACTCTGTGCATGTCCATGACTGTGTTTTTGGATGAGATTAACAGTTCAATCAATAGAGCTGAGTCAAGCAGATTGCTCTCGCTAATGTGAAGGCTAATCAGTTGAGGGTCAATCAGTTAGTTGAAGGCTTGAAAATAACAAAAAGGCTGACCTACCACAAGAAAGATGAAATTCCTCCTGCCCAACTGTTGAGCTTTTTTTCTGCCTTCAAACTAAAACTGAAGCATTGGCTCTTCTTGGGTCTCCCAAGGCAACTTGAGCCCAGGAGTTTGAGAGCAGCCTGGGCAACATAGCGAGACTTTGTCTCTATTTAATAACAAACAAAGAGGAGGGGGTTCCATGATGGCCAAGTAGGAACAGCTCCAGTCTACAGCTCCCAGCATGAGTGACACAGAAGATGGGTGATTTCTGCATTTCCAACTGAGGTAGCAGGTTCATCTCACTGGGGCTTGTTGGACAGTGCATACAGCCCACGGAATGTGAGCCGAAGCAGGGTGAGGTATCACCTCAACCAGGAAGTGCAAGGGGTCAGGGAATCCCTTTCCTAGCCAAGGGAAGCTATGACAGACAGTACCTGGAAAATCAGGACATTCCCACCCTAATACTGCACTTTTCCAATGGTCTTAGCAAACAGCACACCAGGAGATTATATCCCGCACCTGGCTCAGAAGGTCCCATGCCACAGAGCCTTGCTCACTGCTAGCACAGCAGTTGGAGGTCAAACTACAAGGTGGCAGTGAGACTGGGGGAGGGGCGTCTGCCATTGCTGAGGCTTGAGTAAGTAAACAAAGCAGCCAAGAAGCTTGAACTGGGTGGAGCCCACCGCAGCTCAATGAGGTCTGCCTCTGTAGACTCCACCTCTGGGGGCAGGGTATAGCTGAATAAAAGGCAGCAGAAACTTCTGCAGACTTAAATGTTCCTGTCAGACAGCTTGGAAGAGAGTAGTGCTTCTCCCAGCATGGAGTTGGAGATCTGAGAACAGACAACTGCTTCCTCAAGTGGGCCCCTGACTCCCAGTAGGGGCCAACTGACACCTCATACAGTGGGGTGCCCCTGTGAGACAAAGCTTCCAGAGGAAGGATCAGGCAGCAATATTTGCCGTTCTGCAATATTTGGTGTTCTGCAGCCTCCACTGGTGATACCCAGGCAAACAGGGTCTGGAGTGGACCTCCATCAAACTCCAACAGACCTGTAGCTGAGGGTCCTGACTGTTAGAAGGAAAACTAACAAACAGAAAGGACATCCATACCAAAACCCCATCTGTACATCCCCATCATCAAAGACCAAAGATAGATAAAACCACAAAGATGGGGAGATACCAGAGCAGAAAAGTTGAAAATTTTAAAATCAGAGCACCTCTTCTCCTCCAAAGGAATGCAGCTCCTCACCAGCAATGTAACAAAGCTGGACAGAGAATGACTTTGATGAGTTGACAGAAGTAGGCTTCAGACAATTGGTAATAACAAACTTCTTCAAGCTAAAGGAGGATGTTCGAACCCATCCCAAAGAAGATAAAAACCTTGAAAAAAGATTAGTCAAATGGCTAACTAGAATAAACAGCGTAGAAAAGACCTTAACTGACCTGAGGGAGCTGAAAACCATGGCACAAGTACTAAGTAATGCATACACAAGCTTCAGTAGCCAATTCGATCAAGTGGAAGAAAGGGTATCAGTGATTGAAGATCAGATGAATGAAATTAAGAGAGAAGAGAAGTTTAGAGAAAAAAGAGTGAAAAGAAATGAACAAAGCCTCCAAGAAATATGGGACTATGTGAAAAGACCAAATCTACATCTGATTGGTATACCTGAAAGTGACGGGGAGAATGGAACCAAGTTGGAAAACACTCTTCAGGATACTATCCAGGAGAACTTCCACAACCTAGTGGGGCAGGCCAGCATTCAAATTCAGGAAATATAGAGAACACCACAAAGATAATCCTCAAGAAGAGTAACTCTAAGACACATAATTGTCAGATTCACCAAAGTTGAAATGAAGGACAAAAATGTTAAAGGCAGCCAGAGAGAAAGGTCGGGTTACCCACAAAGGGGAGCCCATCAGACTAACAGCGGATCTCTCGGCAGAAACTCTACAAGCCAGAAGAGAGTGGGGGCCGATATTCAACATTCTTAAAGAAAAGAATTTCAACCAAGAATTTCATATCCAGCCAAACTAAGATTCATAAGTGAAGGAGAAATACAATCCTTTACAGACAAGTAAATGCTGAGACATTTTGTCACCACCAGGCCTGCCTTACAAGAACTCCTGAAGGAAGCACTAAACATGGAAAGGAACAACTGGTACCAGCCACTGCAAAGACATGCCAAATTGTAAAGACCATCCATGCTAGGAAGAAACTGCATCAACTAAGGGGCAAAATAACCAGCTAACATCATAATGACAAGATCAAAATCACATATAACAGTATTAACCTTAAATGTAAATGGGCTAAATGCTCCAATTAAAAGACACAGACTGGCAAATTGGATAAAGAGTCAAGACCCATCAGTGTGCTGTATTCAGGAGACCCATCTCACGTGCAGAGACACACATAGGCTCAAAATAAAACGATGGAGGAAGATCTACAAGCAAAAGGAAAACAAAATAAAGCAGGGGTTGCAATCCTAGTCTCTGACAAAACCGGCTTTAAACCAACAAATATCAAAAGAGACAAGGCCATTACATAATTGTAAAGGGATCAATTCAACAAGAAGAGCTAACTATCCTAAACATGTATGCACCCAATATGTAATCTGGAGCACCCAGATTCATAAAGCAAGCCCTGGGAGACCTACAAAGAGACTAAGACTCCCACACAATAATAATGGGAGATGTTAACACCCCACTGTCAACACTAGACAGATCAACAACACAGAAAGTTAACAAGGATATCCAGGAATTGAATTCACCTCTGCACCAATAGACATATACAGAACTCTCCACCCCAAATCAACAGAATATACATTCTTCTCAGCACCACATTGCACTTATTCTAAAACAAACCACATAGTTGGAAGTAAAGCACTCCTCAGCAAATGTAAAAGAACAGAAATTATAACAAACTGTCTCTCAGACCACAGTGCAATCAAATTAGAACTCAGGATTAAGAAACTCACTCAAAACCTCTCTACTACATGGAAACTGAACATCCTGCTCCTGAATGACTACTGGGTACATGACAAAATGAAGGCAGAAATAAAGATGTTCTTTGAAACCAATGAGAACAAAGACACAACATACCAGAATATCTGGGACACATTTAAAGCAGTGTGTAGAGGGAAATTTATAACACTAAATGCCCACAAGAGAAAGCAGGAAAGAACTAAAATTCACACCTAACATCACAACTAAAAGAACTAGAGAAGCAAGAGCAAACACATTCAAAAGCTAACAGAAGGCAAGAAATAGCTAAGATCAGAGCAGAACTGAAGGAGACAGAGACACAAAAAAAACCTTCAAAAAATCAATGAATCCAGGAGCTGGTTTTTTGAAAAGATCAACAAAATTGATTAGACTGCTAGCAAGACTAATAAAAAAGAAAAGAGAGAAGAATCAAATAGACACAATAAAAAATGATAAAGGGGATATCACCACCAATCCCACAGAAATACAAACTATCATCAGAGAATACTATAACACCTCTACACAAATAAACCAGAAAATCTAGAAGAAATGGATAAATTCCTGTACACATACAACCTCCCAAGACTAAACCAGGAAGAAGTTGAATCCCTGAGTAGACCAATAACAGGCTCTGAAATTGAGGCAATAATTAATAGCCTACCAACCAAAAAACGTCCAGGACCAGAAGGATTCACAGTCAAACTCTACCAGAGGTACAAAGAGGAGCTGGTACCATTCCTTCTGAAACTCTTTCAATCAATAGAAAAGAGGGAATCCTCCCTAACTCATGTTATGAGGACAGCATCATCCTGATACCAAAGCCTGGCAGAGACACAACAAAAAAAGAATTTTAGACCAATATCCCTGATGAACATTGATGCAAAAATCCTCAGTAAAATACTGGCAAACTGAATCCAGCAGCACATCAACAAGTCTTATCCACCACAATCAAGTTGGTTTCATCCCTGGGATGCAAGGCTGGTTCAACATATGCAAATTGATAAACGTAATCCATCATATAAACCAAACCAAAGACAAAAGCCACATGATTATCTCAATAGATGCAGAAAAGGCCTTCGACAAAATTCAACAGCCCTTCATGCTCAAAACTCTCAATAAACTAGGTATTGACGGGATGTATCTCAAAACAATAAGAGCTCTTTATGACAAACCCACAGCCAATATCATACTGAATGGGCAAAAACTGGAAGCATTCCCTTTGAAAACTGGCACAAGACAGGGATGCCCTCTCTCACCCCTCCTATTCAACATAGTGTTGGAAGTTCTGGCCAGGGCAGTCAGGCAGGAGAAAGAAATAAAGGGTATTCAGTTAGGAAAAGAGGAAGTCAAATTGTCCCTGTTTGCAGATGACATGAGCGTATATTTAGAAAACCCCATCGTCTCAGCCCCAAATCTCCTTAAGCTGATAAGCAACTTCAGCAAAGTCTCAGGATACAAAATCAATGTGCAAAAATCACAAGCATTCCTATACACCAAGAACAGACAAACAGAGAGCCAAATCATGAGTGAACTCCCATTCACAACTGCTACAAAGAGAATAAAATACCTAGGAATACAACTTACAAGGGATGTGAAGGACCTCTTCAAGGAGAACTATAAACCACCGCTCAACAAAATAAAAGAGGACACAAACAAATGGAAGAACATTCCATGCTCTTGGATAGGAAGAATCAATATCATGAAAATGGCCATGCTGCCCAAGGTAATTCATAGATTCAATGCCATCCCCATCAAGCTACCAATGACTTTCTTCACAGAATTGGAAAAAACTACTTTAAAGTTCATATGGAATCAAAAAAGAGCCCGCATCGCCAAGACAATCCTAAGCCAAAAGAACAAAGCTGGAGGCATCACGCTACCTGACTTCAAACTATACTACAAGGCTACAGTAACCAAAACAACATGGTACTGGTACCAAAGCAGAGATATAGACCAATGGAACAGAACAGAGCCCTCAGAAATAACACCACACATCTACAACCATCTAATCTTTGACAAACCTGACAAAAACAAGCAATGGGGAAAGGATTCCCTATTTAATAAACGGTTCTGGGAAAACTGGCTAGCCATATGTAGAAAGCTGAAACTGGATCCCTCCCTTACACCTTATACAAAAATTAATTCAAGGTAGATAAAAGACTTAAATGTTAGAACTAAAACCATAAAAACCCTAGAAGAAAACCTAGGCAATAGCATTCAGGACATAAGCATGGGCAGGGACTTCATGACTAAAACACCAAAAGCAATGGCAACAAAAGCCAAAATAGACAAATGGGATCTAATTAAACTAAAGAGCTTTTGCATGGCAAAAGAAACTACCATCAGAGTGAACAGGCAACCTACAGAATGGGAGAGAATTTTTGCAATCGATCCTTCTGACAAAGGGCTAATATCCAGAATCTTCTACAAAGAACTTAAACAAATTTACAAGAAAAAATCAAACAACCCCATCAAAAAGTGGGCAAAGGATATGAACAGACACTTTTCAAAAGAAGACATTTATGCAGCCAACAGATACATGAAAAAATGCTCATCATCACTGGTCATCAGAGAAATGCAAATCAAAACCACAATGAGATACCATCTCACACCAGTTAGAATAGCAATCATTAAAAAGTCAGGAAACAACAGGTGCTGGAGAGGATGTGGAGAAACAGGAACACTTTTACACTATTGGTGGGACTATAAACTAGTTCAACCATTGTGGAAGACAGTGTGGCAATTTCTCAAGGATCTAGAACTAGAAATACCATTTGACCCAGCTATCCCATTACTGGGTATATACTCAAAGGATTATAAATCATGCTGCTATAAAGACACATGCACACATATATTTATTGTGGCACTATTCACAATAGCAAAGACTTGGAACCAACCCAAATGTCCATCAATGATAGACTGGATTAAGAAAATGTGGCACATATATACCATGGAATACTATGCAGCCATAAAAAAGGATGAGTTCATGTCCTTTGTAGGGACATGGATGAAGCTGGAAACCATCATTCTGAGCAAACTATCGCAAGGACAGAAAACCAAGCACTGCATGTTCTCACTCAGGTGAGAATTGAACAATGAGAACACTTGGACACAGGATGGGGAACATTATACACCAGGGCCTGTTGGGGGTAGCAGGTGGGCGGAGGGATAGCCTTAGGAGATATACCTAATGTAAATGATGAGTTAATGGGTGCAGCACACCAACATGGCACATGTATACATATGTAACAAACCTGCATGTTGTGCACATGTATCCTAGAACTTAAAGTATAATAATAAAAAGAAGAAAAGAAAAGAGAAAAATAATAATCTTGGCAGATGTTGCAGATTATTCAATACATATTTTTAGGGCCAAATTTCAAGTTAAATAATATAATACAATAAAATTCCAATCACTATAAAAGAGAGTGTGTGTGCATGTATGTGTGTGTGTATGTATGCGTGTGTGTTGATCTACAGTGTAGTGTAGAATAAAGGATAAACAATTTTTAACCAATCTCCAGACATCATAGGACCTTATAAATTTGAAAAAGCTGTCACAACAAAAGTGATTCATAGATTTACAATTTGAATTCTGACAGTTTAAATCTTTATATTATAAACCACCATAGAATTAAACAAATAGGAAAACATGATTTAAATTTGATAGGCAAAAGTCACATAGCTTGAATATATATAGAATTCAGATAAATAATTTACAAAAATCTTTAACTGTTCAATATAAAGTGTACCAAAGACCTTAATGGGAAATTAATAAAGAGTGTAAACACCAGTAAATCTATGAAAACATACTAAAGCTTCCTGTTTATTATAATAATTAAAGTTAAAACCTTTATTTTCTCTGACTTCCTTCTTTTTCTTTTCTTCTTTCTTTGTGCTTTTGTTAATTTTCCATGTTTTGAGTACTGAACATGTATTATGTTTTTTAATTAGACGTATTAACATGGCATAAAATTAAAAACCATAAACCGATCAATTTAACTATAATAAAATTGATTTCTCTTCATGAAATAACAGCATAGAAGAAGTGAAAATAAGGCAAAACTGGGAAAATATTTAAAATTCTTATCATGGAGAAATATTATATTTCTAGCATTTCTTTTTTTAAAATCCTTAAAAGTAGTAAGAAAGGGCAACAGAAAGAGATTCAAAAGATAAGAAAGCATCTTTCAAAGAGGAGGAAACACAAATTAGCAATAAAGATACCTGAGAAAGCAAATTAAAATCGTAGTGGAGTAAACTTTTATTTTGAGTAGATTGACAAAGATTAAAATTCAGATAGTGCCACATATTGGTGAATATGTAAAATTCGCATAATTCTTTTTTTTTTTAATTTGTGTAATTCTTAATCACCGTGGGAATGCTCACTGTTTCAATGATTCTGTTAAGCAATTTGGTGTTATCTTGCAAAGCTCAAAATGTACTTATGCTATTACCCATCAATTGCACCCTTAGAAATTACTTAAGAGGAACAGCAGAAAATATATATAAGAAAATTCATAACAGCCTCATTTTTGACACAGAAAAACTGGAAAAAAGGCACGTAATAATGAAAAGAAGGAAGGGGAAAGGGGTTTCATGCCTGTAATCCCAGCTCTTTAGGAGGACCCGTGGGAAGGATCACTTGAGGCCAGGAGTTCAACACACACCTGGACAACATAGCCAGACTCTGTCTCTACAAAACAAATTTAAAAATTAGTCAAGCATGATGGCACGTGCCTGTAGTCCCAATTATAGGGGAGTTTGGTCAGAAGGATCTCTTAAGCCCAGGAGTTGGAGGCTGCAGCAAGCTAGGATCATACCACTGTACTCCAGCCCAGGTGACAGAGTGAGATGCTGTTTCTAGAAAAACTTGAAGTGAAATTAAATTAAAAATAATAAATAAACCTAAATAATGAAAAAAATGAGTAAATTAATTTGATATCTTCACACAATAAAGCATCATAGGGGAGTGAGAATTAGTACACTAGTTTTATACGTGTGAACATAGAAACATCTTTAAAAACATGTGGTTGATTGGAAAAGACCAGTTGCAGAATAATTCATGTAGTATGATACAACTATCTGAATTTTATAGATAACAAAAATTAACACTATAATGTTTATATTGTATATATGTGTATGTATTGCTCTAGAAAGGCAAGAGTGTGGTAGACATAAGATTCCAAATAGTGTCTATCCATGAGAAGCAGGAAACAAGGGTAAGGAGCAACTAGAAAACAGCCTGGAAGGGGTTACAATTGTATTGGGAATCATCCTTTCCTCAACCTTGGTAGGGGTTACACAGATGTTTATTTATAATTTTTTCAAACGTTAACAATTAACTCATCAGGTATCTTTTTAATGATTGTCATATTTCATAAATTAAATAAATAAATGCACAACAGCAAAGATGCGAAGTAAATAATGCTACCTCAAGTAAGATCAACTGAATAATAAAAATGGATGGCAGCCACTTCAGTGCCTGTGGATTAAAAACAAATAATGGGAAATTTTATGACAGAAAAAGGGGACTATTTTGGCAAACAAAAAATTGTTCACTCTCTTGAATTTCCACCATTTTCATCAAAAAATTACAATACTGAACATAATAATATAATTGCAATTAACAAGCCTGAAGATATTGCTTTGGAAGTAAAAGTTGGTTTACATAAATAGCCAGTTTTATTTTATTACATTCTATAGTTCAACAAATGCAGTGTTTCATTATCCTGCTACCTAGGTTCTAATATTTCTAAGTATAGTTATGGACTTAATTATAAATTAAATGTAGCATATAGTAGTGAAAACACAGTTTTGAATCCTAACTCCTGCACTCAACATTTGCAGTCATTAACCTCCCTGTGTCTGTTTCCTTATATGTAAAATGAGGATAAGAATAGTTCCCATCTACACAGGGTTGTTCTGATGAGTAAGAGAGTGAACTGCTTGGAGTAATGACTTGCAAATAGTAAGTACAACATACATTTTTGCTATTTCCATTATTATTATTATTACCTGTAGTAATAGTGAAGGAGGAGGAGTGGAAGCTGTTACAGTAGTAGCAGTAATGCTATGAGCAGCATGAACAACTCCAAGCCAGGTGTACATATATTCCCATTGATAAGATATTTTCCTAGACACCCCAAAATAACTAAATATTTCAATTCTTTGAAACTTTTAACTACTAAGACAACAAGTTGATACTTGAGACATCAAGTCTGCAGATTTCAAATTAGTATTTTCTCATTTACTTCTATCATCTAACCTTTCTGGGAAGACAAGGAAGAGGAAAGAGTAGAGGAGAATTATATATATGTTGCTTCTATTTCATATTATACCACGTAATAAATAGTTGAAATGTGATCTTATTTGGAGAATTGTCAAAATGTATTGCCTTATCAACATGAAGGATCATCTGAACATATTTCTTTAGAAACGTTTATAATATAAAATCAGTCATTGTCATATCAGTGACTTTATGAAGTTATATAATATGAGATATTTTCAAAGAAAACTGTATTATGTAGTCCTCATATCAACTTAGACTTGAAATTTTTTAAGTGCAGAAACTCATTGCATGAGTAAACTATGCTGTGAGATTTTAGAGTTTATACTTACAATGATTTTTTTGGAAGTAACAGTTCAAATTGTGTTTCATATTTGTTTCCTAGAACAAAATATTTTTTATATGTGAATAAATACTAAACATAATCTTTGAATACCAATGTGCCATATTACCTGAGTGATAGACTTGCATCCAAGTACACAGTCTGACAACTGTGCATGGCCATTGCTCTGAATGTATCTGCATGGCTTTACATTGCACTGCATAGCTCTGCATGGCTGCCGCAAACCTTTGGAACTGGCTTGATCTATAGCACAGAGCATTGCTGATCTTATCCTCATGTCCTTTCTGCAGTATACAGCCACCATAACAGTTCCATGCACAAGACCAAATAATAATCAGACACACAAATGTAGAATCATTCCTCTTCCTGTTTCACCAAGACAGTAGTTCTAAACTCAGATATGCAATAAAATAATCTGAGGAACTTTTAAAAATTACTAAAGCCCAGGCCCCAGATTCACAAGTTTAATTGTTCTGGGATGTGGCATGAGCAATGGTACTTTTAAAAGTGCTCCCGACAGTCTAATGCACAGTGTTGAGAATTACTGATCTAAGGTACATGGAAACGACCTGAATGGTACTACCATGCAGACTATGTATAAATGTGTTATTTTCTAATAGCAAAAGCAAAAAAGTCTCAAAGAGATACTTATCTAAGAAGATATAATGCTGGCTTCTCTGAAATAGACATACATATAAATTATTATATTAATGTAGAAAATCAGCGTGATCTGATCACTAGAAGGTGTTAGATATACAACCATTTTCCAAGTAGGCAGTTTTATTTGCTGAAGTTACTTTGCAGAAATATGCCACACCCATGGAGATGGTTCATGAAGCTGCACATCCTAGGTATAACTGATTGAAATAATAATCACCTGATTAAACCAAAAGGGAAAGAAGTTATCAGTTACGTTAAATCACTGTTTTTAACTCATATTTAATGAAATAATAAAATAGTACATTAAAAATTCTCTAAAAAATTCTTGCTACTTGACATAATGATATTTTTAAGGTTCTTTTTAACTCTCTGTGGGATTGGAAGCTCTGTTAACTGAGAGGCTAGGACGCATCTGAGGTTAAAATGACCACTAACAGAACATAGAAATGACTTTCATAACACCGGAGCAAGAGCCCTGCCCATGCTCCTAAAAGTATCTCCAGAATGAGAAGGCAAACTATGTGAAGTAGAGACAATAATAAATAAAATAATTAAAGGAAATATGTCTGAGCTTGGCTCTTCAGGAAGAAAGGGCCCCTCTGAATGCAGAACATAAATATTGATAGAAGGTACATATTTAGACATATCCTAGGGAAATTTCTGAATTGCAATGACAAAAGAAATCCCATAAGCTCCCATAAAGAAAAATGAAATAGGTTGTCTTCAAATGAAAGAGAATTAATCTGTCTTTACATTTCTCATCTGCAAGATTAATGCTAGAAAATAATAAAGGAATGTCACATCGTTCTGGATAAAAAAGGATTGTGGCCATGGAGTTATACCCAGACAAATTTTATCCATGTGCGTGGCAAAAGAAAGGCATTCAGACACATCAGAATTCATGAAATATAGCATTCACTCCACTCTTTGAAAACATTTTCTGAGGAATTACTCTAGGGAAACAAAATAAATCGAAAGAAATATATCAGCATAGTTCTCAATAGAATATTTTGAAACCCTTGGAAGGATAATGTACAGCCTCATAGACTAGAATTGAGAAAGAAAAAAGTCTACAAGCTATTAAATAAAGGGGTTGATATTAAAACAGCAAGTTCATTATAATTCATTTTATATATATCGCTATATAGATACAGATCTCTCTCTTTCTCTCTCTCTCTCTCTCTCTCTCTCTATATATATATATATACACACACACACATACACACACACACATACACACAACCATTTTCCAAATAGGCAGATTTATTTGCTGAAGTTGCTTTGCAGAAATATACCACACCCATGGAGATATAGATATAGATATATGTACATATATATATATAGAGAGAGAGAGAGATGCTGTGTAACTCTGAAGATTAGTATGGTTAATGTTTTATTTTTCAAAGGGAGAGAGATAGAGAAAAATGCCACATGCACCGGCACACCTTGATTTATTTTTTAATCACATCTGGCTTTAACAGTAACAAATAGGGCTTCAAGTCTGTTCATACTGGAACAGTAGCTCCAAGATTTCTTTTGAAGTTTGGGTCAGGGAAACCTCAGCCTGGATTACCAGCACTGTGATGGGGTTTAGAGCCAAATCCCCAGTAATGTGTTGCCCTTCTTTGCATCTTTGTACGTCTCTCTCTTCCACTCAGGGACCTTGTAGGAATGGTAGTTGTGGTTGAATATAGCATATAGATATCACTAAGATCCTCTCCAAATGCTGTCACAGTCCTCACATTGTCACATAATGGCACCCTGAGCTGGGCCTGTTACACATCCTGCTCCACATCCATGACTGTTGGGAAAAAAAAATGGCTTGGCCTCATTCAAAACATATTCACCTTGATTCACTTTCAACCCAGCAAACAACGGTGCAAAGATTAATTATCAGTTGATAATACAAGTGAGTGAGTCTATGCAGATTTCTTATCTTTGGAGTTTTTCACACAAGCAAGACTGAAGTTTGGTGGTCATATATCATCTTCATAGAACCAGGAACCAGCTAGGTCACAGACCTCACTGCATTTTATACTATGCTCTTAAGCTAAGGGAGGATCCTGTCAACAGTCTATCTGCTACCAGCTTCTATTTCTTCCTGCACTGCCAGGGCCTACACATACAACTTCTCACTGTGAGAAACCAGTTCTCAAGTCATTTTCAACTACTTTCCTAAATCTTTCATAGTGTGATTGCACAGAAATTTACTTTTTCATATATATCCCAAAGTAATAACCTAAAAATAAAACTCTATGAATAGTAAGATATCCATTGCAGTGTTCATTACATTAATGAAAGCTGGAAACAATTTTAATGTCTAATAATATAAGAATAGTTATGTAAATTATGGCATTTCCACCCCATGGAATATTATGCAACCATTACAATTATAAAAATTTATCACAGTTTAAAAACATTTTGACATAATTGAATGGAAAAAAGCAAAACCAAGAGTATACAATTATACCTATATTTTTCATTTAATTTTGCAAAATAGTTATCCAAATAGACAATAACCAAAAGCAGAAATACAATGATTATATTTTTGGAAATGACAGAATTCTGGATATGATGACTTCTAATTTGTTTGGTTTTCATTTAGCAATCCATTATTTTCACTCAGAGATAGGTCAAATAAAAAGTTCTTAAGTTAAATTTTGGGTTCCTATCGTATGTAAGTCATTTTGCTAAATGTATGTGTCAATGCAAAGATGATGCTTAAAATGCAATCTTTCCTATGGAATTTATAATGCGATTAGTGGAAAATCTATGTGTGTGATTTTTGCAAAGGGTTTAGGGTGAGATACTCTCAGAATTAACAAAGGAACACTTAAAATCCATTTTTCCTCTTCTTCCTATAGTTTAATATAATGTTTTTAAATTAGTGTAATAGTCCATTTTCACCCTGCTATAAAGAAATACCCAAGACTGGGCAATGTATAAAGGAAAAAGTTTTGACTCACAGTTCCATATGCCTGGGGAGGCCTCAGGAAACTTACAAACATGGCAGAAGGTGAAGCAGGCATGTTTGACATGGCAGCAGCCAAGACTGCATATGTCAGCGCAGGAAAAACAACCATTTATAAAACAATCAGATCTCATGAGAGTTCACTCACTATCACGAGAACAGCATGGGGGAAAATGCCCCCATAAGCCAGTCACTTCCCACCAGGTCTCTCCCTAAACACCTGGGGATTACAATTCAAGATGAGATTTGAATGGGGACACAAAGCCTAACCCTATCACTTAGCAAAAGAAAAACTATCTAAAGAATAAAGAAATTAACAGAAAGCACTCATTTAGTATGGAGCCATGAGAAAATAAGATCAACTGAGGTAGAATTTAGTAATATCCCCTCCCCAGTACTGCCCTAGAGAAAATAAACGACTCCCAACAAGTGAAAGAATGTGGCCCTGAGTCAGATGCAGTCCCAGAGTGGAGGAAGGGTCATTCATTTATTATCAACTGGTGTCACTTGTTAACAAGGTTTTTGACTCATTGCCAGTAGTTAGCTGATGGTAGTCTCACTGTCTTTGGAACTTTAATTCAGGGAGGAGTGTGCCCTTAAGATTGCTCAGAACATTGTGATCTAGATGACTTTCTGCTTTCTAGGTGACTTTCTCAGTTTTCATTGAGAAATAATGAATTAATATAGTGGTTTTATGACAACTGGGTTACTGCAAAGTCACCTATCAGAAACAAGCCCTCATGGGATTCTGACATCATGGATCTCTTGCACCTGCAAAGCTGAGGACTAGACATCTGAGGGGAGTGACAGCTCTGAGATAACTCTGCGTTTTTTTGCTCTGTCCAAGGGCCGCAGCATTTTTTTAAATGATAGCCATGCTGTCCTCCTTTCAAAATGCAACTTCCCTCACACAGACCCAGAGTGTAGAGCAGGTTGAGTCAGGTGCTAAAATAGAGAAACTGAAAATCTGCAATATGGACCCAGGAAAAGGGAGGATCCATTCCAATGCAAGCACTGGGAAGAGATGGGCATGACTTGTGAGGTTAGGAAGGGCTCTTAGAAAATCTTGGAAGGAGATAACATTAGTGATAAGCCTTTAAAGATGAATGGGCTTTTGCTGTGCTGGGAAGAAACAACTTTTCATTTTCCTGAATGTGTGGGATTTAAGCAGTGAGGGGAAGCAGAGTCACTGAGCACATGTTCAGTGAATTGGGAAAGGGCACTACATGATATTATACCCCTGCCTCCCAGACCTGGGGATCCAGCCTAAGATGTAGAGATGAACATGAGGTATAGCTACAGAAAGGCACTTACAAATCTAAAAGTAAAATTCAATATTTAAATAGATTGCAATCTACTGTGTGAGAACCCCTGAATTTAAAAGGATATACTAAACTTCTCTCAAAGGAGGCATCAGTTGCAATGATGTGTTTTTCCTACTGCAAGACTTTCCAAAATACAGCTTGATATTTTGAGAATTTTACACCCAACAGTGGTCAAGAGTGTTAGTCCCGGAGGGGATTTTTTATACAAGACAATTTTATCTCTGTAAAAAGTACTCTCATATATAGTTCTGTCAATATGTACTCCAGTTGGATATTATACTCTTATTAAAATATGTTTAGCAAAGGAAAAGAATATGCTGTACCATTAATATTTTTTATCTTTAATTGATAGCATTCTTAAACTTGCATCCCCAGGGTAAGTGTTCATCAAGAGAATGAGAAGACAAGCCTGGGAGAAAATATTTACAAAAGACACATCAGATAAGTGACTGTTATATACAAATAACTCTTAAAAATTAATAATAAAAACACAAACAACCCAATTTAAAAATGGGCCAAAAACTTTGACATGTCACCAAAGAAAATATGCAAATGGGAAATAAGCTGATAAGAATGTTCCACACTATATGTCTTCAGGGAAATGCAAATTAAAATGACAATAAGACCTTACTACCCACCTATTAGAATGGTCAACATCCAAAACACAGACAACACCAAATGCTGACGAGGATGTGGAGCAGCAGGAAGTCTCATTCATTGCTGCTGGGAATACAAAATGGTACAGCCATTATGGCAAACAGTTTGGTGATTTCTTGCAAAATTAAATATGTTCTTACCATATGATTTGGCAATTGCACTTCTTGGTATTTACCAAAGGGAGTTGAAAACATGCCTGCGCAAAAACCTGCATATGAATGTTTATGAAACATTTATAATTGCTAAAATCTGGAGACTTAAAAGAATAACCATTATAATTTATCATGCTGTCATATCTCTATGGGTCCACTGGACACTCCTATGCGGACCCAGCTCATGCATGCATCCGTGGTCAGCTGGAAGGCTGGCTGTAGGAAAGTCAGTCTAGGAAAGCCTTGCCTGGGAAGACAGCACTGCTCCTTATGATGCTCATCTTTCTAGAAGAAAATCCTGGACTTATGGTAGTGTCTAGATTCTAAGATCAAGAATGGAAACATAAAAGAAACTGGCTTACTGTCACTTCAACCACATTCTGTTACCCAAGATAAGTCACAAGACAAGTACAGGTCCAAGAATGAGAAAATATACTCTACCTCTTGATGTGACGAGCTGCAGAGTTACATTACAAAAAAGTATGAATACCAGAAGGGGGTAGAATTTTCATAAATCTACCACAAACATAAATATTATCCAGGAGTAGGTGTCTAAGAACATCATCAGTAACCAAATATGATGAGTCTTTAGTGTCCCAAATATACAACATGCATTTTCTTACACATCTAAAAGGACTAGAAACTCAGTAACAAGCCAATTTTCACCTAAATCACCCAAAGAGACAATTTTATCACTCAGTAGAACGATATATCCATTTTCAGAAACTAAAGCTACTGTCTATCATCCAAAACTCTCCTTTCCTGCCACTGAACTGTCTGGGAAACCAAATCAGACAGCTGTAAATCAGCAGAATATGAGAACCAAAAGTGGTTAGTCTCAGGTGAGATTGTTTTCAGACCATACTGAAGCCTGATAAAATACCCTACCCCATTGCTGATCTTGTGATAAGAATGCCGTGTCTCACTCTCTTGCTCTCACTCCCTTTATGCCCTAAAAGATACAATTACACTAAGGATCTTCAGATGAAGAAGTAATCCTGGATTATCTGGTCCTAAATCCAGCTACAATAATCCTTATAAGAAAAAGGAAGAAGGAGATTAGACTCAGAGAAGATAAGGAGACAATGTGACTATGAAGGTGGAGATTGGTGTGATGCTGTCAGAAGTCTAGAAATCAAGAAACACAACAGTCACCAAAAGCTGGAAGGATAAAAGCAGATCTTCCCCTAGAGCCTTCAGAAGAAACATGGCCTTGGCAACACCTTAATTTAGGACTTCTGGACAACAGAACTGTAAGAGAATAAATTCTTATTGGTTTAAGCCACCCAGTGTGTGGTAATTTGTTACAACCATCTCAGGAAACCCAGGAAACAGAGTATAAAATAATTTCTTTTAAAAAATAGTGACTAAAGATTTGGGCCCCCAAAATCCATCAGACCATCACTGCAACCCTGGCCTGAGAATGTATCTTAAAAGCTAAGTATCTAATAATGAAGTACTTTTTAACTTTAATCACTCCACCCATTTGAATAGAATCCAGACAGTTTTGTTTCATATCATGCTATTCCATACATGGAAAATTCTCACTATGTATTAAATGAAAAGAAAGCAAGCCAAAACCAGTATCTACTTTATAAAAAAATTCTCATTATGTATTAAATGAAAAGAAAGCAAGCCAAAACCAGTATCTAGTTTACAAACCCAGTTTTTAAAAATATATAATTATATTTAAGTATGCTATGTGTAAAAGAGAGCATACAACAGTTTAATGAATAAAATATTCATGATTATTTTATTTTTCATTATCATTTACAAAAACTCCAAAATTAAAAGCAATTATAATACTTAGCAGTAACAATGTGAAATTTTGTTCCACTGTAACTTGTCTTTCAATGTAACAATACATGAATTCTGATGCAGACTAAGGTGTAAATATTTTTTTATTTCCTTGATAATTCAAAAACTGTTGCAGATCTTGAGTGCTATAGATTGTTCATTCTCGGTAACAGGATGTTTCCATATATAAAGCTAAAGAAGTAGATATAAAGCTCATATTTATTAGACAACTGCAAATTATGCCCTCTATCTCAAAGTAGGAAGACTTGACCAAATATTTAGGGCTAATATTTAAGTTATTCTGAATGCCAAGCTAGGAGTTGATAAAACTATGCATTTATCAATTTCCTTGTTACAGATTTGGCAAATTAATTACATGCCTCATCTATTGTGTATAAAGTAATACTCCTGGTATTTTTTCTTTATGTGATGAAATATATACATATATACATTCATCTGACAAATATATATATATCTCTCTCATCAGCTGAAGAAAAATATATACATGTAAATATATATATACACACACAGAAATATACACATACACGTGCATACACACACATACAGGTATATCATGTTAGAAAGGCTAAAACATCAACTTACAGACAGCAGTTCATAAATATCCCTTTTCCAATATGTGTCCTTCATTCTCAATAGCCAAATATATAAGATCATTGAAGGAGTGGCCTGCCCCTCCACACCTGTGGACGTTTCTCGTTAGGTGGAATGGAGACTTGAGGAAAGAAATGAGACACAAAGCATAGAGAAAGAAAAAGTGGGCCCAGGGGACTGGCACTCAGCATACCCAGGACCCACGCTGGCAAGGGTCTCTGAGTTCCCTTAGTATTTATTGATAATTATCTTTACCATCTTAAAGAAAAGGAAGTGGCAGGATAATAGGATCATTGTAGGGAGAAAGTCAGCAGTAAGACATACGAAGAAAGATCTCTGTGACATGAATAAGTTTAAGGAAAAGTGCTGTGCCTTGATATGCGTATGCAAACATCTCCATAAACCTTTTTAGTGCATAAAGAGCAGCATTGCGCAAGCAATCTCGCCTTTCGCCCTAAGGCGGTTTTCTCCTTTCTCAGTAAACAGAACATACAATCGGCTTTTATACGGAGATGTTCCATTGCCCAGGGAAGGGCAGGAGACAGATGCTTTTCTCTATCTCAACTGCCAACAACTGCCAAGAGGCCTTCTTTCCTCTTGTACTAGTCCTCCTCAGCACAGACCCTTCACGGGTGTCAGGCTGGGGGACGATCGGGTCTTTCCCTTCCCATGAGGCCATATTTCAGACTATCACATGGGGAGAAACCTTGGACAATACCTAGCTTTCCTAGGCAGAGGACCCTGCGAACTTTGGCAGTGTGCGTATCCCTGGGTACTTGAGATTAAGAGAATGGTGATGACTTTTAACCAGCAAGCTGCCTTCAGGCACTTGTTTAACAAAGCACACCCTGCACAGCCCAAAATCCTTTAAACCTTGAGTCACCATAGCACATGTCTCTTGCAAGGACAAGGTTGGGGGTAGGGACACAGATTAACAGCATCTCAAATACAGAACAAAATGGAGTCTCTTATGTCTACTTCTTTCTATATAGACACAGTAACAATCTGGTCTTTCTTTTCCCCACAGATCATTCTGCTAAAATACATTTTCTATTAAAGATATCATGCCATTTAATTAAAAGTATTTCTGATATATAAAGCATAAGTTCTCCCCCCAACAAGTGTCTACAATTTTTGAATGTAGATGCAAGCAGCAGAAAGATTTTGCTGTCTCGGTAATATACCTTAGCCCATTTTTCTTCTTTTTAATCAATGCCCATCTTGTTTATAGACTCATCTTGGTGCCATGGGCTGAGCACTTTTATACTCAAGCATGGTTCTAGCTCTCTGTTCAAAAATACAGCTATGTCTTGTAATAAATATGGCACTAATTTTAATCTATCCTAAACAAAAATATATGCAAACTTTACCTCTCTTTGGATAATGTTCAGTCTATTGCAACAGTAAGAAAATATATCATTTATCAAGTATTGGTAAGCATATGAAATAATGGGAACACTTAAGCAACCCTAATTAATGTGGGAATTGGTTTTTAAAAAACAATTTGGGGAACAATTTGGCATTACACAGTAAAGTTGAACATGCATATACCTAGCAACCCAGAAATTCTACTTCTGACTACAGAAAGCTGCAGACCCTGGAAAAACCATCACATGTGCCCCAGGGATGTGTACAGGAATGTTCCTAGTGGTCATAGTTGCGTTGTTGTAAAACTAGAATACTAGAAACTGCTCAAATGTTCAGCAACTGTAAAATGAACAAATAAAGTGTGTTATATTCATTCAGTGAAATGTATACAATAGAATTTTAACAAGTTATTCAATGGAACTTTATATACTCATATAATGGCTTCAGTAAAATGAATTAAATCAAACTACATGTCAGCATAGATGAATCTCAGAAGCATCATGTTGAGTGAAAAAAAGCAAATTGCAAAGTACATATTATATTTCCATTCTTCTGAAGGTCAGAAATCATACCTAAACAACATACTGTCTATGGCTGCTTACCTTTCTGGTGAACTGATAAAGTAAAGCAAATAAATGAATACACGAAATTCTACACAATAGTTACTCAGAAGGGGAGAGAATGATTGAAGGAGCCTATGGAGGGTTTCAAAAGTACTGGGTGGTGTATATATTTGGTGTTAAATGTATAGTGGTATTCTCAAAACTATGTGTTATATATACTTTATGCTGAGCAGCCGTCCCCAGCCTTTTTGGCACCAGGGACCAGTTTTGTGGAAGACAATTTTTTCCACAGACAGACAAGGTGGAGGGCAGTAGGATGGTGGGGGATGGTTTCAGGAGGAAACTGTTCAACTTGAGATCATCAGGCTTTAGTTAGATTCTCGTAAGAAGCACACAACCCAGATTCCTCCCATGAGGGACCCTAGATCCGCAGCTCCTAACAGACCATGGACCAATACCAGTCTGTGGCCCAGGAACTAGGAACCTCTGATATAGTGAGTGTGTTTCACAGTGACACAAAATTTGAAAAGTAAACATTGTTCTATCTGATGTTGCTTTGAATAATCTAAGAAGGGAAAGATAAGAAATGTAGCATTTCTCTTGCTTGCTAGGAATTAACACTGTTCATACGAGTAGAAGTTGTAAAAATACCTCATGAATTTAACATAAATTCTCAATTCACCGTTTCTTGAAAGGTCTTTGAATATCAGAAATTGGTCACATTTTCATGCCAAACATCCTCCCCTGGCTGGGTCCCCTGAAGTCTTTCCCTTATTTCCAAGATCCCCAAGCCCCAGAGGCAGCTGCTTGAGTTGTAGCTTAACCTATATTTAGTATAACGGTGTGGACTTTTATTTTAAACAATGTTTCTTTCAGTCTAAAACGACCCAGCTGCAATTGAAATTGGCTCATAATTATATGAGGAAAATGTGATATGGCATTACTTTCATTGTTCTTGTGGGTTTATGAAATAATAAATATCATACTTTATGTCTATTGTTGTGATTCTGCCTTCCGAAGTCTTTGTACCATCAGGAAATGACTTCCGCAGAGAGCATGTCTAATTCCGACTTTTCTTTGTATTTTTTACTCTACTCTTGAAATCCTGAGAATGTAAATTAAAGGTGCCCTTTTTCTGAAAGCCATAATCTTCGATAGAGTTCATATATAGCATTGATGTGATCGATTTTATGAATTTATAAACACTCTACAGACTTAACTGTTAGCATTTTGAGTTTCATGTTAGAAGTTCTAAAAGCCACAATTTTAAAAACTTTTACACATCAAGATCAGTCTTTCTGTCACATTAAAAAGTTATAGTAAATAAAGCTAAAAAATGCAGAAATAGCTTTTTCCTCTCCTGGTTGATATTAAAAGACATTATGGCTTTCTCTCAGGATTATTTTAGTGTCTTAATTACAGTAAATTAGAATAATTAGAGAGAAATTATGGGAACCCTACCATTCCCCCAAAGCCTTTATCCTGCCTTTTAGTCAGATAATGAATGTTAATATAAATAATTGATACATTCTGAGTGCTTCCAAGTCTTCACACCTTACATTTTTCTTTTTAATTTTACTCGTGATAGAAGGTGAATCATGTCAGGCATTATTTCTTTTGTCTAAAGAGTACTAATTAAGCTTTTGGTGAACATTCTTGCAAATAAAACAAAGCAATTCCATTATAATAGAGAGGCATATGCATTTATTTTTATGTTTTTAATCTTCCTAGACTCAAATACATTCAAGGTCTGTTCAACAAATATAGCGAAGGCATTTTTTTCTGTTTGTTTTCATGAACATATTGTTTAATGCTTTAAGCTTTTATAAAATGTATTTGGTTACACTTTAGATATGAAGATACAGTCAGATAAAATAATTTGAAACATATTCCAGCAGGTAAAATATTACATGAGGACTGAATATTAATATTTAACACTTCCAAGGACATGAGCAGTGCATACCGGTGCCAGGGTCTGTGCTAGGCACTGGCAGTTCAGCGGTGTTTTGTACATATATCACCATTGCCACTGTCAAGTTTGTAAAAAGTCACAGAGGTGATGCACCTTACCAAAAGGGAAATACGATGCTATAGTAGAATGTGACAAAGGGACTTCTCTGGTCTGAAAAGTCCAAGGAGACCTTGCTGGGGAAGCTATAACACAGGAAGGGACCAACGGAGACACAAGCTGAGGCTGTAGAAGAGACTTCCTGACGGAGGAGACAACATGAGCAAGCGTGGGGAATAGGCAGGTCATGTTTGGCTCCAGGGATGAAGAGAGCTCCAGGGTGGCTGGAATAGAGTGAGGTGTGTGTAGGAGTGAGATTAGTCTGAAGAGGGAGCCAGAGGTCAGCAGGTACCTTTTAGGGACTTAAAAAAAAAATGTTCATTCTTGGGGGAATTCGAAATTCTAATGAAAGCAAACTTGAAGTACGTTTCTGCACCTAACACACTTAGCTTTGGGGGAAAAGAAACATTGGCAAATACCTTTCACATGATAACTTACACACCAGCACCACCCATCTTCTCTCCACATGCACATCCCAAGGTAATAACATAAGTGTTCAAATATGAGTTTGCTAATGTGTGTGGCCATTGGCACTGGAAATTTGTGTCAGCTGGGTAATCCTCAGTTTCCTACTCTGTAAATCTGATGTGAACATAAAGTTGTTGGGAAAATTGAATGAGGTGCTGAATGCAAAGTCCATGGTGGATGACTGGCACAGAGTATATTATGCCCTCAATCAATTATTCTTCCTCTTAGCCTCCCTCACACTCTCATGGATGTGCAAGATGCCAGCAGTGTGTCGTGTGAGGCCATGGTCACTTACCTCTGATCTAGTCAGACACTAACCCGGAGTAAACAACCAGCCCTCTCTACCATCCTTGTCTCTTCTTAAAGCATTTAAAGCATTGGAAGGTTCATGTTATTGGCATGAGAAGGTATCATTTTCTTCCATCCCGCAATTGAAGCCACATCCCCCATCTGTTATCAACAAAAAAAAAAAAATGTAGTAAAAATACAAAGTAAATAATTCAGCTTCTTCTTTTGGTTCTGATTTTGATTGTATAATTAGAATGACCACATAATTTGTCATTCAAGTAAGGACACTTTTGAGAGTAAAAAGGGAACACTATAAATAATTATTCCAAGACAATAGGGGAAAACTTAAATATATGGTCCTGCTCATTATAATACACATCACAGATATGAAAAAGAAATGATCGTAAGACACACCTGTACCAATCGTGTCCAAGAGAGGAGAGAAGTGACTATTAAAATGCCAGTGAGTTAATGCTTTCCAAATTTTCCTATAGCTATTATTAATAATTAGAAAAACAGTTAAAGAATATCATATTTACGTAAATCTAAAACTAACTTATACTATGGTCTTATATTTTTATTAGTCTGATCTAAAAGTAGACATTTTACCTTACAACTTCAAATTGATACTAGTATCAAATATAAGTTCTGTGAGTTGTTAGGTCCTCCTCACAGATGTTAGTGAATGTTGTTATGATTGCTGCCTTTTTAACAGTATTTTTTTAAAGAATTCTCATTTCATATTCATCTGTAGGATATTTATTTCTATAAAATATATAATGAATTTTGGCATAGAAATGCTCTTTTTAAATGATGATGATAAATGCCAGCTCCTTTATTCAACAAATGTTTACTGGGCAATATGAGAACTGTGTTAAGTATTGAATGAGCAAAACATTCAGACTATGCGCTCAGTAAAACTCTGACTTCTTGTGGCACACAGAGAAGTGGCTGATTTATTGCAGTGTACTTTGATAACAACTATGATGGTGAAGTATGAGAGCTCTGAGAATGTATTTGTGGAGTGTCCCTGAGGAGCCACACCATCATCAGGGCAATATGATAGCTATCCTCTGACTCAAAACATGAGTAAGATTTAGCTTTGCAAAATGGAGTGGACAAAAATGATGTTGCAAGCAGATGGAGTAGCATGTGCACAGGTGTAGAGAGGGCACGGGATGCTATAGGATCCAACAGGGAAGAAAGCATCAGGTTCTGGAGGATGCTGGGGTTCGGTGCTGTTTTTCATCTGGAAGAAGGAGGACCCTGAGCTCTGGCCAACTTCTGGTCCAGATACCCTAATGTCAGCATTCCAAAGTTTGGGAAGACAATCCTATTCTTTGTGTTGTGGCTCTAAAACTCTACAACAAAAATGGCACATTTAAAAGGAAATGGACTAACACTACCTAAGTATTAGGAAATTTTTTAAAGGTATAATTAAAACATCAATCAAAGACAAATTGGAAAGCACCTGGAAAGAAACTGTCTGATTTAATTGGTGATGTTCAGCTTGAATTAATGAAAACAGAGCTTGTCTAAAAGCCTAAACCTGTATGATTGTGAGAAGTGTTTACCTTCTAAATATTTTGTCTGCTGTAAAACAGTGTTTTTAAGGCACAATGCTTTGCTATATGTCTGAATAAACAAAGGTTAATTTGTACACTATATACATCGTATTTAACAGAATAAATGTAATACTAAAATACAAAAAACTTCTGTAATTATCCTTGTCTCTCACAAGAATTCAAGTAGATTCTCATGGATAAAAAGCATTGACTAAATTTCACAAGCTAATTGGCAGGGGGGATAGGCCCAAACTAGTCAGTATCTTCTGGCCTCTTCTGAGTCTCATTTTTCTTATCAATAAAATGAAAAATTTAAACTTAATGATACATACCTTTCTTCTACCTTCAGAATTCTAAACCATAGGACTTAAATGGAGAAGAAACAGAATGAAACTTTTTATTACAAATAAATTTGAATTAAAACCCTAAATGAACAGATAACAAAATACAACCAGTAATTTTACTTTCTGCTTCATTTTTGTATCAAATTTATTAGTTTATGTAACTAACATCTATTGAACACTTGCCATATGCCAGTCACTGTCTTAGATAGTAGAAATATAATGAAAACCAAAATAATTATATTCCTATGCCTCATGAAGTTTATAGTGTACAGGGATAGATATATTTGAAATGAATAAACACAGGAATGCAGAGATTATGTGTTATAATGGAAAAGTAAAGGGTTTGGAGATACCTGATTTAGACTGTATGAGAAGAAAACGTGGGGGAGGTAGATGGCCCCAGGACTCAGCACATTCCCTGGGACAAGAAATAGCAGGTTGCTTATCAGAAACTGGAAGAAGTTTGCTGTGGCTGGAACTGCATAAGGAAGGGAGAGCACTGTGAGATGACACTCGGGAAGTTGGCAGGGACCGCATCACACAGACCTGTGCATTTGCAATGAGACTTCGCTCAAGAGTATTAAGCAAGGGAATTCCATGATGATCTTTTGCAATAAAATAATCACTTTGGGTCTGGAGTGAAGAAAGAGTTGGTGAGGGGTAAAGCAGAAATAAGTAGAATCTTTAAAAGACTCTTCCAAGATTCTACGTGGGAGCTTATGGTGACTTGTCAGGAAGCTTGGCAGTGCGGAAGGGGGAAAGTGGGAGCTTTGAAATCAGTCATAGCAAAAGGGATGCTAAGACAATTGTTTAAATAAAATGATCTTCAGTAGTCTTTGTGGTCTTAAAAAATGAGATTGTCTCTCTCATCTTTCTTTCCTGTTTTTAAAGGCTTTCCAAGAAAAGTAGAAATTGCCTTTGCATTTTTCCCCTAGACAGAGAAAAGCGGTGACACACACACTTTACCGAGTCTCTCAATCTCTCTTTCTATCTTTCGGTCCCTTCAGAGGTGAATAGACGAGCGTTATAGCTTCTTATAATTACAAAATACCA